>NC_143556.1:83307500-83994166 GCF_054136105.1 Typopeltis vanoorti | reverse complement strand
GATGAACTGCAAGCCTAAAAATAGCTCATAAAAGCCAAGCAACAATCTGTTGCTATTTGGTGCCACGTTTACTTTGCTTCCCTACTCTCACAACAATACGATATTATGATAACATTACCAATACACAATGCTGAAATCCAAAATGATTTTTTTCAGATCTTTCACCGATTCTTGCATAAGCGATGATTTAAGGAAGTAATCTTCCACTATCAAGCAGAATTGAATTTGAATGGTACTTTGATCTTTCTCTAGAATAACATTGACAAATATTGAATAGCCTAGATACTAATACCTGTTTAGATGATGACAGAGTGAACTCTACACCTGTGCTCTATATCTTATCTACATCCATTCATACTCATTCAGAATCTATCCTGAATAATTCCAAAATAAGGGATACATTTTTATCATGAAAGAAAGTTCCATTACTCAAGAATAATGGAGATCTTCAAAGTAAATCATTTCAACATCTGGAAACAGATCACTTTATTACTGTAATTGATGACTATCAATATATATATATATATATATATATATATATATATATATATATATATATATATATATATATATATATATATATATATATATATACAGGGGTGGCCATAAAATAACTTTCGCTCTTTGGAGACATCTATAGCTAAAACGAATAAACGGAATGAGACCAAATTTTATACTGAGACTTTTGAAGGCATGGGGAGATGATTTCCGTGAAAACAATATGTATTACCAAAAGTCGCCGATAGGGGAAATTTAAGCGCTGGTGGTTCCGCAAACAAGCGTATAATTACATTAAAGGCAGATAAAATGGAATAATAACATTTCGACTGTATAAGCGACAGCCGCGTCACTCATTCCAGCTGGATATGTGGCACGTTACAAATATAATAATAATAATAATAATTAAACTAAAACAACAACTTGCAAGAGACACAGAAATTAATGAAGTGATTGAACTCACAGGAAATAATGTTTTATTCATCAGAATTAGGGTCCCCTGGACCACATACACGATTTTTAATGTGCTGACCTTTTGCGCTTGGACCAGTGCTGGTCTCTGTGTCGTCGAACACCGCAGTAGCAACGTCTGTTACTGTCTCTTCTTGCACTGCTTTCGTCCTCTGCCAGATCTAGCTCCTAGTGATCCAGTTTCTTCAAACTTCTTAATCATAGTTCACAGTGTACAGCTGACATAGGACTTGTACGCAGGTTATGAAGCCTTCTAAATTCCCGAATGGCCGCTACGACATTGCACTGTTAAAGGTAAAACAACTTAACAAGCAAAGCACGCTGAGGCAAGGTAGGACGCATACTGAGCACAATTCGTCAGTCATTCGAATACCTGCCTGAACTTTCCCAATCCCTTTTTAAGTGGAATTGGTGGCGCTGCTCTCACGTACGCACAGTAAAATTTGCATAATCCTTTTTACCTGCGCTTACTGCAAATATATGACTGCTTTTGGCTTCGCCAACGCCAAAATTCCCCCTATCGGCGAATTTTGGTACTAAATCTTTTTTTTTCGCGGAATTCATCTCCTCATGTTTTCATAAATCTCAATATAAAATATGGTCTCATTTCGTGTATTGGTTTTGGCTATAGATACCGCCAAAGAGGGAAAGTTATTTTATGGCCACCCACTTTAGTTTCGCAGGTGATATCCAAACCAAAATATTCATATCTGGACATATGAATGAAAGATATTGACGCTGTTTTTATGTTCGCATCTGATATTTCATGGGATTAGCTATAAATGATTATTTAGCATACTTCCATCTTATGTTATTCCTTCGATATATGATTTTTCAGGTAGCTAGTTTTAGTTCGTAGTAGCGGAAGACCTCCTTTCTTCAAGTTTTTCTGCATTACTCATATAGAAATGAACTTCACCCACTGAGCATAAATCCTATCTACAGTTGTGCTGATGATAATGCGCTCTGTTCCCCTGTTCATTTGAAAAGCCTTTCAGCGTTATTATTCAGGCATCTTCTATAACCAAAGAATTTAAAACGGAATGCCTGCCATTCTTCAGTGAGGAAGAAGCACAACTTCGTCAACATAGCTGCTGCCAAAAACAGTTCCTGTCTTCTTTCTCGAAAAAGATATCTAATTTTAGCACTCTTACTTCTGATGATAACCAGAGTTTCACACAAGATTAGATTTCCAGTTCTTGTATTAACTTCCACTTTAACCCTTACCTGTGGCAAACATGTCACTTCCATAGCCTGCTCACCATCCAAAAATTTGGTGAACTTTTCCGCTCAAGGCAGAACTTCTCACAAGTACAGCTGTCCCTATACAAATTACAAAATCCACTTCACCTTAGAATACCCCTCTCATATTTAAAGTTGAAGAAGGAAACAAAAACGCACTTGGTGGTCATTAGAAAAGAATACATCGATTAGGTGATGATCCGTCTCTCACAACATTTCTTCAACTATTTCTCAACTGTTCTACTGAAAATGAATTCCACAATTCTGCCCACACACATAAAGGTTTGTCTTGCTAAAAATCAGCATCTAATTCTTTTATTGGTTGTTAGATTCCTGAAAAATATTCTTATTATTCAAGAAGATGTGAATATATATCTCTAGGGGGTGGGGCATTGATTGTAGAAGTTGTAAATGCACTGTTTACTGTTTTTTTTTACCTACACAGCTTTAAAATTAAACTTTTTTTAGTTATTATTTACCATTAATACTACTAAAGTGCAGTCAGAATAATAGTAACGATTTTTTAAAATATTTATTCTCTTTATAATAAATTACATGTACACAAAAGTGGATAAACAAAAAAATAACAAAAAGAAGAAGAAAACCTAATAATGTTAGGCTTTTGGATTAGGCTTAGAACAGTAATATCGTGCAAAGTACTCTACAATAATAATAATAATGAATAATTATTATTAAACCATAGTTGTAACACTCTTACCAACTTTTCTGCTTTAAGTATATCGATTTAATATAATATATACATGTCTTTAGGCAGTATTATAAACGTATCTACACTTAGGATGTGTTTTTTGTTTCTCGTAAGCCATGTTTATATTTTATGTAATGCATAATTTTGTTCTTTATTTAATTACGTATTTCATTTGCTAGACTGTACTACAAACTTCCATCAATCATATAGTCTGATATATTTAACTCTTTGGTGCGATCTGATAATTTGGAAGCCAACTCAAAACGTAAACATAAATCTTTGTAAAGGAACTGAAAACAAATGAAGCTTTTCCGCCTGTCAGCTGGGATTTCTTAGTTAATAAGAATAAAAGTAAGATGTGTTTTCTACCTGTTTTATTTCTATCCCTCTCTCTATAGAACGTATAATATCAGAGGATTATTATACGTGCTGAGTCAACTTCCATTGAAATAATCCATATAAAGATTCCTCTTTCTTCACTATAAAAGTTAAACAGATCGAATGTAAGAAGGGAGTCTCTCTTAGATATAATTTATTGTTTGAACCTTGTGCTTAAAATGAGAGCTTAATTGATAAGTCCAAGAATTCTTTATTCCTTCACAGAGAAGTGTTTAAATTGTTCCAATGTGATATTTTGGAAACAAATGCAAGGATAACTGATTTTCTTTGCAGTGATACGAATATTATCCTCTTCGGCAGCTTATAAGTCTCTAAGGCAAAGAGACTTCTATCGCTTGTTTATTAATATAAATATTAATATTAATATGTAACACCTCCAGGGCCTACTCGCGGAAGAACACTGCAATCTCCACTACTTAATCCTCCATCAACGCACAACAGAACTACACATCATCGATGAACAACGTCATCTACCGACCACCAATAATATTTTTGTCCATAAATTGTGTCCATTTTCTGTTAATGTGCCTACATGCGGGATGGAAAACTCGAGTTTCTGGGAGAAGAAAGTCTCCTACTTTTGTATGAGATCGGCTAACTCACAATTAAAACTGAAGGTGAATAGATATTAATGTTGGGTTATCTTTTGGATTAAACTTAGAATATCCGTATTGCAAAGTAGTCTGGTTGGCCGAGGGGTTAGCATACCTACTTTCCAACCAACAGGCTTCGGGGTTCAAATCCTGCCGTAGGCATGGGTGTTTGTGATTGATTGTCTTTAGGCGGAAGATGAATGTCATCGCCTGCTGTGAGACCACACCGCCCCGCTTATTGGAGGCCTGAAGTGGTTGAAAAACGTCCCATGTTTGATCTCTAGAGCAGAGTTTCCAGACTATTTAAAAAATGAAAAATACGATATATATATTGAAATAGAAAAAAAAAATCTTTATCCCACCCACGGTATAAAATGTATTATAGGTATGCAAAATAACCTTTAGTGGGAGGGAGCAACATAAAAAATTCTCTAATTTTTTTTTAATGTTGATCTCTATGATTAGTAAATTTAATTTAGTGATCTCTAAATGATCACTACATTAAATTTCAACTGTTATAAAATCGTGCATTTCATGGTCCTCTCCTTGGCACAGTCGAGAAGATGTAACATTCACCTTCGATTAGAAAAGACAGGTTTTAACATCATCAATTACAAAGGCTAGATTTCATGAAGTATTTTTATGAAAAGTAAACTAGACTCTCTGTTTCACACGTAAGTTGTTTTTGTTTTATTTTCTACTTCTCGGAATATATGGTTTTTATCCCGCATAAATAACATGTTCTCAGAAGACAATCAATTAAATTAACAATTCAAAGCCCTCTTTTTTTTAATTGCTTTTGTCGCTTCCGCATAATCTAAAGGCGAAACAGCAAATACGATACGTTTTCAGTAAGATTTCAGTAAAACGATGATTGATCGCTGATTTTTATAATACGGACACATTAAGAAGACATATATCGTGTATACAAGCGGTTTTCTTAGAGATATTGAATAGAATTTTAATATTATTATTATTATTATTATTATTATTATTATTATTATTATTATTATTATTATTATTATTATTGTAGATTTCTTTAACATATAGACGTTCTTCCAATTGCCATTTTCTTCGACAAATAACTATTCGACAATTTTCTATTTAATTAAAGAAATATTCAGACTTCCACTCAAATATGTTCTTCATGTAATCCTGCTTTAAACGTTCATTCATATTTTGGTTCTTTGCGTTAATTTCATCTCCAGTGTGAGAGTACAGCTACGCTATTGGAAACCTTCAGTGAATTAAAAAAAAATGTTCATGTTTCGTTTCTAGAGCCCATGCTCTAGAAACTTTTCTAGATCATAATATTAAATGCAAGTTAATGAAAAAAATCAGTAAAAATGAAATCCTTAGTCCATCCATGGTACGAATGTACTATAGGTGAAAAAAAAAAAAAAAAAAAAAAAAAAAAAAACTTTCTTGTGTGGGATGCACATAAAAAAAAACATCACTACTGAAAATATTTTTCGAGTAGCGGATAATATTTTCTACAAAGAACAAAACCCTTTAATCATTTCTACAGATTCATAACGGTCAATAAGACCGAAGTGCAATTGTTTATTCTCATACATTTCCTGTTCTAATGTTCACACCCCCCCCCCCCCCGGAGAGTGAGATATTCCTCAGCTAGATACCGCATTACTTCTGTTATATTTTTTTTATTCGTTTAAATTATGTAGCATAAAGTTTGACTGAGTAGTATAAGAATTCCTTTGATGATATTTCCCTCCGTAACGGAGATGCATTAAGTAAACGAATATTGACAGCTACTTTCATATCGGAAGAGTGGGTTCGCTGCCGATAGTTTTTTCAACCTATAGCAGACAAATGGCTTTTGTTAAGTTCTACACTCAACACTACCCGTAGGCCACTGTGGGTTTTCCTACTTTACAGAATACAAGGTGCATGTAAATAAGTTACACTGAGAATTTTTCTTTTTATTTTCTATGGTGCATTATTCATATATTTCTTTGTCAAAGTTTTAATACTTCAGTATAGGATACTTGCCATATATGAATATGTATCATCATCGTGTTATACATTACACACACGAAAACAAGCGCATTCTAGTAATTTTTGTTTTTTAAAGAATCCGAAAAACAAAGATGAGCCTATTACTTGTGCATGATTCTGCAATATTGGAAATCCTTATTATGAACATAAATAATTCATACATGGTCATAATGTCTCTAAACAGTTAAAAACCAGACTCAGATTTCTTTACTTCTTTTGTTATATAACACTGAACACATGGCGTAGAACTATTGTAAAGGATCATCTTGCATCCTTACAGAGCGTTCATTTTGAGGTCTTCGTTCGGTTCATGTTTCAGATAATAACTTCATTAACATTTGTGACTTAATCTTAATTTAAAAGTGTATTATATATTTGTGTATAATTTGCCGGTCTGGTTGGCCAAGGGTTAGCGTATCCACTCTCCACCCAAAAGGCTGCGGGTTCGAATCCCGCTATGGGTATGGATGTTTTTGATTGTCTGTGAAAATACTAGTAGTGGTGGTGGACAGTAGATGGATGGCGGTGGTTCGCTGTAGTTGGTGGATTGAATGGCGGAGATGGAGAGTTGTAGAGTAGGTGCCTCCCTGGAGGTGTCAAGTAATAATAATAATAACTTTTGCTACATATACGAGGATGCAAAGCATCCTCGTATATGTAGCAAAAGATGCGAAGATATAGTTACATTCTAAGTTATATTTCATCTTTACATTTTGGAAATTCCATTTTAAATAATATTTTATTATATTTAAGTAATATTTTATCTTAGTAACTATTTAAAGTTTTATTTTGTCTCAGTTATATTTTAAGTTACATTTTGTTTTAGTTACATTTTAAGATACATCTTGCCTTATATTTTAATTTACAAGTTGTCTTAGTCACATCTTGTCTTACATTTTAAGTTGCATTTTGTTTAAGGTTAAATTTTGAGTATTAAAATATAAGGCAAGATGTATCTTAAAATGTAACTAAGACAAAATGTAACTTAAAATATAACTGAGACAAAATAAAACTTTAAATAGTTACTAAGATAAAATATTACTTAAATGTAATAAAATATTATTTAAAATGGAATTTCCAAAATGTAAAGATGAAATATAACTTAGAATGTAACTATATCTTCGCATCTTTTGCTACTCAAAATTATCACCCCTCAAAGGTGATAATTTTTCCCATTTTTAAAGAGTTAAATCTCCATTTTTGGAGGCACAGGTAAAAGATTGACTACAGTTTTTTGGATGGTGATAACTGTTTACTCAACGATGCCCATTGAACTAAAATTCTAAAGATTACAAAGTTTAGATTTTATTTTCTTAATTCAAAAATCATGACGTAGAGATGAAATCCCTAATATTTTCTTGTATTTCTGCAGTTAAAAAAAAGAATCTTTTCCTGCTTGTCATGCCAAATGGACCACAAGTTTTTGCTTTCCTTGTATACCTTTTATTGGATGCTATCGTCACTTTGGCACACTTCCAAGTTTCGTTTATTTTTCTTGTTTACAAGCGTAGGCTTACGGTACGTGAGCCAACGGTCGACATAATTTCGAAAGTCAATGCTCAAAAAATAAGAATCGATCTTCAAAACATAGATATTTTTGGTTTGATGGACACACTTATTTTGATCGCGTCATTTAACGAATGAGGATAACTGGACCGTTGCCATGGTGGCCAAATAGTGTTAACTTTTATATCGGTAGTTGTATTCCTAATCTATAAAAAAACTAAAAGTATTTTACCGGTAAGTAAAGGAAGAATTATTATAGAACTTCTGCAGAAAAGTTATCTGAACGTCTCTTTTAAATATAGGAACTTTGATATTGTCGTCTCAGTTTAAGAGATTACCATTTTCTTTTAATGTACATGATCTAATTTCGTGTAACGAACCTTTTGATATCGTGTTTTTATTTGAGTTCATGAATTTTCATTAAATTTGAACTTAGTAGCTTTACTAATACTTTACATTTGTTTTTATTTTACTTCAATGTGGATAGCATTTAATACCAAAGGAAGTATAAGGTTTAGAATGCTAATGCTATTAGAATGAATGGCATCACAAGCAAGAATACTGGAGAATTGATCAAAGTAATTAAAGCCAGATTAATTCATTTAAAAACAATCGCATCATTTTTGTTATGTCTTTGTTTCCTGTTCAGTGGCTTAGCCATAGCAGAAATGCATTAGTGATCATGTCAAGAAGAGCTTTATGTGAGATGGTCAACATCGAAAACACAATTTATTTTCTTTATTTTATTGACTTAATTATTATTATTTTTTCTAAAATTATACGAACGCTTACTTAAAAAGTGAAAAAAAAAAAAAAAACTCTGTATTCAGCATCACTTTTTTATATATTTTTAATATATTTTTATTATTTCTTTATTTTTTTCGGTTTTGAAACCCCCGGAAAAACTGCGCTCAAAGCAGAATCAATGTTATCGTTCCATACTCCATGAAACTTTAAAAAGAATGATGCTTGACTTAAAGGGATAGTGTTTTACGTTTTACTCGATTTTTTTAAATAATGTAACAATCTTCGCAATTAATGGAACATTACCCACATTACTGTTAAGAATTTGTAGTTATTTTAGGAGGTAGACATGATAGTTATCACACTTATGATTAAATTTTTATGCAATATATTTATTACTTATTTTTTCAGAACAAAAAGAAACAATGGACCCACAAAATCAGTTCCTGAGCCCGAGTAATCATCTCATGCGTAAAAAAAGGTGATCAAAATACAGAGGAAACAACAATTTGCTTCCTCTGTATTTTGATACGGAAGAAGCAAATTATTTCTTCCTCTATCAAATTATTGCTTCCTCTGTTGCTTTGGTACAGATGAAGCAAAAAAAGCAAATATTTTTAAATTATATTCAACCTTCAATTGAGTGAGAGATGATTTTATTGAGATATCACTTATTTTTGCAATCATTTTAAGGAGCTAAATGCTTCGGATTTGGCACGCCATTCCTGTTGAATAATTCTGTCAAATGAAGGGGGATAGATCGATTATACTCAACTTTAAATCGAAGTTATAACAGGTTGGATTTTACTCTCATTATTTCTGTAATGAGAGTAGTCGGTGACTTGCTATATAGTACTTAAAGAGTCACTGCCGTGAACCCTGATTAATAATGAACCAACCAGCCATCTTGATAGTAATCAAAAAAGCTAGCCAAGTCTGTGTGTGTGTGTGTGTGTGTGTGTGTGTGTGTGTGTGTGTGTGTGTGTGTGTGTGTGTGTGTGTGTGTGTGTGTGTGTGTGTGTGTGTGTGTGTGTGTGTGTGTGTGTGTGTGAGCACAAGCGCAAGTGCAAGCGCATGTTTTTGTGAACATACGCTTGCACTTGTTCACAAAAGCACTCCCTTTTAACTTATCGCTGAAATGAAAAACTGATAGAGCTGGAAGGACTAATGACAGGTAAATCAGAAAATTCCAACCATTAAGTGAATCTCTTCTTTTTGACGCTCATGCAAATATTTCACTATTCGAAGTGCAAATATTCATGACCAGCGCAATGTCTGCTTGTCATGATTCTTACTGTCAAACAAGAATTGCACTGATCATAAGCTAATGAAGTTGCAAAGAACGACAGTTAATAATAATAAACAATGATTTAAAATATCTCTAGGAATTACCCTGGTATTTTCTGAAATTGAGCACAGAAGATATGTTCATCCAAAGTTGGATCTTAACGGTAAACAAAGCCTGAATCCGCATAACTGATAGACTGTTATGAAGGATTCGTTGGTGTTGCTTTTTGTACTAAAACAGGGCACCTAAGCCCAATCGCATATCACGTCTGCGAGTCATGTGTTTACCCACCGGTTCATCTGTTTTGCGAAGTACCAAACGTTCCAGGAAGATAAATCTATCTTATATCAAGGTTATTAGTGAATTACATTGGAAAGGAATCAGTATTAGTCTGACGAATTTACAGTCTACATTTATGGAAATTACTGTTTAAAAGAAGGGATGTTGCCTTTATTGCAAACGAGCAGGAGCTAGATGCGTTGGGAATCACAGAGCACATAGTGAACTTATAATATCTGTCAGAAATCGTAGCAAACTACTGAACATCACCATGCTACAGGTTTACACACCAACTTCCAATGAAAGTGAAGTTGAAATCGAACAATTCTACGATTAACTTCAAAATGATCTAAACCAAATACAAAAGAAGGATCTACTGAACGTTATGGACGATTTCAACGCAAAAATAGGTGAAGGTGAAGCTGGTGATCATTTCGTGCAATTCTGACAGGAAAATCACTTCAGCATAGTGAATAGATGGTTTATCCAACCTAAACGACGTTTGTACATATGGACCTCACCAAGACGGAACCAGATTGACTTCATTTTATGCCAACAGCGTTGGAAAAGCTCCATTGCCAGGTGCTGATGGCAGCACAGATCATCAACTATTAGTGGCCAGTATGAAGCTCAAGCTGTGCAAGAAAAAGAAAGACATCATCCAGATAAAGTTCAATGTGAACAACATATCACTAATGTATGCTGCGGAAGTGAAGAACAGGTTTGACTTACTCAACCTTGATGGAAAAGATAGAGGAACAATATCGTGAGATTTGAACTGGTCAGCCATAAAAATAGCTGATCAGCGAAGAGCGGACAAAGCCAGGGGAATGAATGATGAAATCAAAAATGTGATCGCAATTCTCCAACGTAAAGCCAGAAAGGACAAGGAAAAACAGATAAATAGATGATGTCAACATCTAGAGGGAGAGCTGCTAACAGAAAGGGACATCCCAGAGCCCTGTTTGCTTAAGTGAAGATGATGCGATCCAGTTTCTCTGCACGACAAGGAATATTCAGGGACTGCAATGGAAATGAACTCAGCGACCAGCAAGAAATCAAGAACAGGTGGAAAGAATACACAGAAGACAACGAAAATGGCCTTATAGATAGAGAACCGAACATCTTGCAAGGAGATATAGCTTAGGCCATGAGAAAAACGCCAAACACGAAAGCCTCAGTATTGAAAATACCTGCAGAACTCCTAAAACCAGTGCCAGTCAAGAATTTCATAGCTTTGTGTCGAGAGATATGGTCCACTTACAAATCGCCTAAGAACTGGACAAGATCAACATTCATCCCATTGTCAATGAAAGATGATGCTAGAAATTGCTCCAATTATCACTTTCTCATGCAAGCAAGATCCTACTGAAGATTATTCAACAGCAGCTACAGCAGGTCAACAATCAGGAGGTACCTGACGTCCAAGCTGGTTTCAGGAAAGAGGAGATGCACTAGATATCACATTGCCGAAATGGATCATTAAAAAGACCCGTGAACACCTGTAGATGTGTTTCATTGATTACAGATAAGCTTTTGGCTGTGTAGAGCATCATAAGTTATCGATGGCTCAGCGAGACCTTGGTGTTCCATCTCACTTGATCAAATTTATTAAACTGCTGTATATTGACCAGGAAACAACACTGCGAAGAATTTATCGAATATATATATATATATTTTATATATTTTTATATAAAATATAATATATAAAATTTATATTTAAATAATATAAACATTTTATATATATATATATATATATATTATGGAAGAATATTAGTCTTATTAAATCTTTATAAGTAATCTCGGTTTTTAAGTCATTAAATCTATTTTTAAAAATGTATCACAACAACCGAGTTGAAGCATATAATCACACACACACACACACACACACACACACACACACACACACACACACACACATATATATATATATATATATATATATATAAAGACTTCAGCAATTTTATATAACAAATTGATATAAAAGTAATGGTTTGAAACCTCGAATTATATATATAAAAACTTCAGCAATAATTGATATAAAAGTAATGATTTCGAAACCTCGAATTAGCTTTATTTTCTTTCCAAATGTGAATAATTTCTTTCAGACTAAAGCTATTGTTAGATTTTATTCTGCAGTAGTAGATATGTTAGATTTTATAAATTTGTGTATATTTCATTCAGTATTTTGCTGATTTCGAATTACACTTATTGCACTAATTTAAATAGAAGCATAATAATAAGAACAAAAAAAGTAAAATAAGAAATTACTTTCTTTATTCAATTATAATTCCTTAATCGATTCTTATATCATCATTCTGGTAACGATTTTGTCTTTTTTATGTTTGCTTCTTCTGACCTATTTAATTGAAAAATAAAAGTCCTTTGTTTTAAGTAAACAAACCTCCATGTTTGTACTTCGTGCATTTCCACTTTAAGCTCTTTGATGATCTTCTTAAAGAATCCATTAGTTCTAAATCCAGTAAAGCATACCTTACTAAATGAAGCAAACAAGTTTTTTTTTTCTCTAGGAATATTTTAAATTTCACCTATGATGGAGTATTCGTTTAAAACTCTCAGCTGAGTTTGTGACCAGCATCTTGGATTTCAGGTGTTTTCATTACACTGTGCCCGATTTCCGTGTAACGTTTCGTGCTAGTTTCGTTTAAGGAATGCATCACAGTAATACAACCATTACTTTTTGTAATTTGTGTCCTGAAGAAAGATTTATGGATCACTCCTTGAAAGATTTCGTTTTGGAACGCATTCCGTTTGAAATATTGTTCATTATTTTATGCTGAATGTTCGGATGACGCCTGGTTTGATACTAATACTTATACCAACGTATAAGGCTGGATATATGCACCGGGCGAGTACGAAAATGTTCATTGATGCAACATTATACTGCGAAATGATGATACATTTTCCCGTACTCGTTCTATGCTCAGATTCATTAAGTATGGTAGAATAGAACCATAACAAAAACTCAAATAACATGCGTTCGTTTACAACTTAATGGAACTGAATTCAGTTATTCTCCAATAACCAAAATACTTGGCATCATTTAAGAAAATCATCGCATTGTTATTAAACGGCATTATGTTTTATTGCAATTTGCATGCAATGGTGTCACGATGGTCTATGTGATTCACGCAGGAATAATAAAAATAACAATAAAATAATGTGGTTATTGCATGCTCCTAACTACCATCCCCCTTGTGATGCATGCAGATGAAAATAACATGAACTCCTACACAATTCCATACGAGTCAAAGCGAAATCTCTTTTGCTTCCTGAGATTAGTTTCCAAACACAACAATACAGCATATTCCAGAACAGGGAATATTGTGTGTCAACATACCTAATGTAGCAACACCAGTTGGTAAATTTCTGTACTTAATACTTTTTTTTTTCGACTGGAATTTTTACTCCTTTCAAAACTGATCGAAGTCTTATCAGGAGAATGGACAACTTCTATCAAATGAGCACCCATGGCAACTGAGAGAGAGATTGTTTCGAAGCAGGTAACTTTTTTTTTTTGAAAAATATTTGATGAAATCTTTGTAACTGTAATCATAGTAACTGTAATCAAAGACCCCCATTGTTACGGCAATGTGTTTTAGTAATGCTATTATTCCTTTTGTGAATGTACTATTCTTGAAACTTTCATCACTGAATAAACAACATTATTTCAGAACTTGTATATTTTTGAGCAAACAACGCATAACAAAAATGTAGGTACATCTACAAAACAATGCGTGTCATCATTTTGAATTTATGCTACGAAATATATTCCACTTTCATCGTATAAAACTGATTATGTCCGATATTCTGCGTGATATAATAACACTATTTGTTTGCAGAAGTCTTCGCTGGATCGATTTAAATATGATCAATAGGAACTCCATCGGCTGAATCTCGTTACCGACCCTTCATGATGTTCGTAGATTTCTAGGTATTCTCTCCTCATTACCGATACTACTGTACATAACGTACCATAATGAAAGGATATTGCCTTGGAAAATAATCCTATATTTGTTCTGCTCTGCGACAGCACTTGAATACGTTGCATTATCCGACAAATTGAACAAATGCTATATATAAATATATTTATATATTGTCCATCATACCATTTCCACTACAGGCAAACACCAAATACTGTAAATACGTTATTCCCGAATCTTGTATATCATCCGAGAATCAAATAATAAATATCGTTGCAGATGGTTATTAGCCAGATATTTCATGGTTATTTCCTATCCTATTCTATCAGGCAGTAATGGTCGTCAGGTAAGTGTCTTTGCTTTTAGCTGTAATCCCAGATGATTTCCTTCGTTCTATCCATGGTAGAACGAATGGATTGCCTCTTGATAAGCGTATTACTATTGAGCTATATTAGCTTCATTAAGTATCATGCTCTCTTGTTAATAAAGGAATACGGTATTTATTAAATATTCATACAAGTTCCCTTAATTATCAGAGATCCCGTTCAGTAGGTTGTCGTTGCGTAAATCATCGAATTTTGTTAGTATTCAAACAACTGTATTGAACCTTTAATGCTCCTAATAACGGAATTATCAACTTCATTTGGTGTTTAAGATCTATTCCATTCTGCCTCGTTTCTCTTTGTACAAGTATCTATCTGGCTACAAATTCTTACTCCCTTAATTTAAATAGTGTCAGTGCCTTGAGACAATCCCTGCAAAAGTATTGAATTACTCTTTAGTTAAGTGTATTTCCTAGTGACTTTGCTGTGTGCGAAGTAGAAGAGACGCCTAGTTGAATTTACGATTTTCCATGCAAAACAAATGTTCGTCTTTTCTCAATTGTATAAGAAGGCTTTCCATTTGAATTGACAAAGGAGAAACGACAAGCACAGCATTGATGTCTTGAGCAATTAAGTGCTTACATTACTTGAACGATATGAAGCAATGTGTGAGAATGACAATGTAATGAACAGAACTAAGTGAATACAGATACGCAATCTTTTCATTAGCGGTTGGAAGTGTGCACCTTAAAATTAAGAAGGACAAATTAAATTGATAGTAGATGATAACAATCTATATTTGTCCATATAATCAAATAATAGATGTTATAACAATGAATTTTCTTCTTCTTCTTTTTCTTCTTCTTCTGGGGTTTGTATTTTTGGAATCACTTTTGGGTATGCAATTACTTACAACTGTGTTAAGCTTCACCAACGTAAAAGGTTGAGTGGCATATACCGAGAAGATAAATCGGTAGTTTCTTGGCAAAAGAATTGATAATCATAGCACACTTAAGCCGATAATATTCTTAAGCGAAGCGAACCTACTTAACTGATTCCTAAAATATTCTGACACATTTAAAATTTATTATGTACATTGCGAACTGATTATTCGCATCAGTTCTTCAAATTTCACTTAGGCAACGATCTATGATGAATTGGATAATTTACCACAGAAATCTCTTTCTTTTACCATTGTTAGTTCGGCAGAAGTAGTGCACACTTTGTTTTTTACTATCTTCTCGAGGTCAACTGTTTGTCCAAGCAAGCAGTTTTTCTTCAGAAAACTCTTCTTTTTAAGTCTTTAGTTCATAAAAAAACCCATAACACTCACATTTCTGACAGTCATTATAGTTAGGATTAAGAGAGCAGGAAATGCTAGCAGTTGACTACTGTGTTCTCTTCATCTTCAAGATATAAATCACGAGTGGAGGCGGTCTCAACTACAGGTGATGACTAAGAATGGGATTAAAAACTTTAGAGCCAAAAGAGTCCGCCTACTCACTTTGGGATATGAAAAGGTGGTAGTGGTACCAAACCTTCCTCCGCGCTGCTTATATCAGTCCCAACTATTTTTGGACAGCTCGAATTACTAGTTTATAATTTTTTATGGAAAATATTTTTTGAATCTATGGAACGGATGTCAGGCTTGGTATCAATGTAGGAGTTTAAGTGTTCTGGCTTTAATTCTAATCCATAGTGATTACATTCACTTACTCTATAGCAGAATGAAAGGATATCTTCACTTATCAAAAACAAAAAGAATAAAAAAGTCACTGAAGGTTCTTCTTTATTTATATATTCTGAAATGCATATAATACAAAAATACTTCATATTATATTAGGCTAGTAGGCCTAACACATAGAAGGGAGAAGAAAAAGATTAACCGATATTATTTTTGAAACTTTTTTCTTTTTCTTTATTTTATTTTTTCCTCCAAATCATAGAAGAATGAAGGTTTCCGAATATATTCTTTTCGTTTCTGAATAATAATTATAATATTATGTATATAAATTTATTATTATTATTATTATTATTATTATTATTATTATTATTATTATTATTATTATTATCCTCTCTCTTCAATTCTAATTTCTGTTTTTGTCTCTTAGTAGTCCAAAATATAATTTTTGGTTGTTTTTGCACTCTCTGCCAATACAGGGGCTATCTGATAATGTATACTAAATTTATGGCTTTATAAAAATTTTAAAAAATATTAAAAAATATTAATTGAAGGCCAGGTTGGTCCAGTGAATAGCATCTCTGCAATTCACTGGACCAACTGTCGATTCGAATCTTACTATGGTACGGATATTCGTGAATATCATGAAAATACAGGTGGATTTCAACTCTCAGCTTGAGATCATCGCCCAATTTATTGAATGGATGTCTAAAGGGGCTTGAAAGAGTTTCATGTTAAGAATTTCCCTGATTATCTGATCCTTATCCGCCAACAGCAGTATTATATGAGAGTTTTATAACCTTTAGCGGACGCAATTTATATCAAAAATACAACCCACGGGGGGGGGAATAATCTAGCTTAAGCAATGAAACAAGAATACATTACAATGTAGCCAGGAAGTTATATGATACAAAAGTAGATACAAAATCTTAATAAATAACTAAAACATAGATCATAATCAAAGAATAAACGTTTTCGCCTGTATTTGGAATAAATTTGAATATATTTTTCCAGAATTCTTCTGATGTTTAAGTTTTAATTATGAAACTACCTCACACACTGCCATGTACTAAAATGATGGTAGAAATTTAATAAAAGAATATTATGACACTTTTGTGCATTCATGTTTTCCTAATGTAGCACACAATACCTTCTTGGCATCAGGTACGAACGCTTGCTACGAAAGTCCCACGCAATATAAGACAACAAAAAAGCAGTGACATTTTGGATATAACTTGCTTGAGGAAAGTTAACACAAGTAAGTCAGTAACAGATCCTTTATTGTTAATCCAAACGCACGCTGGTTACTATCACGCAAAATAACATGTGGGAACATCGTTTCATATTTCTACAGCAAACACAGAGTGTTTCTTTCTGGGAAAAAAAAAGGTTGTAGTTTTTAAAAAGAAGTCGCCATATAAATTAGTGAAGGAGGCCAAAGATAAGGAAGAAGAAATTAAATTAATTATTAATTCAAAAGCGATTTAAGGAATTATTTGAATGTAAATGTGGTCGAGAAAATTCAGAGAATGCAGAAATACATTTAGAATTTGTGATTTATATTATTGAGAAGTTTATTCATTCGTTTATTAATTTTTAAAAATCATCATGATATACAGTTGTTTACAACAGAAATATATTCAAGGTTCAGCGTAATGCACGATCACCTAGAGTCTCATGCACACTAGGGCGATATCTCATTTAAACTGCGATGGATATTTAGTGTTATGAAAGCTGATTGGTTGGTTGGTTGTTTAGATTACGTCAAAGACTAAACCTGTGAGATAGTTGTATTACATATAAGTGTAAGTATTCTCTGGTGAATGTTCCTGTCTTGCGCTATGAAAAATCCTGATTCAGAGAAGGGAGACTCTTATTTCTTTATGAGATTGTGAAATGCTGTCATAAAAATATCTTATAATAGAGTGGAAAGAAGACTCCAAAAAGGAGAAAAAGTATGAATGAAGATAAGATTTTAGAAAGAATAAAAATGCATCGTTTGAAGAATTATAATGGAAGTTTCGAAATTTATAAATGAATTTCGAAAAAAGGAACACTTAGAAGTTTGCAAAAAGCAATAACATCAATTAAATATATTCAGATAAAAACGGTTTTCTTTAAAAGTGTTGTTTGTAAACGTAGTGTAGGTCTTCGATAAGCCTTAGGTCTCATTTAGCCACGTCTCAGTTCTAATGCATGATAGATGTACAGCCTCCCATGGGGTAGGATTAAAAAAAATGAAATAAGAATCTTTAGCAGTTTCAGATCAAACTTTTCTGTTGTTGTTTAAAACCGCTATTACATGTAGTGCCTTTAAAGAAAAGATCTCAAATCAGAAATCCAAATTAGCAATTTCTGAAAAATTCAGCATTTCCAATGGTTTTCTCCTTGTGGTTGGAATCTCTCCTTGGTAACAGATGTTTGTGAATGTCTTTAGCTACGAGATAAATATTATGGCGTGGGTGAGACCCCCAGCCTCTCTTATTGGAGAGCTCAGTGGCTTATAAAAGTTAAAGGAGAGTTTCTGGATTACACGAGTTGTGATAATCTCCATGAAGGAATTGAGATTGAACCATGTAACTTACACATTATTTTACATGTTCCCCAGGAAGTGTATAACACTTCCTGGGAAAGATGCAAAATAAATTGTTGTTACATATAAAATAATATGTTGTTACAACGCTATTGCATCGTTTAGAATCCTTTGAGAAAAACTCTCCCTTATTGCACAAAAAAGTCCTTTTTGTTCTAGGTTTTTATCAGAAGTATCTAGACTCCCTCATATAATTGAAATATAAATTTAAGAAAAATATTGAAATCATAAAGTAAGAAATATCTTAACGCACTAAAAATAATAACTATAAGTTTCAACCATTCGTGAGTGGGAGTTATGTCCTTAAGGCTTGACTTATATAAGCAATCGTTAAGAGAGTTTATTTTGCTATTATTAAAAAAAAAGGTATGCAGTGTATGCAGTAATATGTACTTTAGTGTATAATATTTGGAAAAATAGCAGTATGGTACTATACATTATTCTGTGTAGTATAATGTATCCAGCCACCGATTGTTTGGAATATTCCTGCTAGTTATTTCCTGGACAGCCATAGCAATCCATGAAATTACTCCTATGTGTATAAGGTACGACAGCCACAGTCCATTAATATACTACAAAATCAAATGTTCAAAGAAACTTAAGGTACTGAATTCCGAGATATCTTATTACATCCTCCATCCACCCCATATAATTAATATGTGTGGGACAGTATTTGAAATGCTCAAATACGAAACATCCACACTCAAAACACTTTTATTTATTGAATATAATTATCTCATGATAAATCCATTGGTATTTCTCACAGATCTTAATATAAAATCAATAAATATAGAAAACAAATCCTTGACCTACTCCCAGTATGAATGTACTATAGGATCACAAATAAACTTTCATGACATTGGTCCACATTAAAAAAAAAAAAACTGTGCATGAATGTATAATTTATTTAGTATAAATCATCGCCATTTTAATTTTATTTTGGGGGGGATAAGATTGCTTCAAATATTTATATAAAATTCAATAAGAAAAAAAATTAGAATATGTAAATAAGACTAAACAGAACCTCGATAAAAATTCATTACACTAAATTGTTTTCTTTTAAACCTGAAATAAAAAAAAGGATAGCATCGCTACAAAAAAGTAGTGTCATCATTTATTTTTTAATTTACTTCTTACAAAACACCGAGGTAGCATTGCTAATAGAGGTCTAGACATTTAACAGCCTTTGTTAATGAAATATTCTGTAGGGAGAACTCTTCACTCAATACGAAGTTTAAGCTTTTTGTTTTTATTATTTCCTTTTTTTTTGTGCATGGAACGGTTGAAAGAATCGATTAAATCAAACACAGCTAAGTAAAGCAAACTTAGAGAAACTTAACTGATAACAACAGAAAGTAGAAGTGTTACTGCTAGAAAAACTCCAACCCAAAGAATGAATATTTTTACTTCAACTGGAAATTAAGAATCTTTTGAAACATACGTGCACACATTAAGCTTCGAGATCAGGCGCTTTTCTACAAAACAAATAAAACTATTAACTACTTGCGGTAGGTTTTCACATAACAGAGGTAGCCTAATGATCCCAGTTTTGTTACGCAAGTTCTCACAATCAGGGAGCAATTTAAAAGTACTTAACGTTCATCGTCCCATTTCTTATTTCGCTGGGGACTTAAGCAAGTATCTTGCGAATACATCGATTCGTAGCTGATTCAAAGAATCGATATGATGCTCAACCTATTCGCCATACTGGAATGTTTCACAGTTTACAGTAAATGAGCTGAATACTGAGACCAATACCAGATTACAAAACTAGAGGAAGAATTTGGCGGTAACAGAAACAACCAAATTAAAGTACCTCCATTGGATTCTATTAAACCCTAGAGAAATGCTAAATTTGGAATAACCTTCTGGTTTGGATTGCGGTTCTTTCCCAAGCTGCGTTTAAAGCCGTAGTAAACTTCTTTAGAGTAGAAATTGACCAGTGTGGATGCTCTGAGATAACAAGATTCTCTATAAAGTACAACGAGCGAAGCCCTAACTCGCTGTAGTGAATTGATTCTAGTAAACATGGAAACTATCGATTTCCAGTGTGCGAAAATTCCTTTGATGCGGTTGTGTATAAGAAAATTTTCTCATAGCGGGACTGTGATACGGTTTCGCTTTTAGAGTAAAGAATGTCGAAGAAGAATGGATTTAGAACAATGTAGAGGGTTTGAATAACCAATTTGAACTCTTTTCTCGAGCTAAAAAACACTAGAGAGAATGAAACAAAACTAGTTTATCTCATCTCATTGATTTGCAACCTTTTCAAATGACATCTCTTAAATAAGTTGTCTTAATATTTAATATTCTCTCTTTAATAATTATAAAACATTAATTTTTGAAGTGGTCTAGTTTTAAAATTAATTTTGAAATTAATTTTTTAAATTTCTAAAACTTATTAATTAAAACATTTAATTATTAATTAAATGTATATTAAAAGTGAACATCACTTATTTGACAGAAATCAACATTGATTTCTAAAATATTTTCATAATTAAATTATGCTATATTTCTTTATATAATGATGAAAGATCATCGACGGATGTGTGCAATAAATTTGTTGAAACTTTTCTTGCTGATAGCTTCTTAGGTCTCATAATATAAGCTTCTAATAAACGGAAAAATATCACACACACACACACACACACACACACACACACACACACACACACACACACACACACACACACACACACACACACACACACACACACACACACACACACACACACACTTCTTTTTCTACAGCTTGTTCCACTTAAGTAGGGTCGCTGTTTTTGGTGAGTCTCCTCCACATCCTCCTGTCTTGTTCTGTAACCACATCCAAGTTTTTCATCCTCAAGTCCTCCTCCGCCAGCACCCCCCCATCTCTTCTTTGGCCGCCCGCGCCTCCTCCTCCTCCCCTGCATATCCATCTACATGACCTTTCTTTCCCCATATTCGTCCTTCCTCCTCATCAGATGATCAAACCATTTCAACCTTGCTTCCTGCATCTTCGCTTCTAAGTTCGTAACTTTCACCGTTCCCCTCACATACTCATTGCTCAGACGATCCTTTCTGGTCACACTGCACATCCACATAAGTGTTCTCATCTCCGCTACCTCCATCCTGCTGATGTTATTTTTCCTCAGGGCCACAGTTTCTATAGCATAAATCATAGCTGTCTCACTACTGTCCTGTAGATTTTGCCGTTTAGATGGATTGGCACCCTCACCCTCTTATCGCATAGCACTCGAGCCATCTCTCTCTCTCTCTCTCCAGTTCCTCCATTCCGCTTGTACCCTGCATTCCACTTCCTTCTCAGACTCTCTCTCTCTCTACACACACACACACACACATGGAGTTTTGAAATCTCGGATATTTGTCCTTTGTCTTTGGACTAGTATCCACTCGTCCAACGGTGATGGCTAAATCAACTTCAGTTGCAAAAACATTCCGGAGAAGATAAATACTTTCATTACTTTCAACGTAAATGTCCTTACAAAATTTTAACAATGATTTGAGAATAGTTGCAATCGGTTTTTGCCTAGGAAGAGGCAACTAAGTCCACAATGACAGTATTTTATGGATGTTATTTGTGTGCATTCTAAAGACTTTACCCAGTTTTGTGGAGGAAAAGGAAGATGAGATGAGATAAGATGAGATGAGATGAGAAAAAAAAAAACTTTGACATTTTTATACGAGATCGGTTTACCTTAAGAATATAAAAAACCTTGTTATAATATATATATATATATATATGTATATATATATATATATAGTTCAATCCACATCACGGTTTAGTAACCCTCTGAAATACACAGATTAATATTACTATATATTAGTTCGTAAAACTTTCACTGATATTTGATTATTAAAAATAGTCTGTAATAATTATTACATGCAATACATTAAACCTTTTAAGCTACCATTTCTCGAGAATTACGAAGCCTTCCTTTGCCATTGTGCTGTGCATATTATTCGGCAATGTGTACTAACATTTACAACAAAAATAAATAGTTGCGACAATAAAGTGTTACATAGAATGAAATAAATCCCGAAGCCAGTTTAAATTTATCTCTATATTTAACTGGAAAAAAAAATTGAAAACTTATCACATAAATGGAAAATTAGCAAAAAAAAAAGTCTAAAATCGTAAAATGAAAGGGGTGTTTTAATTTTTTTATTAACAGTAGATTTTTTGTTTATTAGATATAAAGTTATCTAGAGTAGAGCGATGTTTATTTGATTCATTAAAAAATGAACTGGAAAGAACAGATGTAATAGATGCTATAGGACAAAACTATATCGATCATACAAACATATCGCTGGTTAATAATGAATTATTGTGATATCAATAAAATGTTTTTCTATAGGAAGCATAAGATATAATGAAAAATTATGAGATTAATAAGTTTTAGGGTTATCGATAAAACAATTACGTAGTACTGATGTAATTAATAGGAGTATCTATTCATTTAATATTTCAGAATTAGAGTTCACATAATTCATGGGTTCTGATAATACTATAAATTTTAAAATACCATTGTGTACATTGTTTTCTATAATAAAAGGCTATCATAAGCAATAAATCTTGAAGACGGAGTGCTAATATTCTCCATACGTCACTGACTTGATAAGAAAAAGAAAACAGGTCAAATAATCTCTCTGAATTAAATTAAATGAAAAGATAATAGATATTGTTGTTATTTATATCAAAGTAGACAAATAAGACTTGGCCTCAAAATATTAAAAGTTTGCATTTTTGTAAATTGATTATGAAGGCTCGCAAAGATACAACTTTGGTTTAAGTTTCCTTCATATTGCACTCCTTCCAAGATATGGACTCTGCTTCGAAGTCCGTATACAGTATTTGATTAGTTGTTCTCATGCGAGCTCAACAAGGAATCGAGAATATCGTCTTAGTTCATGTTTGAAAAAGGGATTTTCATCGCTGACACGTCATATTTCAAATATAATTTACACAATTGCAATTTGACATATCAATTAATTCTGAAAAATAATTTGAAATGAAAACTCTCAATTTATAAACCTTTAACATTCAACAGACAAACTTTGGCTTATTAAGCTGTACTATAGCAATATCTATTTATTGTCTTTTCTTTTAATATGTTAATTCTACAATGAATCCTTTGCTGCCTCTGAAGTACGATTCTCGCACTATTTTACACTTAGATGTAGATTCACTGCATGCTACGCAAGCTTCCGAAATTAGTTCCGAATAAATAGGCTGGTTAAATCCTTATTCTCATAATTCTTATTCTCTCCCCCCCCCCCGGTAATCCACATTTAACAGAAATCTAGTGCTAAAGGTTCTTCGTATCCAATCCCGGATTCGATTCCAGGTTTTTCCAACTAAGGAAACATCGTCGATACCAAATCAACTAAGAGGGCTGTACATTCTAAGGTTACTATATATAAAATTATCTTAACATGCTCATCAGATGTTGCCTTTGCTGAAAGCTTTCTTTTTGAAAATAAGAAACACATCCACTTATAAAAAGTATTATATTATTACTCTTTATTAGTGCATTGTTAAAAAAATAAATATAGCAGCGAGAATTTATAATTTAAAAAAAAGGGAGAAATGTTAATTCATTAGCGCAGGATAACTTAGTTCAGTCACACTACTGTATTCTATGCATCCCGTCTTTTGGTGTTTGCAGTTTTTCCAGCTTAAGCCAACTTCCTTTATTGAATTATAGCCAAGCAGAGGTGTAAAGAGACAGACTGTACACAGTCGGGGGGAAAATAAAATCAGGAGAATTCGCACATGGGCTATAGGATGTTTCGTTGTGTGCCTTCTCCATCTCAGAATTTCGCAAAAAACACAACTGATTCATACATACGTACAGCCTGATCTTCATGTATTCTGTGATGGAGGACTAAAATGCATTACGTATTTTGATATCACATCGATACTTGCTACCTCCTCTTATATGATTTCGCTCACACACTGCTTATTAGTTCTACAAAGATCTTTTGAGTCATGTATTATTTACAAGAATTGATCAGAATCAATGTGATAATGTACAAGAAGTTATATTATAACGTACAGCGTACATGCTGTACTTAAAACGTGGAGTTACTTTCAAATTTCTTATCAAACTTACCGACACTCATGAATAGTTTTCCCTTAGTTTTTTCCCAACTCGTAGTTGTTGCAAACCCTTACCGACTGAGTAGTTGAGTCCTACTTAAGTGGTTGAGTAGGTGTTTCAAGATATAGGTGTTGGTAACTTTTAAAGTGCACTTAACTAAAAATAATTTTAATGGATATGGAAGAACCTGCTTTATTTTTACTCCAGATGCACAAGTACATCTCTTATTTGCATTTATACAAGTAGTTCGTTGGCATAGTATTTAATTTTTTTACTATTTTGTTTCAATCCTATTTAGAAAGATAAGAAGAGATTGTTGCAGTTTGGAAAATATGGTCAAAAATACTTTACATGTTCTGAAATGTTTTTTAAAAATGTAAAGAAGTAAACTACACTTCCTCTTATACTCTTTAAATATCAAAGAGAGTTTAGTTTCCTAAAAGTTTACTAATAACTTCCTCATTCCTAGTTTACATGTTAAAAGTTTTCTCTTGTGTGTTAATGGGATCGAATCTATAAATTCTCTCCTCTGCAATTCTAGTGTGGAATCCTACGCCCTACGAGAATACACAGGCTACGGAATTATCACTTTCACTTCGTTCTGTTAACAGATGTGGAAGAATAACTTTAGCGAATGCAGGCGGCACTCTTCTGTCAGAAGCAGACGGTATTGTTCAAATAATGGATGGTCACTTTGGTAACATATATCAGCCATGTAACACAGGGCAGAGTTTTACCACTGCATCGAGTGAAGAGATATAGATCCATGAGAATGAGATTCTAGGACTGTTGCATAACTTGAATGCGAATTCGGCAATAGGGCCAGATGTGATATCATTATGTGAAGGAATGGGTGGCCTACGGGTATCAGTAAACGGTATATGGGAGATGTTAATCTACGACATTTAATGTGACCAGTGGCCTTACATCAGTGATCAGTCCTTAGATCATTGTTATTTAATATATTCATCAATGATATTTGAAAGGAAATAGGAGATGTTAAATTGTTCGCCGACAATGCTAATTAACCAGGACCATCAGTGGTACTGCCGATTGATATCTTTTTCTTCTTCTTTCTCATCCGTCAGATAATGGGTTGAATCCTCTATGAATAAATTCTTTGCCATCCGACTCTATCTCTGTGGTTTCGGTCATCTCTCTGAAACTCGATAATTGAGACCTTTCCTTCAAATTCTGTAACCAAGTTAATTTTCGTCTGCCTCTTGATCGTCTTCCTCTAATGATTCCATTCAAGACTATATTTGGTAATCTCTTAAAGGACATTCTCTGGAGGTGTCCAAACCATCTTAGTCACCCAAATCATCTTTAAGAATTATAGCTGATATCTTCTCGATACTTTAATTTGGTTTGACTTCCTCATTTATTCTGTGTTTCCGACCGGTGAGTGTTATTTATTTTTCTTAAGCATTTCATTTTGATGCTCTGATTTCTTTATTTCTTTCTGATCGAATCTCCATGTCTCACTTTATACGTTGCTGTAGGTATAATAATGATTTTATAAAGTTTAATTTGTCTTTTTGAAATGCTGTTATTTTCCCATATTTTGTTTAAATTATTCATATTAGACCATCCTTTGTTAAGTCTGTATTTTACTGTTTCTGCGTTGTTGATGTTGCCAGTAACGAAACTGCAACGATAAACAAATTGCTTTACTTGTTCAAGTGAATGCTTTTCTAAGTTTTTTGAATAAACTTTTCCACCTCAAATCTTCCTATTTTCATTGTTCTAGTTTTGATAAGATTGATTTTCATTCCAAACGTTCACACTCTTCGTGTACATTTTTATCGTTTTTCCAACTGTGATTTAGATTCTGAAAGAATAATAATATCGTCTGCATATTTAATGTAGTTGATATTCATGCCATTTATTTGTAAACCTGGTTTTTCAGCTATGAATTTGCATATATCTTCGAGATAGATAGTAAATAAATTTGACGAGAGGGGAAGGGAATCCCGCAGGGCACTTTTTTCTGTCTTGAATTTATTCATTTTTATTTAATTAAATTTGAGAGTTGTTTGGGATCGTTATAGTAATTCGTAATAAATCTATTACGTTCTGAATCTAACGTAATAGATTTTGAGATATTGATCATTTTGTTCTTGTCAATGGAATTAAAAGATTATTTGCAGTCAATAAAACTGCAGTATATAGGCACTTTGTATGCCCAGTACTTTTCAGCCAGCCTATTAACTGTAAAAATATGGTCTGTGGTAGACTCTCTAGATTTTAAGCCTGCTTGATCATCTTATATCGTTTCATTCATTCAAGTTTTGATTCTATTTTGAATAATGCGTGTAACGAATTTTTACCTATGTCTTAGCAATGTTATGGATCTATAATTTTCTAATTGATATACAACATGTAAAGTGATTTGAAGACTAGAACAGAGCGCAGTGACAATGTCAATCAATTTAGTTTAGTAGGTATGCACTTTAGTAGGCATGCATTTTATCATGATGACCTTTTAGGCTATTATATTTTTTGAGATTATGTTACAATGTACTGATGAGGCTAGGGATCTTGAATTTATGGTGAAGAGGAAACTGAAGTTCAAAAGTCACATTATAAAAATTGCAAAATACAACTCAAAAGATAATTGTGATGTTTAACCGAACATCAACATGCAATAATAAGGAAGTAATTTGCCTCTGCAATGTCTTAATACGACTACACTTCCACTATCATGAACAGATTTGATCTCCTAGGTTCGGAGGAGATGAAGAAGCCGTCGAAAGGGTTCAAATATATTATCAGGATTACAGAATATACATTATGAGGACACACACAAACAGACTGTCATTATGAGGACACATGTAGGCACAAAATTTGTGTGCGCTTGTCTGTCTGGGTTGCCTAGATCCATGATAAAAAATATCTGAGTTTTCTAAGCAAAAATCCTTCCACCTCCGTATGAGAATCATTAAATTATCTTTGAAAAAATATTGACATAGGTTCGTCGTCGCATTGTAGGTGTAATACCAGCCTGTTCAGATCATCTAGTGTAAATCATATAAATAACCGTCCATGATAAGCTTTCAAATCGGAAAGAGCTATCGGTAAGATTTATTTATGATAATATTCGTGCTCGTGTTGAGAATATTGTATTTGTGAATAAGAAAAAATTAGATAGGATATAATATAAATTGTGGTTCCGAATTTCTCCGTATGCTGAGTTAATCGGCTATAGATGGAAGGATGCCCATATGAGACCACTTAACTAGAATCAATACAAAGTATTATGGTTACGCGAATTGGAAAATCCGAAAAGTCAGTTCATTTCTGCAGTTGGTCTTAATTACTAACTTTCGTGCTTTAAATATTTTGTGATCAGTTATTTTTTAATCCTTTCTGTTGATTCAGAAAAAGAAAACTGAAAAATTTAATTTCTGGTTGATGCAACCTTTGTCGTGACTCTTCATCTTTCTTCTCTAATGCATTGCGTCCAAGAAGAATGCTATCTATTATGGTTCTGGAATTACTTCATTCTCCAGAACTCTTTTAGGTCTTTATGACTTTGAGGGCACATTGTTCTTAAACTGCATACAATAACATTAATTGCAAAATAATGGCCCTTAATTAGAGGTTCCTTTAAGCTTTATGTAAAATCTTTAGAGCCTATAAAAACCAGACCATAACACTTTGCATTGATTCTAGTTAAGTAGTCTCAAATGGGCATCCTTCCATCTATAACCGATTAACTCAGCATACGGAGAAATTCGGAACCACAGTTTATCTTATATCTATCTCTTTTTTTTCTTATTCACAAATACAATATTCTTAACACGGGTACATGGGATTCCTGCTAATCTGAAGTGTCCAAACAATAACAACAATTCAAACACGTATAAGCATTTTGTGCATTTTTCTGTATTTTAGTTTAATTTTTAAATAGTTGATGAATGCATACCATAATCTTCATATTTTAGATTCTTGAATTTAAAATTTAGTTTTAATTAAAAATTGTAATTTATTGTTTATTTTAACTTTCTAATGTATTTATATTAATAAAAGCAAAGCGAAACTTCATATTTAAAAGCATTTTAATTAGAATAAAGTAGTGGTTCCTACGGTCTTCATCTAACCTTCGATAATCAAAGAACGTAATCACTTGAAAGATAACGTTTGAAGAGTAAAAAATGAAGACCGTAGGACCCACTACTTTATTCTGGTAGGTTTTTCCCATCTTAAAGAAAGCCAATAGCATATAGCTACCGTCCCCCCCCCCCAGCCGTATAATTGAAGGGAACCTTCCATTCCCTTCCAAAGAAAGCCTAGATCGTCTCGCTGGTCTTCTTTCTAAAGAAAAAAAATCTAGTTGTGTCAATTTTAAACCAACACACCCTTGTAAGAAGCCAAGAAAAAAGATTCAAAAGGAGAAAAAAAAGGTCCCAGAAGACGGTTGAGGAATGCAATCAATGCAATCTCAAAAGTATATTTAATCCACTACATTTTAAGATTCAAGGATTTCCTGTTCACTTTTCATCACATATAATTTAATTATGTAACAATATTATTCATAGGAAACAAAAGATAATAACCGTCTTGTTAGTACAAAATATTCGAAATTGTTGGCAACTGAACACGTTAAAACTTTTTTTACAATTAGAAAGGTCAGATAACTTTGAAAAACACTTCTACGAAACATATTGATTCCTCACATCCCTGATCATTAGAAATATCGATATCATGCAAAATAAATTCTTAAAAATAGTAGCATCTTATTACATTTGTGATTTTGCACTTAAAGACTATTAAGAAAGAAAATCAAGTCACGGACAGTTTTCCTTAAGCTGTTTACTGCACGCATTGCTCTATTCTTAGCAAAATCTTATCACTGAATTTTGCACGTAGATTCTAATTACTTTGGTGTGATCACTACACTCGAATCTTTGCAGTTTTCCTTAAATAGACTTGAGTGGGTTAAGGAAATCAAAGAAAAATATTTCTTCTATTGTTTCTTGGTTTAAATGTTAGTTAAACCACTATTTCAAATAGTAAGGAACAGAAACACAACAAAACAATTACCATACTCTCCTCTTCTAATTTTAACTCCATAGAAATAAGAATAATACGTCAGAATAGGAATAAATGCTTTCAGAAGATAACTGGATTCTTTAATATATTCATTTTCAAAAGAAAGTAAAATCGGCGAAAAGTTGACCGTGGATTCCTAGGAGGGACTGCATTTTGCTTCTTTTCTTTCTCGGAGAGGTGTGTGTGTGTGTGTGTGAGAGAGAGAGAGAGAGAGAGAGAGAGAGAGAGAGAGGCGTGCAATATATATCGTCTTTCCAATGGTAATCCTACACAACATCGACCAGCAAACTTATCCCCAATAACAAAGAATGCGAATTTCCGTTTGCCACAACTCTTTTTGGTGAACACACTAGTGACGAGTGGCCAATACATCTGAAGGAGAAGAGCTTTAGTGGAATGAGCCTCGCAAATGTTCCTTCGAAAACATCTAAACAAAGAACAAGTACATCAACAATGTATCTTCCCAAATGGCAATAATGCAATTTATTCGGTTACGTAACTGCTAGTGAACCCAAGGAAATGCTACATGGAGCAATAAATTTTAATAAATTTACCAACGTAATCTCCCCCTTTCCCTCTCGGACACTTTATTCTAACGAAAGTGGTGGAGCGAATTTCGGTTTACATCAATGGCAAGGTGTTGCGGCTGTGGGTTGAAAAACTCGAAGTAAATATTTTATGTGAGGGAAAGAAAAATTTATAATGTGTTGGATTCTGTTACTATCTTGGGTATGTTTCTCTGGATCTTATTTACGATACACTTTTAGAAGTAACTTTGGCTTAATCAATATTTATATATGTAAATAATTAAACCAATACAAATTGTTAAGATATAAAATGCAGAATATATTCTGCATTTGTGTATATTCTGCATTCTGCAGAATATGCAGAATATTCATATATTCTGCATTCTGCATGGAAAGAAAGGTAATGCGAAAGGTATTACATTAAGGAAATATCAGTTCCACATTTTCTTCCGTATATTATATTGAGTAATGAAATATCCAAAGTCAAAGAGAACAGTATTTGTTATTCTCCAATTCTCGATTTGAATCATCACTCATATGTTTTGCATTACTATCATTTACATATTCTGAAAGAAAAACTGCAACCGTTTTCTAAGCGCAAAGGCAAATTTATTTTATTTGATTAAAGATATGAATATTTAATTCATAAATAAAGCCAAGCCGAGGAAGTATCCTTCTAAATACTTTCTCGAAAATAAATATTTTTCCTAAATGATAATCATTAAGGTTTAAAATAAAAACAAATATTCTATAGAGATTTCTAGAAGAAATACAGATAAAGTATTAGCTGATCCAGAATACGTCGACAAACGAATTCCACTTTATAACAGAGGAGAAATGAAAATTTTGATGTAGATTCAGAAGGGCGAGTTTCTAAGAATGTTTCAGGAAGGTGGAATATTGAGCATAATGAGAGATTGAGGGAAATGCGGTTTGAAATACTTAGCAGAGAGAACGAGATAGAGAAGGGGATGTACTGTATGACCGAGAATTAGAAAATTAGTGAGAACAGCCATTCAGACATTAGTAAACGACTACGGATAAAGGAATAACATGTCTTAACAGACAACGTCTTCTTGATTATCAACAAGAGCGCAAGAAAATGTTGTGCAAGAATGGTGTTAGTGCTGAGGAAGTGGGGAGGAGGAGGAGGAGTGGAATAGCGCATTTTTTTGCCTGACAGATGGATAGAATATGTTACCAGAAGTTATAGTGAACGTGCCGACATCGCCGCAATATTCCAGGTAAGGTACGGTCAATACTGATGTGTGTGTGGAATGGAACTACTACAACAATCATAATAACACAACGCATATGCCTCAAGTTCTCCAAAGAAAACATTTCGTCTGAGCAAATTTATTTATTTATTCATATGGAGTTCTCTTCCTCTTTCTTCCCCTTCACATTGGGGGCCGGGTTGAGACCTCCTAATGAGGGATTTAGTATAAGTATCTTATGACTGTAAGTCCGCGTGTGTGTTAACAGGGCCGGTTTGCCTGTTCTGAGAGAAGAAACACCCGAGTTTCCGGGTGAAAAATCCCTCTCTCTCTCCGTATGAGACTGGCTAATTCACCATTAGGTGAGTTATCAGGCCAGGAATCGAACCCCGGTCTTTCGGGAATCAAACGGAAATCGAAGTCAGGTCTTTTCGACCAAAGGGCTTCGTCTGTACTGACTGAGCTGCGGAGGTCTGTGCAAATTATTCTGGTCCTCTTCGATGACTTCTTAAAGAACAGGAAAAAATGTAACCATTGAAGATTTTTTTTTCTTTCGAATAAAGAGTCTGACTGACCTAATAAGTGTCTCATTACGTTAGTGTTTATTGTGTGAGCATACAGCTTAGAAATAAAAACTGTTAATATGTTTCTAACACTTTTAGCAAAGTGCGTCAGCATAGTACTGGCCTTATTGCGTATCTACATAATAAGACCAGTACTATGCTCGTAGAATGACGATTCGCTGTGTAGAAATCAGAGGGGTACACATGTTGTTCATAAGTTTATAAGTTTATGGACTACGAAACTAGAATAGGATATGCGTAAGATCTCAGCAATATGAGGGACAATACTGAAAGTTCGCTTCACTAAATCTAGAAGTTAATTGGCCATGTAGTAGATGCTTTTTAGTAAAAATATTACTTAAGGGAATGAGTGAATGTACATATACACTGCGCAAATAATATATTGCTTAGTGCAGTACTTTTACGAATAGATACGAATATGATTTTAGTGGGTTCTTTCTATGAATTTTAATGCATGATTACACTTTGTTTATTGTGGAAGGTCATTACGGCAGAAAAATCCATAGCAAAATCTTGGTTGAAAACACCGGAAATATTAGTGGATAAACCAAGCGATACGTTCGTCTTAGTTGTGTTCACCGATGAGTTATGATTGCTTATAAGAGAACCACTGGCTGCAATAGACAAATGATCTGAAAAGCTAATTAATATTTTATTTATTGGTATATCACTTCTTGTTCAGACAAATGTTCGTTTCAGTTTGTTTCCGTACCAGTGATGGCGAAACTTACCGTAGAAATATACATGTATTTAGTAGCACTTGCTCTGCAGTTACTGTTGAGCTAAGTCTACTTTATTTAACGGACACTTAAAAAGATTTGGGAGCTCAGTGTGTACCGAGTTCCAAAAAAATCTTCTTTTATGCCATAGATTCGCCGGCACTTCTCTACGCTTTCATTGCTATCATATTACACAGTTTAGTAAAATCAATCAACAGTTAGTGATTTTATCGGAAACATGTGGACGGAATAATGGTATAAATTGAAAATCAGAATATTGGTATGTGATAGGGAGGGGGGAAGAAAATGCTTTGGGACAATGCCAAAAGTTTTCGAAACATGCCTTCAATGATCTTGCAGAGCAAGCCCAAATTCTCTGGGTTTATTAAACTCACTTGTGCTAGCATTAGTGTCGAAATAATTCTCCTAAATAAATACTCACTCAGCACAGAATTTCATTTAACTGAGTATGAGTACATGTGAAGTTAATTAACATATTATTCATCTTGACTGCTTTTACTCGTCCTGATGCTAACTTTATATTTACAGTTCTTATTCCAATACATTTAACATAGTGCAGACAAGGTTGCTTTTATATGCATTTAAAAAGTCGTTCTTTTTATACCAATAAATACTAGATTATCGAAACTTAGATCTGCCAACGACGAAGCTAAGCAATCAAAGAGTTGGATGTTCGCCAACTCCAATTGTGGACATCTACACGAAAAAACTAAAGGTTGCTTGGAAGCTAGAATAAAAGAACTGACAAATATCGTAGATTCTTACTACCCAAAAACGCAGAATATTATCCATGAAAATCATAAAGCAAGCCATCACTGTGAGGTTCGTTGTATAACGCAGTTACAACAGTGTTGAGAAAAACACCCATTAGTAAAATGTGTAAATTTCACTTTTAATTGGGATAAATATATTCAAGAAAGAAAGAGAGTTACACTTATAAGAGTATGATGCAATGACAACAGTTCATTGCATCATCTTTGGGCATTATTGCATCATTTAAGAATATAAAGGCTTCAGTTGCTAACGTAATCATGTACTTTTTGTGAGCATGATGTTATGGTAAACACCACTGATTTCTACAGTAATTTAGAGACGTCGGTAACAATGGATTGTTTTGTAAGAGACTTACTTAGTAAGAGACCTTAGGTCTCTTACTTTGAGACTGCCATGTTAGAGGCATTAAATGATTGAAAAACGTTGCGTTAGTTTTCTGCAGCAAGTCTTTTGGATTATCTGGCTCTTAGTTCTCCTGCGGTATTAAATATATAATAGATTTACTACCAGTAGTAGATATGATTCATATCAAACACGATATGGTCTCGGTACCGTCCCTGTAGAATAAATGGAAGAACGCTGGGAAATTGAGCTCATTGGTCGGGAATATTTCATAAATAGATTAGAATCAACCTCGAGCGATTTTTCTTTGATTGTTCTGATGTTATGGAGTCGGAAGTGTTACTACTAGTACACAGGATCACAATTACAAATAATAAGACAACATCCTCTACATATATTAGTATCCATAATACTTAGTTAACAAACGATACTTTTTATAAAAGAAAGTCATAAAATAAATGTATCTTTTATGATTTCTTGAATCATTTTCCAGAAAAATTTCCTTTTTATTTAACAGTTTATTTGGTTATCAGTTGATTTATCTCTAAGTGCCTTAGCAATATTAATCTGAGCAGAATATAAGCTGTTTGCAGTCATTTAACATTTATTACTATTTGTATTACATAATCGTTTCCATGTCACACGTGCTAATGGTGAACAATGATTTCAAACGTATTCATAATTATACAAAGTCAACATTGTATTATTTTACTAGATTTCGCTTATCACTGAATTTTCATTTTAAACTCAACTTTATTTATTTTTGATGAAATCAAACAAACGTTGTTTAGAATCTTCCATGAAAACTTTCCATTAAAGATGTGCAAGGACATTTCGTTGTTGCACTGCAGATTAAAGAGAAGTTCTTCTGTGTTCCTTAGTAGAGGGTGATCTTGCAATTCGATTTGTTTTTCTCAGATATATAACTGATCAGGTTTCATTGATTCAGAATTTCGTCTTTACTTGAAGTTTTTCAGACCATCTTTTTATGAGGATTCCTTTATTCGACACAATATGTAGTAATTGTATTTCAAACTTTTAACCAGAATTATAAACTTTATTATTTTTTTATATTTGCTCGTATCCATGTTTACTTTATCTTAAGTCTTGTACGAAATTTATTTACTAAAAGATTTTCCCCAAGTTTGCTGAGCTTTTTCGGCGTCCATGAACTACTACAAGATAACGTTGTCAAAGAGTAATAAAGTTTTCATCGATGTGCGATGGATTATCATGATATATGTTATAACAAGTGCTTTCCTTACTTCTCCAGGAACGAATTAAATTCAGTCTATCCCTCTCTCTCTTTGAATGAGGAAAATTTATTAAGCGTGAATAGAATTTGGTCTGAAAGAACGAAGGATGAGGCCAATATATAGTATTATGTCTGCTAAAGGACGGGCACTTCTAGCACTTTATTAAGGTTTATTAAGGCTATTTTAATCTGCCAAGCAAGTCAAATTTAGATGTCAGAAAATGTTGATTTTCAAAATTCAGTTCTTTCAAATTGATCTATAAAAATTCTTTTCTTTTTTAAAATTTATTTATGCTTAAAAGTTTAGCATCAGAGGTTTCGTTGATGATTGTCTATTAGCCATAGTTGTACAGAACACTTGCCAAGTTTGGTATGTAGAACCATTCATTATAAGGGGAGGGACAATTTAGCAAAAACTAATTTTAGTAACGAAGACGTTCAAACCTATCTGAATATTATGTCAGGATGTGTATTCCCTCGTTTATTTGTTTATGTTCAACGCGCTTCATACTTAATTATTTTTTTATTTGTATTTTTAAATCACAGTTTCAGCGAACTATAAAACTATAACACAGATGCTGTTCAGAACCAAATAAAAATTAACCTAACTCCATTATCTACAATCAAAAGCAGAGTCTTAGATCTATATAAGGGATTCAACTCGTCTATCAGCTTAAAATCAAATATTCATGCAGAGTTAGAGTCAGTCCTTGTGAGAGCCAAGTGAAGCACTTTTAATCCGGAAATCATAATTCCCAAAATAACTACTATCCTAATACTCTATGAAATGCACAGTCGCTGTCGCGAAATCGTGGTTAACTATGAAAGTGGAAGAAGTATTTATTTATTCATTTTGTAAATGTGCGACGCAACTAACAGTTTAACTTCAGAGGGATTGCATATTTGTATTTATTTATTTATTCTACTTTTGATTTCTTGTTTCTGTTCGATGATTCTAGGTCTGTTGAAGGAGAAGAGTTGAAGTGCCGTTAAAGATCATTAGACTGCCAGTAATTTAATTATTGGACATGTTCATTGATGTGGAAATTCAAATAATCTGAGAAAAATATATTATCACATTCTCAAAGAGAGTAAAATTCGAAATTTATAAAAAAAATAAAAATTAAAAGCGCTTCATGGATGTGCTCGAGAAAGAACTTATTACTGAATGAATGAATGAAGTGCAATAAGAGAATATTTTCTGTCGGATAAAACTGATGGATAGATATTATTTTATAACAGATCTGAGCAAGAATGAAGTAAATATTGGAACTACAGGAAAGAAGAGCATCTGATGCTAAGAATATGTAAATAGAAAATTTGGAAATGATGAAGATGTCGATCTGGAAGAATTTGGATTTAGAATGAATTAAAAAAAAGTTACATTGAACAGATCCACCTTTTTGCTCTTGATATCAAGGCTACGCTACTTAGCAACGGTTGCTGCTCAAACTTTAAAACGTGTAATGTGTGCTACTAGAATTAAGTACTTTGAAAGGTTAGATGTCGCTCCAGTGTGTTCGTCAGATGGGAGACTGCTTCTAAATGAAGGCGGTGGAAGCTGCGAACAGCAGTGTCTTATCTCATCTGTAAATTATGACCGCGAAGCGTGCGTGTGTGTCCAGTGGCGGTATTTTTGTGGTATGGACTTAAATTCAGATTTTTATTGATATTGCCATGAACAGAAATGCACAATGCTTGTTTGAATACTGCTTCGCTTATGGAATTCTCCAGAGAATTCTCAGCCAAAGATTCTTTGGCTGAGAATTTTCTTCTTACCTGCTCTAAGGAAATAATGCTATGTTCGCTGTGACACATACAGACTGACAACAAAATTACTTTGGTTTGAGAATAACAACCTATATCTTATGAAACTGCTAGCTTGCAGTTCCGTTCTGAACCCAGTGGAATGTTTTTGGAATGAAGCGAAACCGTGTGCGCGGACCTGTTCTTTCTGAAGCGATTCTGTCTGTCATATTGGAATTATTAACATTGGAAGGAACTAACAACATTGGCAGGAATCAAAGAAGTCCTGCGTATGAAGAATAGACGTGAATTTCCCGTGTAACTTCTGCGAGCGATGTTCAAAACGAATACCAGTCATCCATATGATATGATACAAGCCAAGAATGGGTTTACATCACATTAAAAAGAAAATATTATGGTCTCTTGCTGTGTCTTTCGGATTACCTGATATGTTTGAAAGTACAGTGTATATGTTTTGCAATGCAATTTCTTGCCTAATTGTTTTCCCTTTTTTTTAATACTCTCATTTCATATTTCTTAAAAATCCCATCTAATGGTGTTCCGCTTCATAATCAATGCTGTAAAGCACATTAGAAACATTTCCTCATAAATGAGAAAATGCCTTGTGAATGAATGCTATTATTAAAGAAAGAACATTCAATTCTCTTCGTTTCGATTATCTAAAGGATATCAGATATCCACACTGCAGTTTTGAATTTCTATCATTCAAACTCTGTTTTATTTTCTCATGTAATATGAGCATTTTTGTCTGTTGTTATTTATTTTCTATTACATGTCAGATCACTTTCAGTGACAAAGAATCCTAGTTGATCCGCTTTGTTCAATTGTTTTAGAATTGCCATAGAAACGTTTGTAAAATCATTCCAAAATCTTTCTATACGTTTCGTTTTTCATATGATTAAGTAATTCAATACTTAAAATAAGTCAATACCTCAATGAAATCATCACTGACAAACAGAATAAATGAATAAATCATCTAATGCGTTTAATTCCATAAAGAGATCAGGAAGAGCTGTTTACTCCGTAACTAACTTTTTGGAAGGTGGGGAGAGTGAAGGCAACTAGCCTTCACCCTTTGTTGATGATGACTTCAAAACTTATTTAATAGATTTGTTGATGATTTGATATAGATAATTTAAGAGTTCGAAGTGATCAGAGAGCGAGAGAGAGTATTATGGCAGACTGCTGTCTTCATGTCGTCTTGTGATTATAAACCGTCATATTCGTATTATTGTCTATAATAATATCAGTTCCGCTATAAAAATGTTTGAGATTCGCTGAGCAGGGAAACTTGCCTTGCCCCTATAAGGATTTTTTTTAATGTCGTGCTCTCTCTCTCTTTCTACATATACTCATCGTCTGATCCATTCAATGGTAGCAGAATAATATAGTGTCAGTTCTAAAAAATTATTCTCGTACCTTATATCCCATGTTTTCCTTGTTTTCTTTTTGATAGTGGACAATGTTTTTTTTGATATTTTCTATTACTTCCGGTTGTTAGCAGGAAATTTTAGAATAATTCCTCTCGAAACTCAATCTAAGTTAAGATTCGATCCTATTAATTTTAAATGAGAAAATCAGTGTTGTCTCTCTTGATAAAACAAGTTTTGTAGTATCATTTATTTAAGCGAAAATATTAACATATTGTTGGCAAATGCGCTCGCTTGTAATGTATACTTGACACTATCCAATATTCACTTATTCTTAGAAGGAGCTTCGTATACCTTGAACACGGTCAAATACTACCGAAGATAAATTTCGATTTATTCTAAGAGGCTCACTGAGAGGGAGTTAAAGCAAATATGAAGTCAAAGAATCTCGTATTTCACTCTACAAATACATTCTTTGAGAGTAATCATTATCGACTTCAAGTTTCTCTTTCTTGAACTGTTTACTAAATTTCAGCCATCTGTGCTTTAAATAGACTTCATAAGAATGATATAAGAAATTTATATTCCATCTACTTCTCCCCACCCCAAAAAAACACCAACTTCTTATTACATGCAGCTTCTTTGATGAGAGTGCTGTAGGAAATCAAATCCTTTAATATTGTACCAGTTTTCTAGAAGATTCCAACTTAATCTTAAGCAGAGTAATCAGACTAAAGCATGTTGGAAATGTCAAAAGTGAAGTGCCAGGAGCAAGAAAATCTTTTTCATATAGAATTTCTCTGAGTTTGTTCCATTACACGGCACCGCGCAGAAATTTTGAACGTGTGAAAAGACTACGTGCTATAAGAAAATTTTCTTCAAGTAGCAGCGCAAACACACACATATGTCCAAAGATACCTTCTGTACTGAAACCGCAAGCCATACACGCACTATTCGTTGCTCACCGATATACCTCAGATGTAGGAAGTGAATCCACAGAAAATGATATATAGACAGGACATTAAATTCAGAATGTTAGAGAACTTATATGATCAATTGTTAGTCCCCATAGAATTGCATTCAATTGCTCTAAAGTCAATCCACATCGGACTGTAGTTCGTTCAGAAAAGTCTCTATACCTACTGTGTGGGCATGTTTCCAACGGTTGCACACACACACACACACACATGAACTTGAATGTTACAATAACAGAATATATCCCTACATCATTTTCTGACAGCTGCTCACGACTAGTACATTTGTCTACCTGCGCTGCTATAGTAATTCACATTCAGTTGAAATTTTAGAAAGTTAAAGTAGGTAAAGAGTACAGAAGCAGATAAGTTATAGGAAACTCCGTGTACAGGTATTGTCCTTATATTAACTATTAATGGGATACAACAATTACAGATCAATAGAGATTCCATTATCTGTTTAAGGGAGTTAATGATAAGGAGTCGATTCTATCTGGATAGTGGGATAGTTCTAGTATTCGTTTAGGATTAATACAAACGCAATATTATTATGAGATACTTTCTATAAAGTCACTTAATCATTAAGAGGATCATTGTTCTCGTTATATTAAAGAAAAAATTAATTAAACATTATTTATTTTATATTATTTGCAGTAAATATTTGTTTTTTAAATTATATTTTCTTTGAATATTTTTTAAGTTTCGTGTTTTTTAAATAGTACACCATTTTTTTAAATGCATAAAGAATTATGTAATAGAAAAATCTGTGCACGGAGTGTGTTTGAATGACAAGCCATCATAATTAGAATTGCTATATGTGGTAGTACGTTTATTTCTTTTTCATTGAAATGAAATAAATGAAATATTTATCCACGTTCATATGAAAACAAATGGATGATGTACAGACTCCATCTGTTTTCAACAAAGCACACAGTACATTTCTTATCAATCATCACTGTATATCGCAAATTAAATCATTTATTTTTATCTCAGAAAATCTTATAGTCTTACACAGACAAAGCATATATCCGTAGGCGTCTGAATGCATTTTGCTGTGGCGATAATCAAATACTGCTTCCTGTTTTCGAAAACTTTGTGCAACTTTAAACAGTGCTTGTATTGTCAAGCTCCTTTTGTTTAAGTGGACGCTGCATTTTCTTTTTTTCCCTCCCCTCAAGAAACTCACTCGATATCATTAATCCTGAAGCTATAAAATATCCTTCAAATAATACATGACGGGTATAGAGCCAGGCTTGTTCCTGTCATATGTCTTCTATTGATCCACATTCTTGTACTGCGAGATAGTGAAGCTCTTCTCATACAGAGAGTCCGAGCATGCGCGTGAATAAACGTGGAACAATAGTCCTACGCAATTATGCATTATATCTGCTTTTTCAGAGAAGTAGTTTTTCAATCTCGATTTTTGATATTATCTTCATGCAATTTACAAATGCGATTTATGTTTGTTTTCGTCAATAGAATTCTCGATGAAAAGTGTAGTTGTTTTCAGCATTCATTATTTGGAAAAGAGATACGTATGATTTGATATCAGGGTTCTTCTAAATCGTTTATACTACAAATGCACAGTATTTCTTTTTTTTTAGCTTGAAAGCTTGGATTGCGATCTTACAGAACAAACATACTATATATTTTTTAACATACTATATTATTTGAAAATAATGTTGCCATTTTATTATTACACCATCAAATTGAAAGAAAACGTGAAATAAGTGGACATCTTGGATTGTATGTTCCATCCAACCAAGAAATAAATGAAATTTAATTGGTGCTTCTCTGAAGGTTTAAAAGTAAAGAATAAATAAAATATACAAGACTCAAGAAAGAACTAAACAAGTAATCATGAAGTAAGCAAGTAATAATAAAAACGTTACTTGCTTATTTTAAGTAATGTTTCTGTCATTACTTTTAATATAATCATTATAGGTGAGGATAGAATCAAACATGAAATAAGCTATTAAATAATATAGTTAAATAGGATATCATTTATTTATTTATTTCCAATGTGTTAATTTTAACGAATTAGAGCTTCAAAATAGATAATATAATTCCAACCATCTGCTTATAAAGCTTGTAATGACTGGCCTATTCAAGCAATCTATATTTTCAAAAGGAAGCCAGAAGGGATGATGAACTCAAGACAGCGAACGTCCAGTGGCAAGCATTAGTGAACAGAAAGAATAGTTTAGTTGCTAAAATAAACGATAAGTTGAACTACGAAATGTTATATTTTATGTTATTTATGGCTTTCTAGAAAAATCTTTAATCAATGTGAAATCGATTTAAATACCAAAATATGAGATTTTTGCACACACACACACACACACACACACACACACACACACACACACACACACACACACACACACACACACACACACACACACACACACACACACACACACACACACACACACACACACACACACACACACAGAGAGAGAGAGAGAGAGAGAGAGAGAGATACCTGGAAGATGGCAAGAGAGAGAGAGATACCTGGAAGATGGCAAGAGAGAGAGAGTTTGTGTTGTCGTAATTATTATATTTGTCTTTCTTTTAGTGACAGGATATTTTGTTTAAAACCTGGTGTCAATTTCAAAACAAAATTATACATCATACATCACGAAAAACGAACGAATGCAGGATATGGTGATGTGTGGATATGCATATTTGTTGATTATCTAAATGTAGCAGGAATGCGGATCCACTTTGAACACAATAGTCTGGGAAGATTATTTTAATATGTTTTGCATTTAACATGATTTAATTTTTACAACGATTACTCAACTTATTAGTGATCCCAGAGGATACAGAATTTAACATTTTTTATATAGGTCGTCCCCAGCTTAGAGGCGGCTTGCGTTCCGGAGGACCTTTCATAAGTCAAAACTTTCGTAAGTCGGATCAGTCTTCAAAGATGACTCTATCAGTCAGAAATTTACAGTATAAGCTAGAAATGTTTCTTATTGTAATGATAAGTGAGATAACAGAAATTTAAAAGCGATTATTTAGTACATGACATAAATAAATTCAGAGGTTATAAATTTAAAAAAATTATAATAGTGAATTTCAATGATTCAGATAATTTAGAATAGTAATATCATGCAAGCCAATCCTTAACGATCTAGCCAGTTCAAAGTCACGTGATAGGCTTGCAATGCTTTCGTAATTCTTAATAATATTCACTTTTTATCTTAAAATCAATTTTATTATGTTCATGACGGGGTGAACAGTTCATATTACTTTCTATTTTACTTCCATTATATAAATCTACAAATCACAGAATAGTGAACAACAAGAAAAAATGATAGTCGAACAAAGTTAGCTATCCTTTCAGTGGATACCAAAGGAAACGAATGCGTTTGTCATTGCTTGGACGATACATTGCTAATGCTATTTCTGAAACATGCAATTTAATTGAAAGTTTCTCTTAGATTGCCCGTAACCCCTGAGTGGATAAAGTTTCATTGGAAGCTTTCACAACATAGTTCTTCAACTATGTAATCTGCGTAAGTCTGGAACTTCCTTTATATTTTCCCTATAGATTTTCATTTTGCCATTTGACATATTGTTACATTTATGTTATGGCTTGCATAATATCCATGCCCCATTTATAATAATAATAATAATAATAATAATAATAATAATAATAATAATAATAATAATAATTATTATTATTATTATTATTATTATTATTATTATTATTATTATTATTAAGAGAGAGAGAGAGAGAGAGAGAGAGAGAGAGGGAGGGATCTCCATGAATCAGGAACTCATTGCAGGAGGCCACATGCTACCCGCACTAGCTGTCATACAGGTTCTTGAATTCATTCACATTAGAAGCACACACAACATCCAGTGGAAATCCATTACAGTCACGCACTACTTTATGAGAGAAAAATTTATAACCCCTTTCTTGACAGCATTCATTGTCAACTTCCAATGATGCCCTCTTGTCCTTTCCTCACCCTCACAAAATAAAATTTTTCGTCAACTGGTATCCTGCATAAACCTTTCACCCATCTTTCTCCCTTTTTTTTCTAGAGTCTGCAGTCTACAAATTCTTAATATGTCTTCATAATCAGTATTTCACAATCGTGATATCATTTTAACACTGCATCACAATCACCACGGAAACTCGAAGACCAGATCTCCTTCTCACAATGGTCCAAGTAGGGCTTAACAGGCCTCGTGAAGAGGCTAAATGGCTTCTATATCTTTACATGTCAAATTTCCTTTCAGCATTGCAATTATCCTCTGAGTTGTATTTTTAATCTTTTCTATATGGTCCTTGAACTTTAACTTCCTGTCTAATAAAACTACAAGATCCCCACCAAGATCAATTCTTCTAGCATAATTCCACCCATATATACAGGGTGTTCGGGATAAATTTGACAGTTTCGTAAGGAAAAAGAAAATCTTCTTTGTATCTATTAAATTTAATGAATTGACAAAAAAACATTACAGGCAGAGTTAATTACAATACTATCAACAAGATTTACTCAAAATAACCACCATTAGCATCGATCACAGCTTCAATTCTGCTTCGGAACCTCGAACAAGCTGATGCTACAGTCTCCCTGGGAAGGGCCGCAAAAACTGTTTTAATTTTATCCATTAACTGGGCTTTTGTATTACTGGAAGTGCGATTGGTGTCTTTTTCAACTGCGCCCCATACAAAATAATCCATGGGGTTAAGGTCTGGGGAGTTTGGAGGCCAAACATTTGGACTGGTGAAGTCGTAGAAATTTTCAGACAACCATTTTTGACTTTTCCCAGAGGTGTGGCAAGGGGCCGAATCCTGCTGCCATACATACGGCCTACCATTGGCTACCCTTGTTATCCAGGGCTTGACTACAGTTAGCAACTCCACGAACAAAGCCCGAATTCCAATGCCAGGGTTCTTCAACACCTGTTCCTGCAGATTTGCGAGGAATTCTGCTGTACGAACGCAATCAGATCGTCTGCTAGGGATCTTTCTTCTTGCTACATCCTCGTAGTCGCCATTGCAAGTCTCTAGTTCATGCCTGATTGTTTTTACTGTATTCAGGGAGCATTGGGCAGCAGTCGTAATATCCTTATTTTGATGGCGGGCACGAATCGTCATGATACAAGTTATTCTCTTCCATGATTCAGGTGGGTTCCAGCTATCCATCCTTTCTGACATCTTGTATATGAATGAAGAAGGGTCCAAACTTGTAAATGAAGAGAAGTGTGTGTTAATACATGTAACTTACGGAAAAATATAATTAATTATAAATATGTCAAATTTATCCCGAACACCCTGTATCATTGGATATCTAATCACACAAAAGTGCATGACTTTGTATTTATTATTATTGAACTGAAAGCCTCAAAATAGCTTAATAAATTCAGTGTCATTCTTCTCATAAGATTTTACTGCAGCCAATCAATGTTAACGTTCAGATAATACTCGAAAATTTCCCATTATGATTATCGTATCACATCCATCATCTTCATTTAATGATGCATTTCTTCGTCACTAGCAATTCATCCACTAGGTCAGCAACAACACCCCACTATGTATTCGATCTCCTTAAGCTCCACCTTACACCAGATAGCTTCAAACTCACTGCCACAGAAAAAACTGTTCTTAGTATTACAGTCATAGGTCTACCGGTTAGTATGTCTGCTTCTGATAGTTAAATCTTACTGATGCCTACAGTATGAGGTCCGAACTTATTGAATAAGGCAACAAACTATACCCCCTTTTTTCTAGGTATTCCTATCATTCGTGTACAATTATAAGAAGTTATTTGCATGTTTTTGTATACTCATCTCTGTAGTCTGAGTGACACAGTTGGATAACTTGTAGTCTGAGTTCTTATCTAGTGCCTTACGTTTGTATATGCTTGATAGGTTCGGGCCAAAGGAACTCAAAATTGTTCTCTCTTCATGATAATTTCCAGAAAAATGTCCACTACCATCAATTAACACAGCTACATAACATTGTCGCTCTTACACACATATTCTTATCATTCCTCCCATCATAATTAATTTTCTTTGTGTTAGGTCTCATACAATTTAATAGTTATTCAAGACTTGATATCAAACGCACGCTCAAGTAGGCCATCTCTCTTATATATACAAATCCATTATTCCTTTACACTCACTCCACACACTGCCATCAATTCCTTCTACAAAGCCTGCTTATCGAATCATTAACAGTGTTTTTAATTCATTTCTAATATATTTCATATAATTCATTTCTTTACTCCCTCACTTCTTCCAACAACCCTTTCATATATTCTCTAATACTTATCGCTAGTTAAGAGGTTTGTCCCTATTACAATTGCATTTGCTATATTTTTAAATTTTGCTCCGGAAAATTTGAAGTTATAAGCAGCTCATCAAAGGCATATTTTATGATGGATTCACCATACCAAATATTACCCTTCTTTTTGCGATCAACTTTACCTATTTGATTTTCTTTACGCAATAATTTCTTTATTACGTGCTTCACTGTTTCTCACTTTGGTGCTTAATCTTCTTATCCTCCCTATGTTTAAACTATTTTTATTATTGCAGTATCTCAAAAAAATATGGTATGAAAACTTCTATAAAAGCACGAAAATCTACACTAATGTACTGCAAAACACTAATTTCTAAGTTATAAAAAACAAGTAAAACAGATAAAAATCACCAATTTTACACGAATGCTAAATACACCGACTACCATTAATCTGGGAAGAATTCTAGATTCGAATGCTCTTTGTGACCTGGTAGTTGAATCTTTACAGAAAACGTGAAACGATGTTGTTATCCAAGGATTCGTGATGAAACAACCCGATCTCCGTAATCGTCTTCTTCTTGAAAATCGTTTATTAAGGTTCTGTGAGTCTTAAACAGGATTCGAATCCATGTTCTTTCCAATCAAAAGGACAACGTCTTTACCGACTGAGCTACGAAGTAACACTTCGCAAAAACGGTGTTGGTCTCCAACCAATGGATAAATTAGGATACCACTGGTCTATTTGATTCACAGAAAAGGAAGAAGCAAAAGTACTGCTAGTAAGATTTTATTTTCAGACAATACAAAAATCAAATATTCGCGTGCATAATATCCTTAGGAAAATTAAGAAAGAATTTTAATTCAGATTTCATGAAGCAGTGATTGTTATTTCATTTAGAAATAACATACTCACTTAGAAAAGAAAAACGATCATTTTAATTTAGTTTCTCAGAAAGTTCAGTGTTTATTTCACTTGTTCAGTGAAATAAACACAAAAGAGTGTCTATGTTAGTTAAAATCAAAACATCTCTCTCTCTCTCTCTCTCTCTCTGCGTGATAAGAAACGATAAATTAATTATAAAGATGTTTTAATATATATCCATGCAATGACGTTGATTGTATATAATCCAATCTTCATTTTTCTAGAATAGTACATTATCTATTATTCCAGTAATCTTTTTCTAGAAACTCATTGCAAGTAAATATTTTAAAGGTCATTTAACAGGTTCCATCCATCAATGTCATGTTATCTTCCACATCAGCAGCAATTTCAGGGTTATGCCTGTCACATAACAGCATTTAAAGATAGAAATATAAAAAGCAGCACGAAATAAACATTAAAATTACTAGATGGAAATTATATTTCTGGATTCTGCTCAACGCTCAGAAGAAAATAAATTAGCTTATTCGTTACAAAACCTATTGTTCATGATAGTAAATCTTTATGTTCTTTAATTTTATATATAAACTATCTCCCTCTGTGAATAATTGTCTTTATCGCGTAAAAATTGTGAAAAATAAGTATGTATTCTTTCTGGTCTATTTATAGTGTTTTAATGATATTCGAAGACCATGAATAAGGTAATTATTACTCATTACAGCAGCCTCCTATGCCTGTATGATGCGAGTGTTCTTTTCGCCGCTTTGTTGGTAAAGTGATACTCTTGTTATCTATAGCCCATATAATTCCTAAGAGGCAATGAAAGCAATACAGACTATGTAATTTACATGAAGGACTTATTCCTGATATCAAGTTGAATATTTGAAACTGGAAGACAAATCACCTGGGACGGAATATGTTAAAGATACCAAGCTATTTTAAACCTGGTTTTACTCCATTTCCCAAGTAAGCAAAGAGACAAATAAGTCAAGTTTGCGCCTGCACGTAGTGCAAGTCTAGCTGACCCTGCAAGTAGTGCAAGACCAAGGCAACTCATGGTAAAAGTAGAATAACTCTGATCACTAATCTGCACTACGTGCAGGCGCAAACTTGACTTATTTGTCTGTTTGCTTACTTGGGAAATGGAGTAAAACCAGTTCTAAAATAGTTTGGTATCTTTAATATTTATTATACTCAAGGTAAAATACTTTCTACATTTATATCTCCTCCTGAGATTTTTATTTAATAAGGTTAAAACACCTTATGGTAACTTGTTCTGGTAAAATATTTATAAGCTCTGTATTACTAAAATCTTGATATTTCTAGCCTGGCTCCCACTGATGGAGGCTGGCTTTGAGAGGCTTTAGGTGATATGTTTTTGCCTGTCTCAGAGTAGGGCCACCGTTGAGATTATGGCTTTGGCTGGTGGTGGGGTGAGCCTGTCACTGAGTGGAACAACGCTGAGTTGGACGGTCTTTCGGCCACTATGAAGTGGTCTAGGGATCGTCCTAATTTTTAGAGAGAGGTCTTTACTTAAATACACCTCAATAAAGGTCAAAACCGGTCTGGGTAGTGGCCCCTTGCCTTTAATACAAAGCATTATACATCTCCTCCAGGAGATGTGCTTTGCATTAATGGTAAATATTAAGATTAGTGATCAGAGCTTATTCTACTTTTACCATGAGTTGCCTTAGTCTTGCACTACTTGCAGAGTCAGCTCACTACGTGCAGGCGCAAACTTGACTTATTTGTCTGTTTGCTTACTTGGGAAATGGAGTAAAACCAGGTTTAAAATAGCTTGGTATCTTTAACATTTATTATACCCAAGGTAAAATACTTTTTGGGACGGAATATATAAAAGAAAACAGATTAGTTTTAGTTCTACTTCTCCCCACCAAGTACAATTTCTCTATTGGGTAACGCAATTCCGGTGATCCTTCATTTTTCAGTGCATTTCTGGTAGGCCTGTTTGAGAACAGGCGGTAGGAGGAGGAAAGAAAGTGGTTAGCTAACCATTGTAATGCTGAGTTTCCGTAAAAATTCCTGGACACCCAAATGGGATTAGCTAGAACATTATTGAATATCATAATAGATTGGCTGAGAAAGGGGAAAAACAATTTAAAAAGTATAAAAAAATAATTAGATAGATAGTATGCTCATTGCTTGGTCTTGGTGAAGAAATTGCTGAATCACATATATTCACTTTCTCGTCATAAAAAGAGGTCCGCATTCCTTTGACAATTTACCGGATTTGCTCTTGATCGACTCCGCGATACTTTTCATGGAATAACAGAGAAGTATTTTAACAGTCATTTTTTCGCTCATGAAAGTCCGATATATGGATTGTGCCAATCTATCTTAATTCACATTCCAGCTCCTTACTTACATCGCGCGCGCGCGCGCGCACACACACACACACACACACACACACACACACACACACACACACACACACACACACACACACACACACACACACACACACACACACACACACACACACACACACACACACACACACACACACACACACACACACACACACACACACACATACACACACAATCTGAGTCTATACTATGGAGAAGATTGGACAAAATGGTGGACTTGCTCTACACTATTCTGATAAATAATTGCAATGAGTCTGTTAAAAAAGGGCTTTCTGAAACGCTATTCTATGGTCTGATGAGATAAAGCAGCCTATAATCTCCTATTTGGTTTGGAAAAAAAAGTATTACTTGTGTGTTGTCGAGTAGATGATAAATACTGAGAATGAAAAAGTAATGGACGATCTAGAGTAAGTTTACATATAAATAGTTAAATATAGAAATATCTAAATAAGTTGCTAGAAAAAGAGTTGAGTAGATGCAGCGCATTTTAAAATTTCATTTAGAATCCGGATTTCAAAGTGAAGTGTTCTTTAAGGAGAGATTTATATACTCACTTCCAAGAAAATATATATCTCGGATAGATCAGACACCAAAATAATGACTTATCACGTAGATTTTCGGAAAAAGGTACAAAGGTTTTATCACCAGTTTGTGCAATGTCTGAGCGATGATAGTAGAAAAACTGAAATGAAAGCAAATGATACTCCTATTATATGAAAAGTAGACTAAATGGATTACAAGCTACGAAAATATTTTGCATATTACTAGATATGAACCTCTCTCAGTTGCAATTCAATATCTAACAGTAAGTCTCCGTTAACATCAAGATGCAATGAAAATATAAAATAGACTTTAAAAGACCTACAAATGATACATTCAATTAAAAGCTCATAATCATGATTATAACGAGCAGCAGTAATAGCTTTGAAACCTGAAAAAAAATCTTTTATTTCTTATTACAGTGTTTCAGTAAATAAGTTAATATTTTTAAGATTTAAGAGAAGTGAATATTTACATTATTTTATCCGACACATCGGTCTATTTGTATTCGTATATTAGCTAACTGGTCGCGTCACCATTTACTTGTTTCTGCAAATGAAAAGTTTGCTTTTTTTTTGTATTCTGGGCTTTGTTTTTCATACATATTTATATGTCTAAGCGTTGCTATTTTTATAATATTATTTCAAATGAAATGAAACCCTAAGGGAAGAAAATGCATTGACTGACTTTAGTTGTAGAATATTTTTATGAAGAAATGTGACTCTAAAGTTGATTGACAACCAGCACGCATCACTCCAAGATATTCAATGGTGGAAAAGACAGTAAAAGAAAAAGGCGAGACAGGTGATGGAATTTTCTTGAACTTTTTCATTTGTATACATCTCTTAACAGTAAAATGGTTGTAAAGCGAAGGCATATCGAGTAAAATATTCACAAAATTTCAAAGGTAAAGTAGTATTTACTGAGAATAGCATGATCAATAATGCTTCAAAGATAGAAAACTTGATTGACACAGCGGAGACCTGCAGGCAAGAAATGCCATGCTCGAGCAAATAATGGAAGGACGCAAGACGGATGCACGTTTGACCTTGGAACATTACTTTCAATCAAATGGTCTCAGAACAGTCCGAGAGACGGTGATAGCAACTGAGATTGAAGTAAGTAACAACGCAAAGAGCAGACATTTTAAAGCAATCAGAAATACTTAGACATAGTCTGAGTTTTGTAGACAATTATTCAGACAACTATTCCTCTTGAACAGACTGCAAATCTACCAGGTCTATCATTATCGAATTATCAGGAAAGCGGGAATGAGTATCTTGAGAAACGGACTACATTGACATAAACTTTTTTAAGACTTTTGTTAGAAGTAACGATCGAAAAGCTGAACATGCAAGAAATCTTTCTCTTGCGAATGACAACTATCTGATTAGTCAATTATAATTGTTATTGTTATTATCTTTAATCAGGTAAATGGATATAAGTCCATTCCCGAAATAACAGATGAATCTATTAATTCATTTTACATAATATTCCACTTAGCAATTTCAGTGAAATTTACTTGTCAATTTTTTAATTTATTTTATAATATTTAAATAAAGACTTCTCAACTTTTTTTAATTACTGAATATAATTTATATATCATATTTGCAATTTTTTCGTATCTTCAACAATAAATATAGCTAAATTTCATTCATGTATACATATTTATTTTAAAGTTTAATTTATTTTGTGAATATAATTTCTGTCACTGCAGTAGCACACCACACAGTTCATTGAATATTGTTACTAGATCCAGACTGTGAGTATTGCATATAATTTAGATCATAATCCCATCCTACTCAGATTAGGACTTCAAGACCAGCTCTCTCCCCATCATTCTTTCATACCATGGGACAAGCTCTCTAAGGTTCTTCCAATCCACATCGGTCCTCCCCTTGTCATTCGTAAAAAAGAAGAAATAGATCAAGCTGTAAACAATTTAACTAGGCAAATCAACACAGCAATAGCATCAGTCACTCAAACCACTGTCTTACACGCTCCTAACTGGATCCCAGAAGAGATAATGGACCTGATTAGGGCCAAAAACAAGGCCAGAAAGCGATATCACAACACCAGAGCCCCACAGGGCAAAGCAACCTTATACACTTTGAACAGACAGGTTCGAGAAGCCCTCCAGATCCACAGGAACTCCAAATGGGAAACCAAACTAAAGGAAATCAACCCAGAAGATAACTCCATGTGGAAGTTTGTAAAATCTCTTCTTACCAAAAGACAACCACTTCCCCCTTTAAAGACCAAACTTGGAGCTGCACACACAGATGAAGAAAAAGTAAAAGCATTAATTGACAATCTGGAAAATCAATGCAGCCCATCTTATGCAAACTTAAATATCAATCTTATTTACAAAGTTCATCGTAAAGTTAGAAATGCACTAAGGATGATTCAGAAACCATCACCCCCACATCTCCAACAGAAATAATAAATATCATTTCCCATCTGAAGAATAAATAGGCCCCCGGCTCTGACGGAATTACCAATAGAATAATAAAGCTACTCCCATGGAAGCCATAATTCATCTAGTTAATATTACCAATTCCATTTTAAGATTCCAATACTTTCCCTCTGATTGGAAAATCGCGGACATTCTCTGAAAAAACCTGGTAATAACCCACAACGTACCCAAAGCTACAGGCCCATCAGTCTTCTTTCCTATCTTGGCAAAGTAATAGAAAAGGTCATCCTATCAAGACTACAATCAGCAGTGGACCAACAGAAAATATTCCCAAATGAGCAATTTAGTTTTCGCAAAGCTCACAACACGGTGCAACAAATTCACCGACTAACAGAACATATCATTCATGGGTTTACCTGGCACCTTCATACTGCTGCTGTATTTTTGGATGTTGCCAAGGCCTTTGATAAGGTCTGGCATCAAGGCCTTATCTTCAAACTAATTGAAAACAATATCCCAATTAAACTAATGAAACTCATATATTCATATATCAATGAAAGATACATGCAAGTAAAACTCAACGGAATTGTTTCTTCAAGGCGCAAAATCCTGGCGGGAGTACCTCAAGGTTCTCTTATGCCCCCAATACTTTTCACAACTTACATGGCAGATATTCCTCTCAACCAAAAACAACTACTACAGCTCTTTATGCCGACGACACCGCTATTCTAGCTAGATCGCTCAGCCCTCATCTAGCAATCACTAGACTCCAAGGAAGTATCAATGAGCTAGCAAACTGGTTCACCAACTGGAGAATTCAAGTAAACCCCCTCAAAAGCTCAGCCATGAAGTTTTCAAGAAGAAAGATCTGCAACAAAGAAGACATCCTGCTCTCTGGTCAAAAGATCCCATGGCAATCAGAGACCAAATATCTTGGGGTATTAATGGATAAGAAACTCCTTTTCAACAAACACATCAATCTCATTCGCTCCAAATCTTCCAAAGTCATAGCTCAGCTCTACCCATTGATCAACCGCAAGAGCAAATTGAACCTACATAATAAATTGCTTCTTTACCGGATGGTAATACGTCCAGTCATTACCTAACCCTCACCAGCATGAAGTCACACTTCAAGATCAAACATTTCAAAATTACAGAGAATCCAAAACAAATGCCTTAGGATGATCCTGGATGCACCGTGGTTCATCAGAAATTCACAAATTCACCGAGAAACCGGCACTCCATACATCTCCTCCCTTCGTGATCTTGCAGAAAAATTCTTCGTGAAGTCAAGTTCACATTCAAACCCACTAATCGTGCAAGCTGTCAATTACAATGAGACTGATTGCTACAAACACAAAAGACCGAAGGCTATTCTTCTCTCAACCGATCATAGCTAACACTACTGCCCTCAGAGGGCGAGCTTAATTGCTCACAAATCTCCCATTCCCAAATAACTCTCATTACAGATAAAGGGGAATATGAAAAGCACTTGTGCTTCACCCATCCTGTCAGTAATGTCAATGGTCATATAACATAACGGTAGACTGGATTGATTCATTCAATCCAATACCCTTGGAGAGTAATGGATGGCAATGCTGTAGCTAATGAAATTCTAACTGAGGCTCAGCTATTGTTGTTATCCTCCTACCATGATCAGAGGTTTGATTGCTCAATAACACCTTATCCCTACACTGTCCTGTACAGATAACGGGGAAGATGAAAAGCATTCTTGCTTCGCCCCTTTAAGCCAGTCCTTATAAGGACTATAATATAACATAACATCGCAAGAGAAAGTTGATACAGCATAAAATGCTCACAAACAACGGATAAAATATCCACATTAAACCTCTCACTGTCAATCAAGAAATCATATAAAGGGATGAAGAGTCAAGGACTCATTCCATAACCAAATAAAGTTCCCATATAACATACAAGACTGAAAGAAGACCTAATTTATATATATATATATATATATATATATATATATATATATATATATATATATATATATTATTTTAATCAGTTTGATCGACAGCAAAATTTGGAGAGTGTTCACATAAAAACATGACAAATATGCATGCGTGCATGCACATGAATGAATTCCCGCACATACACAGAGAGAGAGAGAGAGAGATAATAAAATAGTCAAGTAGATCGGAACTCATTCTAATGTACATGTGATGTCTTGTTCTTACTGCACGCTTTCCTTACCCTCAATCTAGCATTAAGGTACTTTCCGTCATATTTTGTCAGGAATATTATCGTGACATTTACAGAAAATACTGACTGCTAGAATTGCGTGTCTTTTCAAATATTTCATATAAACTAGCTAATGTTTCAAGAAGTCATGATGATTGAAGTCATATGATGTAGGAAAGCTTACAATAATGCATTACAATAAATCCAACACCTTTATCTTTATTATAAAGTTTATTATTATTATATATATAGTTTAGGGGTTGGTGGTTGAGGCTTAGGCCAAAAGTCCTTTTCAGGACTTCCAGGGTAACAAATGGCAATGCTGTAGCCAATGAAGGTTTAACTGAGGCTCGGCTATTGCCGTTACCCAGCCATGACTAGAGCTTTTTAGCTCAATAACACTCCATCCACACAGATTTTCTTCATTCAGATGACGGGATAAAGAGTAGGACTCAGTCCATCACCCAGTTCTTTTAAGAATTATATAGTTTAGGTATGAGAAGAAGAAAAGACCTCAAATTCTGGGAGGGTAATGGATGGCTGCTTTAGCCAATGAAGTTCCATATGAGGCTCGGCTATTGCTGTTACCCTCCTGCCATGATCAGAGTTTTAATAGATCGATAACACCTTATCCCTACACTGTCCTCTGGATAACGGGGATGATAAAAACCATTCTTGCTTCGTCCCTTTAAGCCAGTCCTTATAGGGACTTATATAGTTTATTATAGTCTAAAAACTTCCAACATCTTTCTCTAAATCCAGAGTAATTTATAATAAGGTGAGACACATCTTGTCAACTCGTATAGGTAAATATGACTCTCATCATTACATTGTCCTCTACAGATAACGGGGAAGATAAAAAGCATTCTTGCTTCGCCGCTTTAAGCCAGTCCTTATAAGTACCACCACTTGATCTCTACTCCCGTGTGGTGGCCGGGATAAGAATAGCGTTGAAGTAACCTATGCGTGTCGTAAAAGGCGACTAAAATGGACGTTGAGTTTCGAGAGTTTGCTGTCTCAGGTTTCTTCCGGAATTTTGCTCCCGGTGAGGGGGGGTGGGGCTTAGATTTCGGGCGGTTGCCCTGGGAGTGCATTTTGAGTCTCTGGGGAGGGTATCCTCCGGCGTGGCCCGTGGGGGACCATGTTGGTGAATGCTTTTCCCTGGAATATGAGCTGTTCAGCTCGGTGGTGGGGAGGCCCGTCAATGAGTGGAGCCAACGCTGAGTTGGACTATCTTTCGGCCACTATTCAGTGGTCTAGGGATCCTTCTTATTTTTATACGTGGCTTTACTTACGTATCAGCCCCAATGTAGCTCATGCATGTGGTACGAGGCGACTAAAATGGGCACCTGGGTGGGTAATGGATGGCAATGCTATAGCCAATGAATTTCTAACTGAGGCTAGGCTATTGCTGTTACCCTCCTGCCATGATCAGAGCTTTATATAGCTCAATAACACCTTATCCTTACACTATCATCTACAGATAAAGGGAAATATGAAAAGCATCCCTGCTTCGCCCTTTTAAGCCAGTCCTTTTAAGGACTAGTACCACCACCTCTGGGTCACTCCCACTGACGAGACCTCAATAAAGGTCGAAACCGGTCTGAGTAGGGGAGATACTAAGATAAGGAGTGACGAGAGCTTTCCCACCTTTACCATGAGTTGCCTCAGTCCTGATGATCCTTAAGGCACAAACTTTGTTTGCTTACACTTGGATAAAGGATTAAACTAAATTTATTATAACATCTAGTGAATATTTCAATGAATATGTCTACAACCTTGATTATTATTATTAATTTCACGACATCAAATAATGCAATCTAATAATCCGAAATAGTAATAGCATTGCAATAGTAATTTCCATCTGTGTTTGCCTCTTTTGCATTATATTCAACATAAGACAATCTTTAATAATCACTTAAGGCACATTTGGAAAATGCATGTCATACAGACGGTAGACGGATTCAAATTTCGCCGAGAATTTACAACAAAAGGAGAGAGAAATTCTCAACTTTTAACTTGATGCTTGGTTAGTGGATCCCAGACGGAGGTGAACTGCAGTAATTTATTCTTTATTTAACAGACAAAACGAGTAACTCCACTCATCTGAGGAAAAAAAAAGAATAAATAAAAACTAAAGATATACTTGAAACTCCTTAAAAAACATTTCAACAGACTTAGATATTTATGTGAATGACTAAACTTTTTATTAGCTAGAATTAAAACACACTTAATTTTTATTTCTAATCCCTTTTCAATTTTACTTATGTTTTAAACATCTTCTATACAAACATCACGATATCGGAAAACATATTAATGGCACAGTAAGTAGTATTTTTTATTGAATCTATTTTTCTCTTTTCCTCTTCTATTTTTTCTGTTTCATAATTTTGCAACTTAAAAAATACATTAGTTTTGCTAAAAAAATAAATAAAAATCATCCGAATTGCTTCAAAAGAACAGCTCTCTTATTTTTTTTATCAATGTCTACAATATAGTATCATACATTCCTTCTTATATCAAAGTTCTTTCAAACATTGTGTGTGTGTGTGTGTGTGTGTGTGTGTGTGTGTGTGTGTGTGTGTGTGTGTGTGTGTGTGTGTGTGTGTGTGTGTGTGTGTGTGTGTGTGTGTGTGTGTGTGTGTGTGTGTGTGTGCGTGTGTGTGCGTGTGCGTGTGTGTGTGTGTGTGTGCGTGTGTGTGTGTGTGTGTGTGTGTGTGTGTGAGAGAGAGAGAGAGAGAGAGAGAGAGAGATTACATTTTAATAGAACTAAAAACAAAATCAATAGAAGAAAAACTAACCAATTATAAACAAAAATGGATTGAACATGTAAACCGAATGGCCAACATACCCCACATCCTAAACAAATACTAAAATATAAGCTAATTGAAGAGAAGGCAGAGTTGACCTCAAAAAAGGATATTGGATGGATAATGACACCGGAACAGACTAATATGGTCTACCCGTAATTATTGTTATGATGATGATGATGATGACGATGTAAGCGGCCGAAGTTTTGAGAAAATAAGCTTAATTTAGAGGAAGGGATTAAGTTTCAGATGAATTTTAAAGGAACGTCTATATAAAAGGATGAATGAGAAAACTAGCCAATCAGGTAATATGCCACCGAACACTGTATTACTCCGTAATGCAGTGTTCGGTGGCATAGAAGAGGAACTTGAAATCTCTATTAAGAGGTCTATCTATAGTTTAAAATATTAAAGACTAATACTTCTTTAATAAAACATTACCGGTACGTAGTTCCTCCATAACTTAGTCGTTAATGACAATATCCTTTAGTTAGAAAGAACTGGTCACGATCCCATCTAAGAGGGGAGAAAGATTTCTAATAATTTTCATCTGAATATGTGCCAGTTTCTTATGGTTGTAGTAGACTTTTTCTTCTTCTTTTTCAGATCTGGAGAGAGTTGAGAATTTGAATTTGAGTTTCAAGAACATTCTTCATTTATGAACCAGTTACTCTTTGCTATATTGTTTAGTGAATATTATCTAGGCAAGCATATTCCTCGAGAATGATGCATGATCTGTTTTACATAATGTATTAGTATGTTGCCTTTTAAATATATGTACATCGTATATTATCTGAACATGTATCTGTACTGTTTATTAAGATTTTTGAAGTAGTTTATTACAAGTGTTGTGTATATTAGGATATTATTTCAAATAAAACATTAAACTTCGCAGTAGTTTTGTAGAAAAGTAAGTTTTCTTAACCAGCAATACGTAATCATCGAAGCAGTATACTTAGCACTACGGATAGTGAAACAATTAGGCATGTTACAATCTTCTTCGTGAACAGAAAGCTTTTCCAAATATGAAGACTATGAATGATTCTTTTGCAGGTTTCTTGATGGAAGAAAATGCACTAACAGCTAAAGACTACTGAAAATCACTGTTTGTTTGAGATTAATCACTTTTTTTACTCATCAAGGAAATAGGTAGTGATAGATAACTTTAGATAATTTAGATTATTAGATTTAAAAAAAAAGAAAAGAAAAGAATATGTAAGAATAAAGCGTCACAGAGTGCTTGCACTAATGTTTAGCCATATATATCTACTAGTATTTAACCATATATCTGGAATTTTATCCGTCCTCGGTTCCATTTTGGCGTTAGGCTCAATTGCCCGTCACGGCTGGCTAAGTAACTGGCTTCTGAGAAACCTGATGGAAGGGTGGTTAATGCTCTCTGCAATGCCTGCTTTTCGGGTGAAAAAAGTCGAGTTTCCTGGAACAAAATCTGTGATGTTACTGTATAAGACGGGCTAACTGGCTAACCTTGAAAAGCCTTGATAAAGATTCTTCCTCCTAGACGGGATTCGAATCCAGGTCTTTCTAACCAAGTGCATCATGGATAACGATTGAGGTACGGTACAGAGGCGGTCCAGATATATGTTTAATTTAATATGGGGGTATGGTATATCAAAAATTAGAATTTTCTAATTCTAATTTCTAATACATAAATTAGAAAATCTTCTGATGCATTTTTCCTTTACCTTAATTGATTTTCTTTCTAATATGCAAATATAATGTCTTTAAGACTTCACACAATGGTTACTAATTAGAGTTAAATTAAATGAAAGTGAATGTTTTATGCAAATATTCAGAGGCTTCCATTATTCCCTTATTAAACATAACAGTAAATATTTTAACTTCTTCATAAAATGCTGTAATATTTCCCCCTCTCCTATGTAATGTTGGAAGTTCCATTTAGGGTTTCTTTCATTCCTCTATATAACCCGTATGAATAATAGAGTAACTCTGCTGTGTGTATTTATTTATGAAATTAGCTCTTTTCTCGACAGCAAAAGAAATTTGAGTACTTTTTCCTGCTTGGATATTACAACAACCTTGCATAAGCACTTTCCAAAATAACACACTTTTAACGTAGCCAAACTACATTTCTTTTCATTTCCTAAAATAAGAAGAAAAAAAAAGGGAAAAGAAAAGAAGAATGCAAAAGCTCCTTATGAGACCTCTACTTTCCTTTGCTAGGTAGTTTCATGTACCTTCAAAATATATTAAAGTCACGCAATGTAACATACCTCTCTCTCTCTCTCTCTCTCTCTCTCACTCTCTCTTTCTTTCTTTCTTTCTCTCTCCCTCTCTCTCTCTCTCTCTCTCTCTCTCTCTCTCTTTCTTTCTCTCTCCCTCTCTCTCTCTCTCTCTTTGAATGTGTGTGTGTGTGTGTGTGCTGGAACACGAACCATCAATAAAATATATAGTTCTCTGTACACGCCAGCAGGAGGAGAAGTTCATATGTCACGAAATAGTAATGTTACCAAGCAGGGAAATAGCAGAGAACAAAGACTTAATCAAAGAAACATGGAAGGAAATGGTATGGTAGAAATATTTCTTTCGGTAATGATGGAATCTTAAAAATTATGCCTGAAAAATACTCCCACCAAACTAAATTACTGGCAAAGGATGGGGCGCTAAATAAATTGCTTAGAAGTTAAGTAGTATATTTTTCAGGTACATTTCTAATGCACTTATGTTAAAGTGATGAAATAAAAGAAAAAGTGGGTAAATATTTAAAAATTTCACTTTTTACAGTGTTTTTACATTGTTTGGAAGCTTTCAAATATAATAACACCGATAATGTATAGTATTAAAACTCTGCATCGCACTCCCTAATTTTCATGCTATGCAAGAGCGCTAAGCTTGTAAGTGCCATTTTCTCTTGTAAAATATATTTAAAGTAGATTTTATTGATAAGTTATTATCGACATAAAGATTTTTTAGGGTGAAGGTATCAATACGGTCATTGTCATGACATTACACTACCAAACCAGTTGATTGAAGCATTTGATCTAATTCATTTTAAGGCATAGATGTTAATTAAATCCTGTTTTGCATCAACTCAAAGCTTTGGTAATTTATGTATTTATGTAACTACAGTAAAAAGTAAAAAAAAAAAGAAAATTAACTTAATTGAAAGCATTATCTGAAACAGAGATATGATCACGTTTGAAATATTTGTATTTTGAAATCGTCAACGTTTTTGAGAAGAAAAAAAAAGATTTGTTCATACTGAAGTCTCATATCATCCTTCACACTTGACATGCACAGTTCATTAAAATTTTTTAATTTTGTTGGAACACCATTTAGAAGTATAAATATAAAGGTGGAAACATACGAAGTCGAAAGTAATGGCGAAACAGATAAGGATAACTTGGAAATCCCATATAAAACATTCAAACAAACCATTGATATATCTTGACAAGGCCATCATACCTCAAATGTGACCAACATCAAATGAGATGGGATGTTCTTGCTTGCTGAGAAATGTGAGACCATCTAGAAGCATTCCGCCTGTTTTGATATTAATTATTTTCAAGATGTGATGTCCATCCTCTAAAAGATATGTCACGGTTTTCTAGTTTTTCTTGAAAAAGTCAAATCACGGAAAACAATTGTATGAAATACCTGTATCATTTCATAAGATATCCCTAGTAACTTCCTTATTTAATAAAGAATTTTGTAAGTTGTAACGCTACGGCAAGACAAATTGGAAAGATAAAGTGACGTATAGTATGAGTAGCCAATGATTACGTCATTTCTCTTTCTTGAGGGAAAGAGAAATTACGAACGACTGTTTTACAGAACGTTTTGCAGAACGACTTGCAAACAGTCATTCTGCAATCGTAACGTGAAATCCTGGTTAACGTCAAATGTAGTAGTAGTCAAATGATTTTTTTCTCTTCATTTCGGAAAAAAATATAAGAAAAAGAAATCAGTAAAAAATGAATATTTCAGAGAAAAGTACGCACAGCTCGTCTGAAGAAGTAAGATGCAGCTATGCACCAGCATAGCTGCATCTTACTTAAACCATATTATTTTAAGTAAAATTAAGCCATATTATTTAAAGTAAGTAATTAAAATATATAAGTAATTAAAAATTATATATACTTTATATTTATATTATATTGATATAATTTATGAAATTGAAATTAAAATATGTATTTATATAAATTTATATTTATATAAAATTTATATATATAAAATTATATAAATTGCATATAAATTTATATTTATATAAAATTTATATATATACAACTATATAAATTAAAGCAAAACTTTTGTGACACCACCTGCTATTTTAAATCAATATTATATTAAAGGTATATAAATTAACACATGAATGTTGATTGAAAGTGCGTCATATAATTTATAATGTACTTTCAGAATCACCACTAAAATCAACTTTCAATTGCTATATTTTAGGATTGGACAGAATGTTATAATTGCATTATATTAAGATAAATTATTGGGTCAGAATCATAACAAAAATGATGTCAACAAACGTAACCATATAGCAGCAAACCATAGCACGTACTTTGTCAGCGACACAGGACTAATTCGTTAAGATATATAAAGTGACCAGACGTATCTCGTTCAGTTAGCCGCAGTCTGGAGTCCCCAGAGGAAATGTATGTGTTTCGGTTTTGAAATTACAGTCGAACTCCAGCCTGTCAAGAACAAGTGAAGTTAGTAATAAACTATACTTTTGAATCATCAAGGTCTCTTGCAGGACGTATAAATTTAATAACAATTTGAAGAAAAAGTGAGTGCAAGACTATTTGTGGAACAAAAATATCAGCTACCCATGGGAATCCGTATGATATTAACAGTCATGTCAAATGTAACAAACAAACACATAGCTCCAAACACAGCCAGGTCTAGACAAACAGTTACGGCAATTTCTAAGAAATTGCTTATTTTTCTTTCAATAGGAAACAGTCTATTTGAGGATAAAACTTTAGATGAAACTGTAGAAAGAAGGATGAAGCAAATTGAATAAAAAAAATAATCCGAATAAGGATTCAATTCAATTTGAATTCGAAACCTAATATATAGCTAACATTTCATGCTAATAATCATATGTATTTAGAATAGAATAGAAAGTTGTTAAAATGTACATCACCATGCGGTGAGACCAATAGAAAGGTGAGATTATCTTTCGAAAGAGAAATATAATATCCGGTGATCCCACATAGACTTTCTGGAATTCATGTATTTTTACTGCATACTTCAACAAAGTGTTATCGTGAAGAATGGAGAACGTTGTGTTTTCTTTCCTCCAATCAATATCTAATTCATTCACAGAACATCGGCCTCTTCAGATGAAAGATTTGTAGTTGCTTCAGGTAATTCCGTGATGAACTCGATTGTACAGAAATTAGAGTTTATGAGAAGTCATCGCAGAATTTTAAATTATCTCTTCAAACCCTTCGGTTCTAAATCGTCTTTATCGGCACAGTGACAATGATTGACATACTGATACTGATCGTATTGATTATGTCGCATGCAGCATAGTCAACTGGACATCATCAAATATGAACACACAAGAATCATCGCTTCAGAAGTACGTGTTTCGGTACAGCAAGATTCAGTGACTTCGCTATTTGTTTTCTAAACACATAATTGATGTATTCCGTAGTACATTTCATGCGATTCTTCCTTGAGTTCAGTTCTCCACTTTTTTTCCAAACTTAGGACGGTTAAAACCATCACAGACTAACATACGATTTACACCTAATGGTCTGAATTACAGTAGAAGCAAGTTAGGCTATGAGGCGAGTATATTATATCTATTAATTATCTGATTCTTATTCTAAAGTATACTCTTTTATATGAGGAAAAACCGAGTTTTCTAGGATGGAAAAAAGTTTTGACACATCCTTAAGAGTCTGCCACGATAAGATTCAGACCTGTAGCCTATCCTGGTTATAAAGCGGAGACGGCATTCACTTGGCTTACCAGACCGGAAAATTGAATATAACTTCAAATGCCACTTTCATTTTGGTTTTTATATGATAGCCTAAAATTTACATTAGTTAAAAAGAAACTTGCATCTTTTAATTTTTAGTTAGGAAAACATTTCTTGCTCTTTCTAAGTCATTTTAAGATAACCATGTACCCTGTAATATGATAGATATTACATGATTTCCTTCAAATCTTAGTTGTTTTCCGACGATCAGGCAGCAAAGGATAGCTTTAGCAGTAGCGCATCCAGGAGGGGAAGAAGGGGCCCTGGCTCCCCAAAAGAAAAAGGGGAGAAAAAAACACTAGAAAATTTTCAAAAAATATTTTCCTAATTAAACTTCATTTTTTTATTTATGTTGTGTCGTGTCTTCTATTTCTACACTACTTATGTGTAGTGTGAATTCTCAAATCGTCTATTCAACTCGTTCCCCCCAAGATTAAATCCTAAGTGCGCCACTGAACTTTAGTGTATCATTAATTTATCCAACATCTGTTTGAATAGATAAATTTAATTGTATTTCCTACAACAGATCTATAACAATAAACAGCATTCTAAATAGCATATTGTTACATATTGATAATGAACCAATAATCTGCCTCCTCCCCAAAGCGCCAATAGTTAAACGCTAAAATTATAATAAACTTTAATAAAATTTCCAAACCTATGAGTGGGGAAAACATCAAACAGAAAGACCAAGAAAACAGTCCAGACATAAGAACAAAAGAATTGCAATTATATCTAATCATAGGAAAGAATTTTTCTGATGGCGATTTGTAATTTAGAAATTTTTTGGTTAAAAAAACTGAGGGCATTTTTACTTCTTAAGATGATATAATTAAATTGTATATTGCCAAATTCTTTACAGTTCCTTCGACGCTTGAGACTGTTTTGTTTAATTCTTAAAATTAGAAGATATGACTTTTTTTACACTTTCTATTAATTTTGTGTACAATTTATTACAATAGATATAATAAATCACATGTGTATAATAACTGACTTCTTTTTTGGTGGATAAGAGTTAACTATTATGTAATATGCTTATAAGGAATTGAAAAAAAAAATAAATAAACATATCTAGAAATTGTTGGTGTCTGATATTTTTGTAAAGGTCGTATATTAAAACATTTTACCTAACTGCATCAGAAAAATAGTTGTTTTAATATTTAGGTTATTAAATAATTTTAATGAACCTGGATTGAACGAGATTTTTCTCTGTGATGTTGAGTTTATAACGCAAGTGTGTGATGTTCAACCATGTTTGAGTGGCTATGTTTGCGATATTATTCTCCAACAGTGAAGCGACAGCTGTCGTAATCATATGGTGAATGAAAACTGCATGGGATTATATAGTACTATTGCATCACAAATGGTAATACAAGGTCTTCGTCATGAATCTTATATATATATATATATATATATATATATATATATATATATATATATATATATATATATATATATATATATATATATATATATATATATATATATATATATATATATATATAAGTACTCAAATTATTCTAAATTCAATTCAAAGACAATTTCTCACCAAAGAAAAGCCTGAATCTTAACACTCCTTCTACCAACTTTCATAGTCATGTAATTGTGACTTTTGCCTGCATGCCATTAAACGCTAGCGTCATAAGGTTATGAATAATACGTACGGTGATTAATCACTCCACGTGATGCCTTTTCATCGTTACAAATGCAAATTCCTGTGTTCCTAACATCAATAGGCAATATTTCATATTTGAATATCGCAGTTTATCCACTAAACGCATCAGAAGCTAATTACAATTTTTCATTTTATTGGGTCACAAATGTGTTGTTGCCTTAGATTCATTAGTTTCTTGAGTGATTGTTTCAATGTTTGACGAAAGTGATTTTTCATGTCTATTTAGAAACTTCCGATCAGACAGTAGCTAACAATAACACTGAAGTGTTATTGTTCTACCTGGCTATGACAGGTGTTCTACAGTTTTTTTTTGTTTGCTTGTTTCTTGTTTTTTATTTAAGAAAATTGAAACAAAATGACTTGCGTCTTCAGAAATACAGCAATAATTTTTGCGGAATGACCTGATACTGTTTTAAAATTCTACCTACGTACTCTTAACCTGTACTGTATACTTCATGTAACGTTTGATTATTATTCATAGCTGTTGAATAGATGTAAATTTTTATTTTTAAAAAAGCAGTATTAATTTGTGAAGTTTGTTCATGTGAAGAATAAAACTGAATTTAATAAATATAAGGAGAGTCTTCGGTATACACGATCTTCTCTGATTTTTATACTAACCACAAAAGCATGAATATGATATTGATAAGAGCATAAATTTATTTATAATTTTCCTATATTGTGTTTAAGTTTCTGCACTGCAAGTTTTATTTTATATATAAAAGCAAACGTAAGGACCTCGAATTTCTAAAAGAATTCACATACCCAATGGTTTTTTTTCAATATCCTGTGTTCCAATATTATCAATTCACTGTCGTTATTATTTATATTCAGTTCGATACTAGTTCATGTAAATTTTAATAAGAACATGAATGATCATCATTGGTGCTTAGGATATAGATCTCGTCTAAAGGCAGAAGAGCTACTGGGAGACAGTGAATAAATTCTTTTCTCTGTTATTTGAAGTAGAACATTAATGAAATATTGATAAGTCCTTCACTGAACTGGCATACGATAACCCCTTAGGAAGAACTATTTGATGCAGTCATGCAGATATAGTTATTTTTTATTCATTTCTATTTATTAAATGTATAATCCCCAAACTTCTGAATATTTTTTCGGACTTCTTATAACATTGGATAGAAATACCATTTTCTACGCACATATTTTAATTTACATTCTCGTTTATTTCTAGTTTGAAAACAATGTCAAAATGATAAGAAATGAATTTTAGTGAAATGACTAAATTTAAACCTGAAACGAATTAAATAAAAATGATAAAATTAAATCTAAAGAAATAAACAAATTATTAATAAACCTGAAAAAATAAACAAATGATAAAAAACCTGAAAAAAATAAACAAATGATATAAACTAATTTAAATCTAGATAAAATTGATCCGGAAACGCTATCTAAATACAGTTTCAGATATACTGCAATGTAGTCAACGATCTTGATCACTGGCTAAGAATTGTTAATGGAGAAACATGATGGATCATCTACCCAAAATATGGCATGCATGTTGCATTTGTATTTGGATATCAAAACAAATTGCATACGAATCCAAGATAAGATTTATTGAAATGAATAACTCACTTATTACTTAGATTAACAATAGGATTTGTAAACTTTGTCATCTGTTACCCTCCTTTCGCGTACCTATACTTTTTTGTTTGATAGTTTAAGAATGATGTAATGTCATGTTTCCATAACTTCATGCTTTCCTGATGTAAGGTACTCAGTACTTTTGGTGGTTCAAGTAAGATAATCTGGAAAATCTAGTCCAAAAATCAAGTACAGTGCTTTTATCGGGCAATTTCAGGCCTTAAAAAAGAAAGCTAGAGGCCTTATTAAAGATTAAATCTAAGAATAACTTAGATTATAGAAACCATATTCACTAGTTTTCGCTGTGGAATCCTTTGAATATCTTTCAGAAAATATACTCCTAATTGCTGAATATCGGATTCTTTGAGTATCTTTTCCTGATGTTTGGAATATAAAGATTTTTGAATATCCGTAGATCTGAACAATAAAACAGTAAACGCATTTAAAATGAGCTGCAAAGAATTAATTATTCAAAATTCTGGGGTAGTTTCATTTCACAATACATAAAATCGTTTGATGAAATATTCAAACATATTTTAATGAACACCAAAAAAGCGTTAAAAAAAGGCGGAAAAGTAGCGAAGAAATGATTCATTTATATCTGACAGTAACTTAATATATAAACAGAAGATTAGGTCTAAAGAAAGAAAGATAGAAAGAATTTAATTCTTCAGATGATAAAAAATGCAGATTAGGAAGAACTCAGAAGAAGATGAATGCACATAATGGTAATTAATTTGAATACAGATTTCTGTAATTTAAGAAAAGGGGAAAAATGTATATTGAAAACCTAAACGTTCCTCTTGATAATCATAAATTGCGAAGAGGAAATTTCAGTTTTCACTAAACGTTCCTCTTAATATGATCAGTAAATGATATTTACTGATCACGTTGTTCAATAAATATGATTCATTGTAATTTGTTTTTTAATTCCCTAGTTAAAGTTTTACCACTTCCAAAATATGTGCTCCCATTGTAGTGAAATTCATAACTGTACGCTGTTCAGTTCTTAAACTGAGCAAAGGTCTCAAAATAAGTAAACAAATAAAATAAAGTGAAATTATATACTCGTCTGCCATAAATAAAGTTAAAACTCTAACAATGATGTGAATTTCCGTTAAGTAGATGTTTTAAAAATGTATGTTTTATTAAATAAAAACAAATGCATTGTTATCAAACATAAAAGAGATTTCTGCAGAAAACCAGTCGCTGCTGAAAGAGATATCAGCAAACATAAAACAAGCGCGTGACTCATTACAGAAAGAAGTAGGCGAAAGCCAAATCTATTTGATTGTATGTTACACCTCCGTGTTTCGAGATAAGTATCGCATTATAACATTGAAAAAACGTTCTACAGTTTCAATGGGATGGAGTAGGTCTTTTCGATAGCCCCCTGTTATCTCTCAATACCGCTTACCCATGGATAAAAATAATATTTTTTTTCATGGTTCATACTTATACATAAAATTTCAGTAGATCCAATACCAATCACAATAAAATTCCAGTATGAATTATAATAAACGAAAATAATAATAATAGAACTGCATGGTTAGAAACAGAGGAAAGAACCGATCTAGCCTTGTTTTGCGTGTCTTACAAGTAAAAAAAAAAAAAAAAAAAAAAATCCAAGTTTCCGGAAGCAAAAAAAAAAAAAAAAAAAACTGCCATCAGGGGAAGAAATCTTATACTTTTTTTTTGACGAGAAAACATCGGATATATTATAAAATAGAAAAGGAAATTTTACGAATAGTATCTCAAGAATGATAAAATTAATAACCTGTTGTTAGTTTTTGATTTTTTCTGAGAGCTAAATGGAAAATTCTCTTTTATTATATTTTTCCTTCAATTACAACAAAAACGTATTCTATTTTCATTTTTTGTCAATTAGTCGAAACAAACAGATCCTTAAACGAGCAATAATTTTCCAGTTTGAAAGATTTTCAGCTTATGTGAAGAAGCTTAAGGTCATTATCTGACTTTTTTGTACAATTGGACAGTAGCAGCTTCAAGAGTAGGAACTTAATCTGATTTTCTGTTTCATTTATTAAATAAGTTTATTTGCTGATTCTCTCTCCTGGATATTTTCTCTTGGTATATAGTTCAAGAATCGGATGGAAAAGATTAGATGGATGGTGAAGCATTACTGATACAGCTTTGAATGTAATCTGGAAGAAGAAAGGAATAATTAATGAGTGAAAAAAAGAAAAGAAGGGTAGTTTGACTACAGCATAAGAAATGAATTATTTTTCCCATTCTTTTTTTATTAAAGGAGGGTTCGAGAAGATGGATGCTACATTGTTTATTGTTTTTGTACATGAACCACATATAAGCTGCTTAAAAGTGCTTCATACGTTTAGATTTGGGCAAAAAAAAGTCTTTAAGGAGAACAATTATGCCTATAATGCCTTGATCGTCATTTGCTATCCTCCTCCCACCCCCAATAGAACTTTTAGCAAAACGTCTACTTACTTCTTAGAAATTATGTACCAAAAAATCTAAAAACCAACATCGTAGTAAATGAGGCACAAAGGGAAAAATATTTCCACTAACAATATTCCACTGAGTTTGCCATCTTAAATTATTAGCCTGTGACGTGTAGAAACTATGTTTCTCTGTGCCGGCGCTGTTGTATTTCCTAATGAAAGAGGTATCTGAATGATCAGTTGTTTTTCTTAGGAACAGATATATCAACATCTGGCATTCTGAAGTCCTTAAAGATTTTTGTCTGTGAAAAATCAGCAAATTGCGATAAAACTGAACATTTAAGATATGACAGTAATTGATATCATCAACAACAATGTTAAACCCTGAACACGATTCTGTATTTCAGAAAAACGTAGTCCGGTTGATAAATGACATATTTTAGTTACACACTATCTTCAGATTCTTTCCCATAAAAGATCGGTTTTTTTTCTACAGATATTTACATGGCCATTGTTCTGCAGAACTAGCATCCAATATGCCTTATTTTTACCAGATCTACAGAAACTCGTCCAACAGCTGCTCTGCAACCTTTTACAGTCATAGTCTCCTTATGTGCAACTCCCAGTCATCTTTCATTTCTTCCACCTCAATTGTGTGGAACAGTAATGATCATCATGAAGCATTTCCAAAGAACTACAATCGTCAACTGTTTAAGAAGAACATTAACAGACCACACACCAAAGACAGAAAAACAAGTTCTTCTGTCTTTTGTGTGTGGGATAAATATAAAAAAAATAGAATAAGCACCAGAAAATTATCTCATTATTATCCAACTATGCAAACATATTTAAACACATTCTTCGGTATGAAACAACCAGTGGAATATTTCAAAAGAAAACCATCAATGACAATGAGATTATAAGCCAACCTTCTGTCTAAAATGGCTCCATGATATGAAAGCATTCAGGCTTTCTGTTTTAAACTAGTACACATTGCAGACCCTTCAATGATCCAGAAATAAGCAAGATATTTTTAGGATGAAGAAAGAGTACACTGATCGCCTTTCTTCTCTAGAAGCAAAAACTGTAATTGCACTTCACCCGTGATGTCCTAACAAGAGTCCCTTCCCCAGAATTTCTTTACAAAGGAAGTTAACGTAATGCTGCCCTCTGCTACCATGTAGTTTAAATGAGTAGAAATTACATAGAAAAGCAATGCATTTCAAAATAATAACATTTAGTAGAATAAATATACCATTACATAACCAATGCATATTTTAAGTTTTCGACAACTCTTTAAAATTAACAGTTAATATATTTTAATAAGTCTATCGTGAGCTTGATATTTACGAAATGCTGATTAAGAAATTTTTAAACATATATTAGACACATACTGGTCACTGAATTAGAAACCTTTTACATTTTACATAATACCGTGTTAGATTCCCCCTTTATCACGAATTACATCACTTATACGGTTTGAAATAGATTACACAAGGTGTTGGATTGCATCTGCGTATACAACATACTACGCCTTTAACACACAGTCCTCTTACTGGCTCAGATTTAACGAAGGACTGTGCTCTCTGATCTGTTTTTTCTAGCATGACCCTTACATTCTCAATGGGATTCATATCCGAGCTTTGTGATGGCCAGGGAAGATGACGAAAGTCATTCTCATGTTCGCTGAACCATTGTTGAGCGATTCTTGTGCGATAGACAGTGGCATTATCATCCATGAAACAACTGTCACCTGCTGTATAAAAAAATCAACATTGCTGATGGATGAAATCGGTAAGAATGCTCAGATATTCGTTGGAGGACACCCAACAGCTTAGCAATATCAGAAGGCTTGTTCCGTACCAACACAACATGCCCCGCACCAAGACACTACTTCCAGAACTTGGAGTTGTATTTACAAGGCCATCTGTGTCATTGACTCATGAGGCTTCGGTAAACCCTCTGCATACTGTCGTACATAACAAGCAAGATATGTACAGTGACTTCTCGAATACATGATTCTTTTTCCAGTCTTCTAGTGTCCAGTCACAGTGTTCCTGAGACTACTGTAGGCAAACTTTCCGATTCTTTGCAGAAATCAGTGGTTTCTTTAGAATGCGATTGCCAAGAGCGACCCTGTACAATTCTTTGCGCATAGATCTATGAGATATGGGCCGGGAACAGCCTTCATTCAATTCTCCGGTCAATTGTGCACACAGGAAGTTCTGTTTGTTTGCTCGAGCCTTCTCAGATGACAGCGATACCATTCCTGACAGAACGTTAGGACCACAGTAACGCCTCTAAGTCAAGCAATGTGGGTTGCTTTGCACTGATTAAACATCCAGAGTATCCCACATTCTGAGAAACTATCCAGCGCTGCTGTTTTCAAACACGTGGCTCCAGCCAGCCAGACAGGCATCCAATAAGCCATTTATGGAACTCCGAAAGATCCTTTGTTTTTCCTATTGTGATCAACACTATTGAACGATTACTGACCAGCAGCATTTTTAAATGCCTAGATACTTGTATATTTGTATATACTAGATATTCGTATATACGCTGATTAAGTGATGTACAGTACATCTGCATAAAAGTTTCTAATATAGTCGCTGGTATGTGAACATTTACTATATAAAGGTTATTAAGGTGTTCTTTTTTCTGTGCAGAACTGAAAAAAGTTCTTAGAATTGGACGCTGTATCCACAATACTGAGAATTGTATTCATCCTTAACATAATACGAACCAACAGCCACCGCTAAATATTGGAAACTAAACCTAAAGCATAAGAATCCTGAACAAGTGCATGCCTAGAAAATTTGTTAAAACGATCCCAATAACATGTCCTTATTCATTTTAGTTTTTATAATAAAAGTCTTATTATCACAATTTCTTTTATTTATATCTCATAATCCTTTACCGTTTTAAAAATTTTCTCCCTATTCTTCCGTCCCCTGTTTAGTCTACCTGTTAACACCTTGATAATCAACAACCTCGACATTTCCGTTCTTTTTCGATGTGTATTCCCGCCCCAGAGATTTGGCTGAAGGCTACTTTCAGAATTTCATTTCCGCAAATATTGAAAAATAAGATAGCGAGCAGCTCTTCCTTCCTTTCTCATCTACTAGTCTCTGCTCGTATTCTTTCTCTTTACCTCACCAACACTCCTAGTATGATGTGAGAAGAGAGATGTGGATGAATCTGCTTGTTCCCTTCCATGTCTGGTTTTTATTCTTTATGTTTTCATTATCTTTTGCACATAAAATTTTGATTATTTTATTCTTCATGTTAAAATTACTATAAAGTTATTATAAATATAAATTATAATATATTAATAAGTTATTATTTTTCATATTATAAATTACAACAACAGTAATAGTAGCTACAGGCTCTTAAGTCCAACGATGTGTCCAGGTACTTCTGCACTTGTAATTTTAGGATGTAAGGCGATTAGTCATATGCCTAAATATATATTCTTACGGGTAAACTTAGTCTGTTATTTAGGCAGGTATGAGGAATGAAAATCTAGAGTTTCAGAGAGGGGAACCTCCATCTCCAATATGAGACCCACAAACACTCACGTTCAAATGAAACACCTGAAAAAGATTATTCGTGTCTTAGATAGGTTTCGAACCCGGAGCTTTGCAAGCAACTGGCTTTGTCGTCTATCAAACATGCAATTATTTGATTGTCTTCTCCCATTGTGCGAGGATAGGTCTACTTCTCTCATCGTGACCTACTCCATCTTGGAAGAGTGTCTATATATTTGTATGAAATACAACTATTACTTACAACAATATATTTTATTTATATAAATTTGGTTGGTATCTTGAAAATAAAATTTATAAAGTATTGTTGTTTTTCTTATTTTTATTTAAATTATGATTCTAAGGTTTAAAGAATAAGGCGTAAAAACACCTTTATAAGAGTGTCTTTTAAGATAATGACTTTAGTAAGTTAAATTTAATTCCTATGCTAAGAAATAAGTTAACCAAGAATGTGTTTCAGATATAAATATTTCGTTTGGTAATCTATTATTACTCATAATGGATATCGGAATTTTATGGTTTTTGATTTCATAGGATTATCTGTAAAATATAGCCTCGCTTAGGAAACGTCTGGATACTTTCTTTTATTGATGAAACCCAGAAACTTGTTTCATCTTCATCACCCAGAATGAAACGAAGTGATCCTGATTAGTCAATGCAGATTAGAATATTGTTCATAAACAATATTCTAATCTGGTTATAATTAAGTGTATCAAGAAATGCTAATGCACATGCTCAGCTGTGACAAGTAACTGCGAAGTGTGAATGGGGAGGGGGTCGAAAAGAAAGAAAGAAATAGAAGACGTAAGGGCTTAATGAAACTCTCTGAGAGAAAACGTTGGCAAAGATTATTCAACCAATTGACAATGTTATCTCTCCCGACCATTGTAAGGCCTTTAGTTCTACGGATAAAACTGGAGGATCATGCAGTTAAGAAATCAGAAGAAAGAGACTTATCTGTAACTAGGTCTAAGTTGAAAGGAAATACAATAAGAACACTGGAAAATGGCTTCTTAGACGGATTTTATCCATTAGCTTTTGATCGATGGCTCCGAATAGATGAACTGATGATATGTGAAACCATTAAAATAGACGGAAAAAGTAATAAAGCTGATGTTTCGTTCAAGATATACTAAAAGCGTATATAAACACTTCTTATCGAACACCTACAGTCTTTTTAAACTAGGAAAGTATCATAAAATCTGAGTCAACATCGGTCAGTTCGTAAAGATGACGATACTAATTGATATGGAAAGATCCGGATTTGATTCCAGTCTACGATGCCAAAAAATCTTTATAATGAAATGTCAGCTAAAGTGAGTTTCAGATCTTGTATGGAGGTGGTAGAATTCTTCCAGAAAAACTTCCAGGAAAGTTTTTCATGAAGCAAAACAGCATAACGACCTGAGGTCATGCAAGAGTTGTACTGGTTAGTACCAACCGCAGTTAAATAAACTTTCATAAACTGAATAAATTTCAAAGCTTGGACAAAGATGTACAATAAAAGCTAGCTGAAAAACTGATAGCAGAAGCAAATCAGAAATACAAGCAAGCAGTAGCAAGAGCGCTGGTAGGAGGCGCCATCACAGCAAGCACGTTGCTAAGATACGTTTAAATATAGCCAACAATAAAGAACTCTTTTTAAAAATGAACGTATGTAAACTTCAGGGTGGATAAATCTGCAGTAAAAGTATCAAAAGCTGACCAAAACTTAGCTTATGTTTTTATTTTATGAAAAGATACATCTTTCCATTTGATAATGAAAACGCAATTCTATCCAATAAACTAATAACTGTAACATTATTCTCTTCAACCATTTCAACAATTTAAAATTTATTAATATTTTAGCTTAATGTTCAGCGTAGTTTTTCAGATCCATTTAATTTATAGATTTAGGCAATGAATTAGTTTCACATAAAAACGTTATCGATATTCAGTCATATAGCATATACGATAAACATATACGGTAAATAGCATATACGGTAAAATCATAAATCTAGAATTGTCACATGACTAGTGTTTCATAATTGGCAATTTTCTAAAGAATGGCGACCTAATTTAACTGCAGGATATTTCAGAAAATGAGCACATTCGCTTTAATTGACGTTAACGAATTCCTCGAATGCTTTCTAGAACTAAGAAAGCTATGATCAGCCAGTTATTTTATCTAAGAGATTCTGCAGTTACTAATGGGCGCATTAAACAGCATTTCTATAATACAGTGGACAGGCTTAAAATAGACCACCGTACATGTGTCAAAGGTAGAAATGCAGAAATTCGGAATCGCAAGGTAGTCCAGAATAGCTCTTATACTGCATGCGCGATGCGTAAAACTACACTTCGTTAATTACCTTCTATTATCGCACGACCACACAGATGTGGTCAGACTTAATTACTTTCGTAGTTCAAGTGCAGGAAATTGTTCCCAGGGAAACGATTTTAGTTTATGCTTTACTACTGCCTTGGCAAGAGCTGCACCAAACGTCTTAAACGCTACCCTGTTATTTTAATCTACAAAAATGAAATCTTGCCACGAATGGTTAGATGTTAATTCTAATAATAAAAGAAATCTTATAGAATACAAGATTTGTCAGCATGCCAAACTTCACACTCCTACAGAAATTTCCAAAGAAAATAGAATATTCTCTAAAATAAGTTTTCATAAAAATTAATTTTCTAGAATATTTGCTCTAAATTTAGAATTTTTAATTTAGAAAAATCGTATAATCTTCCTACATTGTTTATTTTCTAAAATAACATATAAATAAATTGCGGGTGGTTTCAAGAAGATTTTGGTTTATTAGAGTGTGAAATCCTATATTATTTTGCTAGATATTTTTGGAACGCGATAGACTCTTCGTTCGCTTAATGCAATGTAACTGTCCACCGCGATGGTCATCTTTAAACTAGGCCAAATCTTTTTAAGAAACATGATGCTTCGTTTATCGCGAAGCTGTTACAAAAGAGCTGAATGACAAGAAACGAGTATTTTTTTATTCTTACGAAGAATCTAGGATTTTTGAACTGAGTTGATCTACATTTGAAAACAAAATAAAAATATAAATGCAACAGATATTGTATGCTCCAAAACATTATATTCACCAAATATTATTAAATATAAAATGTGTTCCTTTTGAAAATATAACATAGAATAATACATTATTTAATATGGAATTTTATTTTTAAAATTGAAAATTATTTAAATATTTTTAAAATATTTTATAAATTCTTAAAACACCACTTTATATTAAAATTAGGAACTGATTATATTTCGATCCTTCATAAACACCCCATTCACACAGATTTTCTTCATTCAGATGACGGGATAAAGAGTCAAGGACTCAGTCCATCTCCCAGTTCTTTTAAGAACTTAATCTTAAAATGAAATGATTTTAATTACATTTCGTATCATATCGAAGCCACCGACTGTAAACTTGGGTCTGATGACAAAGCTATCTCATGTTTGAACTTCTCCATTTTCATTTTACTTCGGTAAAACGATCTTTTGTTTCAGTTTGGTGTACAAATACTAATTCAGTATCCGACATCGGATCCCTTCGCCATTTATACGTAATGAAAATAAGAAAAAAAAAATCATTAGTTCAAAATATTTCACTAAAACAGTAGATTTTTAATTCTGTAAAAGGATAAAAAAAATAAAATATATATTACGACAAATCTATCTGAATGCAAAAACTTATTTTCAAACATTAAAGTAATGCAAATAATACGAATATATCTACACTATCGTCGCACATGGTTCGATTTTGCCAGTACATCTATGTCGGGATGACTATGTGGCCATAATCCATTACCTTTGGAGTTAAGTGAAATACAATTGGATTTCTTTCGTCTATTTTTTCTCTGCTGCAATGAACTGCTCTAACTTAACTCCGTTATTTGATATCTTGAACTTCTGCTTCTAAGTTTTTCTTAATGATCACATGGAAGAACGAAGCTATCGGTAGCTACTATAGTGTTACTTCTCGATCACATCTCACCCATTCTTTTTCAAAAACGACAAAACACTAAATGAAATTTTTCCATTATTTCTTCACCCTACTTCTTGAAACACCATTTAGTACTTTGGTTTACGTGCGCCTCCATTACATGATTCCTAAAGACTGCAACGCTGAAAACATTTTTTGATGAAATACTAACAAGAAAAATTTTGTGTCTGTTCTTAGAAAATTCCTTATATGCATTGTGTTCTCGAGTGGGATTTTTGGGTCGTATGAATAATATTAAAGACAACTGTTCCAGTAGATTTTACATTATAATAACGAGTAGCATCACATAAGAAGAGTTGTGGGATTCGAATTCTTTTTCTTCTTATTTCCGGTAGTCGATTTCCAGATTTCCCTGGGGTTCTGTGGACGATGATTGGAACACAGCTTTTACGGCCAGTATGGCTTTCTTGATGCCAATCAGAGATAATAGCACTCATCGATCCTATATGAGTCATTCTGTGTAAACTGCATGCATATAAAAAAAGTGAAAAATAAACCAGATTTGTGCAAAAAAATCAAGTCTCCAAGCTAGCTTAGAAATGATCGCGAATGTGACTCAAATATGCTAGTAACGCATTAGTGTCAATCTCAATAAAATTTACACACGCCAGTGAGGAAGACAGAAGGAGACAATCCGAATATCATATATCACACCCAATAATAATCAGTTATATAAATGTAGAATAAATTTCTACCAGTAGGAAACAACTAAACATACACCCTTTAGATGATTGAGTTCCTCTACTGAAGTAACCTTAGAAGACTGAACTTTCTGTAAACTGATATGCGTTCTATTTATGAATATAAATGAAAACTAGCACCGTAACAGATGTAAATAAATCTGACATTATTCTTGTGTGTGTGTGACGGTGATCAACAATATCTTATAAACAAATAGATAAATTTTACATGAAAATCAGCCAATATCAAAGACTTTAGTGTATGAAGATTTGGATAAATGGAGAAAATAAGTAGTTGTCCCGTAACTACTTATTTTCTCAATTTTATCTTGAGATCATTTCAGTATTATCATCGTCAATGCCACCTACTTGAAATAATCTGTCCATCACCGTAAATATTTTCTAAAAATTCAGTAGCTGTGAATTGTTTTGCGCCTACCATTAAACGAAATGCTGTTCAGAATAAAGAATTTAAAACGATGTGTTTGTATGGAGAAAAACATGTTTCTCCAGTAGGAGTTATCAATGCTGTACCCATTTATAGAAGTAGAAAACATCTATACTGGTCGCAACTTCTCAGTTTAAATTTTTTGCAGATTCATTTAAGAACTTGCAAATATATTTGCATAGATTTGTTTAAATAAAAATGAATAAGTGACTAAATTGAGAAAATAAAAAGAAATGTCTATAAAGCAAAAAATAAACCGAATATTTTCTTCGTTGGTGAACTGATAGAACCAAACAACAAGAGTATTCATTTTCTAACTTTCCATCGATAAAGTACTCTAGAGATCACGGACGCGTTTGTTCATCTTCTAAGTAATCGGAGACAGTCTTTGTTTCCAGGTTATTGCACTAAGACAGCGAGAACTGTTCAAGACACCAATCGATTAATGAACGAAGCAATTACGAAACGAAACAAAGACACTATTAAAGGAAAATGACATGTTCGGTAATGTTTTTTTCGTAGTCTTGATTGAAAGGAATGGCTCTTATTTACTCGAATATTACCATGATGGCCATGCAATAGGACAAGCATTCACGTGAGAAATTACATTGTACAGAGGGTATAAAGGTCAAACAGAAATGTTAAAGAATCTCAGAGAAACAACAGTCACGCTCATATATTAAATTTGTTAAAGTCATTACGGTATGTAAATTTCCTAAGTACCTCACACAAAAAATGTAAAACAATAAAACATTTAAAATTGAGAATATGCCTTTGAAGATAAAAAGAATATTACTGAATGATTTCTTGTTGATTGCCTCGGTTCAGATTTCATTCATTGCTGAATTTTCTAAAAAAGGCACACGTAGATATTATTAAGAAATATGGATTTGGAAATAAACAATAATCAATACCAACATCCACTTCGTTAAATGATTTTTTTTCTTTCATTCCCTTATAAATTACGCTTAAGGGATTAACAATAGTACTTCAAACACTGCAATGGAAAGAAACGAAACGAAAATTAGTTGGATCCTAAGAAGATTCTGAGGAAACAGCAATTCTTAGACTGGAAAGGACCAACAGTCTAAGAAGTGATATCTCGTAGGAAGTACTGACACTGGTTCCATTAACTTAACACTAATGTGTTATGTTAGCGTAACCAGTATTTAGGTACATAATATAAGTGGTATGGACAGACTTAAAGAAAAATAGGAAATGATTTCTACAGATCTGAAGATAAAGCAAAACAAACACATAACTGCGTTGAATAAGAATTTTTAAGTTATATTGGATTTGATTTTTCATCTTTCTTCAACCCATTTGTAACCTTACAGTACATTTTGTACCATGGGCGTGTTAAAGAATTTTTGCGATATTTTTAATCAATGTTATAATTTTTGTACTTTTAGTTAATTGTTTTAAGATTGGCCGGAAACCTTACTCTAGAGACCAAAGATGAACATTTTTCAAGCCGCCTGAGGCCTTCAGTAATCGAGGCGGCGGTCTCATTATTATCTTTAGGTGAATTATCTTCCATCTGAAGATAATCACAAACATTCATGCCACAGCGGGACTAGAACTCGCAGCATTAGTTGGAGAGCGAATACGATAACTATTCGGCCAACCAGGCCGACAAAATGCGATCTAATGCAGTTTTATTGATCAACTTTATATTTCTAACATACATGGACATCTCGAAATTTTATTCTCTCTTTCTCATGTTCTCAGTATTATTTCCTGGTGTTCCTTTCAATTGACCTCTCTATGTCTCTACGTTTGACATCTCTTCCCCTCTCTCTCCCTCTCTCTGGATTTCCAGACCATTTTAAATCTTGGTAACTACATAGCATGTAAAATTTTCGTACATCCTCTGTTTTTTATGTGTCTCTGTTTTTGCCTTGTGTATGCTTTTATTCATAACATTATCCCATTTTCTCTTTCTCGCTAGAAATTAGCATTTGTTATCATAATTTTACGATACTATGGTTAGCATTGTACCTGCATACATATTTTTGTAGTGTAAATTGTTTTCCTTTATAATCTGATTTGTTAAGTTTTAAAATGACAATAATACTTAAAAAATAAAATTTAATATTAGAAACAAAACAAACGATAAAGAGCTGGAATATGTTACTTAAGAAAAATTAATAAACAGAACAAAGTAACGAATTCAACGAACAAACCGCAAACAAACAAACAAAAAGAAAGAATGTTAAGAAAACTATAATTATTATTGAATAATGTATGATCAGAACTAATGTAAGTTAATATTGTAATTTTTACAAAAGAGAGTGATTGATTGGAAGAGCCTCCGTAGCTCATTCGATACAGGCGAAAGCCTTTGGTCGGAAAGACCTGGGTTCGATTGGGATGGATCCTGTCTATGACGTGAGGAACCTTTATTTGGTCTCTTTCGACTAAAAGTGGGTTAGCTGGGCTCATAAGAGGGTAGTGGGTTTTTCGTCCATCAGAAAAGCGAATAATTTTCCGTCCCCTGGAATACACACGGATTTACAGCTATGAATAATTATGAGAATATGTGGAAGAGACAGGGTTCTCACCATATGACGTTACCCCCACCATGGGGCACATCATGGCGGTCAACTTCCTAGATGGAAGATGAATGGGAATGGGATTGATAGGATAATCTACACATTGAATCAAATTAAATTAAAAATAACGTGAAGACGTGACGAAATATATGATGACATGTTTGTGCTTATAACGCTGTGCTCGAAGTGCACTCAGAAAGGTTAGAAAACCCTAGTAAAAACTCATATATTACAAACAACATTCAACGGTTGCATTTGTTATTCTAGGCAGCTAGGTAGCATATTTTCGCATATACACTAAGAAGAAAAATCGCATTCAATTTGATATGAAATAGGACGAAGATCAGAAATTAAGGAATCTGAACTCGAACTGAGTGTTGGATATCATACTGCAAGATGGAGAAATTATTTCTGAGAAATTAAACTTCATGTACACAGTATGGAACATGGTACGAAAACGTAGAATGAATGGGAATGCCGAAACGGGAACAGCGGCCGGAAAACTATAAGCTACGTGTTGTCAGATTACTAGGAAGAAAGCACTGTAGGATGTAATGTCAAGCAGTGCCAAAAAAGTTGGTTGCAACTTATTCTTCCAGGGGGTTCGAAGAGCATTTAGAAGTGATCACTAGTGTGCGAACAGTGCACAGACAGAGCACTGAACATCCTGAATTTCAGTGATCGAGGTTTCTTCAAACTTCTGGCTTACTAATAGTAGCGGCATTACGTAAACTGCAGAAACAGCGCGAATAATCTCATTACTGTTTGTTTTCATCGAATAGAACAACCTCGTGTTGACACCAAGCAAAAGCTATAAATATTGACCCTAATACATGGTGGTTATAGAAGTGTGACAGGATTGTTGGGCTTTCTTTATGGTTGTTTTATCGATGCTCCATGAGCAGAAATATGTTCCTCCAGCTTCTAGATAACACTATACATCTGCCTTATTTCTAAAGCAAATAGCCGTGCTTATTCTACAAAGACAATGCTCCCTAACACAGCAAAATCTACTTAGATGTGTTTATGAATAACAATGGAATCTACTGGACAAGTCAGCAACCGCCAGTCTAAATCCATATGAGTTGGGACGACATATGAGAAACGTCACTGGAGAATAATATCATTAGTAAAAATCCAGAAGTCTTTTGAGAAGAACAGGGAATAGTTTTCCATGCAATTTTCCAGAAGTGCAAGGAAAACATACCATATAAATACGATTCTGTGATACAAGCAAAAGTGCTCGTATACTTTTTTTTAAAAAAACACGAAGATTATTTTGATTTTTAAATTTCGCGTTGTTCCTGCAAAACTAATAATACAATTATAATACCAGTACTCACAGGCCCTGAAAGTTTACGTCCTCTTCAGCTTTTGTGACCATAATTTAAACGCAAGATAGGATTTTTACCTAAATGAATATTGTTATGTTTAAATCGCATGTGTTTCGCTAGTCCGTTTATAGGGTAAAAAAACTGAGTGTTCAGGAGGAAAAAAAAAATCTTCTCCCGCTGTATGAGACCAGCTAATTCATCTTCAGATGAAAAGATTTGATAAAGGTTCTTAACACCTTGAATTGATATTCGGGGTTTCATTATGTTTATCAACACAATGAGGACTGAAGACATCCACGTTGTTTCAGATTACCTACTTAACAAGTAATAATCTGGAAGGAAACTGATAATAAAAATACCACAAACATGATATTGAGTTGAATGAAACCCTATCATTTATAGATTTTCGGTGAATATCATATTTGGCAAAATTATTATTATGAATAGTACAGGTGTAACAATAACTTTTTTTGTTCTAGAAATGGATTGCAATTTATTTTCTACGCACATGAATAACACTATTTACGTAATGACAGTCTTCTACATGAAATTAATTTAAATACTCCATTAAAGATTTTAAAATTCCTTTTAATTATGCTTCTTTTAAATGAAACCTTTATGATTTACATTTCAGTAATTAGTTATTCTTCTTTTCCAAATACAAAAGTTTGGTTTCTAACTGATAATTTACTTCACTACTGTATCATATGATAGAGACAACTCCCATATTTTTAAAATGACAGTTTATAATAGCACTGTTCTTTGCATCTATTTGTGTTGCTGACACTTAAGATATAATACTGTAATTTTTATATAACAACAAAATTCGATTGATCATTTAAATCATTGCATTTTCATTATCCTAAGCTTCATTTCAACTTGAGACTCCAGAATAGGCAAAAAAGAAAAAAAATCAGTTATTCTCTTTACAAACAGTTTCCTTTTTTTTAATAACACAACACATTAAACTCTACTAACAGAACGATGTACTATTCATTTAGTATTAAGAAAAACATATTAGAAAAGAGAAAATAGAAAATAGAAAAATAGAAAATAGAAAAATTGAGAAATTGAAAATAGAAAATAGAAAATATAAAAATTGAGAAATTGAAAATAGAGAATACAGAAAATATATTAAAAATAGATTGGAGTTTGAAATATGAAATTTTAACATTAACGATTTTGACGCCTTGTTAGTTATAATAAAAGCTTTTCTGATAATATAATATGAAAATTTTACCTTCTGAAATAACACTCCATATCAAACATAAATTGAATACCTAGGAGAGCCTCTCTTTCGTGCTTTCCCCCTGTTATGTCTACCAATATCTGATCCTCAAAATATCTTTCTTTTTCCAATTTCGGTTTTGTAACATTAGTTTACACATAAAGAAAAATACGAAGTTGATGACAACATTATTTGAAAGAAACTATATGATAAACTATTACCTTGATGTATGCAAAATGATTTCTGTATACATAGACATACAGGGGAGAAAAAAAAGAAACATCCTGCAAAAATGGGATATCAAAAAATATATGAAAGCGCAGGATGAAGGTTTAGGGGGTAAATAAAGACACAGAATACTTTAAGTTATATTACTTATGGATGATTTGTTGTTATGCTAGATACTGCTCAAGACTCATGGGGATATCCCGAAGGCAGGATGAGTAGTTGTACGATGCTTGTATTCCGTAGAGGTCCTATTTTTTTGTATGATGATTTCAACAGGAGTTGAGAGTAAACAGAACACGCTATTTGTTGCGGAAAAGATCATTTATAAGATAAAAACCAACAGTTGAACTTGTTCCATGCGTTTACTCTTTTTAATGTTCTTGATTACTGTCCAGCAGGTTTCGAGAATTTGCTGTGGCATTAATGAATTATTCACACTTACTATAATGTTTCTACAAACGAACTCACTTTTTTGAAATACATTTTATATATTTCGGATAGATTCAAAGGTGTATAATATAATTTAATAAATCAAAATGAAATATAATAATCACTCATAAAACTGACTTATATTCGAAAAAGAGTTATAATCCATAAATATTAAGTTCTTTACTGGGACGCGAAGAAATGAAAGTATTTTGTAAAATATAATATTACCAGAAGAGGCGGAGGAGATCATATCTAGCCTATCTAGAATTCAGCGATGCATCAAATGAGTCAAAGCCACTTCCCATAAACATTGTGAGTGTTCAACAATCTAAAGAGGGTATATAAATTTAAATTTCTACTCGGCATATTTATAAATTTCAAACGTTCTTCTCGCGAAATATATAACCTTAAAAATCTAAATATATATTTTTATGTGTTAACTTTAAATTGGTAAATATGTTCTTCTCGAGATATTTATTTTTAAAAGTTCCTGGAGACCTAATTTTAAAAAAAAAGTTATATTTGAAACATTTATAAGGTCTCGTTTATTTTATATAAATTCATTTTTGTTTTAAATAGTTCGTCCATGTTTAATTACCTCTACTGAAAAATACTCTAATTATTGAAAACCACTATATTTATATGGATCTTAAAAGTAAAGAGACTCACTATTTGAGAACGACTTTCGGTTTGAGAGCAAGCTTAGAAGAATGAATATTTTTCTAATAATAAATGAAATTTCATCTTCTTAAAGCAGTTGTTATCTCAGTTTTCCAACTACGCACTCCTTGGCTCATTTCGTCTCATGGTTGAATTTTTGCATGTTTTCTCTAGGATCGCTAGAGAAAACATGCACAAATTACCCTACTTAAAATCGCATCTCTTTGAAGTTCTTTTGGTAATCTTCCTTCTCAATTTAATTCGAATTCATTTGCTGAGTTCGATTGAATTTACTTTATTGCTTTCCTATTGCCTCCAGCCATTTCAACATATCTGATATATTATTATTTTTATTATTATAAAAAATATTATAAAAATAGATCGTGCCACCAAACAAAAAGACGGAATGGAATATTAATATTTATCGAACATAAATTAATAGCAAAAGAAACTGTCTATCAGTTTGAGCATGCTGAAACCATTTACATCGAAATCATTAATACCACCAATAGACAACATCCCATAACACTAAATGCTATTTACAGGCCACCAAACTTAAACATGATAAAATTTTTGCACGAACTCAACTGCTGGCTTTCACGGCAAGAAATATACTCAGCCAAATACCTAATAATAATCGGCGACATAAACATAAATATTGCAAACGAAAACCAGAACAACACTGTACCATACCTAGACACGCTGTCCATGTATAACCTAATACCAACAATAGCATCATGTACTAGAAAAGAAATATTCGGAAATACTATCATTGCTTCCTGCCTGGATCATATAAACATCCGATTACCACCAAACAGTTACACCGCATCCAAACTTTATGTATAACCAAACAGTTACACATAAAGTGCAAAGTAGCAGATCATTACTTCACGGCTCTAAACCTGCACAATAAGACAATATCCATGCAATGCCTCACAGATGAAAAGCAACAGAAAACAATAATAGACGAAGAAATAGTCAACCACGAAATAAGAAAAACCGACTGGGAACCGATAGCATCGAAAAACCGATGGCATCAGATTCGGCAGATCTTATACAACAACATTAAACACACACCGGAGGAACTAGCAGGAAATATATAAGAAAGCTGCAAAGAAAGTCAGAATTCGTTCAAGAACAACCCAAAATCCTTAGATCACACAAAACTTAATCCTAGAAATACACAGAAAAGACGCTCTATGGAAAGAATTAAAACGATATCCAAATAATACAGCTTTAAAAACTGGATAACAAGGAATCGCCTTACAACACAAATAAGAAATGCAAAAAGAAACTACTACAGAGACAAATTAATTCTGCACAAAACAACATGAAATAAACCTGGCATCTGATCAACGAGATGATAGATTGTTCACTCAATAACACCGCCTCTGAAACCATAAAACACAGCTTCATGAAAGACGCAAAACCTATCCAACAACTAGCAAATGACTTTAACCAATACTTTGCCTACTCCATCCAAGAACTGCACAGAAATATTACCTCAATCACAAAACGTGATCCTCCACTTGGACCACAATCAAAACAGATATTATGGTTCCCAACCATAAAAGAAGCAGAACTTCTCTCTGTAATACATCAAATCAAACCAAACAAAGGCCCAGGAATTGATGGTATAAGACCTAAGGATATCAAGCAACATGCAACTAGCTTATGCTCTATGCTACTAAAATTAATAAATAAAATATTTAAAACAGGAGAGACACCAAGTATGCTAAAGACCACCATAATCACACCCATATACAAACATGGAAAAAGAAATCTAATCAGCAATTACAGACCCATAGCAACATTACCAATTATTAATCAAATTATGGAGCGGATCGTCCTAAAGAAACTCACGACATATACAGAGAACTTTCATATTATTCCCAAAACACAATACGATTTTCAGAAAAATAAGGGAACAACATCTCTCTTGAAAGACTTTACAGACGTAATTAATACCGCCTACATACCGCCTTAGACAAAAACAAAATTGCCATGTTAGTCTTTATTGATCAAACTAAAGCCTTTGATACACTCACACATCAAACCTTGTTAGAAAAGCTGAGGCAAGTTGGAATAGATGGGCCTCTGCACAGGTGGTTTACAAACTACCTTCAAAATAGAAAGCATATCACAGGTATTGGGGTCAAAGTAGAGAACTACCAGTAACCTGTGGAGTGCCACAGGGAGCTGTACTCTCCCCAACAAGCACGATATTAATCAGCTACCTCTCAAAGGTAAGATCCTCAATATGCAGGATACTGCTATAATATCCATCCATAATAACGCAAGCATGGCCCAAACAAATATGCAACATAAAAAGATTGGCTCACCAAAATCTCCATACACCTAAATTCAGATAAGACAAAATTAGTTATATTCAGAAATCCACTGACTCGACCAGTTGATAGCAAATATATAAAACCATCCAAAATCTACTCTATAACATAAAACACACAGAACAGTACAGAAAAACCACTACAATCACTCAGGGGTTGCAACAGTACGACCTTGGAATTTACTTCGATGAAGATATGAACTGGAATAGCCATATAAACCATCCACACAACAAATTCCTAACAATAACTGGCAAACTCTACAGGTTAAAAGACATAGTTCCCACACGCCTAAGAACACTAATATACAAAGCACTATGCCAAGATATACTAAGATACGCTATAACATCATGTGCTTTCTGTGCACCCTAGAAACTAAATAGATTAATGTCGTTACAGTACAAAATGATAAAACTGATCTTTTGGGAACAAAGAGAAAATAACGACTTTATATACACTGCAATGTAAGAACACAAAATACTGACAGCAAAACATTTATGTCACTATGCAGGTTTACTAAAACATTATTTCGATGCCAACTACAGGACAGTCAGAAATACATACCGTATAATAAGACCTCAGACAACTAATTATATCACATATAAATACAATAATGACTTCGGAAAGGCCACACGAAACTTCTACATCCCAGATATGATCAACAAATTACCTTTTGAATACAGAAATCTTACAAACTACAATAGCCTGAAAAGAGCTCTGAGGACATACTATGAACAAGAAACACGCACCCAAAGTACCATACAAATTTAATGAAACACACTATATTCGTTCAAGCTTCCAGTTCAGCGACGCATCAAGACATTCCAAGTTATCGTATGTGTGTATGTGTTTGTGCTTGGAGTGCGCGAATTTCTCAATCAACGGCTGCAGTGGAAATCAAATCTATTAATGATAGGTTTGATTTCGTAACTTCCCAACACAGCAAACAAATCAATAAATAATAACTAGCTGGTGTCATCCTCAGATAAGCTTACAAATAAGCTTTGAGGATGAAAGCTGAGAAATTACATCTCATCCAAAATTTAACAAAAATCAAATAAAAAAATAAAAAATAAAATATAAAAAAAATCCAAACCCATATATCACATTTCATGCTATATTTACAGTGCTTAAATATACTAAAAAAATCAAAATTGTAAATATATATAACTCATTGCTAAATGAATAAATGATGTTTTATTATTATTATTATTATTATTATTATTATTATTATTATTATTATTATTAATACATTATACAGTAAAAAAAAGTAAAGAAAGAAAGAAAAATAAACTGCGTGAATTTCATCAAAAAAACAAACAAAACAAAACAGAATCAAACCTGTTGTAAATAGGTAATCTTTTGTTGTAAATATGTAATCACAATATTAATCGTAATTTTAATTAAAAAAAAGATTGAACCTTTTAAAAGAAAAACATGTAATTAAGTATGTATCATATGTATTCAAATGCATGTATTATATACATTTGTTTACATATGATGCGTATATTACACGTGTTTACATGTTTACATATGTATCATATGTAAACAAATGTATGTTATGTTGTATCATATGTAATAAAAAAAATAAAAATAAATTCCATGACACCTTCATGTACTCCAAAGACTGATCGAGGGAGGACACCTACTCCACAATTCTCCGTCTCTGTCACTAACCACAACTACTTTCGTCATCTACACCACCGCCGTCTACCGCGAATATATATATATATATTTAGGTCTGCTCTCTGACTTGCTTAATAATGAACTAATATTTCTTGGATTTTTAATGTTACGAAATCCAATCCCCTTTCCTTTCCCCGATGCACTAATTCGGCAAGCAGAGATGCCAAAGCTTCTGATAATCTCGCACAACTTTTTCACTACACACCTAATCATTTCCAAACCCTATAAATCGATTCCTTGCTAGTAACTCTCCTAGGCAATTCAAATGACAATCTGGTATTGAGTTATTCTCCTTTAGAGCAACATTTCCGCTCAGCTACTGTCATCTATGTGTTATCTGAAATTATAAAAATGCCAAGATGATTTTAGTGATTGTTGTGAGTTTCCTTTCACTGGTTTATCATTCTTCAATGTTTTGGAAATGTTGCATCAAAATATTCAAACATTTGACTGATGAAATGATAACTGAAACAATAATTATTGGAAAGGAGACCCGAAAAAATCATATTTTCCGTTCTAAATCGAATGCTTTTTCTCTAACCAGCCTCCCAAGAAGGCTTATCACAAGAAGAAGAATCAAGAATTGCAGTTGACGTTTATGTAAATTCCCATCTTACTTTTCTGTTTATATAAAACTTATTATCACTACATGTAAAACAAATGATTTTGAAAGGGCCAAAAATAGGAACTTACATCGTGTCCAAATGTCAGTGATGCTTTCTGATTCTCTGGCCTATGGCTCAACATTTTGTCCGGCACAGATTCATCACTCTTCACCTCGGTGGTTGTCCTGCAGCATTATTGGTGGAAATATCCCTTCTCATGGTTATTAATTGCTTACTCATTTGATTATTTGATTAATGATCTTAGTAAATGCATTATTGTCATTCTACACACCCTCAGCATTCAATGCCACCTTAGATTTTATTCCTGAAGGAGTTTGCTCCATAAGTATCTTGTCGAAACAGAATATTAAAACGATCTCCTACTCTTGCTGGCATTTCTCGGATAGTTCTGTATCTTTTTGTTCAACAACTTCTTCTCTCTGTTGTCCGTATATTATGTCACATGCCAATATCTAATCTATCCAGTAACTTGGAAATTAGCTCATATCCAATTCATATCGAACTATGGCAATATCATGTTTCTGTAACCATTAAATTACGTCTCCCATTTCCTTCACTTTAATTCTTTCTAAGTAGATGGAAAAAACCTTTAACACTTCTTCACTGAGAACTTTTCTACTAATAAATGATCGATAATATGGTTCCGCTGTTGTTTAGTTGCATAAAATAAAAAAAGTTCCACTGCCAGGGAACTCTTGCTCATGTGGCCTTTAGACAAATTCCAGAACATTTCGGGAATGTTAAACTGTTATTCTTGATATCAATAAAATATTTGATAGTGAGTGGCATGAATGCTTAACATGTGACAAGACTACTGACTTCCACAACGAGATGAAAAGCATTCTCTCATATAATATATTAAGTTTGACGGTGAATTGTCCTGTATCTCAAAACATGCAACTGATTGTGGGAGTCAACAAGTCAACAAATCTCTGTTCTTTCACAAGTATAAATTTGGTCATGACATTATGCTGAACTCCTTGTTCTCATTCGGCAAACACTGTGCTAAAATAAATCCACTGTATTCACTTCTACATTTCATCTTTCTGATCTATAACCAATTCTTCAATTATAATTTGATAAAATTGTTCATTGCAGTCATTTCTAATAAAATCAATCATCTTTTATTTTATGCAACTAAAACACTTCATTCAGTCTTAGGTTTGACCGTACCAAGATCTCTGGACAAGATGGGATCACCTTCATTGGGATAACTTTATCCTGCAGTTTTGACAAAATCAAATTACAAATACCGTTTCTCTTTGACACATAAAATCAGGGGCTTTATTTATACCTCAGGCATTACATTATCTGAGTAATTCTATAAATCTTAAAAATATTAGACTAGACTACACAGAAATTAGGTTGATTAATGACAGCACTCCCATCAGTTCACATCATTCTCATTCATACCGGAGTTCAATCACCTCTATTTGCATTTTATTTTACAAAATGCATCAGTAATTTGCCATTCCATTCTCCATCTGCTAAAAATACGTGGACCAGCTACTCAGAAATCATTCGCAACTCAATTACACACTCACGGAACAATTCTTTCTTCATTTCATTCCTTTCATTGCTGTCATACGGAGCGATCAGATCTCTTAAATTTTCCTAATACGTACATTTTAGAGATCTTCAAATCTAATACTAATATGTGTCTTCTTGGTGCTCAAGTTTCCGTCCATCCGTGGTACTAGTGTACTCTAGGATGAAGGGTGGAACAACCTTTCGGCCAACTAGTGAGCTTTGTTTGTTCTATAGATAGCGAACCCGGCCGGCCAACAGGCTGTGGGTGTGATTCCTTCACTGCCATGGATATCTGTGAATACCATTACTCTTCTTTTGAATGATGTGATACCACTGTCCTCTTTACTGCAAACCTAAAATGTCTAGAAAAGAGTTTAGTTCTCGTCACATAAAAAAAGCCCTCTCATGTTTGTGATTACTATAAAATTGGCAGTCGTATTTTTGGTTGAAAACAATGTTTCTAATCAATCCAAACATTTACGTGAGTTACAAACTGAGACTGAGTTTACAGGTCTCATACAAAGCTAAGAAATGCGGAATTCTTTTCTGTTCAAAGCAAAGAAAGCGTCTAGAAAACGCCCCAGTTGATACACGTAATACAATCATCTCATAATTCTATTACATTTGTCAGTTATCATCTACATAATCAGTGGTTTTAACAAACAATTAAACATCTGCGACATCCCAAATATCATTGGATTACATAAACATAATTCTAGAGTAAGGGGGATTAGCACTATGCCTATAAGAATTATTTCGACTGAAAAATTATGTGCGTTCTATTGATCCGTTTGCCTAGTTGCGGGAATATAAACCCTTCCACCAACGAATGAGCCAGCTAATTCACCTCTATATGAAAAGGCCTGATAAAGGTTTTTCTAGTCCTAAACGGGATTCGAACCCACGTCTCCCCAACCAAAGTTGCTTCGTCTATATCAAGTGAGCTACGGAGGCTTGTCAATTATTATGATTACCTAATAGAATAATGAGATAATTCTGTGGAAATCATTGACATATGAAATAAGATGTAATTAAGTCAAGAAACGTTTTTATATTTTGCACTGCGAGAGATACTTCTGTAACCCACAGAAGAAGAAGAAGAAGAAGAAGAAGAAGAAGAAGAAGAAGAAGAAGAAGAAGAAGAAAGGAAAAGAAATAGCTTTATTCATTTCTTCAAGCACAATAAATAGAAGTGTCTTTCAGAATTTCACAATAATATAGGAAATTGTGAAATATTGTAATTCTCCAGTAAGTATTATTTCGATCGCAATGACGTTTTTCTGTCAAACTGCTATTAAACCAAATTTTGATGTTAATAATTTCCTTTTCTTGATAGTTTACAAAACCGATAAGTACAGGCATCCAACACGTTAGAGCACACGCAATATCTCAAGAAGACAACAGGAGATGCTCGCTGAATTATTACACATTTACAAACGTGTAAGTGCGGTTAGCAATTTTACACTCTTGAGTTAAGTGAATTATCCTCTGGATGTTTCTCCACTACTCGGCACATTTCCATATTCCTACACTTAAATCTCTTCCTCATGAATTACATGAGCAGAATAATCTGTTTAGTGCGAGTCCTATTCTTGACTTTTCGGCACTAATTTGTCTTTAATGTCTACCACGTCGGAACTTCCTGTTGTTATCCAGGATTTTGGAAGGAAAATAAATATTTTTATTAAATTACACAATAGAAAGAGGATCATATTATAATTTATTAAATTAGAGATTATTAAATGTAATTCTAGAGTAAGGGGGTTAGCACTATGCCTATAAGAAATATTTAGACTCTAAAATTGTGTAGGTTCTATTGACCGGTTTGCCTAGTTGCGGGAATATAAACCCTGCCACCAACCAAGGAGCCAGCTAACTCACCTTGAGAATTAGCTGGTGAGTTAGCTAATTCTAACTGTTCTTCTCAACTGAAATTGAGAAGAACCGTTAATAATTATTATTTAGTTATAATAGTAGATTATAACTAAATATTCACATATTTTCTTACTTCAATTTTCCTCCTACTAAATAAGTAATTATTTTTTTTTTACCTTAATAGATATCGACTTAGCATTTTTGACAATAAATTTAGTTTCAAGTACTAATTTCTTCGACTTATTTATTTCAAGTGCTTATCATGGGATTTCGGTTACATAAGATATTAGATAAAAATATCCATACGGAATCAGTGAAATTTGAAATAATGTTGGAAAATATATGAAAAGAACCAAAGACTAAGGAGGGTTAGATGTTGACGAATAACTCACTGAGTGTCTAGTCAGAGATAAAGTTATGTATCCTCTCCAGACAGGTAGGAAGATTCCTAGATATTAGCAAATGGAGCACTAAAAAGAAACCAAAATAGACGTTAAGTGAATTACAGAGATAGAATAGTCGGTGGTAAACGTCAGATTCATCCGTGGTAGAAGCAATGAAACTTTTGACCAATTAGGGGATTCAGGGGAAGCAGTATTACTGTATCAGATATGGTCCGGTAATTACAGAAATCCATCCAAATCGGCTGCCTTTTGTCTGGGATTTTGTAAGAATCCTGTAGGTAACAGAGAAGCCATAATCGTTTCAATAGGAAGCTCAGTTCAGAGCATATCAGAGCTTCAATTTGTGGCAAGGTTCGAGTACAAAACAAACATAGAATTTTCAGTTCATTATGATTCCAGTTATTCCACATCAGTGATATAACCCAGTGTGTAATGGAAATGGTATAGGCAGTTGTTGTGGATAATGTTTTTTGAAGTCTGGATACCAAAGCCAATTAAGCATAACTGCCGATCAGGAGTTTCTCTTTACGCACAGGCATCATCCACCTAGTAACGGTTAATTCTAGCAGAAATATGCGATAATGGAACGTGCCACAAGACCAATCATTCAGGAAATTTTTAAGGATATGAATGTCGGTTTTACCCACTTCAGTGATCTAGTCAATCATTTGATCCCAGTTGAATTGAACATCTGTGCTATGAGCGGAAAGAATTATTCCCAATAGAGATTCTCTTGGGAAAACAATCCAGTCTGATTAAAAGGTAGTGTGCAGAAGAGTCTGCGATTGCCACCCAAGGATTTGTCAAAACTGAATGCACACAATACACCATTACCGTAGAATACAATCATTGCAGTATAATGGAATTTTTGAAATTATTCTTCATCAGAGGTTGGTCATTATGAGTCTCGTTATAGGTTGATGTTGCCGTATGTTATCATGACCCAAGTAACCAAGGCCTTGACTCCAGTGTATGTCTGTTAATTGGGGCGTTCATTTCGGAAAGATTGCCTATCTTACCGGATAAAAAAGGCATGCAGGTTCTGTATGAGATTGACAAAATCCTGGAGTTGAAAATGCTCGTATAAATGTTATTTGTACATCAAAAATAGGATTCGAACAATGTCTTTCATTCAAAGGGCATCCTCGTTACTGACAGAGTTATGGAGATTCAACTTAGATGCTCTTGAAAGTTAGGAACTATATGTACACAGTTCACAAATGAGTAAATCTGACATCAAACTACTTATGAAACGTTGTGGTTTGATGAACACACACATATAGATTAGTAAAACTGCATGAAGTAATATCCTATAACTTTCATAACAAAAGATCGAGAAATATTTTTTGCAGCTTGTATATTGACTAAGAGCTATTGTCATAGTTCTGTTTAATCTACCAATCTTGAAAGTTGTAGAATTAAAGGACGATGATCATTTTGTGTAAGAAGGTAACATTTTCCATTTCCTAATTAAATTTATTACAATGCAGAAAAAGTTTAAATTCAAACACAGAATTCAGAACTATAATAAATAAAAGAAATCCTTCTCACGTAGAAAACATCGATAATCCTAAAATATTATTTGTCTAATTCTATTAGCCATTGAAGGAGAGGAAAAAGCATTCTTCCGAACTGCAACGCTCATTCGGAAAATGTTTTCTGATCTTTATAGAAAATTGTCGTACGATTCATTAATCTCTTTGGAAGTCTGGTCTTATGGCCAGGTCATTTATCAATACTAGATTTATAAAGCTGTTGGATCACGATTGCTGTTTCTTCCAGAATACTATAAACTAATTATATTCGTATTATTTCAATTCTTTTTATTCAGCAGTTACCTAAACAGTAACAAATGTAATTTTTAAATACAGCAAACGGCTAGAAGTTTAAATCTTATTAGTTAAAAATTTAACCGAACTAAAACTTACAAAAATCGACCGTTTAAATCTTAAAAAAAGTGAGGATCGATTGAAAAAAAAAACTCGCTGATGATTCTAGGTTCAGATGATTATGGATAATTGCAACTCTTAAGCGGTTATAGAAAGAAAATCGTTTATTACTTTGTAGGTTTCCAGAATCTAAGAATGTGCAACACTGAATAGAGGTTTGCTATAGTTAAAACAATGAGCATGTTGTTATTTTATTTTGTGTGAATTCTGATGATTTTCAGCAATCTGTATAATGTCATATAAAGGAATATAAAACATCGCATCGTAAACAAGTTATAAATCCATATGTTGTAAAGGCTAATAATCGGAATAACGTGTTTGTTATTTAACTAATTAAATATTTTATTATTAATAAAATATAGCTTTATTTTATAGTTTATTATTTTTATTGTTAATTACTCAAGTAATAATTAGAATGTTATTTAATTAGCAGCTCTTTTAACGAATTTTATTTCCGAATTAAGTAAGCAATGCGTATTTTAACCATAAATTTTTGAAGATTGTTTAGCAGATAATCACCGAGTTGCCATTGCTGATAGTTAGTTGGCTCCAGGTTGCAGTGATCAAACAATTATGCCATCTCTTTGCCTTAACCGTAACATTATAAATTCTTGTGTAATGTGCGTGTTCTATCGCAAAACAAGCATAACCGTAATTCGTAAAACAGACAAATCAGTTTGCGAATATGTATATATATATAAACGCACTTAGACACGTGCAACTTAAATATAAAAATTGATACTCGCCTTAGTATTCACGTTGCCTAATTGAAACAATAATATAAAAATATATAAAATATACAAAGTAATACGCCCTCTAACGATTTTTGATTCTCAAAAGAAATAGACGAAATTCCTTTGACGTTTATTGATTTTCAGTGCAAGCAAGTAGGAAACAGGTTTAAAAATCTGGGTTTCCTAGGAAACCCAGATTTTTAACGTCGCATCGCTGAAGAATCGACTGAAAAATCATTTCAGTTTAATGAAATGATTTTTCAGTCTCTGTTTAAGATATTAATACTAAGTAGGCTTATTGATATAGTAGTATCTATTTGTAGTGCCGTCATTATTTTAGTATGCAAATCGTCGGTTTGAAATGAATTCACTTAAAGGTGATGACAAAGGGCAGATACAATCTGCTTACCGATTTCCACTTCTAACGTCTCACATACAAATCTATTTTAACTGCAACTAATCACTGTAATACAAAATATACTATAGGGAATACTGCTGGGAAACATTATACTAGAGAATCATAAACTGATCGCATTTTTTTTTCTATTAGAGGCATACCTTCCACTGGGTTTTGAAAACATGAGTAGGCATTTTGCATTATATTATATAATATTATAAATAAAGAATAAATATGACAATGCATGTTAGTCCACTTTTTTTCCACGCAATTTTTGTAAACCTTGTCTCAGGAACAGCATCTCCAGTGTGATGCAGTACATTGTCGTTTTGAAAGAGACATGAGATACGCATTGTATTACTCAGGCTTTTTATATAAAAATCGGCACTAATCACAGGAGTGCCACAGGTGTCCTTCTCACCCGCTTTCCAACCCGATTACAAACAACATGTTGTTTGATGACACGTGGCTACATATTAAAAAGGATTGTTTCTAAGGACCAGTTACGATGTTTTTTGCAGTATAACCTGTGCTGTTAAAGGCTATGGCTGATTGTTTTGAAACTTTTGCTGATTCATGATGAAATTAGGCTCACAGTTTTTCTCTTTTTTTTTCTTTATGTTTTTTAACACCAAAGATACGTTTTTGGATTCAAGATCTCGTGCAGGCAATCCTTATTTTCTCATGTTTGATGTTTGGGATATGTAGAAACACTAGATTTATAATTCATTTCTAGTATAGAAATACTAGATTTATAATTCAGAACTATAATAAATAAAAGAAATCCTTCTCACGTAGAAAACATCGATAATCCTAAAATATTATTTGTCTAATTCTATTAGCCATTGAAGGAGAGGAAAAAGCATTCTTCCGAACTGCAACGCTCATTCGGAAAATGTTTTCTGATCTTTATAGAAAATTGTCGTACGATTCATTAATCTCTTTGGAAGTCTGGTCTTATGGCCAGGTCATTTATCAATACTAGATTTATAAAGCTGTTGGATCACGATTGCTGTTTCTTCCAGAATACTATAAACTAATTATATTCGTATTATTTCAATTCTTTTTATTCAGCAGTTACCTAAACAGTAACAAATGTAATTTTTAAATACAGCAAACGGCTAGAAGTTTAAATCTTATTAGTTAAAAATTTAACCGAACTAAAACTTACAAAAATCGACCGTTTAAATCTTAAAAAAAGTGAGGATCGATTGAAAAAAAAAACTCGCTGATGATTCTAGGTTCAGATGATTATGGATAATTGCAACTCTTAAGCGGTTATAGAAAGAAAATCGTTTATTACTTTGTAGGTTTCCAGAATCTAAGAATGTGCAACACTGAATAGAGGTTTGCTATAGTTAAAACAATGAGCATGTTGTTATTTTATTTTGTGTGAATTCTGATGATTTTCAGCAATCTGTATAATGTCATATAAAGGAATATAAAACATCGCATCGTAAACAAGTTATAAATCCATATGTTGTAAAGGCTAATAATCGGAATAACGTGTTTGTTATTTAACTAATTAAATATTTTATTATTAATAAAATATAGCTTTATTTTATAGTTTATTATTTTTATTGTTAATTACTCAAGTAATAATTAGAATGTTATTTAATTAGCAGCTCTTTTAACGAATTTTATTTCCGAATTAAGTAAGCAATGCGTATTTTAACCATAAATTTTTGAAGATTGTTTAGCAGATAATCACCGAGTTGCCATTGCTGATAGTTAGTTGGCTCCAGGTTGCAGTGATCAAACAATTATGCCATCTCTTTGCCTTAACCGTAACATTATAAATTCTTGTGTAATGTGCGTGTTCTATCGCAAAACAAGCATAACCGTAATTCGTAAAACAGACAAATCAGTTTGCGAATATGTATATATATATAAACGCACTTAGACACGTGCAACTTAAATATAAAAATTGATACTCGCCTTAGTATTCACGTTGCCTAATTGAAACAATAATATAAAAATATATAAAATATACAAAGTAATACGCCCTCTAACGATTTTTGATTCTCAAAAGAAATAGACGAAATTCCTTTGACGTTTATTGATTTTCAGTGCAAGCAAGTAGGAAACAGGTTTAAAAATCTGGGTTTCCTAGGAAACCCAGATTTTTAACGTCGCATCGCTGAAGAATCGACTGAAAAATCATTTCAGTTTAATGAAATGATTTTTCAGTCTCTGTTTAAGATATTAATACTAAGTAGGCTTATTGATATAGTAGTATCTATTTGTAGTGCCGTCATTATTTTAGTATGCAAATCGTCGGTTTGAAATGAATTCACTTAAAGGTGATGACAAAGGGCAGATACAATCTGCTTACCGATTTCCACTTCTAACGTCTCACATACAAATCTATTTTAACTGCAACTAATCACTGTAATACAAAATATACTATAGGGAATACTGCTGGGAAACATTATACTAGAGAATCATAAACTGATCGCATTTTTTTTTCTATTAGAGGCATACCTTCCACTGGGTTTTGAAAACATGAGTAGGCATTTTGCATTATATTATATAATATTATAAATAAAGAATAAATATGACAATGCATGTTAGTCCACTTTTTTTCCACGCAATTTTTGTAAACCTTGTCTCAGGAACAGCATCTCCAGTGTGATGCAGTACATTGTCGTTTTGAAAGAGACATGAGATACGCATTGTATTACTCAGGCTTTTTATATAAAAATCGGCACTAATCACAGGAGTGCCACAGGTGTCCTTCTCACCCGCTTTCCAACCCGATTACAAACAACATGTTGTTTGATGACACGTGGCTACATATTAAAAAGGATTGTTTCTAAGGACCAGTTACGATGTTTTTTGCAGTATAACCTGTGCTGTTAAAGGCTATGGCTGATTGTTTTGAAACTTTTGCTGATTCATGATGAAATTAGGCTCACAGTTTTTCTCTTTTTTTTTCTTTATGTTTTTTAACACCAAAGATACGTTTTTGGATTCAAGATCTCGTGCAGGCAATCCTTATTTTCTCATGTTTGATGTTTGGGATATGTAGAAACACTGAGATTTTGTCGAGTAATATGTTTCTAGGCTGGAACCACTGTAATTACACCATGAACTCCTGATCTATCATTTTTTCATCATGCTTTTGAGATTTTGCAACTTATCTGAGTATTCCTTAAATGGTTTGTTGTTATTTCATGGATCTTCCTCTATTTTTTGGCTTTTTTGATATTTCTTCATGCTAATAATGTTTTTCAATGGTGTAGTCTTTAATATACAAGCCTGTTGGTTAAAGTGCGGATAGGCTAATCTGTGGACCAATAAGGCCAGATTCGTAAGTTCTTGCAGTTAAGGAAATTTAAAGTTCCATTGAGAAAGTATACAGCTGTCCAGGCGACATGAAGGATATATGTATTTGTCTCATATAGCAAAATAAACACGTGTGATGACCAGAATATTGTTTCAAAGCGAGAAAGTATATACACGTGAATAATATAAATAGTTAATGCGATGAGCCTGCACTATGTGAGAAATTGATATTGTTTGGATTCATCACAAGTTTAGATAAATCTGCAGACAAATTATCATAGTTTAAGTTAACTGAAATTATAATCCAAAATAATGAGACTCAGTGTATTATTTTTATTCAAGTGTTTGAAGTCATAGCATGACTGTAGGTTCAAAAGAGAAGAGATGAGTTTTCGAAAGTAAAACTATAAATCAGACCTTTTTTAATTATCCTCATGCACTTTGAGTTAGGAATCGAATCTAGTTCTTTTGGATTCATAAATTCAAATTGGAATGACCAATGTGTATATAAGATATTTGAAGATGGGGAATAGTGAGAAGCCGGACATATGCATAGCAATGAACAGAGTGAGTTAACAGCGAACAAGGCTTAAAGGTATTGAAAGGAAATCTTGAAGTTCTTGTTATTCTAAGAAAGAAATTTCTTCTTTGCTTGAGGCTGGCTGGGTGGTATTAAAAAAACACTTAGCAGATTCTTTTTTATAGATCCAAACTACTTCATCTTGAAGAAATATTGACTCACTTAAACCGGAAATTCTTATTCTTATAAATAATCACATGATAAGACATCTCTGATATTTATTTAAAAAATTAAAAGGTAAATGTTATCATGTTTTGCCGTTGTTATCCATTTATCTTTTTTGAAACATAGAGCATGGAATTATATCAATGAAAGAAATGCAATAAATAAATAAATAAATAAATAAATAACTGTGAAGTTTTGATTGTTTAAAACTGTCGTTATTGAGCTACTAATATTCAAATTTCTAGTTCATGGAAATAATGTTTGGCTTGTTTTATAGCTTTATTTGCTAAACTTGTTTCTTTATGGTCTTCTCTAGTAAATTGTTTTGGAATGATAATGTCGAGACACTCTGTTCAGCATATTTTCTTTGTACTAGTTTCAGCAGAGAGAATCATTAAAATATCAGAAATAAGAAACTCTCTGTCTGGTTTCTGGTAGATGCTACGTTTTTTATATCAAAGTTTTTTTAACTCTAAACACTAAAGCAAAGGGTTATTCCTCAGGGAAGGAGATAAGAAGTTTTCATTTATAAGAAACAAAAGTAAATGCAAATTTTTAAGACAATAGACATGTTAAAAAACTAAATACCTTTGAGAATTATTAAAATGCAACTTTGGGATCTTGTGAGTGCAAAATAATGCCAGCAGGGAAAAACAATAGTTAATGGGAGTGCTACAAGAATAAGTTTATTAATAAATCAAGACGGAAGGTTCTAGAAATTGAGAATAATGAAGTAACTTCAGAAGACATTCTTTACATCGAGTCTTGATGTCTCCTCCCATTTGTAAATTGATTATTAAAACGCATGCAGGATAACAATAACTTAAAAATTAATAAGTATCTTAAGAAAACACCAGATTGTTCTAATGACATCTCTTGTAAAGGAAAGACAGTTTTCGTTGCAATAAATAACGAAATAAGAACCCATTTGTCGACAACATTCAAGTCTCTCAACATCGTTTATGAGAAAAAGGATAAAAATATCCTAAGCTGTCTTCTGCTATAAATTCATACATATGTGATAATTAAAAAGACGGAATTTTATATATATCACTTGGAATATATTGAGATGCTACAATAGGAAATGAAAAACAAAAAAGGTTTATTAGTTTCCCACATTTCAACCTATTTCTCACGTGTAAATCAACTTTATTAATATTTTGATGAGTGACCAAATTTATTTCCATACAGAAAAAATTGATTAAGATTACTTTTACCGAAACAGTCGACAGCAGGCAGCAATGTTCTTGAGCATATGAGTAATTTAATAATGTTTTTATTATTTATTTTTTTTTTTAATTTTTGCTTTCGACGAAACTGCACCTGGCGCTTTCCATATACAATATCATGGTGTGTTATTTCTGAATAAAGACTGCTTCCCTTATTGCATTCTGTTTAACAGTTGTTTCGAAATAATGTAATAATAATAATAAGAAGAAGAAGAAGCAAAAGAAAAAATAAAAGAAGAAGTCAAAGAAAGAGAAGAAGAAAAGGAAAGAAGTAAAAGACGAGAAAAAAGAAAAAAAGTAGAAGAAGAGGAAAAGAAGTAAAAGAAAAGAAGAAGAAGAAAGAGAAGAACAAAAAGAAGAGGAAATGACATCTCTTGTAAAGAGATGTCATTTCTTCTTCTTTTTGTTCTTCTTTTGTTCAAAAGAAGTGAAAGAAAAGAAGAAGAAAGGGAAGAACAAAAAGAAGAAAGAGAAGAACAAAAAGAAGAAGAAAGAGAAGAAGAAAGAAAGAGAAGATGAATAAACATCCTTTCTATTGTTATGTTCAAAGTTCAAATTTAGAATTAGGCGATTCAGGCGCCATGTAAATCTTGCGTGAGTCTTCTAAGGGAGAGAGAGAGAGAGAGAGAGAGAGAGAGAGAGAGAGAGAGAGAGAGAGAGAGAGAGAATATATATATATATAAATATCAAAATTATGGTAAAAATTTAAAAAAAAAATTAAACATGAAAAAATATTGTTTATTATCGATAAAATTATACAGTTTCGCATAATTCAAAATACTTAAAAATAAAATCCATTCTTTTAATTGTAATTAAAGGAATGGATTTACAAGTTTTGGACATTACAATGAAATCCTTTAATTGTAATGTCCAAATATTGTAAGATACGGAGTAAACACCATTAGCACTACGAACACTTTACTACTGGAGCAAACTGCATATAAACAACAGTGGAACTGCACGAAGGACAGTGCCGCATTACACTAATAGCTCGCATCTCACTATGACGTGCATATGCTTGCGCGCGTAGCAATATGGCACTGTGGTAAACACAGTGCTGCTAGCATCCTTCGCCTTCCTAAGTGCTACAAGATGGATTTTTATTATTTTTGATACAAAATAAGAGAATTGTATAGGATTGTTGATGATAAAATTAAATATTACAAGCAAATATAAATAAATTAATAAATATATTTATATATCGAAAAAAATTGATGGTGCTGCAGTTCCGCAGTGCCTATGCACAAGCCACCCCTGGTGATACACATACATATTTCGGAACAAGACATGAATCTTACTCGAAGTAATAGTCGGATGGTAGATTATTTCATCCACACCATACTGACTCAAAGTTGCCATAAACGATAATGAGGTAGGGGAAGTTCAAAATATCTAAAGCGAACTTCACTTCAACGTATATATCTTGCGTTTTAATCATGAACCTTCTCGAAGATGTAAGACTGTTTTCGACTTTTAAATTAAATATGCTTGTAATAAACGGTGAAATTTTAACTATAAACCGTAAGCTCTGCTAGTCTTGGAATATAATAAACAGTCTCTAAGTTCTGAAATAGTTTTTGCTCCCGAAGGATGTGACGTAATGTTTCATGACAACAGATTCCGTTCTTGGTAGTTAAGATGTAAGTACGAAAAACCAATGGTAAATGTTCGGCGTGCAGTCCAACTAAAGTCACGAATGTTTTATTTATTTATTTTATTTTTAGAAAGCCAAGAACGTCACGTGCTAAATGTTTTACGAAAAAAAAAAAGTCTAACGAATATATTATTAGGCAAACGCGGTTATAAAATCGAATCATTCTTCACGTTTTAAATAATAAGTTGATATTTTGCAATTCATATATTAACAAAATAATGATTGTCTCATTCAAGAGAAAAAGTCTCAAATAAAACGTTTTTGGGTTGGAGTTATATCAATTCCAATGAAAACAGTAACTTTTGAAGAATAGCGGCATGGGGAATTATTTCAGAACAGCGGCTGAATGACTTTCATTATTTTATGAGTGAAAATAATTTAAGTGGATACAAACTAGAAGTGGTACTTTAATATTTGAAAGCACACATCCATAGCGTAGCTGCAAGGACACCGCTTTTTTATCGTTCCGTTACAAAGAACTCGACCTTTCCGTATATATACTTATATATCAATATTTGATGATTTCAGTAGCTCATCACTCTCATTTTTTCATCCTTACAAAAATTATTTATTATTTTTAATTTTGGATAATGACAGGCAGATGATCAATGATACTTTATATTTATAACGTTGAAAATTTAAACGACAGGGTACACACCTGTGATATGATTTTATTTCGGCGAAGCAAATGATCTCTTGAAACGACTATAGGTAACTGGATATTATAAGAAATTTTCTTATTATAATAAGAAATCCTCTTACTAGTTGATGCGGTAATTCTATCACTATAGTCTTGTATCTGACATTAAGTGTGGTCTAGGGTTGGTTTGTATATTTTACATTTTTTGCAGGAGGTGAAAAACTGCTACTGCTGCATGAGTAAACTCATTCATCTTTTTCTTTGTATATTCGATCGATATCAAACCCAGGTTCTTACAACAAAGGACCTTATCGCTACTAATACGCTGTACAGACAATATTTTCCAAATTTGTGATTATTGATTAACTAAGTTTTTTTTTCTTGAGTATTAAAGAAATAAATATTTTAATGCTGTTTCATCGATGCTTGTATGAATATAAAATGCTAATATTCGAGCATTAGCGAAGTCAATATTAAATTTAAAGAATACAGAGTTGAAGAGAGAAATACAAGAAACAGTACCATCAGCAGGAGCATAGTTTGCATTTCTAAGGGGGAAATATGTAAATTTTTTTTGATTTTACGAAAAAAATGCAAATTATAAAATGGACGACTTCGATTTATACGACAGTATAAATCCTTTACTAAACAAATTTCTCTCCATCAGTTATGTGTAAATGAAATTTATGGAGAAAGTGAAATTGAATTATATAAAACATAAATCATCCATACAGAAATTACCAAGTACATGAACTTTATTAATTATATTATTTCTCAATAGAGTTTTGGAGTTTCCAAACGAAAGTCGTTCGCATTTGCTAATGAAATCGATATAAAACTACAACAATTTTTCTGTCAGGAAAAATTAATGGAAAGTTCTCGCAAAATTAATAATAAGTTTTAAATTGACTTTGTCCACAATGGAATCGGTAAGTGGAGTCAGATATCCAACTATAAACCTGAATATTTGGAAGCACAGAATTATGAAAGCATTTTGCAATTGTGTAATGTTGCTTACTGAGATAAAATAAGATGAAATCCGTTTTATGTGCATTCAACCAATTGTTTACTAAATCAGGCGCACAGAAAATTATACTTCAATATCCTGAGCAGGAAAAGATTTAAATTGAATACTAATGACAGTGCATAATAATAACTAATATCATTTTTTTCTAATTTCCTAACTAATATCACTGTCATAGGATAGTGTTTTCATTTCACAGACGTTAAGGATTTTACTAAGTGTTTTTTTACCATATAAGATAAATATTTCATTATTTTGCATGTCAGATACTATGACACGATTTTTTTTCTGTCCTTCAATGACGACTGAGTCAGCATATAAATGACTAGATTTTTCTACCGTTTTTTTTTTTCTGCTAAAGACATGTACTGAACATATAATTGAGTGACACCTACCTTCATTCCCGTGTATAATAATAAATAATAAAGAATGGGTACAATTCACTTTTGTATTCCTGTTTTTATTTATTTTTTTTTATTGCCAAGTACAAAATGAAAAATGGCTCATCTTTCACACAGAAAAGTCATTATGTATGAAATGTACCTTAAAAATTGTAAAGTGAAATCTCAATGAAAATTTCATTTAGAGATGTAGTCAAGAAACAAGTGATCACCAACTCAAGGGGAAGGTCCTCGAAAATCCTCGAAAGAAAAATCTTCAGTCTCCACAAATGCCCCAAATGGTTACTTGTATCTCCTTTTGATTTTCCCTCATTGGGAGGTTTTGGCAAAATACACAAAACATTCCAATGTTTTTCCAACCGTCTTCATACTTCGAAAAAAATAATGAAATTAATATAAGTAATGAAAAAAAATCCTCTAATGCCTTTACGTAGTCATGCAACTTTCTTATTTCGTTTTTTGTAACCTAATATAGCTTCATTGCATAAAATTACGTTGTACAATTCTTTTTATGACTTTTCGTGATTAAAATACCAGAGTCCTTGGATGGGGAGTTCAATTTTCCTGGTGTCTTGAAAGTGACCTATTAGGCTACCCATGCTCCACCAAAAATAATGAAGTGGTCAATAACAAAAAAAAAAAAAAAAAAAATTGCTGAAAATCTAATGAAAATTATTTCAAAATTAGTAAAATACAGATATGAAAGCGTCTACTGGGATCCGGCAAGTTCATTTCAGTTATGTTAAATGTCAAGCATATAAGATTTCAGATCATTAATTTCTTATTATTAAGGATTTCAAACGTAATCCAATTATATTTGTCTTGCCAGAGGCAATGCATTTTTTAGATATTCTTGTGTAAATTAATTACCATAATGACCATATTTTAGTACGATTTTGAATATAGAAAATGTCTTGGATTACGCGAGAAGATGGTTTTTTAAAGGCAGATAAATTTTAATTGTATTTAGATACATTAACGTTGGCGATGCTCTTCCATTTTTTCTGTCAAATGCTTTTTCTTAGGAGCTTTATATTTAACGCATCGACACAATGGAGGTTTTAGAAAAGGAATCAAACCAGATTCTAAATTTATTCGTTTATTTGTAATTAAAGACAGGTTTCTTCGCCCAAACAAGCTATAGAATGTTCGAAGGAAACGATGATGATATTTCGTTATTTCTATTTGAATTCGGATAACGAGAAATTGATTTTACAAGGACGGAATCAAATAGTTAGTAGTGGATGTTTTTTCCTAGTTTTTTAAGCTTTAAATCCAATTAATTGGAGTAATTTAAAAGAAGCTTTGTGTAATTCTGAATTATGTCTACGCGAATCCAATTTTCTTTGAAGGAAAAAGTAATGAAATTTCTTCTGATTATCTTTGTTGAGTCTTCTGATACTCTTCGCCTTGATGTAAGAAGAGTGATTAATTATTTCTAATTTAGTATAAGGATAAATTAAGTAAATATGTTTATTATATACATATCCACTAAACTGTATTGACTTGTTTATCGATGACAGTAATGAATTTTAGAAATAAATTTACTTACCTACCAAGAATGTTTTATTGAATAATAATTTCGACTCAGCCTTATAGATTGTAGATCAAAAAATATAGATCAAAAATATTTTTTGAGTTTCCTCAACACGGAATGTTAGGCGATTTATTGTGTCATTTATTAACGTAAGTTTAAGGTTTCGTAGAAAAATTTCTTACGTTCACTCAGAAGACATAGTACTAAAAGGATTAAATCAAAGTAAACATTTTTCACAAGAAATAAAATAGAAAATAAAACATTTCTCACAGGTCCTGTGCGTGTGAATGGCCTCAGTACTCACAGATTGCAACGATTTATGCTGAAAGGAACGTATATGATAAAGGATTTTCAACAGCATGTGAGTTAGTTAGCATTCATCGTACAGAGACGGCAAGTCTTTACTAGTCTGAAAATTGGATTTTTTTTTTTGTAAAACAAACCGAACATATAACTGCTTTATCATATCAGGAAATTAGGTTAATGAAAAGGCAACTTATTTATTTGTTTATTTTATATTGAGCCTATACACGAGAGATAGATTAATCAATCTATAGTATCTTAGGACCGTGTATGAGTATTGGATTGGAAAAAGAGAAACTTGTTCACATTTGAATTTAAAATGTTGTGTATTACATTCCTTGGAAAACACATAAGCAGTGGAAGACTATTCCACAATACAGCAGTAGCAGGGATGGTGGAAGAAAAGAAACTTGTTCTGTTGGTTTCAAAGTGTACTCTGAAGGAATGTTGCGAGACAGACGTACGTGTACCAGTGGATTAGTACTGAGTGGGAAATTATTGATGCTATTTCATGTGAACATTACTCATAAAATATTTATGACAAATATAGTGCGGAAACCAGACGTCTGTGCGAAAATGGGAGGAGTGAGCTAGTAAGAGATGGTTAATTAATTAATCTAATTGCCTTCTCTGTATATTGAGTCAAGAATTTTGAAAGCTGTTAGGGGGCCCCACGCAAAATATCTGGGAGGACTGTGATTTGTTTAGGGTTAACAGCCGTTTAGAGGTTGAAATAACATCTTGAGAGAAAGATAAATCCTATTGTACCGGAGAATGAATAGGGAATGATTTTGATGTTTATGCTAGGAGAGGTTTGATGTCAGGTTGATTCCAAGACAAGAAATCTAATCTTGTCTGGAAATTGAAGTATTGTCAAAAGTAATACTGGGATAACCATTTTATCTTTTTTTTTTGTAAAAAAGAAGGTGCAAAAATTTGTTTTTCTAGCATTGAATTTCACGATATTAACTGAAACCCATTGGAGGATGGCTTGATATCAGAATTGAGGGCAGTGGTGGCTGATGTTCTATTGGTTGAGAAGATTTGTGTAGAATAAGGTATATCAAATGAAATGGCATAATGAAATGTGCTGTCAACTTCAAAACTGTAGATTGGGTTGGGGGGGGTCAACTGAAGTAGGTCATTGATATATAGAAGGAAGAGAGTTACTGAGAGAACAGAACTTTGTTGAAACCTGGCATTTGCTAAATGGTGAGAGGATAAGGAATCATCCACCATCACACATAGTTTGCTTCCAGAAAGAAAGCTGGAAATCTAACTGTAGAAATCCTGGGGACCACAAGAAGGAAGTTTGCTTAGTAGGCATTTGTACCCAGACAAAATCAAAAATCCTTTGGATATATACTTGTCCATATGGAATCATTTTATTTAATTCGCTATAATAATAGATAAGGTAATAGATAAGATAGCTTTTTTAAAATATTTGTGGCATGAGATATTATAAGTTCTCTTTCAGAACTCAAAGGATGGATCCTTAATATCAAAGAAATATGAATAATTATGTTCATGGATTAAACCTGAAAAAATACTCTATAAGTAATGTATTTAATTTAAAATATTTTTTCTCTACCGGAAAGTTTATTTTAATTTAGTTAATTATTCCAATTCAGGTTCGTTTGCTAACCTGAAATGTTTAAATAATTGACTGATTATTGATCATTAGCGCCCGACCCTCTTCATCCACTCTCCAGAACGTCAGCAGATTGCCTTGGAGTGAAAGACGAAGAATTGTGCTAGTGAAAATTTAACTACGAAATCGTATTTCAAAATATTAGTATTATACCAGCATAATTATCGCATAGCATTTATACTGATAAAATAAAGCAATTAAAATCGAAAATCAATTCAGGTTATGGAATTGAACATAAACGAATTTTCAATGGCATGATGTGGATTGCATTTCAAACGTTATTCAACAACTTTCTCTCTCTCTCTCTCTCTCTCTCTCTCTCTCTCTCTTTCTACCTCTTCATGTTCTCATATGATGAGAACCTATATTAGGTTGTTTAAAATTCGTTTAAAATGTAAGTTTAAAATTCGCTACTCACCCACTAGAGCATTACGAAATGTTTTAAAAGTAAATTTAAACAGCCAGATACTCAATGAATTTTAGGAAACATGTTGCTGAAGGAGTAGTTTAACTACAATAGCCGAGCTTACGAGGGTGGTCTGAAAAGTTACTCGTCTAACAATGAAAAAACGAATTTATAATTTCAAAATTATGTTTATTTTTCAAAACATAATCTCCCATCACTGGGATAAATGTATTAATTTATCTCAGCAATGCTCCAGCGCCGTTATCCCGTCCCTGTAGTGGTTCTCAGTAGGATATACAAAATATCCCTCTACAGCTGCAATCACCTCTTGATTCGAAGAAAAACGCTGACCAGCGAGGGAGAGTTTTTGTTTTGAGAAGTGCTAGAAGTCAAAGGGAGCAAATCTGGGGAATAAGGTGGATGTCTTGGGTCATGGGTCCCATGCTACCAAGCGCGTTCCCAGGTTGCGGATATGGGGAATGGCCTCGGATACAGAGGTTAGCTGCGAATAAACAGGGAAACCTGTGAATAAGCAGTGGACAATGGGATGGCATTTATCAAAACGAAGTGGTGAGATAGACAGTGGCATGGTTATCTCTAGAAAAAGCCACACATTTCCACTGACGGGGATGCGACATGGCGAGATGTAACAGCCATTCAATAAGTTACAGCCTGCTGGAAGTTGAGGCGACAACAACTTTCATCCTGATCAGCGGAAGATCACCATAAATGACAACGGTGTAAAGGATACTGTAGTAAGCGAATAATGATGAAGAATGAGGAACGGCTAGCACACTGAGCCTCTCTAGAAGGCTAATGCTGGACAGGGAAGGCAAGGGGATACCACCTTGTTCTATTTTTCCCTAGTACGATAGCAGTAAGGATGGACATTCTAAAAGGTAGTAAAGCGCACAATGGCTCAATGCTTGTGCACGGCATGGGAAGAAGCAAGACTTCCCAGGTCGTAAACCAGCGAAATCCTTGTACATTTATTGGGACGTGGAATGTGAGAACCCTCCTAAAATTGGAAAGGTGGATGTTCCAACAATTCATATGCAGATCCCTTAATTTTCCCATTGTCAAAACACCTTTGTGGGCATGTGCATTATCCTGATGAAACATGATTTTTTTTTCTTCTGCAAACCGGGTCTTTTCTCACGAATGTTTTTCGTCCAATCTGTTTAGAATATCGAAACAATATTTCCCGGTTATTGTTTTACCCATTTCAACATAATTAATAAAAAAAATGCCATAAGCATCCCCAAACACCGATGCTATGATCTTTCCTGCTGAGGGAACAGACTTTGTCTTTGGCGCTGAACAACCGGCTTCTGTTTTAACTGCTCTTTGGATTCTGGTGTATAATGATGAATGCAAGTCTCATCCTTAGTAATAAATCGACGTACATAGTTTTATTCTCGTTAAACGCTCCAATCACTGTTCACAGATTTTCATGCGAGTGCGTTTTTGATCTGCTGTGAGCAAGCGCGGCACCAAATATTGCTGAAAACTTTTTCATTTACAGTTTTTCAAACAAAATATATCTTACAAGTTATTTTCAAATGCCTATAATCTCAGCAATATCACGCACTTTGACTCTCGGTCATACAATACCATATCGTTCACTTGATCAATGATTTATGGCGTTGTTACACTTTTTGGACGACCATCACGTGGATCATCTTCAAGGCTGGTACGGCCACATTTAAACTTCGCAGCCCATTTCTTAATTGTCGAAAACGCAGGAGAAGAGTGCCCATAAACTTTTATGAACTTCGAATGAGTTTCTTTTGGCGTTAAACCTTCTTTTACAAAGAATTTTATAATCGCACGATACTCAATTTTATCCATTTCAAGGGATACAAACAACACTTTTGCGTCAGACAGCTGTCTAAAACAAACTACTTGATAGAATGACTTGATTTCACATGGATGCTTATTACAGATGTACAAACCTAGAAAAAACAAACAAACCGTGCGGATAGTGTTGCCACCTATGGTCGAGGTCAAGGAAGTTTCATATCACCCTCGTACTTAACAGTTGCTTCATGAAATTTTATACAGATACTTATATTAACCCTATTTTTATAAAACGTATGCTGGAGAAATTTATCTATCGATAATAAACCATACAAACAAGCTAACAAAAAAATTCTCTTAAATATACCATAAAGTTAAAAACATATTAATAACACTTTCAAACCTACATCGAACCATTTTATCCCCCTTCGTTCAAATCCATATTCAAATGAAATGGCTACGCACCTTTTAGTTCGATGCACCATTTAAAATAAAGCAGAAGTGAAGGAGAAAGGGGTACATTGTAAGAAAAGAAAGTATATCATCCCCCTACTTTGAGTAATACTATTTAATAAATTACTTCAAAAAAAGTGCAAAAGGTGGAGTGAAAGTATTCTCATTTCAGTTCTTAGTACTAAGAAATATTCTTAAATTTCTATTTATCTATAATAAGTGATCATTTCTTCCTCGGTTCTTCTTTCTATATACTTTTTAAATATTATTTTTTATTCGATTTGATTGGTAATATTATCTTCTCAACAGAGGGTTTTTTCATCTTAATCTAATGTTTCCTATATTTCCTTCGACTAAAAAAATATCACCCGCATCTCTTAATACTGCTCTTCTACTTGTGTGTTGTCGTTCAGAGTTTCTCCAGTACATTTTCTAAAGATAAATATGATGAGTGAGAAGGCTTCTTCTTGTTTCTATCTTGTCTTAACTGTGACAGGTACATATCTAATTCCATGAGCTAAAGCCATGTGTGGGCTGTCAGTCGCGAATTTGATTTGCAGAAGAGGATACACTTCAAAAAAAAAAAAAAAAACGTATGCCCAAACATGCGTGCTGAAAATTAGCTTTACATGTTACAAAATAAGGTCGGACTTGAAAATTAATATTATAACGCATAAATTGCGTCCTTCTCTATTACCATTGAACAACAGTATTTGATCGAAAAACTTAAAACGGAAAATGCAGATATTTATTTAGTAAGACATTAGCGTTAAACAGAAACGAATTTAAGTATATGCAGTTCGTTTTTAATGCGAAATAGCCTTTAGATAAGTGCAGCAAAGGGACTGATTGACCCTGATATTTCCACTGATGAGTTGTCTGTCTGATAACCAGCGATTCCTACTAACTACCTAAATTTCTTGAAGCAAGTGATTTCAAATTAAGGACAAATAACTGAAATCGCGAGTTGATCGTATCTTCCTTCTTTCTCTTTAGTTATTTGCCCACGAAACAAACTCTTAAGAATAAAAGCTAAATGATTTCGTTTTCTTATGAAGCTAGACTCTCACTCTGTTTAAAATAATACTTTCACTTATTTTGTTCTTTCATTCTATAAAACAACAACAAAAAAAATTGCGAATTGTTACTTTTCTCTGTCTCTTCCTAATTTTATTTGTAGTCCATTGACCGTTTCTTAATAATGACGTAATCGTCTGCAAACGGTAATTCCAAAGTAATTCGATTTTTTTTCTTTCTTTACTTGGAGCACAGACGATTACAAACTCAAACAGATGATCACAGGTGCTCTCTGATTAGAGTATTTTCATTCAAGCATGGCATGCATGTACAATCAGAGTAAGCGTTTCTGTTGTTTAAGACAACACATAAGCTTAATCTAATGTCATATACATCATCTACTCTCGCAAAAGCAATTGGATACATGAGATATACTCGTAGATACCACTAATGGATATGAGGATGAAATACAACTGCATAAAAGATATTTAGAAGATAAAAACCAAAACTAAATACCTCCCTTTAACATGTTACGATTCAATGGCTGTCACAACCAACTAACTTCCTTTAGAAACCTAAGTAAATATTATGGCAGGCCGGTTAATCCTATACCACTAGACTGTTATGTCTTTGAGATACGTGTATTCCAAGGCCGTTTTCTCTTATCCACTAAACTAAAATGCAATCCCTGTCACTACCAAATAAGACTGGGAAACTTGATTTGAAAAGCTCTCATGAAAGGGTGTTTTCATTCGAGATAGGTCTAAATCCAAGTTAGAAAGATTTTATTGGTATAAATTGATGTTATATTTAATCGAATTGTTATTACTGAAAATGATATTTAAATTAATATATTTTCTCCCTTACATACCCACATTTTGTACTATCTATATGCGAATTGTCCTCATTACAGATGACTACATAATTTGAGAAATACAGTTTATAATAATGACTTACTGGGCTGGATAGGAAAATGTTTCTCTCTCTCTTTAGATTTGAGTATGTAGCGAAGAGCTGAGTTTCAGAGAAAGGCAATCACTAGTGGTCGATTCTGCATTCGAATACTTAACTTCAAAATTTATCAATACACTTTGCATGGCTGTCAAGAAGATATTTCAATCTTTCAAAGATATGAAAGCTAGAAAAACTGCTAAGAAGGATGATGATTATCGGAACAATCTCGGTTGCTTAGCAACGAATCAAAAATATGGATAGCAGTTCAACATAGTTTTGCACTTAACGACTGAAAAACAAAGCTGTGTAAGTCATAGATAACGGTGGACAGAAATCAAAGTTTATGGGATGTTTTGTGACGTAATGAAAACAATAAAAATTAATAGTGCATTGTTGAGGGGGAAAGGGCTAACAAATTAATCTCTGTAATTATCAAAATATCGGATTAACCTGCTCAAAATGCTAGATCAAAATAACATTTTATTTATTTATGACGATACACATAAAAATTTTACATTGCGTGCTTGTAATTTGTAGACACATAACTAATTGATAAAACTGATTACTATATTTCTAAAAATGACTAGTTTACAGACGTAGTTCTGACATACCCCTCAAGATGCTTCAAGAAAATGCACTAAACACTTCTTTTAAAACAAACATCCTCTATGTTATAGCATGTTTGTTTAAGAGATATAATGTTAGGACCTTTATTTTTTTAATTATTTATTTGGCGCTGATAGAGCGCTAATAGCATTTACACAGTATGATACGCCTGCCAGTTAACTCACATTGGATTAAAAAAAAATTCTTATTAAGAGTCTCATTTCTCGAGTCCACATGAGATTCGAACCAGGTATTTCCAATCAAATGACACCCGATACCGATTCAACTATTATATATTTAGCTATATACTTTTCTTTTCTTGGAGCATACAGCTATACTGTACTGTAAGCAACAGGTGCCCAGGTTATTAAAATTTTATGGAGTGCTACAATAGTTAAGATTTTAATTGTGACATTCCCAACACATTTTATGGAGTATCCCCTTTGGATTTTTCCTAGACTAGACAGATCAGCAAAAACCCTTGTCTTGCTGGAAAAGATTTCTGAACAAGCACTTTATTAACAGCAATATTCTAAGAAACTGTATGACATCAATGGCTTTACCGTTCAGTATTCACAAGGTTAAAATTTTCTATTTCTGTCACAATAATATGGAGTATTGAGAACGTGCAATTCACAAGATTAATTATGTTCAGGGATTTTATCCCTGAATAAATAAAATTAAGCAAATTTACTTAATTTTATTCAGGTTTGTTTGCGCATGAGTTGTTTAAATAATTGTCTGACTATTGATCATTAGCGCCCCCCCCTTTTCTAGAACTTCAGCAGATTGCCTTACAGTGTGAAAGACCTGGGTTCAAACCGTGTCTCGAAGCAAAAGAACTTTTAAAAAATGAAAAATGGTAAAAATGGTAGGGTTTTGATTTCCAGAAGATTTTGGATTTCATTTTACAACCGACTGGTCACAGGATACACGGGTGTCAATAGTTAAGGCATAAGGAATTGTTGCCCATAGTTGCTTCAGCTGAATACCAACCAACGAAACCCTCTAAATCACTAAATAACAGTCATCCAATCTATAATGCGGAAGGATAGTGCTTTTTCGCTCCACGATGTTTACAATCCCAACGATTATTTAAAAATTCAGGCGAGGTATATAATTAAGTACTGCAATGATGTGATGCACACTTCATTATTTAATAGAAGCATTATTTATAGATGTTAAGGATTTCGTCTAAATCAAGTTTAGTCTAAATGAAATCCTGAAGGGCATGGCTTTCAGGATTAATAAAGATAAAAGGCAGTTTTACGGTATTTTTAAGATTTATTTTTACATAATCAAGAAACCCTGCTCTAGTGACACAATAAAGAAGTATTTCAAGCCCCTTAAGGCCTCCAATAAGTAGAGCAATGGTCTGATATCGGGCAATGAAATTTATTTCCCATCTTAAGACAATCATAAACATGTGTGCCAATATTGCGTTTAGAAGTCACTGCTTGTTAATTGGAGCTACGGAGACTCAATGATATCAGTCATTTAAAATAGTAAGCGACCTTATTATTGAAACTTTATCTTGTAATTTTAATTGCCTAATACAATTGCAATTAATCGCTTCATCACGTGCCGAGAACTCCAATGATCAGGTTTTTTGTCGATCCTTTATATATATTTGTTAGTGTTTATTATTATTTTTTTTCAATGGCAGATGACTAAATAAAGAACATTAAAAATATGTATTGCCTATTAAACCGATTCACATTAAAATTTTAGACTCAGTCAAATTATATTTGATCTGTATTTAAGTTTTGTAGATCTGGACAATGTGCCAACACAGAAGTTATTCAAAACGCTACAGTTATATGGTCTTAATGGGACATTATATCAAGCAATACTTAGTCTTTATTTGAGTTATAAGTCAGCAGTTGGAATTGAAGAAAGTACAAAAAGGTGGATAGGAATACTGTTTTTATCTTACAACTTGTTAAAGTCGTAACTCCTTGAAGACGAAGTACGGAATTTACCGAATTCATTGCATTATTTGCTAACTTGACCTTTATATTGAATAACCATGAAAAAAAACAGACGTGTCTAAATTAAATGAAATTCAACTCGCATCACGATTTAAGAATTCCTTGATAGCAATTCCTAAGCTAAAAGACACACTGGTGAGCGATCTAGGAATGCCGTATCTAATAAGAACAAAATTGTGTTTAACCATCTAAACTCCTGATCAGGAATGGGACTACCTATTTAAGCAACTAGCATCTTGCTTCGCTTGTTTTTTTTCTCCTTTTCCTGTTGTGTCATCTGTGCAAACATCTTCCTCTAATGATTGCATTGCTTACCAGCTACTGCAACAAACAACATAATAGAAAATCCTCGTAGTCAATGCCCTTCCCAGTTTTTATCTCTCCTTACTAGGTTCCCTTATCTTCTTCTAAATGAAGGAACTCACTTTGCTTGTTACCTGCAAATAATAATAAATACACCTCATTAATTTACTGTCAATAAGTAGTAACATAAATTAAACCAAATAAGCGTTTTCTGAACTTTCACTCATGTAGATTATAAACATCACCTTAATTTGCACGAATATGAAAAACAAGAAATGAGGATGAAGATTGTTGCAGTTTCTATTAATTTCCTATATTAAATTGCCTAGACATTGAAAAGCAATATGCATCTTCAATTATCATTAAAGGGCTCATTTACAATTTATGGCTGGCTGTTTATGCACCAGAGATAGAAATGGACATCTTAAAGACTACAAACTCTATTGGTGCTAAATATTATCCGAATTTATTATATTCATTCATTAGAATTTAAAAACAAATATTATTATCGGTAGCTAGGTATGATCGTTCGTAACATGTGATGGGAATTTCCCCAAGGATAATTTAGAGATTTCCAGTTAACAGATATATCTGACAAGTTGGGTACCAAAACATAGTTATTTCTTAATACTCCCCGAGCTTCAGTATATGTGTTGAATTGTCTACGCACATGAACTAAAAATGACAAATGATCTTTATTGTGGTCAGATAAATTCCACTGTGTGCGGTTTTTATATAAAGTGAAAATCTACTCTGTGTCCGGACCAATTCTAGGAAATAGAAATAAATTGTCTGCGCCATAAAAAGAAGACGTGATGTTGTTGTGATTTGTGAAGGTTGTTCAAACTCTAAAGAATTTTCCTGTATTCGTCCACAGTAGATTTATTTTTAAGAGAGGTTGGATTATCTGAAATAAAACCACTCTGACGAGAAAAAAAAAGTAACGACTACCTCTAAAGTCTTGGAATAGTGAAATGAAAGTTCAAATAGTGTCATTGTTTTAGATAATTTCTCATATAAATCAATATAAAGTCCCAAATATTAGATTCTTTAAGCGTTATGTCATATTAGTTAATTTATAAGAACGTCAAGGATGTTGAACAAAAAATAACCAGTATATTATCATATAGAATTTCAATGTTTAAACAATTAAATAAATCGCTTTGGTATTTCCTTTATCATAAATTACAAAATTACAAAGACAAATTTAGTTTATATCATTTCACTCTAATTACGGTTTCACGACATTATTTCTAAGGATAATCGCATTTTTTAATAGAAAAAGTTGCAATGTCGCATTGCAATTTATAAGATAACATGGAAAATCTAGATTCCATTAAGTGTAACAATTTGCGAGAAAGGAGTCTTAAGTTTTATAGTAAAGAATTTTGTTGCAGAGTTTTTGTTTTTTTAATATTTTTGTTAATATTAGTTGTATAAAAGAAGATTATAACTGGACTTAGAAAGCTTAAAAACTAGACCTAAAACCTTAAAACCTAGATTAAAACCTGGACTTAAATCTTCATATTGAAATGCATGAAATTATAGATCCAACCATGTTTTATATCAAAATATACAAACCAACTTAAAATAGTTTTGAAATTTACTACAGAGTTTATGCAAATTGAGAATATAACCTTTGTCATCGGATTTTCCTGTTTGCACTGGCTTAAAACAACACGATTTTTGCCCAGGAATCCATGTTTGCTTTTTATTAGAGCTTGAATTACGTTTCTAAGCTTAGTCCAAACCAAAGCAACTCCAAAACCGTAGGTTATATTCTCATAATTTCTTTAATAAATTTAGCGAAACGTTTTAAGTTTCGCTAAATTTATTAGAGTTTTAAGTAATATATTTTTCTATAAAATATACTTGAATCTATAATTTTCTCCATTTTTACTATCTCACTTTCAGCTGTGTAAGTAGTAAACAGCTTAAAATACTTCTTCCCTTGTTTGATAAAATTTTGCATTTTTATAAATGAAAATAGTTTGAATTTTTTTTCTAAAATTAATTCTGTAAAATATTAACAAATCGAAAAGTGTATTGCAAATTACAGAATTAAAAATCTAATGAGGATGAATCATTAATATATGCAAATGTCCATATTGTTGATTAAGAAGATTATTCGAACATATTTTTATTAATTAATTATCATATTTAATTTAAAAGTCAAGTTCAGTGCTGGACAACTGTATAAAGCGGCACCAATTCTACATTGAAGTAGTTTATTCAGTTCTTATTTTTGGCTTAAGATTTTCTTTACTTTTTCGTAACTTATATCGAAAGGATTTCTTCTTTTTCCTCTGCACATTTCTGTTATGACTCAGTGAAACAAACTGAAAGTGTCTCTATTTCTAGATGGTAAACTTCGAATACAGCTTATGAGCACATGTATAAAATATGCATTCAGGTAATTTTTCTTCCGCTACTTTGCTGTTATTTTTCTTTCTTTTTGAGATAACAGAGCTTAGTTAGGGACGAAGGGATTACTTCCATTGCGCAAAAATATTTCTTATTATCACCAGCCCCATAGTGAGCCTATATTTGCATCATAATAATTTATACTTTGAATTATTGGCAACGACAGGAATTTATCGATCATATCATTAAGTAGTTTCCGAAATATGAGATTCTCTTCAAGGTGATCTCATTTCCACAGCGAACTCTGAAGCATTTTCTTAGCATATTAAGACCCTTGCTGACGATAATGATGCCTAGAACAAGCCGACCGAGATGACTTCCATATATTGCATTTTCATGAACTTCATGAGACGTTTACAGAATTACTTTTTTTCCTTGCTGTTGTTGCTTGATAAAGGTATAGGAGAAAGAATTAGGTTCTTTTTCTGCAGTATCTGAATCGCATTCATGAAATGTTTTCCGTGCAAATATTAAAGATACAATAAATTAATTATGACACATTGTTAAGAAAAATTAAAAGCATCAAAATATATTTGATGCTTTATAAGCAATAATGTTTTAAAATTATTATGATTATTAACAAAGCTATTACTTAAAAAAATCAAAACTGCACTTTACTGGCTACGTGCACTTTTTTAATTGTTTTAATGTATATAGGCATATATATGAACAGTTTGACTGTTTTCTATGCAAGTTTTCACCGATCCACTAATGTCCACCATTTTGCGTAGCCTCGTCCTCAAGTTTTGCTAGAGAATTATGTTTGAAAGTCGTCTAAATTTTACCCCTAGTGGTTCCTTTCTTAGCTGAATAATCAAAGTACATAATAACTGGAATCGATTTTCTTTTTACACAAAAAGAGCTATTTAAATTAGAATATATTGAAAAATAAAGTTAACGAAAGAAAGAAGATTGAAGTTTTAGGTACAATAATTAAACATTTTAGATAAATGAGCAAGCAGATTTTTCTTTTAAAATAAATTACCTTGCCATAGTAATAAAATCTTATATATGGAAAGATTTTCAGAAATTAGACAAACTGATATAAATTTCTGACGCTGTTGCATTTCGTGTCTAGCCTCTTGGTTAACCATGAGAACAGCATATGCTGTGTTGTATTCAAACACTGACACACAGGGGGGGAAAAATCTTTAAACGCCGTAAGATCTTCAAACTGTTAATTAAAAATGAGCAAAGATCCTAACAGTTAGTGGTGGGTAATTTTGCTATAATTTGCATATAAATTTTGGAATTCACACAACAGTTATAGAAAATCAAATATAATTTAAAAAAGCATATAAAATAAAAATGAATAAACATTCTGATTATTCTTCGTTAAATAAAATCAATTAGTTTTATGCTCCAAATTTCAAAATAATTTCATTTACCTTATGAGTGTTTCCGTTTTCCTTGAAATTTAATCCTCATATTTCGTTTTGCACAACCAAATAAATTTTATTAAAAAAAACATAGTTATCCTAAAACATGAAAGGCAAAGCAATTCAAAAAGAGTTGTTTACTTGTGGTTCTTAAGTGCATTGATCGCAAGGGATATTGATTGTTATAGCAATTTTAATGTTACTTCATCAAAACAGAAAGTTAAAAAATAAATAAAAATGAATCGTCGTTTTTATAGCATCTTCATAGAGCTACAGAATATTAGTAACGTACAAGACCTAACGTATCAAGATGATAATATTGATAATGGTGCCGAAACGGAAAATGCTAAAGTGTTAGTGTATTTCCACTCTTTCACTTTTGCTGGTCGAAGACAAAGAATAAGGAAGTAAGGTATTAAGTGTACTGATTTGTATTTTAGATCTTTTCCCAGTAAAATCAGAATCATTCATGTCATTGTTTCCTTTCCATTTCATTTTCAATATTGGTAAATATAGTTTAAACGTGGTCATAATTTTAGTATGTGTTAATGCACAGCCTTCGTAGCTAGTAGGTATAGACCAGCAGTCGGCAATTTGCCGCTCTGGAGCCACATACGGCTCTTTGAATGAATAATTGCTGCTCTTTTCGTTATTAAACAACCTATTTTTGAATAATTCGAAATTAATGTTATTTATTAAATTAGAAACTAAAAACCCTAACTATAGAATTTGCAATAATTACGGACATTTTACATTTAATCAAGGAAATTTTACATTAAGTCAAGGATATTTTATAATTGAAAATAGTACATGCGATGCTGAAAAATTTAATGATTTCATATTTGAACTGCTTGAAAAATTTTAACATGGACAAATAAATCCACATGTAAAAACCAACATTCATAAAATGGATTTTTAATTAAAATATACTAATTCTGCCGTACAAAACGAACACCGTGGACAGCACAAAAAACCTGCATGCAGCCCGCGCACCATTGGATGCTCATCACTGCGTGCAGCTCCCTAATTTTTTTTAACATATATAATTTTAAAAATGGCTCTTCATTCCAAAAAGGTTGCCGACCGCTGGTATAGACGAAGCCCTTCGGTTGGGAGGACCTGGAGTTATGGTAACGAAATCCAAGGATAGCATTTTTGGATTTCGTAACCAGTAGGAAGGTCGTGGGATCTTAAGTGTCTGTTAGAGTCACTGATATTGATGACGATGATGCTAATGCTATTATGAACATGATATTTGTTCAGATTGTTTAATCTGCTAAAATATTTTCATTGTAATGTAAGTGTAATAAACTATTATGTAAAATATTAAAACTGTAGAAAACAAAATATAAAGTTGAAAAAATATTATCTGAAAACAAATATGATAATATAAAACAAACATCACTTTTATTGTAAAATAAAATAACATGAAAATTGTAATCCCGGAAGATGAACAATTGGATAGCACCAATACACCAGAAATAACAGGGAGGATTTTGTTAATTTATAAAACATAACAGCCTAATTTATTACATTTGCGATTTATGTAAGCGAAAAGTACTCGTATTTTCGCTGTACATAAGCTAAACTGCATTCATCGGTAAAGGTCAGTATGTTTCGATTTCTGGTAGACAATATAACAGAACTACAAGGCATCCAGGGTGAAAAATAAATTTAGTTCTATTAAGCCTATAATTAGTCATTTTATAAGCAAACGTTATCTAACAGAAGTGTTAAGGTAAGTTATACTTTGTTCGTGAGAAATGTACTGCGCAGTGATTTATTGCAGCAAGATACGCATTTGTCAGAGTTGGTTGCATAAACGCTAGCATATTCCACAAGAAATAAATGGAAAATAATTAAGTAAATAAAAATGTAATTGAATTTTTTGCTTTTCAATATGAAACTTAATTCAGTTTTCAACACCTCACCTACACTACTATTACTAACATATCCTCTTACTGATTTCAGATGCAATGTAAATTAGTTTTCTTGCTATTACGAAACAAAGATTATACAAACTAAAATTTCATATTAAAGATAATCAATAATACTGCAAAGAACTTATTGCCATCCATTCACTTCGTTCTTATGCTTTATACCAATGGCAGTGCTGCACTCTTCAAGGGAAAAATATGATCACATTCTAGTGATTTCAAATGGTGACTTCAACATTGGTTTCTCTGATCCTAATTCTCAGGTCCTTGTTGAGTTTCTAAAAGAGGAGTTCAATCTTTGTATGAACACGGATACTATAAAAAGAGGTACTTCTATAAAATTTCAACGGAGATTACAAAATGACATTAAAATTGAAATTATTTCTCTTTATTAAAATAATTCACACAGATGCTTCACATAGAATATCGTTTGGACTTGTTGGCCACACACACACACACACACACACACTTACAAATACATATTTATAATTATTTATTTATTTCCCTACCTTTGCAATAAGATTACTGTTGTGTCCCTTTCTATGATGTTGGAAGGATGATATCGAATTCGTCATTCTCTCCAGATTAAATCACCTCTAAAATCTATTTTTAGGGTAAAACAGATCTCATTAGAGAACAGAACTGAATCCGTTCTTCTCAATACTACAAGTCAAATGTTCACGACGCTGGTTTCAACGAGTGTGTGATTAACGCGACATAGAATATCATTCGAACTGTCCTTCTTAACACAGTCCTGTGGAAATGTTTTCTCCTGTGGCTGTAGCAACCTCGAAAGGCAGTTGGCGATAGAGCAACGTAGCGGTTTGTTTTACTATTAGAGACACACACTGGTCAGTTCTGGTTTATGAGCCTTCTGGCAAATTTTTCCAGCTCTGTTAAGAAGTATCGTCTTTGGACTCAGCACATATCACCTTCACCTGCGACTGCCCTTCTTCATGTCATCAAATGGTCCGCTGTTTTTCAAAGAATCAGTTAAACAGTGATGTTCTGAAACATTGTATTGCAGATGTGGATGAACCACTAAACAAGCCAAAACGCAGGCAGGCACCTTATTCCTGTCTGCGTTTTGTGCTAGTGGCCACCACTATGGGGATACTAGTGCCGGCAGGCACTAGCATTCTCATAGTGATGGCTTTTATAGGTATGAAAATTTATAATGTGTGTGTGTAGACCTATTGAGCAGTGATTATTTTCTAATTGATTCTCGAAATTGTCATGCAGAATGCTTATTATATCAAATATTTATGCCTTCGGAGACAGTGATAAAAAGAATCTTTTCATAAAAAACCTTTTGTTCTGTTAACAAACCGCTACAATCATCTCGAGAAGCACTGAGATTAGGATTAACAGAGAGTCTAGGGAAAAAAGTAACTATTTACAAAGAGCGGCTGATCATATATGAGCTTTTTTGCCGGATCATATGAGCTTTTAGGCGGGACAGAGAGAGAGCAAGAGAGAGAGAGAGAGAGAGAGAGAGAGAGAGAGAGAGAGAGAGAGAGACTTCCACAGGGCAGAAGCGTGTGGAAAGAAAATATAAAATATCTTTCAGAATCGAGAATTAATAAAAAATCAAGGAAAATCATCTTATAATTTAGATTGATTTTTAGATTGATTTTTTTGAATCTAAATAATCTTATGAAGATGATTTAGATTGACAAGAGCAATTTTAATTGGCAGGCAATCGACTGGTGAAGATATGTTGGTATATGTTTGCGAAATAGAGGTAAACAAATTAGATCCTGAAAGATAAGTGGACAAACCAACCGAGCTCAACAGCAGTAAAGTCTGATCTCTTAAAGTTTGATCAGATCTCTTAGCCTGAAAGTTTTTCTCCTAGCTAATGAATCGGCTGGAAGAGAGGGTTTTATTTCACGAAAAGAAGATGGAAGAGAACAATTTACTCCTATAAGTGTTAGACTAGCATGAAGGAATAAATCACGTAAGTGTTGTGGTTAGTTAAAACATGCTTCTTTGCAAAAGTGAACAAGCTCGTCAGGAGACAAACTCTTAGTAGAGAAAATTCAACACATTATATTTTTAGCGAAAAAAATTAACGGATAGAAATTAGTAAAGTAGTAAATTATTCTAATTTATTCTAATAATTATTCTAATTATTCTAATCTACTATTACTACTTTAATAATAATAATGCCCCATGTCACACCGGAATGAGTATCGAATCTATGGCCTGCTGACTGGAGGCAGGTGTGCTATATCTTCTTCCAAGCCCGAATTACAGCGAACTTCCACTAGCCCAGATAATTAACTTTCAATAGAAAGCCCCTTATAAGTATTTCCGGAATCCCAGGGATTCGATCCCAAATCTTTTCGAATAAAATTCCCAATGTCGTTCTTCCAGCTGCATTAACGTTCGATCACTGCTTGACTAATCGATTAGATGTGCAGATAATTTCAGAGTGATTATCACAAAAGCCATTTATAAAATAAGGCGGATTCATAAAAGTAATTACTCTCTATAGATGAAGTTTGCTGGATTACTACTAATGCTTCTAATTCATTTAGTTATCATAATAATATTTCTGTTTTAGATGCGCCTAAGATTCTGTCTACGTATTATGAGATGTGAAAGTGTCTTCACTTCCATATGTGATTAGCATACACAGCCTTTCTCGGAAAGCAATGCAGCACATATTACTTAAAGTTTCAGCATTTAGCTGGAAGTGGATTCGTTACTGAAATCCTTTTACAACTAAGTGCAGTGCACGCATTCGCTGAATCATATTCCTGTGATACTGGCAAATAGAAAGCAAATAATACTTTGGTAACCTGTGAATATATAAAAATGCAGTAAATAATATTTGGACTAATGGACAATTAGCATAGTGAGGGAAAATGTGTTCTTTTATTGGACAGTTTGAGTGAAACTCTTAGGAGATAGCGACAGCTGGATTATAATTAGACACATATCATTAGGCTTCTTAATAAATTGTCAGAACTGACCTTGCTATTGTGAAACTTTAATGTTATTTCCTAAGTTCCGAGTATTGCCTACATAATTCATTTGTATCTGCTATCAATATATCTATTATATTGGAAATCTAAATTCATAAATCGACTTGCAACATATTTGGGAGTTATATTTACTAATTAATATCATTACTGGAGTTGTAATAACTCTCTCTCTCTCTCTCTCTCCAGTAAGATTACAAATCTGGTGAAAACCACACTCCAGAACCACTGTTATTATATCTTTCCAGACACGTAATTAGAAATATAGGGATAATTCTCTAACTTTAGGGATCTGAACTTGGTAACGGATCATAAATATTTAAGGTGCATGGAAATCTGAAACAGCATTTTGGACTAAGAATTCTTAATTGCAAAGGATTAAATATCATGAGGATACACTATACAAAGAATGATTGAGGCTAATGCTAATGATTGCACTAGAAACGCTGAGGATTTAGTATTGCGATTAACTTGTACCTCAAATAATGTTTATTAAGACGTTTACGAAAAGGGGAGAATGGCAAGATAAGTATAATTGCGTTGGAGAATATTTTGTTTCATGTCATAGCCTTCGGTGTATCAGAAAATCATGAATGCACTAATTTGAAATATATAGGACAGAGTATACCTTACAGAATTTATGAAGTATATTTTTTTTTCTATGAAATTCTGCATTATGTACAGAAAGGAATGGGATCCAAAATACTTAGAATGCGCTAATAAAATATCCGTATGTAGTTAATCCTCTGAAGCAGAAATTAATATAGAAATTAGGAAAATATGTTAGAAAACATATAGTCCGTAAAATACCTTGGATACAACTAACGGTACCTACGTATTCATATTTACTAATTAATTTCGCATTTTCGACCTTTTAAGTCGAAATGCAAACAAGGTTACATGAAAAAATATGAGAATTCTTACGAGAATGTTAAAGCTTATTTTTTGTGTTGGGAATAAAACATTAAGGAATCTACTCAAATGCTTTCCGAATTAGAATTCTCTTACACGTTTCATAGACATCCTGCACGAAACAGTTGTCTCTTACATGTTTCATATATACTAGATCCCTTTAAAAAAAATCAGGACATCATTTATTTAGAATATATACAAATGCTTTGAGCAATTGAATATATCCGCCTCAAAATATTCTTCTTCTCCTGCCTAAACATAGTGATCCCAGTTTTCTTCTGACTTTTGGAATCATCTCTGGCTGTGTAGCATTCTCTTTGATTTCATTTTGTAATATTTAGTCTTTTAACTAGTGATTTTAGCTTAGGGAATTTAAAAAAAATCACAAGGGTCCAAATCGGGTGAATAGCATGGGTGAGGTATACTATGCTGTTCATCAAGCAAGAATTTAGCTGCCTTGAATGAAAAGTCTCTGCAAAAATATGCCAGAAATCCTAATTTCCAAATCTCCAGTTAGAATTTATGCTCACAACCCACGTGAGATACCTGTTTTACAGACTAGCTCTCGAACAGTAGTTTGTCTATTGTTGATGACCTTTTCGCGAACGCGAGCGACCAAATCCTGGGTTTTGGGAGGGGGGAAGAGAGGTATGTATATATATATATATATATATATATATATATATATATATATATATATATATATATATATATATATATATATATATATATATATATATATATATATATATATGAGGAGAGAGAAACATTAGAGCGATTCAGCAAATCATACGAAAAATTGAGAGGTATTTACCTTCTTTCAGCTTTTTGAATAAGTTTTCGTACAATGCTGTTACTGTTTTTAATTAGCTACATTTCCTTTTAATAATTATTCCTCTCGTGTTTTCATTCGAAGTGCATGAAAAAGGAAACAGAATAATGATGGCTTAGAAAGCTTCCAATAAAGTTGTTTTAAAGGAATAATTCAAAATTGCTGAAAATTTTATTTTAAGGGAAACCCAAAATTTCATCAAATTAGTTTGATAATTATGTAAAATCAAATTTAATTGATTCTTCTTCTTCTTAAGCTCAACAGTTATGACAGGTACAGTCCTTGGATTAAGGCTCTAGGCGAATTAACGGAGCCACTCCTTTGTAACATCGCCTAAGGAAGGCATTTAAGCCTGTAAATCTGCGTGTTCACGGAGCCTATTTGCCTGTTTTGAGGAATGAAAAACCGAAATTTATTGAAGAAAAATTCCGCATCTGAGACCTGCTAATTCACTATTTGATCGTCCTTGACTTGATTCTAGCCCTATGACTAAAATTATTGAGCCAAAGGGTTCTCACATCATAGCTGAGCTAAGGAGGCTCTACTTAAATAATTTATGTTTCGAATTTCAATATACAGAGGTTTTAAAATCTCCCTCAGAATGTTGGAAATCTCTGTAGCGGGTGTACTAACGGTTATATAAACCAAGAATTCTGCGCTAGTGCTGCTATCAAGTCACTTCAGACTTCCAAATGTGGTAGTAGTTATAGATGATTTTCATCGCCTGATGTGAGACCACCACCCTGCTTATTTCGAAGTCTGAAGTGACTTAATAGCGGAACTAATGCAGAATTCTCGGATTATATAACCGTTAGTACACCCACTACAGAGATTTCCAACATTCTGAGGGAGATTTTAAAAGCTTCGTACAATGAAATTTAAAATATAAATTAAGTAGAGACTCCGTAGCTCAGTTATCATGGGAGATTCCTTTGTCCGGAATGATCTGGTTTCGAATCAAATCAATGATTCAATCAAATAGTGAGTTAGCGGGTCTCATAGGGAGGTGGAATTTTTCCCCAATATATTTTGGTTTTTGTCATTCGTACCACAATAATTTTCAAACATTCATACCACAATAGGATTCGAAAACAGTCCTTTGTACGCAATAAAGGAGAAAGGGGCGATAGTCGGATATTTGTTCAGTCATTTCCGTTCTTTATTTATTTTCCTATTTTCCTAAATATTAATTTTGAAAAAGAGTTTATATTTATTAGTACTCATTTGCTTAAGAACAGATTTAGCTTCATTTCATTAATGTAACTCTCCGCACTCTCTGAGGAGAATAAAAGACAGACAAAGAAATTTATATTTAATTTGGGAATAAGAGATATCAAGGATAAATTAAAATTAAAAGGATAAATAAGAGATATCAAGGATAAATATATATATATATATATATATATATATATATATATATATATATATATGTATATATCATATGATTCAAGCTGTAATAAAAGAAGTAATACCTAGAAAATTAAATCTTGGTCGAACTGGGTGATCTAATGATATGGTATTTCTGGTATATATATTTTTAAAATTTGTTTTCTAAATTAGTAAATTAAAGTATTTTAATTAAAAAGAAATAATATTATTATATAGAATACGCACCATCGAACTGATTCAGATCGATTCTTCAATGAGTAGAATAAGTTCTGGAAATTCAGTAAAACACAATTGCTTTGTGTGTGAGATAATTATATGACAGGTAGATGCTTCTAAGAAGCACTCTTCCCCTCACTTCCTAGTAGAAAGGATAAAGCTACTCTTATAGTTAGATGTTCAGATAAGTGGATAAAGGAGTATCTAATTATTTGATTTTTTACTCACATTCATTTTGAAGGCTGTATTCCATCAAAAGAGGTGACCACCCAACACAGCTGTTAAATGAGTGCTTCCGTTCGATGACTGAGAGACACTTCCCCCTATAGGCGCCGCTGTAGTTACACGTAGACAGAAAACCGCTAAACTGTTGTTACGGAAAGCAGAAGCATTTATCTGAGAAGAAGCAAAAGATAAACTGCGCTATGCGATACTCCAGGGAATGTCGTAAAGTTCTACTTATTCTTTTCTTCCTCTGAAAACACCTAAACGATAATAAAATAAAAGCAAACCGATGTAAACAAAACGTTTCGGAGAGAATGCATAGAACATTTTTATTTCTTAAATTCCCCATTTAATTCATAAAATTCTCTTTGTATTTGCTATCATTCATTTAAAAAAATATTCATTCGTCTTGATACGAGTACAGATTTTATTTTTTTCAAATACTGAAATCTGGAAACTAATAATGAATCTACTATGTTTATTTAAGTATTTTCTTGTTGTTTCTTTTACGTCTTCTCGATTTAACTTACATATTTTTCTCTCAGTTTTTTCACCGTCACCAAGACTTTTTACATTATGTTTATTATGATTATCATTTCAGAATGCGACACAAATAACCAAAGCATGCTTCATGTAAATATAAAAAGTATTTTCTTGTTGTATAATACCTTAACGAATATAATACCTAAGCATTGTAGCATGAAAATATACTTGGTTAACCAACAATAACTTCATAAACAAGAAAAACAATTAAAATTTAAAAAAGTTTAAATTAAAATTAAAGGTGGATTGTTTACTACCTTTCATGGGTGAGCGATACATAAACTTGTAGTACATCAATACCGTGAACAAGTAAGGATTTATTATGAGTATTTTCTTATTATTATTTTCCCACACCTGGAAAGCCTGCTCTAGTGACCAAAGACTTCACGAAGAAAAAAAAACATACCTGACGTAAGTCCGTTAAACGTTTCTAAGATATTTAACGGGTTGGACTGCATAATACTCAAAATTAATCCGTGCATTTTGCTTTCTTTAATTTAAGGAGTACTTGAAAAAAAAAAAAAAACTACTCACCATACATATAAATCTAGTTTCATAAAAGGAGTGCCTTTCTTTTATGAGTCATCTACTGCAGAACACTAGAATAAATGAAACTGTGTGAGAAACACACGCCTATAGGCTGTGTCTAGCTAAAGAATAGGTTGTTGTGTTTGTTTACACAATAATGTAGTCATGTGATTTCTTATAATACGTATTTTTTCAGAGTGAAAAATTACAAACTAAGAAAAATTATGCCAAATCAAGTAAACATTGTGGATTATATTAGTAAACTGTGTTTACTAGTATATATTAAAATGCACTATAGTTAAAATAAGTTATACTTGGGAAACACAACAAAATATAAAGTCAGAAATATTCATGTTTCCACTATCCTTACACATCCCGGATAATTGGAAGTGTACTGCATTTTGTAAGGTTAATCTTGGAAAACGAAATTAACAGTGCTAAACTAGCAGAGGATAAGTATTATCAAAACGAGTGAACACATATGAAACATTAATAAATCTTAATAGAATTAAATATGAAATGTATTTGAGGAAAAATAATTACACTTAAACGAAAGAAAACTTAAAATGAAAATTATTAAATATTTTTAAACAATAACAATATAAAATAAATTTAAATTCTAACACAGAATTTGAAAGAAAAATCACTGACTATCGAATTACAGCAGTTGAAACTGTGATGTGTAGAATCGAAAATTATTTCAAATGCACTTTAAGTAGTCACAGATACTTATTGTTGGAGAAGTTAAAAATCCTCGAAAGTCCTAATAATGAGCTGCACTTAAAAGCAAAATGAGCTAACTTCATAGACAGCACTTAACAATCGTATGCTAAAGCAGATTCTCATAATTAGCTAACGTCCGGTGGCTGCATTCGGAATTGAGTAAGACGATTTCCTTTTCTGAAGGAGATATTAACCGAAACGTGCTTTAATGGTGAGCTTATACTTTCTGATTTCTCAAAAGTTTTGTTTTCAGTGTATTAAAAAAAGCCAGTTGTACTATTTCTTTCTCATTAAAACCACGTTTCTCCGTAGAAAGCAGAACAATAAAATTTTTCCATTGGAGCGCCTTGTAGATTATGTGTCGGTGATGTTCAGTATTAATATCAACAACTTTCGTGTAAAAAATCTGCTTTCAGACACTTTTGCATTAATTGTAACTGACTCAGCTCTTGTCTTCGCGTGGTAATTGCACTGGAAAATGAATTCTTGATATGCACAATTACGTTTTATAATTTCTTCAAGTACTTCGTGGAATTCCTCAGGGAATAAAATTTGCCACATCGGTAGTTTCTAAATTTGGATGGGACGCTGTTCATTTTTAACGCATACTATAACTCGATTACAATAATTGCGTCCATTTACGCAAAACGGAATTGTCCTCCAACGTATTAAGGAACCGCACGACATCCTGAAAAAAAAGGACTAAGGAATTTCTTAGAAAATTAAGAAATGCACAACTTTTTGTTATGCAAAATGCCAGTGCATATGTCAAAAATAATTAATACCAGCTATACTGGTAATATCTTCTTTTGTGTGCATGAACAGCATTTATTAAAACAGCTAAGGTAAATTTTGTTGTTTGGGTATTAAGACAACTATACTTTTCAGAAAAGTCCAAGGAAAACAGTAGGATTTTTTTTTGATAATGATATCTTAATTTTTATATTTCCTTGTTTTCACTAACATCTTAAGATTTGCAACTGAAAGATTTAAGAAATTAAGGCAACTAATCGTTCGGTTTTCTTTTTAATCTTAGGGCTAGCTTGATAATTTCTAGATCTTTCATCGTTTGCATTTTGTGAAGTTTAATGATTGAAATGTTATACAATCCCTGTCTCTTCTGTGTTTAATGACATGAGTGATCAAGACAGAGAGAGAGAGAGAGAGAGAGAGAGATCCACGATAAAAGTTTCATGATATTCTCAGATGTTTGTTTGCTTTTTTCAGCGTACTGTATGTGACTAGGGAAAGGTATTAAATATCTCACTCACCTGGATGTCACTTCAGAATATTCCTTCAAATGTTTGAATTATTAGATTTCCTTTTCTACTACTGTGAGTGTTAATCAAATATTCCATCCATTTGTCATTCCTAAATTATCTCAAATACCGGGTAATACAACTGCAGACACATATAAAACAGTTTCGTTATCTGAAATATTATTTAAATTATTATTTAAACATCATAGCACTTTATGTCCATTCAGATGACTGCTACATTTGTTTTGTAACTTTTCCAGAGGAAAATGCGAAAAGAAATGTCCAGCTTCGTATTTGGTTGCTTCAACATTTCGTAACTTTCGAGGCAATGAACACTAAGAATAAATTTAGTTGTTCATAGGACTTTTTTGCAACGTGAAATTTCAAATGATGTTGGCATATCACTAAATTTTTTCTTTGTTTCTCTGTTTCTGTGTCAAATTTCTGTCTGAAACAGTTTGTATGCTAATGATACAAATCAAGGTTAACTGAACTATGCCTAAGTTTAAAGCAGAACGTTTTGCTTATCCAACAGTTTTACACAGGGACGATTTGCAAACTACCACTATTGTAACTGTTTTTCCTACTTTTATAAGTGGCATGATCTGTAGTTCAATGCATATTATGGTACATGGCTCTGAAAGTTTAGATTTATCTTTGAAAAATGAATAAGCTCACACTTGAAAGATATAATTATGCAGTGTAGGGTCAGTTATGAGACCTGTTAGTTCATTTCCGTATTATAATTGTACAAAACTTTGGTGCTGAATCTGTTATCGGTTTTTTTCTGTAATTTGGTCTTTCCAGGAGTCAAAAACGCAAACTTCTAGTATACGCAACAGGATACAAGAAACAATTAAGGATCCTCACTAAACCGAATATTTTAAATAAATGAGACTTACATACACCAATAGATAACCGATTAAGTTTCATTAGAAGTTACGATAAATGGTACCGTAACAACTTCAATTTTTTAAATTGCATTTAATTGGATGAGTTTTCCACTAAAGTGAGACATTAACACAACTCAGAACGATGCGTTTAAATGAAGGGTCGATTCTAGTCCAAAGGTGACTTCCTCGCATGACTCCCAATGGTGCAATCAGAGCACGAGTTGATTGTACTATTGGGATTGTAATACATATGCCGTCATAAAAGAGTAACTTGACATTTTCCCAAGAGGAAATTCATACCACTGAGATAATGCTGTTTGTCTCTATGCGAAAAGCAACGTTATTCAATTACCCATTAAAAAGTTAAAAAAAAAAAGAAAAGAAAGTCAACACTGTTGCGTAACTGATTCTGAGTTTATTAATATAATAAAAAGTACTAGTTGTTCGGTGGTTCAGCTCAATTCATCAAAGTTCTAAATTCTTGCATCACCACTTTTGAGTTCTAAATCTTAACCACTTGGTTTGTCTCAGTGGTGTCATGAAAGTTTTCCTCCGCTAGGTGTGACACTATCGTCATAGTTTATTGAGAGTCTGAAGTAAAAAAAAAAAAAAGTCACACTTGGACTTGCAAGATTTTTGGTTAATATAACTCCTGTCTCACCCACAGAACTAGTGTACTCTAAGATTTCTAAACTTTTGTTCGTGGAATTAAAAATAATACCTTACAAAAGATCTATGTCAGATCTTTTGTAAGGTATTATTTATTGAATAATATCTTACAAAGTACCTTTCATCTCTGCTTCCACTGGTGGCTACACAGAATTTAAAAGTCATTAGAGCTACAGTGTTATTGTTCGATCTTATCAAATTTTCTCGATGCCTTGTGTCTTATTCTTCTTTATAAATTCATTAATTCTTTATTATTATTATTATTATTATTATTATTATTACAACCTTCCACCAAGATACCTAACTTCATTAAGTTTGGCAAACTAATTACCTCTTCATTAATTAAAATTATTATATTATTTTTAATTTCTCTTAAATTATTTTTTTTATAATTTAAAAGTGATGTTTACTTTCGAAAGAACCGTGTTTTGTTAACCAATTTGTATAACTACAGTGAAGTAAACGTTGGCATTTATTCTACAGCAACAATTTTTTCAACGTCTTCTCTAAGCACCTAATCCTGTGCAGACTTTTCGTCGGAAAATACAGTTATTTCTTTTTTCTTATCATAACTTTAACAATTGATGTTAGGTAAAGGATTATTTGGATCTTTATTCAATAAATAAAAAAGAGATTTCTGAATTAATTAATCTTTCATGTAATAATACACCAGTTAAGATTTTCTTTTCTTTTTCTTTCTTTTTTAATAGATGACAGAGAAAGATTTATTGCTTTTTGAGTGTTTAGCATTAGTCATTTTTAAAACTTTTTGAGGGATCTGATTGCAGAGAAAGAGGAGAATTCAGTTTAAGGAAACATGAAATTATCTAAGATAAAAATAAAAACGAATTAAACATTTAGTTGTGAAATATCATTGTTTTCACTCATTTTCATTGCATCTATACTAGATAAACGTTTTTAGCTTATACACTGTGTTACAATTTATTTGTGGCGATTTATGCCATTTTTCCGTTCTTTTACTTATTTTAAACCATCAAGTTTATTCCGATGGAAACTAAAATTGGGAGGCCGTTAAACATTCAGTACAAATCCTAAAGGCTGAATTTCATTGAAGGACAATTTAGCTAGAACATGGTCGGACTATTACGAGTCCAAACTAAAATCACTAGAATTCGGTAAAACTTTGAACAGATGATAAAAAATAATAAATCGGTTCTGCTAAATATGAGTTATATTTGTCCGAATGGACAAATGAGTCTAATAGATGCCTACTCATTTTGCAATAATAATGATAATAATAAGAGGACTGTACGGACAACTTTGTTTTTTCTATATGATGCATGGTAAGGCTTTATTTATCATAATTACTGTTGTATTTTTCGTTACATGTGTCTACGATTATCGATTGCATTTATAAAGTAAATGTTCTACGAACAATATCGTATTAATATTAATATTCATTCGGAGTATTAATACTCCGAATTGGTATTATTATGTAGATGAAGAGACAACCTCTCAAATTACTGGAGGCTTGAAATAGTTTGATATTTACAAACGTTTCTGGTTGGAAATCACAAATAAATCAATCTTATTTTATTTGACGAGCAAAATTTGTTTGCTTACACGTGGATAAAGGATTAAATACAAGAATGGCTAAAATATGAGAGTGTGATTGTAGGAAAAACAAATGATTTATTTCAATATTTGTTCTATTATATTATTGGAGGCTAATATAATAAACATGTAAAGATTTATCTAGGAAGAGAATCAAATTGTTTCTATCCTTTCTCTACCTCGTTTCTTTAAAGATTCGCTTCAGCAAATGCATTGTGATGAGTATATTTCAATTCCTTCGACGTTCTTTTCGAAATATTTTCCAGCTATTCATGACAACTCCTAAAAGAGAGGAAATCTTTAAGTCATTCTCTAAACCACATGTTTGAGCAGTTGAATTTCGTTTCATGTTCACTTGATCAACTGTTTACATTCACGTCTCGTACATAAGCAACATCTCTTTTCTATACAAAAGTGGAGTCTCTTTGGAGAAATATTCAGACGTCTCTTTGAAATTCAGTCGGATAACGATGCTTTCTTTTTGGTTCCTTCCATACGAAGAGGATTGCGTCGCTTTCTATATCGCACAAAGAACAGTCACTTTGAAATTATGAGTATTTCCGCTTGGTGGAAAAGAAACAATGCCATAAGCTTGTCTCGATCACTGGTGCATAGTCACCACTTTCTCTGAAGATTACAACTGCAAGCTACTTAGTTATTCTTTGAGAAACATTGTAACACGAACCTCAGGGGATGCACATTTTATGAATTACAATGAAATAAATAATATCTTTTACTATACTTGGCTGCATCATTTCCAGACTAAGTTAATTCTATTATATAAGGAAATTTTGATGAACTGATGGATATAATTATTTATGTATAAATAACATAGTTATGTATTTCATAGAAAGAGATTTTTAAAGGTATCGCACAGGATGCAATATTGTTATACTTTACATTGTTCGAGATTTAAATTTCTTCTTCTCTTCAAGGATTAGGCATTTGCCTATTCCGTGGATTCCCTGTTCTTTCCGTATTGTCGCTGGTCTTCCACTCACTCTTTCTCTCTCTCTCTCTTTCTCTTTGGTCTTTATACATCCACACTTTTGATATCCGATATATATCCATTCTAGATAGATGTTCTTTCCGTTTATATATATTTCTTGATCTTTTATTTACGATTTATATATCTAGCTTTCATCTGATGCCTTCATTTCTTATATGATCCAATTTTGTACATCCTTTAATTATTCTTAAAAATATCATCTCTGCAAACTTATATTTTCCTTTCATCTTTCTTCTTAACCGTCCATGTTTCTGAATCATATAACAGAGTGGGAGTGACCATTACTTTATAAAATTTTAGCTGAGTTTCTCGTCATGTTTTTCATTCAGTGTTTTTTTAATTGTTCCATAGATTTTCTGAAATTTATTTATTTTTTCATCTATATCTTTATCTTTTAGATATGTTATTTTGCAGTCTAAATATTTAAATGTCATCTATTCTAAATATTTAATTGTCATCTATTCTATTATCTTATATTCTATAACTATTTTTCATCTAACACGATCCCGATCTTTAGACGCCCTGAATTTTGTTTTCTTTTGTGAAATTGTTAAAGTATCGCTGATATCTAATAGAAATGTAAATAATTCCGAAATCAAAATTTCTATAAGGTCGATAATTATTCATATATTTTTGTGTAATTAAAGGAAAACATTCATATTTTCCACTTAAAACTCAGCTCTATAAGAAATTAACAGCAGATCTATATTTAAATGTTGCGGGTTTTGGTTCCAAGAGAAAAGCTGTTGAAAGGGTTACAATTATATGTAATCCTTTCAACAGCTTTACAATTATATGTAAACTGGACTTCATAAAGGACAGTACATGCTCTATAGTGCATGTACTGTCAGCAATTAGAATTAAAGGATGTACAGGAAGATGCTACCAGTCTGCAGGATTTTCTCTCTAAATCGAATAATTGTTGTAATAAATTTAGTGTAAAAATTCATCAATAAAAGAAATATAGCATCAAAATAAGCAAAAATACTGGAAACATCATCAGTCCTGAATAAGAAACCAATAGAACAACTAAAGCATATCAGTCATTTAATATAATTTTAGTGAAGATGATAAAATAAATACTGAAATGGACAACAACAAAATAGTATTTTGCGTAGTGAGTGAACTAAATACTTCAATAATAAAAGAGAAATTAATCAAAATTAATCAAAATAAAAATTAATCAAAAATACTGGAAACATCATCAGTCCTGAATAAGAAACCAATAGAACAACTAAAGCATATCAGTCATTTAATATAATTTTAGTGAAGATGATAAAATAAATACTGAAATGGACAACAACAAAATGGTATTTTGCGTAGTGAGTGAACTAAATACTTCTATAATAAAAGAGAAATTAATCAAAATTAATCAAAAAACCACTAAACTAGCTTTATCAAACCGCTAGTTTAGTGGTTTTGTCTTTTAGGTATTTTCTTTTTCTTTTCCTTTTCCTACACGTTTTTGTCCTTTCTGTCATTATAGCATCAAGCAGGAGTTTGATGCTAGGATGGTAGGAAAATGACACAGAGGAAGACTATGATACAGGTAGAAATTGGCTAATACAGGCTTATTTGAATGCAAATTGTCGATAGTGGTTAGTGTCATCAGAAATTTTCTGTTAGTAGTTGAATACAATCCTATATATATATATATATAGATATATCTTCAGGTCACATAAACTGCTTGGAAGGAAGACAATGGACATCACAGCGTGACGAACAAACAGCCCTAGTGTCCATCTTAATAAGATGAAGGACTTCCTTTCGCCGAGATGATTGCAGCAGTCTTACAGGGAATAATTTCGACAAGCGTACGATGGCAATCAATCGGAATTTTGGACTATTCTCTGGTAGTCATGTAATGAAGTCCTTCACTATTGCGGTGTGGGCGTCCATTGACGTCACCCAACGCTTCAGTTCATCCCACAGATCTTTCTTAGCGTTGGGATTAGGGCTCTATGGAGGCCATTGACGTGTGATGATTTTTTTTTGTCCACAAACCACGTATTTTCAATGCACAGGGTTGAAATGACTTGCAATGACATGGTGCATTGTCTTTTTGAAAGAGACAATGGTCAGTTCTGTTAAAACGCCACAACGTTGGCAGCATTGCATTGTCCAGATTGTTCAGATACCTCTTGGAGTTCGATGTTCATGGCTACAGAAATAGAGGTCCGAGACCAAAACAGAACGATATCATTTTCTCCGCTACCTTTGAATTTCGCATCTGGGATTACGCTCTTTGCATCACTGGAGACGACGCGACATGTTCATTCGGGTAATGTGGAGCTTGCATATTGCGATCCCACTATGGGAAACCCACTTTATGAGTCTCAGATCTGAATGTCTTTGTCCAGACTCGTGTTCCATTGAATGCCCGGACCTGCGCATTACATGTGTCGGCCGAGGAATGGAGGATTTTTCATATTATTATTCGTGGCATCTATGGTCACCTTCGGTGAGAGCGGTTGGTCATCCATTGCGGGTAGCACTTGCAATTGACTCTCTGCGCTTCCATCTACGTATGGCATTACTGATTGTTGACCGGAACGGCCCAATTTGCGAACAGTTTTGCCGTACAGATAGGCCTTCAACATGGCATCCTTTCACAAACCTTCTTTTAAACTTTGTTAGTTCCCTTCTCACAGCCTGAGCACAGTTGCGCTGACTTGGGAGCATCATATTCCTGCAATTTATACTGGCTGCAAACACGTGGCACGTAACATGGCACGATGCAACTTGTCTGTTTCAAGCAGGTGTATAAGGAATTTGATGAAGTTTTTCGTTTTTGTGAATGGCGTGTGTACACGAATACAACGTCAAACACTTTTTACAGGCTGATCACAACTCATTATCGTATTTGAACCATCTCTTTATTTAGTTCATTTGAACAGTCTGTATATTTAGTTCTCTTATTGTACATATTGGGTAACGCATAGTCGGATAACCGGAGGACATAGACATAGTTCTTGTAATTTTAGAAAAGAAAAATAATGCCAATTCGAGTCACAAAGAACAAACAACTGGAGATGATACCAATTAGTATCATCTCCAGTACCTTGGACAGGGTGTAGCATAGAGGCAGCCTGCCTCATGGTGCGGCTTAATAAGGATAACTCGTTTAGCCATATTGCGGTAGGTGCTCTCGCTACGCTAACAATTCCCGTTAGCGTAGCAAGTGCGGAAAAAAAGTTTCCAAGCTTAAACTGATTAAAAATTATTTGCGAACAGCAATGACCCAAGGAAAATTGGTTGGTCTAGCAACTATATCGATAGAGACATAGCTTATAATTTAAATTTAGAAGAGCTAACAGTTTTATTGTGAGATATCCCTGTAGAGCAAACATTTAATTAATATTATATGTAATCGTTTTGCATTAATGTTTCTTTTGTAATAAAAACAAAATAGCAATTGAATATTTTCTTATATTTTTTTTCATATAATCCATCAGGGGCGATATTTAATAGTTTGCCTCAGTGAGCGATCTAATCAGGCGCCGGCCCTGATCATCTCTGATATTTTTTACTGTCGACTTTTATTTTGTTTGTTTCAAGAATATTAAACTAATTCATAGTTATTTTTTCAATGCTTGACGTAAAAATTACTGGAATCTGGATACGATAAATGCGATTCTTATTGCTTTTCAGGCACAGTTACAAGCTGCACTGTCATGTAAAAACTAAAATGTTTATTCTATAAAGAATTCCATGAATTCAGATGAACCAGTATTCTCACAAGGCCTCTGAGTTCAATATCATCTACAGCAACTAATGGTACTATGGTTTCCTCATGATTTCTGCAAGAGTGATCCTGCCGTGTTTTGACAAAACCAGTTTCAATAATTATCAATTCATTCAGACTACGGAATGATGAGGTAATGTGAGTTAATTGTAGTGTAATATGCGTTTGTTTTCATAGAAAGCAACAGAGGAAAAAACATTCGCAATACGATCCTTAGTCTTCGACTAGATGAACATTTTCTAGTTATTTTTTCACTTGGTTTCTGAGTTAGCCAAACTGTGTCACTGCAAAATAGAATTTTAATCTGCAACTCAAGACAAGCAAACATAAATAAATCTCATCGTCATCACACACCTTGGGGCCACTGCCCGTTGGTGTCTGATGCCTCCTTCACTATCGTCTTCCACATTTCTTTGTCCAGTGCACAGCGTAGCACTTTCATACAGAAAGTGATAGATGACTAATGTCATCTATCACTTTCTGTATGATCTTCCTCTTCTGTTTACACCATCCATAATACCAAACATGAATGTCTTTATCTTCCGGTCGTCACTCTTTCTGCAGATGTGTCAAAATAACTGCAGCTTCCGTTTTATAATATACTGTATTAGAGTCTTCTTTGGTTGTATCTTCCGATAGAGCTCTTCATTTGTATTTTTCTGTACCCATCCTATTCTTAGAATCTTCCTGTAACAAGTTCTTTCAAAACGGCAAAATTATTTCTCTTGATCCCTTATTTATCACCCACATTTCAGATGCATACAGTACACAGCTAAAGATGCATGTTTCTAGCATTCTTAGTTTGGTTTGCAGGCTGATCACTTTATTTTTCCAGATGTTATCCATGGCCCTTCAGATTTGTTTTTCCCTTTGCAATCCTGATCTTTATTTTTTTTACAGTTCAAATCATATGTCAAATCATAAATCAAATATATAGGGTTAGGAACCACGATATGACAGCAGTGATCTACCGTACTCTCAGTCTCGGATGTCCTGGATCACTGACAAACTTGGACCAGCTATTAATGATGCATAAGGGTGAAGACTGACTGATTATCGATCTTAAAAAGTTAAAGCTAAAACTATTTCTCCAAGGAACTATTTTCTAAAGAGAGCAGCCTTTTTCATACCCTTTGAGAAGTAAAAGGCATTGTCTGATTCATTAATTTATGGACAAAATGAAATGAAAGTATAATGGTTTGGAATGTACAAACAACGTTACATTTCATCTCGCTATTTTACTAGCAATTTTTGCAATTTGGAAACTTCTAAATAAAGTCAAGATGGGAAGAACAGCTCAATTCGTTATAGGTACAGCGCACCTCAGGTGCATACCACGTATATTTATCGACAAAGAATGTTTTATTCCCAATTCTGTAATTCGGGAGAATCAGAAATCAGAATCGGTTTCACCTAAGCTTAAGAAGCATATTTGTCCCATCCTCCCAATATTTAACTCCAAATTTAACTTGTAGTTTAACAGCAACACGAGAACAAAAAAAAAAATTCACAATACTTAACAACGGTTATTATCGAACAGATTAAAATGAATCTTGCCAATAAAACAGTAAAAGGAAAAGCGCATATGCAAATTACACAGATTAAACCAGATATGACTTTTGTTAACTACTTGAAAATGCTACAGGCTGAAGTAACAATTAATGGTTGGGCCATAGTTTGTGTTTAGTAACGACTTTCTTTAAGTTGATTGATTTCGTTGTAATAGAACAAGAAGGAAAAATTGTATTTCTGAATGCATTCTACAAACCATTTCTCTTTACTGTTACAATAAATTACTCATAATAACGTCCGTTCTTTCAGTAACTTTCGTTACGTTCGCCACTTATTTAAGAATAATGTTGGAGTAGTCGATGTGATGGAGTCGTTTTGTGGGATAAATAGCACAAGCAATAACGGGAAAGGGGGGGACTTAATGTGTATATTAGCAAAATATGAAATAAAAATTCCGCATTCACTTCAGCTGCTAACATTTACCATTCACTGGTGTGTTTAATGTTCCCATCTGAATTGTAAAAGTAACACCAGTAATCGTATTCCTTTTAGTGTAAGAAAAGGTTTGTTTGTTTTCGTTCTCGGTAAAGAAAGCTTATCCTAATAAGCTCTAGGGTTAGAAAATGAAGAAATATAGTTTTTAACTGTATTGTGAGAGAGAGATTGTTATAAACCTGAGAGTAATAATGGTGAGAATCCGTGGAATTTTAAACAGTAAATAAACAAGACACATATCGCAGTCTACCGGAAAAAAAGACTTCATTATTGAAGGAAAGAATAACAGTTTCAATTTCGCTTTGGAGTCTATTAAATGAAACGATTCTGTAGCTTAAAAAAGAGTTCTACATTATTCTGGGTTAGTGCCTCCTCTTTGAAGAGAATTCTTCACAGTTCGATATAGCTTATGAGAGAAAAGTCGTTTATCCAAATGATTAATAAAAGTAATTGTACGGGCTCCTTAGTAGAATTTCTGTCTTTTAAGCAGCCTAATAAAAAACAACTCGTGAGGAACATTTTCAACTTTAAATTTTGGAACAATTATGATGCTTTAACATGTCTAAGCTCAAAAGCTATTTGTCTACTTGACATAAAATAACAGTGGAGGTTTATTATCATTCCTATATTGAATTAATGAAAACTATATCAGACTAGAAAGGCACTTATTATGTTTTAGAAAAGGATATAATGAATTTACACATACCACGATGATTTTAAAAGACAGATGTAGAAAGTAAATTCCAATGGGATTATATATGTAAGAAAGATAATTGGAACCGACAAACTTACGATAGCTAAGATTACTTTTCAAAGTCTTGGAAATTAAAGTTCCAATTCTGAAATGTGAATCAATTATTCATGAATTAATTTTTCATAATGTAACTATATTATGTTAATACCAGGTAGAGAATGTTGCACGAAGATATTTATTTATATTCGCAATTTTTAAATTGTTATCTGAGAATAATCTCTTATGATCTAAATGAATCTTTTAATGTGTGACTATGATATATTTGTGCCCCAAATCACTCGTTCTACAGAGAGAAAGAGAATGAGAGAGAGAGAGAGAGAGAGAGGTTATATAGAATTCACAATTCCTTAATTATTGAGCGAATTGTGATACGGAAAGGATAAAATATTAAGTCTGTTAATTTAAAATGAGTTCCTTTTTAGGAGTAATCTGATATCGCTTTCAATTCTTGACTCTAGCTGCAATGCAGATAATACGTTTCCTGACTCTGTAGGATAACAGCATATGAATAATTGAGTGAGCTCCAAATAAAGCGAATAAAGTGAAATGCTTTATATTGTGACTATTTTAAAGCTAATGTTCGTAATATAATATGAAAATAGCAATTCTTCGATTGGCTTCAAATTGTCTCATAATTTCATGTAACCCCCATGATATTTGGTGTACGGAGACTTGAAAAGGTGTTGTCGAATGTAGTGGAAGTGAATGTACAAAACCAGAGAAACTAGAGTTATTAAGGGGGTGAGGAAGTAGATATGCAGATTTTAGGGAGACAGTTGAGTGTGTGTGAATGTGTGTAATATGCCCGATGTGTAATATTTCCGAGTAGGAAAGACCACGAATCAGAATGGGATAGTTTGTATAAGGCATCAAAATAGGGATGGAACAAATCGGCTTCTACAATTCATGTATACAAATGCCAGAAGTATTAGGAACAAGAGGGAAGAATTTTTGGCCTTTGTTGGCACTTCCAGACCACAGGTTATTGGCATTAGTGAAACATGGCTGACAGAAGATGACACAGCTAGTGGGATTGAATGTGAGGGGTATGGTGTGTTCAGGAGAGACAGGGAGAATAAAATGGTGGTAGGTGTGTTATTGATGATAGTGGATGAGCTACAGCCAAGGAGAATAGAAGTGGAACTGCAGGATAGAGAAAAGAGCACATTTGAGGCTATTTGGTGTGAGATTGAAACTAGCAGATCAAATTATGAAGTTGGGTGCTGCTATATACTATGTGTGGAATAGATCGTGGAGATAGTATGCATAAGCAAATAGAAGAAATGAGTGGAAGGAGGGTAATTATTATGGGAGATTTCAACTATGGTAACATTGATTGGAAAGAGGAGAGGACACATGGGAGGAAGGAATTGGATTTTATGCGGTTATTAAGGGATAACTATCTGCGGCAGCATGTAATGGAAAATACTAGAGATCAGAGAGTGCTTGACCTGGTAATTGCATCTGAGAATTTGGCTGTAACGAATATGACCACGTTGCCACCAATTGGTGAGGGTGATCATGGGGTCTTGACTTGGTAGGTGGCTAAAAGTGTGGAATTTACAATTAAGACAGGGTATATGGGGAATTATCGGGCTGGTAAGTATGACAAGCTTAGGAGATTGATTGGTACAATGCCATGGCATGCACAACTGCAAGGGCTAGAAGTTGACAGTGCATGAGAGGCGGTTAAAAAGAGTTTGCATGAAGCAATGGCTGACTGTATACCTAGAGCCCGAATAATAAATCAAGTAGGAGTTAAATGGATGAATAACACCATTAAGCTTAAGCTGCAAAAAAAAGAAACAACTGGGGGGAATTTAAGGGGAAGGGTGACCGGCAGGCACATGAACAGTATAAAGCCCAGGCCAGAAGGGTAACGAGTGTGCTAAGAAAAGCAAAAAAGGATTACGAAAGAACATTGGCCATGCAGGCTAAAGAGAATGCTAAACAGGTTTTTCGACATGTTGCAAGTAAAAGAAAAAATGTATATGTCAGAATGATTTTAAAGAATGCCGATGGTAGGGAGGTAACCGAATCAGTTGATATAGTTGAATAACTGAGCGAGCACTTTACAAGAGTATATCATCCAGGTGGTGACATTGCAGAAATGAATGAACCAATAGATTATACGGGAACTGTGGTGAATGAGGTGGGGGTGAGTAGTCTATTGCAAAACCTCAATGTCAATACATCTGTGGGATTGGATGGTATACCAGCTCGTGTCGTACATGAAGCAGCTAAAGAATTGTCAGTACCCTTGACCATTTTGTTTAATCTGAGTCTCGGGTCTGGGTTAGTACCGAGGGATTGGAAAGAGGGGAAAATTTTTACACTGCATAAAGGAGGTTCCAAGATTACCGACGATTAGCATATCAGAATACAGGATTGGATAGATGAAAATGGGATGCTGTATGGGAGCAACATGGTTTTGGGAAGGGTAGATCATGCCTCAGTAACTTGCTCACGTTTTATAACACAGTGACGGCTGAACTGGATAAGGGTAATGGGTTCACAGTGATTCTACTGGACCTTGCCAAGGCCTTTGACAGGATACCACATGGAACTCTAATCAGTAAACTGGAGCAGATGGGGATGAGTATAGGGTTGGTGAGATGGATAGGAAGGTGGTTGATGGAGAGATACCAGAGAGTGTTTTATTCAGGAGTGGAGTCCAAAAGACGGCTTGTGACTAGTGGTGTGCCACAGGGCTCTGTTCTTGGACCACTACTTTTCAATTTGTTCATTAACGATATAGGAAAGGATCTGAGAGGAAGTGTTCACTTGTTTGCTGATGATGCAAAGTTGGGCAGAGCAATTGTGAGTGCACAGGATGTCAAAATTTTGCAGGATGATTTGGATAGTTTGGAGGACTGGGTTAGGAAAAATGGATGTCAATTTAATGTGGCAAAGTGTAAGGTTATGCATTTTGGAGTGAAAAGATTAACAGCAGTATATCACGGTGGTGGAACCGAACTCCAGGAGATTGATCAGGCCAGAGATTTGGGAGTGTTGGTGGATAGGGAGTTGAAGTTTAGGGGCACATTGCAAAAGTGGCTAAATCAGCTCATCAAATCACATAGGTACCAAAAAATACTTTAACAAGCAGAGACAAACAAGTTATTGTTCTTCTATATCGAGCCCTGATAAGACCCCATCTGGACTACTGTGCCCAGATGGGGAGGAGGTGGAGAGGACCCAGAGACGAGTGACCAAGATGGTGGGAGGTCTGTGGAATGAACCTTATGAGAACAGATTGAAGATTTGTGGTTTGCAAAAATTGGTTGATAGGCGGAAAAGGGGTGATATGACTGAGACATTAAAATTACTGAAGGGGTTCTATAAGATTAATCCAGAAGATATTTTTGAAAATAGGACTGGTGGTGAGAGGACTAGGGGCCATAGATGGAAGCTGGGCAAGAATGTGGTTAACAAGGGTGTTAGAGGTAAGTTTTTTACACCTGGAGAGTGGTAAATGACTGGAATAAGCTGCCAGAGTCTGTTGTTAGTGCTATGACCGTGAATGAGTTCAGGGCGAGGTATGATAGATACTGTGTGAATGTCGAATAGTTGTTCTTGACATGATGATGCCTCCCTCAATGAGTCTGTCGACTCCTTGCAGTCGCCCGAAATAATAATAATATAGCATGGGATTCCTTGTATGTTGACCATGATGGAATCTATCAGAGAAATTCAATAAAAAAGAAGAATATAGTTTAAAACAGTGCATATTATTGCAACTAATAGATCTGTTCCTCTTTGAAAAGGATCAAACCGACATCAGAGCTGTAACTTGAGGAAAATTATCTCTCTTTACAAAAACTACGCAGAGAGAGAGAGTGTGTGTGAGTGAGTGAGTGAGCTAGAGAGAGAGAGAGAGAGAGAGACTTTAAAAGAGTTGTTTGAATCATAAAGGTAAGATTGACAGTGACAGGAATAAAATTTCTATCTGATTATAGTAGTTCAGCTGTGCATTTAATACATAAAGTTTTACTGCCAGGAGAAAGCAAATCAGATTAAAATATGATCATAATGAAGATACCACCACTAACTTTAATTAGATCTCAATAAATGATATTTGAACCTTGTAAAGTGTTCGCGCTATAGTTTTGTGAAATTGTATTTGTAGGTAATGATTTTTTACGCAAATGAGAGTTATTAATAAAACGCAGTGTAAAAATGGAATAAAATCTTAATTCCTCTAAGGATGATGAACGAAATTTTGTAAATTCAGGCCACTTTCTTTCTTTCGTTGTTGTCAATTCTAATGCCGAATGCTGGAGACTCCAAAGATAGCGGAGAGAAAAAGACCAAAAGTACTGGTTATGCAAGGAGTAATTAAGATTACTTAATGATCATAATCTTTAATGGTTCTAACACGCTCTTTGTCTCCCACTACCTTCCAAGTGGTCTTCGATATCATACCCATATTTATAGAATAAGGTTATTAACCTTATGCCTAAAGAATTCTTTGTATGCAAATTGGACATGCTCTGCTGACCAGCTTGCCTGACTGCGGGGTGGAAAACCCGCCCGAGTTTCTGAGAAGAAAACCTCTGCAACATCCATATGAAACTGGATACCTAACCATCAGTTTAAAAGCCTGATAAAGTTACTTCGCACATGCCAGAAGAGATTCCAACCCAGGTCTTTCCAACCAAAGGGCACTTTTATTAATAGTGATAATATAAATTCGGTACATTTAGAACTTTGCCATATTCAGTTATTTTTAAGCATTAGTATGCAAATCAGTTTAGTTATTTAATGATATTTACATTTTCATTATAGCTGTTATTAAGATTTGTTATAAAAATTATATTAATACATACATAATAAATAATAAATTATATCTATATCATCATCATTATCAGCCATTGTCGATCCATTGCTGGATGAAGGCCTTTCCAAGATTACTCCAAAACTGTCTATCCATGGTTCTCCTTTCCCATGTCACTCCTGCAAATCTGATGCAAATCATCAATCCACCGTGATTTAGGTCAGCCTCATGGTCATTTTTTCTGTCGTGGAATCCAATCCATTACTTCTTTTGTACACTGTTGAACTTGTCTTCGAGCAATATGCCCAACCAATTGCCCCAGCAGATGTTTCACTCTTCCTATGATGTCAGAGACTTTGGTTTGGCTTGATTTCTTATCCACCCAGTCTTGTGAATCCAAGCATAGTTCTTCCCATACTAAATTGTGTTGTTCTTAATTTTTGGATTTCCTTTGCATTTATTCCATGTTTCACATTATAGGTCAATATAGGAAGAATACATTGGTTAAAAATCTTTCTCTTCAGGCACATGGTAGTTGACTGTTGAATCTTGAATATTCCAAATGCTTTCCATCCAAGCATCGTGCGTCTTTTAATTTCGTCTATGATATTTTGTTCCATTGATAACTGTTTTCCTATGTATATTTATTATTATTATTATTATTATTATTATTATTATTATTATTATTATTATTATTATTATTATTATTATTATTATTATTATTATTATTATTATTATTATTATTATTATTCACATAATTAATACACAGTCAAAACAAGATATCATATAAACAAAAATTTGACTGGTGATACAAAACAATTCAGATTCTACCCAAGAATCTAAGAATAGTCCATCTGTATAATCGTAAAATATGGACTGTTCCAAGTAATGCTGTTTTTTGTAGGTCATAAGAGGTCACTTCGTTTATGTTTAATTGCTGTAAATAGTTGAATAGCTTCTTTGAAGTTGCACCAAGTGCACCGATAACTATTGGAATGACTTTGGTGTGTTTAAGCCACAGTCTGCAAACTTCGAGTGCCAGATCTCGATATTTAATAATTTTTTCCAGTTCTTTGTTGTTAATGTTATCACTGGGTCAATTGTCAATGTTGTTATTGATGGTTGTTGTCAATCTTGTTATTGATACTGCGATATCAATGATCCAAACCTGTCGATGTTCGATAATTGTGATGTCAGGTCTACTGTGTTCCAAATACCGATCAGATTGTATTCTAAAGTCTCAGAGAATTTTTGCTGTTTCGTTTTCCAATACAGTCTACATTTTATGCTGTCACCAGTTATTAGAAGTAGGGAAGCCATATTTTTTGCATACATGCCAATGAACTATTTTGTCCACTTGATCATGGCAGTATTTAGAGTCAGTTTGAGCTATTTTGGTGCAAACACTGATTAGATGTTCTACAGTCTCATCTTTCGGATCGCATAAACTGCATTTTCTACTGTTATTTGATGTTGAAAAATTTTGCTTTGATTGCATTAGTTTGTAATGCCTGTTCTTTAGCTGCTAGAATAAATCATTCTGTTTCTTTTTAATGTATCAGTATCGTAGCCATTGCCACGTCTTGTTCACGTCAATATTGTTGTCCCCAATATTTCGAAGAAATTGGCCATGCAAGGGTTTATTTTTCCAGCGCACATATCGGTTATTTGCTTGTTTCTTTTTGTAATTGCATTTGTTTCCTGTTGCTTTTAGAAGGCCCTCTTTTATAATTGCATGATGCATTGGCTCAGAGCTATTGTCGATGTAACATCTTAAACTAATTTCTTCTTCTTCCACAGTCTGTCTCACTTGCAACAGACCCCGTCCCCCTATTCCGCTCGGTAGGTACAACCGGTCAACATCACTTAGTGGATGTAATGCATGATGCATTGTCATTAGTTTTCTAGTTTTGCGGTGTCCAGTTTGTTCAGGTCTTCTTTTGTCTAATCTATTATGCCAGCGGTGTATCGGATCACTGGTACAGCTTAAGAATTCATTGCTCAAATTATATTTAATCCATTTAGTTTTGTTTTCAGAATATCTGTAACTATTTTGGTGTATTCTGTTGCTGCCTGTTGTTTAACTTTCGAGTGGAGAATATCATGGGCTTCTAATATTCCTAGGTAATTATAGTGTTCTTCAGCTGAAATTTCTTTTATTATTATTATTTTTTAAATTATTTTTTATTATTATTATTGTTAAGAGAGGCCTCCAGGGAGTCAGAGACTCATCGAGGTCAGGCCACATACTACACACACCAGCTATTATACTTATTCTTGAATTCATTCACACTACTTGCACTCATAATAACCTATTCCAATCATGCACCACCCTCTTAGAGAAAAATTTAGCCCTCACACCCTTCTTGGCGGTCTTCATTCTCAGCTTCCAAGGATGCCCTCTCATCCTTTCCCAACCTTCATAAATTGAAAAATTCCATCAATTAAAGATCCTGTATGACCCTTTCAGAAGTTTGTAAGTCTCAATCATATCACCCCTCTTTATCCTGTTTGCTAGTGTACGCAGTCTACAAATTCACAATCTGTCTTCATAGTCAGTATTCCACAATCCTGATATCATTTTTAACATTCTCCTTTGTACTCTCGCTCCAATATATCAGAATCACAACGGAAACTGGGAGACCAGACATGCGCACAATACTCCAAGTAAGATCTTATCAAGCTCTTATAAAGAGGCAAAATAACATCCTTATCTTTACATGTGAACGTTCGTTTCAGCATTGCAATTATCTTTTGAGTTGTATTTGCAATCTTTGATACATGGCCCCTAAACTTCAACTTCCTATCTATTACCACTCCAAGATCCCTAGCCTCATCAGTTTCTTCTAGCCTAATCCCACCAATATAATACAACATTGGATATCTAATCATGCCGAAGTGAATGACTTTACATTTATTGACATTGAACTGACATCCATTTTCCCATTCCCACAATTCCAGCCTATTCAAATCATTCTGTAAACACTGCATATCAGCAGCATTCGTGATTATCTATCTTTGCATCATCATCATCAGCAGCAGCAAATAACTGTATGTCACTTGTCAAATCCTTTACAATATCATTAATGTATAGATTGAATAACAGTGGACTAAGCACTGATACTTGTGGTACACCACGTGTTACCTTAAACCTTGCAGACTCAGATCCCCCGTATGCCACTTTTTGATATCTGTCAGTCAGCCATCCTCTTATCCATGCTAATGTCGTATAACCCAAACCCATTTTATCAAATTTATGAAGCAGTCTGCCATTCTGTATTCTGTCAAAAGCCTTAGCAAATTCCAAAAGTATCATGGTATATCCATTCCCCTTGTCTAGTTCAATAGAAATATTGTTATAGAATGTGAGCAAGTCTCTAAAACATGACCTTATCTTAGTAAACCAATGTTGTTCATTGCAAAGTAGAGATTCGCTGTCAACTGTTTCTGAATGCGCGCCATAACCAATTTTTCCAAAATCTTCACCACCAATCCTGAGATACTAATTGGTTCGATAGTTGTATAGATCGGTCTTTGCACCACCGTTGTGCGACGGAATTACCATAAATTCCTTCCATTCCTGCGGAATCGTCCCTGTTCTGAGATTCATATTAAATATCCTGGTCAAAGGAATGGCCTTTTCTGCTGAACACTCTTTTAGCGCATGTTTAATGATCTACTTGTTTAATATATATATATATACCTGGTATATATGTATATATACCTGGTGCCTGGTGTTGTACCATCTTTAGACTTGAACTTTGTTTCAGGCGCAAACAAATATATATATATATATATATATATATATATATATATATTTTATATTTATATATATATATATATATGGGAATAAATTTTTAACTTGGGTATATTGTATATTAGGATAACCAAGCAATTTTATATAATAATAAATAATAACAATCTTAATACACCTTGTTGCAACTTATATAGGTAAAGTTGATAAGGCTTTGTATTACTAAAACCTTGGTATTTAGGGTCTAGCTACTCACTGAGGAGACCTCAAAAAAGGTCGAAACCGGTCTGGGTAGTGACCCCACCCATAATGCATTGCAGTATACATCTTCTAGTGAGATGTGCTTTACATTATGGGAAAATACTAAGAATAGTGATCAAAGCTTTAACCACCTTTACAATGAGTTGCCCTGGTGTTGTACCATCTTTAGACTTGAACTTTGTTTCAGGCGCAAACTTAATTGTTTGCATACTTGGGATTAGGAGCTAAAATAACCAAGCATATAAAATTGCTTGGTTATCCTAATATATATATATATATATTTTATATATATATATATATATATATATAATTATATATATATATATATATATATATATATATATATATATATATGTTAAGAATACCAAGCAATTTTATTATACCCAAGGTAAAATACTTTCTATATATATATATATATATATGTGTGTGTGTGTGTGTGTGTGTGTGTGTGTGAGATTTTTTTTTCTAAGTTGATACATGTGTGATAAGCACCCATGTGAAATTGCAAGTCATTCCATCAAGTAGTTTGTTTCAGACAGCTGTCTGAAGCAAACGTTTTGTCTGTATCCCTTGAAATGGATAAAATTGAGTATCGTGCAGATATAAAATTATTTATAAATGAAAGTTTAACGCTAAAAGAAATTCATTCGAAGTTCACAATGGTTTATGGGCAAACTTCCCCTTCATTTTCGAGAATTATGAAATGGGCTGCCGAGTTTAAACATGACCGTAACAGCCTTGAACATGATACACGTGAAGGACGTCCAAACGGTGTAACAACACCCGCACTCGATTATTGATCAAGTGCACGGTATTGTATGACCGGCACGTCTAAGCGCGTAAAATTGCTGAAACTATAGGCATTTCCAAATAACATGTAGGATATATTTTGCATGAAGAACTTCAAATGAAAAAGCTTTGCGCAAGATGGGTGACGGGCTCGCTCACAGCAAATCAAAATGTACTCGCATGAAAATCTCTGAACAGTGCTTAGAGCGTTTTACAAGATGAGACTCATTTTGTACGTCGATTTATTACTATGGATGAAACTTGGATTCAACATTACAACCAGAATCCAAACAGCAGTCAAGACAGTGGACCGAAGCCGGTTGTTTAGCGCCAAAGAAAACAAAGTCGGTTCCATCAACAGGAAATGTCATGATATCGGTGTTTTGGGATGTTAAAGGCATTTTGTTTATTAATTATCTTGAAAAGGGTGAAACAATAACCGGAAAATATTACTTATCTTTTAACAAGACTGGACGAAATATTCGTGAGAAAAGTCCCGGTTTGTAGAAGAAAAAAATCATCTTTCATCAGGACAGTGCACATTCCCACAAAGGTGTTTTGGCAATGGGAAAAGTAAAGGATATACACAATGAATTGTTGGAACATCCGCTCTATTCCCCAGATTTGGCTCCCTCTGAATTCTATCTCTTCCCTAAAGTAAAACTCTTCCTCGCTTGTTAGCGTTTTATTTCGAATCAAGAGGTGATTGCAGCTGTAGAGGGATTATTTGCAGATCTTACTGAGAACCACTACAGGGACCAGATAATGGAGCTGGAGTATCGCTGGAATAAATGCATTAGTCTTAAGGGAGATTGTGTTGAAACACAAAGATAATTTTGAAATTATAAATTCGTTTTTTTTGTTAGGCCGAGAACGTTTCAGACTATCCTTGTATATATATATTTATGTATAACCAATTAGAATTCTACTCTCCTTCTTGTATAATAATCATTCAGTCACATTCGTAGATCACCGAATTAAAAGAAATATACACACAGAAATATGAAAGTAATTACGAATATTCAGGTTAATAAAGTCAATTAAATTAAAGCAAGTCAAATGCTCCATTATGTGTCAGCTATTGAAAGTCTGATAGGATATTAGTCTCGTCTCGCTTCCGTTTTTCTGCAGATAATCTCTATCGTTTTAGGCAAACTTCATGTAAGCATCCATTAACATGTCATCTGCAAATAAATTTATCTTATGAAGTTATTGTCTATTGAATTTTCAAGAATTATTTCGTACCATTTCATTTGATTCTGAAATTGTATTCTAGAGTAAAAATGATCGTGACACAAACTGGCGTTCACCTTGGCCACAAACTGCTAGTTTTTGTGTCTGCTAAGCTTCTTTAGGGACACAAAGAGTGCCTCTGAAGAACAACAGTTGAAAAAATAACACTGTCTGACCGCACTCTTTAACCATTACTCTTGCATTGAAATTCTGGTGTTTCGTGTATTGCTTGATTATTTGCAGGTATCTGTTGTAATGTGGATTCCATTAGAAAATAAACGCTTTTTATAAATTTTACGCTTTAAAATGATGCTATAAATATACATACCCGCCAGTGAATTAGAAAATTTTATTTAATAGGGTGCTGGACCTCCTTTAGCACGAATAGAAATAAAAAAAAAAATATGCGGTTTGGCACAGATTCCACGCGGCGTTGGATTGCATCTACGTCTAGGATATACTCACGATTCACCAGACCTTCCTTTAACTGGCTAAGATTTTACGAAAGATAACTTTGTTCTCGGATCTGTTTTTTTCTCTCATGTCCCATACATTCTCAACGGGATGGGATTTGTGGTGGCCAGGGAAGATGGTGGAAGTCGTTGGTCATGTTGGTTGAACCACTTTTGAACAATTCCTGAGCAATGGACACTAGCATTGTCGTCTATGAAACAATCGTCATCTACTGGATTAGAGTCAACATGGCAGGTGAACTTGATCAGCTACAATATTTAGATACTCATTGGAGGAAAACTGACCTTCCAGCAATATGTGGGCATGTATTATTAGTACAGAACGAATCCCCTGACACCACCTCCAGAAAAGTGAGTTAAATTTACAAGGCAAACTTAGTTAACTGCTTCATGGGACTTCCTTCAAACTCTTTCCCAATCGTCGCTGCAGAACAAGGTGTATCATGACGAGTCAACCGCATTGCATTTTTCCAGTCTTCCAGTATCCAGTCACAGTGTTCCCGACACCACTATGCATAGAATTGCTTCCTGTATAGAATTGCTACTACAACACCGATCCTCTTCTATTCCCCGCACATAGTTCGGTGAGATCTGGGTCGGGGACAGTCTTTATTGAATGCTACGGTCAATCACTGCACACAGCAAGTCCAGTTTGCATGTACAAGCCTTTAACGGCGACGGTGATCTTGTTCTTGACAGACTGTCTTAGGACCACAGTTACGTCTCTTAGACGAACAATGTGGGTTATTTTTTCCACTTATTATACACCTTTGATATTTCAGCTTTTGAGAAATCAGTCAGCTCTGCTGTTTTCAAAATCGTGTATGCAGCACAAGGGGCACTCGTAATAAACCCTTTATCGAACGCTAAAAGATCTTTTGTTTTTCCCATTATTATTAACAATATTGCCGATTACTGACCAGCATCATCCTTAATCAATTGCCTATAACACGTGGTGAAGCTCGTGACCAAGTAATTTGCATATACGATGCGTAAGTGTCGTTTATGTACATCTGCATAAAGGTTTCTAATTGCCAGTATGTATAATAAAGAATCAAGGAATAAAAGAAACGACTGAAACTTAACAACGGATGGTTTGAATAGAAAGAATACGAAACGTATTTTAAAGAAAGAGAGAGGGAGAGAGAGAGAGAGAGAGAGAGAGAGAGAGAGAGAGAGAGAGAGAGAGAGAGAGAGAGATAGAGGAAGTACATGATTCCGAAGTAATTTAGGAGAATAGGATATCCTATCTTACAAAAGTGAGACTGAATTTAGGCTAATAATGAAGCTTTATAATATTCGAAGTAAACGAAGGAATGACGAACACAAGTTTACTTTAACTCCAAGGTTGCTATTTAAAATTGTATTTTTTTTTCATTTGCCTTATCTGTACTTCGTCCTGCCATTCATAATGTTTTTGTTTTAGCTTTCCGTATGGGTTAATGTATACTAGAAATAGAGATTATGGTAAAGGCTAGTTGACCTATTACGAATGATTTGAGTTTTCTAGTTTCTTTCTTCCTGCAATTTAATATTTTATGAAATAACTGTTTCATCTAATACGTTTATAATAAATCCCAGTACATTTTTCTCATCGTTATGGAAAAAACGTTAATACCTATTGGAAAGACAACATATTTGCATTAATTTGTTGATGTCGATTTAATGTTTCAATCTAGGTAATGCATGAACATAAATGCACGTTAATCTGCTTATTTCAGATCCTTTGAAATCCGTTAATGCTGTTTGATAAAGGAATAATTTCCTTATATTCACATTAGCACACCTTCAATTTTAACGGTAGGGAATTATTAACTTGAGAAATCTTATATGTATTCTACAGTCTCGATTTTTGATCGTAACTTTCTCCATTCTTATTTACATAATAATTAAGCCATTTCCTTGTTTATAGAGATTTGCTTTTAGAGATGAAAGCAGTAGACCAGCACTTATGATCTTCAGATTTTATTCCTAATGTTATGTTTTAATACATCGCTTTTATTCTTTCATTCAAATTTCACTAATATTGCCTTGTATAATTCATAATACATACTTCGAGATATCTCCTTAAATACAATTATAATTCCATTCTCCAAAGGAAATATGACATGAAGAGTTGGATATCTGTATGCTGAATATTTTGTTTATGTTTACAATTTGAATAAAATGTGATGTTTAATGTATCAAAAAGAGAAATTCGTAACAAGTTCTGTTACATGCTATATCGAATATCTAAGGGAACATGGCGTCCTTAATCCAATACGCAAAGTTTAACTTAGGTACCATTTAACATCAAGATTGAATACCCACAGCCCATAAAATTAAACTATTTTATTGAATTAATATACATTTTAGAAATATAATAGATAACAATGAAATTCTTCTGTATTATTGCCATTAAAATTAAATATACCAATAATTAAAAATTTTATCATTTTTGTTTGTACTCTATGTATATTGCATTGGTATAATTAAAATGTATTTATTAATATAAATGTTTCCGATGTTTTTAATTTATAATTCGGGGTTTTAAAGATCTTATTTTGAATTAATGACTTGACAAGAAGTGGAAATATGGCTAAGTAGTAAATGTGTAGATAATGTTAGGGCTACGCAAGACGGAAAACGTACTATTAATATGCAGTATATGATAAGAAATACACTGGTATTGCTAAATATTATGAAGCTAAATAAATGTCTATAAATTAATGCAGTTGTGTTTACGACGAGCGAGTGAGGACCCAGTCGAAGAAATATGTGTAGAAGGAAGCGGAGTTTTGTAATATTATAATTTTAATGTTTCGATCAATTCTGAGCATATTTTCTTACTTATTAAAGAATTTTAATTAAAATAGCACATTATTGACTTCATTGGTCCATCTACATAAATATTTCTGGGTTGTAATATTTGCAAAACTTTAGATTACTGATTACTAAAATGCTTAGATGCTTATATCAGATGGACTACTCATTTTTCACTTTTTACATTCCTAATTGGCCTTTAATTTCCAGATTATCTATCCTTTCAGATATACTATATTAAGAATGAATTATGTCATCAAATTATAAAATCTATTCAAAGAAAAAAAAAGAAAATATAACATTATTAGAAGCATAGAAAACTAGGTTATTCTAGCAGACGACCTAATTATAACACTTGACTAGCTACATTTATCTAGGTAAACAGACAATAGATAAGGTATTAAAAATTAGATGCGGTTTTCTGTGATATAAATGTCACATTCATCAATGTCAAGTAGACCAACTAGATAATTAACAAATATTAGAAAACTTACAGATAAGCATATATATACTCTTTGAAAAGCATGATGTGCATTCACTCTCTTTCTTTTCCCCCCTTCTTATTCGTAAATAAGAGAATTATGCCTTGAGGATATGTTTATCGTCGAAAATGAAGTTGATACACTGCTTATGATGGAGACACACATTTCATTACTTATCACTCATTTATAACAAGAGGGCTCTTTGTTTATATTTCCATAAATAATTTAGCTTTTTTGCCACATGCGAAAAAATTCCTAACAGTCTTATAACTGTCCTTTTTTGGCAGAAAAATATAAAAAGTGTTTCTTGCTTTTCAAATAAATAAATAAAATTGAATTTTGTTTAAGATTTTTCCCTTCTGTATTATTGTCGAGTTTTAATTTGAATTCGTCAATATTTAATCACGTATGCAATTTTAACTATGAATTAAAAGGTAATAAACAATGTTGAATGAAATTTGATTGTGCTTTGATATATTTATTTGTTTCGTATGTTGATACAACGGCCTTGAGCCCCTTTTAAGGGAAGATACGGCATTACCTCAATCATCTGTCAGATTTGGTTTCGAATACCTGCAAGGTAAAGTGTGAGTCTATGAGTGTGTAGACCTACCTTGGTCTTTAGTATCACTCAACTATGTATGCTGTCTGACCAACATCTATTTCCCGCATACAGTATCGGTTTGTTAATTGTATTACCCGTGCTATCGTATCTCATTTCAAGTCTCTACTCTTGTTAGTTGCAGTTCATCTATACTTTCATTGGATGTATTCCTTTCAACTCCTTTTTTAATTTGCCCATCTCTCTTGAATACAATGTAACCATCGAATTCTATCCCCTTAGGGGCATCCTCGATTCTGTCAACACGATATCACTAATACCAAAAATTTATTTCGTTTATGTTTACCAATGAAACATTTCCTCGCGTTTATATTTGATGCTTCTGGTGCTAATCAAGATGCAAGATATTCAAACACTAACTCTCATAAAAATTCAAGAAACTCTTAAAACCATTCAAACAAGAGGCCTGTATCGATTACTGAACAAAATTTCCATTCTCAAATGCTATCGCCACTTTAGGGAAATATTAGACTGAGGTTTCACTCTCTTACTCACTTTATCATTACCATTGTAATATCATCCATCTTAATAGGTATGTTCAAACTTTCAAGGATCCATCTTACTCTTCCACACCTGCACCCCGTTATCTTTGAAACCAACCGTCTAAGTTTCGTTTCTCTGCCTATACCCCCTCTCTCTCTCTCTCTCTCTCTCTCTCCTCTTCCTCCTATCAACAGCAATCTAACAGTTCACACTGTCGTTTGTGCTTAGAGGAAGGCCGTCGTCAGCAAACAACTCTGTTCTTCCCTCAAATTCATCTCATAGATTAACGTCATCATCTTTACTTATTATACAATTCCTAATCATCGCTATTCTCTTTATCTCCCTGCTATTATGTCTCTGCAAAATATGAACGCTACCCACAATATGTGGTACAGATTTCAATAATTATAAAAAATGAATTATAACAATAAGTAGATAATAATTGAATAGTTAAACTATCTAAAATAAACTGGATAAAATAGTGGGCGAGTGGTTTCTGCATTTATCATTTGTGTCCGGTACAAATGAAATGCAATCCAGGAGGTCTAAGTGAGTCAACGTAGTAACTCCTTGGTACCATCTCTGAAATCAAGTTCATCGCACCAATCTAAAAGGCAAATCGGTCTATGGATACACACAGTTGTCAAATAGAGCAGAATGTAAAGAAAGCAGTTACTTTGATTCTGTTAAAGAAATTAGGCGAATGAGTAGAAACGATGATAGTTATTTTATACTGACAAAATGAATTTAATAACTGCTACAATAAGAACGCGAGTATATAGTGTTATGTAAAGATGGTGTCTGTCTCTGTAGTTAAGTTATTTGACTGAATTGAAGTCTCTGAAACAGAGAAATGATCAAAGCCTCATTCAGTAAATCTAAGACATGATTTTTCCACTAATCGCCTGCTGTTTTTCTTTCTCCTGCAAACCAAACTAGTTATTTTAATAGTTATATTTCTGAAGCAGTATATTAAAAAGTTACATATCATTTCAACTTAAATAAAAAAAAACGTTTTGGTAATTTGCATTTCTAGGAGTCGTCCTGTGCGAAAACTTGGTTTTGTAAAGTTTTGCTGGAGTAAATCAACAAAGCATTCTTAACTGGTATTTAAATGTGATGCGATTTTTTAAACTATGTTACTCTAGACAAGCAGTGTCATTTAATGTACAAAAATATATCTTTTGGCAAGTAACATTTCAGAAGTTTCTTTTAAAAGTAAAATGGGGAAAAAAATCTTCGTTGTAAGACGAATTTAGAAAGTCATTCAAAAAATTCTCTTCAAAAATTCCATTAGTTTACTTTTACTGTCAGAATAAGTGTAATTATTACAAATGTAAGAAGTGAAGGCAACAAACAGTCATAAAGTGTATTTTCAAAGCACATGTTCTCTTTAGCAACTTTCATTTATGCTTACGGCGCTGAAGCAATGAAGAGAACATTTTTTTTCCCCTCGTCCATTATTACACGTCACTTTATGCAGTGCCGTCCATGTGTTATCTAAATTAAAGTAAGCAGGAAAGCTTTTATGGTGGGTAGATATTTTAAAAGGAACATGTTGTATCTTCCCCGAAGATATCTGGTTGAGCCCCGTTCCGATGCTAACAAATTCGCAAGACGGAAGCTATTCGTTTTACTTGACTGCTATTCACAATTAATATGCTCATTAGAATGTTGTGTATGACACAATATTCGCAGTCTTCCTATCTCCATACTTTTGCATTTGCGCAGCTATTGCTACTTTGTAAACAAAGCATTCAAGTGAAAGAGAATATATTAAAGATAAATTATTAAAAATACGATAAATAGCAAGCTCATACCTAATTTCTAAACAAATGTTGTGAAGATCGAAGTCTTGGTATGAATTATTGATTTAAACATTTTACAGTTCGCCACCTGGTGGTGAATGTATTGGTCTCAGGCCTTCGTTTTCTGAAAATACTGCTTTATTTTACTCCACAAAACATTACTTTGTCTTTAAAAGGCATACAATTTAAAAATACATCTCGTATTCAGTTTTTATTTGTAGTACGTTACAATAATCGAAACAGAAAGTTGGGATATATTTTCTGAAAGTTATATAAGAGATAATTTTCTCTGAATAATGCTACGACTACGACATGAAATGTTTAATACTTATATTGATGGTACTGTAAATGTATTTTCTCATATACCACTCTCTATGTAATAATATCCCATCTCATGGACTTCTTTCGGCAGGTTCTACATATTATTACAAACAGTATTACATTAATTTCGTTAAATCCCTTTCTGAACGTCATATTAAACATACAAAATATACTGTTTTGTATGTTTACCGTTTAGAACCCCTATGTTTGTGAGTAGCATGACAATTTTAAACGATTATGCTGAAATTGTGACACTTTCCCTTATAATCAACCGCTCTCTCTCTCTCTCTCTCTTTCAGTCAAATAGGTTTAATGTCAGTTATCCTAGTGCTAATATATTCTTCCGCTTTATAAGTTCATTCTCATTATCATTTCCGAAATCCATATTTTATTCAAGTTACTACTGTTTTTTCTTTAGTTACTGTGTTGTAATTATACCTTAATTCATTTATCAAGAGCTTAGACCATATTACACAGTCATGGGAATATTGTCTTTTCTCAAGGCTTTAATACTTTCTAAATGAATTATATTTTTCAACAAATTATCTATACTTATACAAAATTCAACCATAAAGAAAAATGTATTTATTAAGTTCGTCCGTGCTATTTCTAATTTTCTTTTATTCTTTAATTTAAAAAGTGCAAACTCGTTAGAAAAAAAAATTATAGGCATGTATGGAAATTGGAATTACACAAAGGTGCGAATGGGGTTTTCTACAGTTGGTACTGTATGACATCACAAAAGTGGTTCGTATTTGTTCAAAGATAAGTTGCCAGTTGTTCTTCCTCTTGTGCAAAGGTAAGCATTATCATTAGTTATCGAACAATTCCATTTACATCGAAATATGTTGTATTACATGCTTGCTGAAAACTAAACTTTACACAAGTGATGACCAAACATACGTATTGGCAACAGTATTTGAGACACTTATAATCAGAGATTATTCAACTCCTACTTACAAGGCCTATATCTTGTTAAAATGAAAACCCTTGTAAAATATCATTGTATATATACTAATTTTCATGTATGTCGCTAATACGAATAAGCAGGAGGAATATGGAGCATTAATTAAAGGTAATCGTAACCATGCATCACACAAGCATCTTGGATGAGACGTAATAACATTCCAAGCAAACAAACAGGTGAAACATTAAACGGAAAATATTTGGAGTAGTATTTAATAAGCTTCAAAAGTGCGCATTCTTTCGAATTAAGTGTCTCTAATCGAAATTGCAAAAGCTCACCGAAAGAGTTTTGCAGTACCGTATATTAACAATGTTCCTAAATGTCATCCATTTACCGGCATCATAACATGATGCCCGTAAATGGGCATCGTAACATGAACTCAAGAAAGCGTGTAATTAAAATAAAAGAGTAACGTTAACACATTCCTTCAGAAGCGACTGGATTCAGACGGAAGTTTATATACCCTACTTTAGTTAACGATTTTGAAAGTACTTCTGTATTATATTTCTAGAACATATTCATTCTGTCGGCAAAGTAAGTATAAATATTTCTGTGTATTCCTCCAGAGACGTGTAATGGTCGATGTCAAGATGAGCGTTATCGACCATAACCAGGAGCCGCGTGAGATTTTAATTAGAAATGTGTTAATGTCCCCCTTTTCAGAAAATTAGATTACCTAAAAGTATAAGTGGAGAGAAGACTTCTTGAAAAGATGGGCATAGGAAAAAATGATTTAGTTTCATTTTGTGAAGTGCAGGAGGCCCTGTCAGAGAATAACTGAACGGAAAGTGGGGAAAAATGTATTTTACACAACAGAAACGTTTATCATTTCAAACATTGCTTTCCTTACTGAAGCATTTCAAAACAAGGCATTATAATAATGCATTTCAAAGCACAGCAAATGAGATAAAGCATTTAAAAACACACCAAATAAGATACAGCATCTCAAAACAAAGCAAACAAGATAAAGCATTTCAAAAACAATACAAAACAAGATAAAGCATTTCAAATCAAAGAAACATTTCAAAACAAAGCAAATAAGATAAAGCATTTGACTTAAATTTTAATTTTCATTTCAAAATAAAGCATTTCAGAACAAGCAGCAAAACGTATCGATAGATTATTCATGTCCTTGCTTTTTCTATTTATGTCTTTCCGTACCTCTAGTGTTTTTTTTCCATAACTCTCTACAGTTATATATCAACTGCAGTAGCAGAGAAACGTATAGTTGTGCCTCTTCTATACTGTACCAGACTATGAGTTATTCCATGCATCCATCTGCCATTCCAGAAGGAAATATCAAAAATCTTCTCACAGTGGTTTTCTTTTGGACAAAAAAATCCATTCCGATTCGAATGTTTGACGAATTGAAGTTTATTTTATTTATTGAACGTTTTGCACTGTGATCTATGAAAAAAAGTTTGAATTTTGACAACCATTATTACAGTGAGAGTAAAAAGTGTTGTTATAAACTTACGCTAATTCATTCCACTTCTTATTATTTTAGTACGTATAGTGGTTACAATGTTACACTTGAAATTAAAGTAAAAATTGAAATACGTGGAAGCAATATCAAAAAGGTTTGAGGTGATCTAAAAACTATATTTGACCTTATAGTGAATTCATTAGTCCTTGACCAGCAGAAGACAATTGTGAACGTATAGGATGTAATATAAATGAACGTAAAATATAGAATGGATATTTTGCTTTTCTAAAAGAATTCTTTAGCAATAATGTTACTACAAAAATAATAGAACGTTGATTTACTGGAAGAAATGTTCAGAATATTACAGCAACCTTATATATCGCAGGTTACATAAACGTCTGATATCTCAACTACTACTGCTTGAGTTCTTCGTCCACGTGTATTCCTAGTTTTGGAGTTTAAAAACTACTCAGATTTTTTTCATGCACATTTCATTTATCTGTTTTCCATTTGACTGTAGGTTATTATATATTTTTCCGCGTTGAAGGGAGATAGCGAGTTTTAATTGAAATCTGCAGATTCCATTGAAAAGTTAATAAGTTTTTTTGATTAATCCTAAATTGGGATAATTAATCCCCATAATCCTAAAGTTGATGTGTAAAAAGACTGTAGCTATGTGCACACAAGCAATCTCCGAACATACTAAAATTAGGAAATCAAAAACTCTTGGGTAGTTTTTGAATAGTGAATTTATTCCGAACAAAACAAACAAACCTTTTTTTTTTTTCTATATTCGAAAATCACCTAAAAGACAGGTTCTTGAATTCAGGAAAAAAGCAGCAGACAGCAGCGAATTAGCCAATACACACATATACTTATTTTTGTTTTCTTATTTCTATGGCATGTTTATACTTCCTTCTATTTTGTAAGAGTTAAACATTATAACGAAAAACTACTTGAATAGAACCCTTCTTACGTAATCACTATTCTGATATGTGCTAAATCAAAATTTACTTTTTGTAACTTCCTTGCATGTATCACTGTCCATCCTAATTTTCTCGGAATCTGAAGTATGCCGTTACAGGCTTGACATCCACGTAATCTAATTTCTAAGAACATTCTTCTTGTTAAAGTCCATTGGCAACAGTTGACCATTACTTTAAAAGTTGCGATGTTTTCAATTTTCTCTCATAAAGGCCAAACCAATACCATGCTTTCTTTTTGCGTATAGCTGTTTTTCTTGTTCATCAATTTCTATCAACAACAGATCCAATTTAAGAATACATTTCCGATGTTCTTTTAACACTATAAAATCCACTTGGCTATAATGCAGGAATTTGATCTAATCTTCTGTCTTTTCCTGAAACATATTATTGCATTTTTGACTAAAAATGAATAACTTATCGTGTCTTATACTACACCCAACACATTACGATTGCATTGAACTATGGATGAAATAACTACGGATAGGAAGCCAGAATATTATGTTTGTTAACTTTAAAAGGTAGAGTTACCTTTTAAGGAATGAGAAACTAGAGTTAAAATTTACACGACTGTTATATGATTGTTGGTCGGAATACAAAATAAAAGCTTTACAAAAACCTTCGGTCATTGGTCGGTTATATATTTTCCCGTTAATGGTTTCTTTTTTTCTTAGTTAGTTGGCTGGTTTGTTTAGATTACAACAAAGCAACTAATGCTGTTGGCGAATGTAGAATCCTCAGGTACTTTTTATCTAGCTAATGTTTTTGTGGGTTAAAAATCCGTCTACTCAGTAAGAAAATCTCGACCACCTGTGTATCAGATTTCTTTTAGAGTGTTATCGGAATAAAACAGAAGTATTTTCAGCAAATAGGTATTACTTCTAAATGCGCTGCAGAGACACATATCCCGTTGTAAAAAGAATACAACGGAGATTTCGTACAACACACATTTGTTACTTACATATTCTCAAAAATCAATTTTTTTCAAATTTATATCCCTCGAGGTAAACAAAAATCTAAAACTGCATTCTAAAAAAAAGTTATAAAAGTTATACAAAGCTAGTCAATTTTTCGATCAAAATATGAAAGAAAAAAATTCAAGAATATGGTATTCCTCATATTAATCATCAAAGTATTGTTTGTTCAAAGTTTTCCTACAAGGCTGGAATTCATTCTCCGATCATTCATGAACAAGATTTTAGTCTCTGTCCAAATCAATCACTAAGTTTCTGCCATTTTGAGATTTATAGTTTCGACGGTTTAATGAAAAACTGTTTCTTTCCTCTGATGTGGCTCTCGGTTGCTCGCATACTGGAACTTCGAGCGCAGTTATTCTTCATTCGGCATGTTTGTTACATGTGGGCTTAAAATGCTGAATGTATCAAATTATGATTTTTACAATTAACCAGACATGTATTAATTTTCTGTTCATTAACATATATATATATATATATATATATATATATATATAGTGTTAATAATTAATATATTATATTTATGAAGATATCGAAAATCTCATTATATTTAATCATTGATTTGTAGCAAAACTTACAACAAATGTGTGTTGTACGTTAGTCTGTAAGATCCTACTATCAATATGACTACGTGATGAGAATATTGCACTGTTTTATATAGGTGAGAACAACAACCTTCATGTTCTTCAAGTTAATTTTTTTAAAAAACTCAGATGCGAGTTAATTTAAATATATATTTAAAAGGTAACAACTAAATAAAATAAAAATTGTGAAGTGAGAGCACTTCAATATTTGCATGACAATTGCATATAAATATGTAGCTTGCCACAGTGGATCTGAAATGTGCTAATAGGTAATAATGAATGAATATTTAACTAAGGTACATAGTTCATAAAAGAGTAGCCAGGTATATTGCATTGTTATTGATGATTTGTCTTCATATTTCTCCCATACACGAAAGGCCTCTAGCAAACAGATATCATGCGAGGGCGGAATCCAGGAATACAGCTATCTGTTGATATTTTTCTTAAACTGGTGAAGATGATAGTCCATTGGTAATGCTTCATGAGGAAGACTGTTCCACAGAACTGGAATGGAAGGAATGAAAGATCGCTGGGAGTAGAAGGTTAGGCGAGTATGCCCATCGAGTGTAAAAGGATGTTGAGCAGCTGTCGTTTCTGTACGTCTGGCAGCAGAAATGGAAGGCATAATGGTTTCTAATTCTGCTGAACAATGACCATAGAAAGATTTGTCGAAGTTATACAATGTAGAAACTGATCTTCTATGAGAAAGAGGATGAAGAGAGAGTCTGCAAGAGAAGCATCGTTTATCAACCGGACAACACTTTTTTGAATATCATCAAGAATTTTTAAGTGGGTCTTAGGTGCACCACCCCATGCATGACAGCAGTATTACAATGTAGGTCGATTTGGGATTTAAAGCCGGTAATTTTCGACAGGGAAGTAACCGTCTTGGCTGGAAAAGGATGCCAATATCTTTGGAAGCTGATGCTATAGAAGTGATATGATTGTGCTAGGAAAGGTTTGAGGTAATATTTGGGCTTGAACGTTGCTTAGAATTACCAAAACTAAGTGTAGAAGTTCTGAGCTTTTTTTTTACTGGAAAACAAGCAAAATAATGCGCTGAACACTGATTATAGATGTTCAGCAAGCATGAGATATTTAAGCATTGCAAGGCTAGTCATATGAGTAGGACGAGTAAAGTGTGCTATCATCAGCAAAACTACGAATAGAGTTTGAATTCAATGAGAGTAGATCGTTTAAGTAAATCAGGAAGATGGTGAGTGAAATGACAGTGGCCATTTCACTCAGTTGTCATTAGCCTGAGGGCCACTGATATTACCATGAAAGTCTGACGACAGCACTGTCTACCATTACACGTAGAGATCGACATGAGAGAAAACTGGAGATCCATTTACACAAGGACGAAGGCATGGTGGTAACTTGTTGAGAAGCCCTCAATGCCAGACCCTATCAAAAGCTTTGGAGATGTCAAGCACAATGGCACAGGTTTCCCCAAACCTTTCCACAGAATGGGTCCAGAGGTGAGTGATGGATTTCAGATCTACTGTGGATCTAGATGGCGAAATTGATACTGTTGGTCACTAATTAGAAAGAAGTTCTGAAGGTTTTGAAGACGTTGATTGTTCTGCTCGTAATATAAAATCAACACCGCATATGCATATTCAATCTGTTATCATTTATATCTGTGCAAGTATATTAATATTTTGTTTGAAACTGAAATTTTAATATTCTGTTTAGTATAAGTATCTATTAGTTGTCTTATTCGTATTATCTTCTTTCAGATACTACAGATAAAGAGCAAGTAGAGAGCCATAAAAATTATGAATAATTCATAGTATTTACATGCATAAGGGACGGGACTTGTCAAGATTGGCTCTCGTAACTATAATTTTAGAATATATAAGGTAGTTAGTCTGAATCATTACTAGCCATTATCTATCGAATTCTAGATAACCTGAAGAAAATCCATTAACTGAATGTCAATGGAATTTTTCCCCCATTTTATTTTCCTGCATAACTGATTATTTCATCAATTCGTCATCATTTTGTTCGACGTCCTCCTCCTCCTTTTTCCTGCAGTGGAAACCAAGCAAGTTTTTCTTTTATCTATCATTGCATTGCTCTTGACTTCGAGCAAATGGGTCCACTTCAAATATTTCACTCTTTCTCTTATCTAAGTATTCCTTTTGCGATCCAGTCTTGTAATAACAAACAGAATATGCAATTTCATACTAAATTGTGTTGTTAATTTTTGACTTTCCATTTATATTTAATGTTCATGCTTCGCATCCATATGTAATATAGGGAGAATGCACTGGTCAAAACCTATCTTTTTGGGAGTAGTGGAAATTTACTTAACAATACAGACTGCAATTTTTTCCAAATGCTTTCCAATCAAATATTGTTCATCGTTTGATTATTTGATCTATTAATACCTCACTCTTGTCCTAAGAATATGCAATGGTTCATATATTTTATTTGATCATCATAATAATCATCACTGATTTTTATTACTTCTGATTATATAAATCTTTTGAATACGATAACTAGTGTTATTCCTAAAGGTATATTATTACGAGTAGCGTATCTTCCAGGCTGAAGAAAAAACCCAAGATCCGTCCCTTTCTACACGGGATTTGAACCGAGATCTTTCCTAAAAAAAGGGCTAAGTCGAAACCGCCTGATTTGTGGAGAGTCTCCAATAAGAAAGATAAATGGTGTAAATTATTTTCCTTGTTTCAATGAATTAGTGAAAAGATCAGATGCCTCTAGACATCTGAACTTTTCACTAATTCAGTAAACTTTGATAATTTGGTTAGAATTTGATTTCGCATTAGATTTTTCCTTCAGCACTTTGAACCTTAAGCAGAGGATTGTATAACAAATAAATTATAAACAATTAAGATTGTTTCAAGGCTTCGCTGAGAATATTTTAAAGCTGTTTTCAGAGAACATTGTGCTTATTTATCTGTGTAGCTCAAATCTTTATAATGAAGAAACAAGAAATAAAAAATCAAAGAGAACAATGCAGAAAAAAAATTGAGTTTTTTTTTGGGGGGGGGGAGTTGAGAAATACAATTATATACATGAATGAAATCCAAATCAACGTACGTAATACATGAGGGTAGTTTGGATACTTAAATTTGAAAGATAAGGTTTTAATTAGTCTTATCCATTCATTAAAAGAATCTCTTTTAAATCACTTCTTTTGTAAATATTTAAACAGTGGTCCATCTGTTTCTTATTCATTTCTTTATTTTTTCTGGCACACTCATTCAGAACTTTAGCAATTTTATGTTGGGAATTAGAAGACACTTCATCTCATTTTCGGAACCGAGTGCTAGATTCTTCTTGTGATATATAAAGGGCAGAATTCTAAATTTACACAGCACACTGTGGAGATTCTTCTTATACAGAACTGTTGTTTTTGTTGTGTGTTACTAAAATAAACTCCTACTTTTACAAGTTTTCCCCTTTCGCATCATTATCTTGCAAAACACCCAACGAGTCCCAAGGGCGCCATAACGAGAATTCATTTGGTAGTTCCTGTACGAAGCCCGAAAACACTTCGATATTCATTGCCTACAGCAACTCTATTATCCCCTTGACTTTTTGTTCTCCAGAGCATGAAAAATACGTACTACTACAGATGAGAATACATTTGTATACAAAATATAGAATAGATTAAGCCTGTTACAATCCATTCGAAATGAGAAGGATTGAAATAATGTATGAGGAAAAGAGTGTATAAAAGAAAGAAATGTGGACTTTATGGCCGAATTAACAATTACAGTGGATCACGCATTTCCAATCATCGAAATCGGCGTTTTTTTTTAAAAAATAACAGCGTATGAACAAAAACATCCTATTTGTTTGAAAATAAAATGCAGAAAGATATTACGTTTGCTGAATTGCCAATTAAAATACAAGATTTTATTTTTATGATAATTTCTCTTTCCAGTTTTCAAATAAACGTTGTAAACTTATATTCCAACATGATAGTTTCAGTTCTTTTAAAACCCTAATAAGAGTTTTACTTAGTAGAGTATAATTATGCTTATACTTGTGTGAATAAAATTGGAACACATTATAGAATAATGCCAAAAGATATTCATTACTACAGAAGTAATTATGTAGTACACACACACACACACACACACACACAAAGTAGTAGCAAGAACTTATACAAGAGCGAAATCGTTGAACTAAAAACATCACCTTCAAGCAAGAGTGATTTCTGTAGTTCTTGGTTTTTATTTCTAGAATTCATGACCACCTTTTAATGGTATTATAATTGCTCTAATTATCTAAAAGTTTTGATTCATGCTCTTGTAGTGACCAATACAGCAGAATATGGATAATACATTTAACGAAAAATGTGCTATAGATGTGCGAAAGATGTGTGTTTAGTTATACGAATCCAATATACATTAGAAACAAAAATCATGAAATTTAAATTTCATGACACCAAGTCCATGTGAGGGCACTCTACTTCGTTACACACAATTCACCGTCACTACTACTTACTCTTCCATCAACACACAGTGACACTGCCATCACAAAGTAATTTGTGTCTGTAAATTGCATGTGTTTTCTTGGCCGATTTGCCTGCATGCAGGATGAGAAAACCGAGTTTTCGTGAGAAAAAGTACTCTATCACGTCCATATGCAATCGATAACTCATGTTTAGTTGAAAAAGCCCATATAAAGAATCCAGTTCTCACTGTCAGAATCGAATGACGCAACTTCTTCCAAATGCAATACGGATGTGGCTGTTACCGATCATTAAACAACAGCAACAAAAAAAATAAAACTTTAATCATACGAATGAAACTGTATCTGTTGAAAAGAAGTAATTATGGTGAAATCCCGTTCTCTATTTGTTATTTTGACAAGTAGATGTAAGAAAGACAACTTGTAACAACGATGCTTAAACATATTAAGAGAGTGAGAAAGATTTGGTTTCCTAGGAATTAATTGCTATGAACTATTTCATAACAATAAAAGTCATATTTGTGATATTACTTGTGATATGAATCCTGCAACTAGATGTACTTTACATATAATTTCTTGTTAATTTGGACAGAATATTTCATTCACCTTATACTGTCATGTTAGTAACTAGAACATGTTGCCTTTCGTGTTGCTGATTTTTACTTCAGAAGTATTTAGCTGTCATAAACGCAAGCTCGAAATGAAAGAACCTCTAGCTCTGATTACATGTTTCTTCGATGTCAAGAATAAACTACTCTTCGCTCTTTTCTTAACTTGACAATCCTAATACAGACATTTCTATGAGTGATAAGAGGGAGGTAAGAGTTATGGGGAAGGCACAATGATATCGCGGTACATTCAAAAAAATAAAAAACAGCCAGGTAGGCATTAGGTCAGAATCTCAAGTTATAGGTTTCAATAGTGATAATCGTAGCGTATTTGGGATTAGTAAAATGTCATAGAGTTTGGTCTAATTTTTCTTGTAATCCTATGAGGTTTTACAAGTTTTTTCGACATGCAAGAAGCCAGCTTGTTTATCCATGAGATTAGAGTAGCTTAGCATCAATGGAAGAAGTGCACAACTTTCAATAATGGTATGTTGGTTATTCAGTTGTGCTGTTTATGCTTGTCCTATGAACATCAACATGAAATCATTTCTCGTTTGGGTTAAATGGTATATCGTACTAACAGTCTGCATTGTTTTATGTACAAATGTTCCATACAAGATCTGTGTAAGGATCAAAGTTTATCACATGTAAGATATACGTTTACTAATTCATAGTTTGTACGTTTCCTGAATGATGAGGCAGTATGAACTATAGTGAAGAATTTATTTTCATTAGAAAAAATATTCATGATTTTTTCACTTAATTTAGTCAAACGCCAATCAGCGTACTATCTACCAATAACTGTTCGGACACTTCAGCAATTTACAATTGATACTAGCAGGCGAACCCATATATCGGGTATATTAACCTTTGGCTTTTGATCACCTTCTGCGCCCTTGACAGATCGAGGATATGCTGCTCTGGACCTCAATCGCAACTCAATTCGTCCCACAAGTGGTCCATAACAGCTGCAGCTTTGTGGCATGGGGCATCATCGTCTTGATAATAACACGGGTCCGTTCCACAAAAACTCCACAGTGTAGGAAGCACCTGATTATCCAGAATATCACTGTACTGAGTTGCCTTCATGGAACTTGAACCACGTACAACGACCAGTGGTTCAATTCCAAACCAGCAGAATGCACCCCACACCATTACATTTCCACCCTCAAACTTTGCCTTGTTTTCTATTGGTGTAAATTTTCGTTGCACAATTTACACAGTATTGTTTGTTAATAGCAGAAAAATGAATTTAATTTTTGAAGGCTCCTCATTGTGAAATACCTGCATACTTAATAATGCATGTCATTATTAAAAAAAGTGATTTTTTTAATATCCGGAGGTCAAAATTTTGATTGTTATGAGATACATCTGCACCTTCCACGTCAAATGAAACTTCGTGTAAAACCAAAACATACTAAACTTAGTAAACAATTAAGATAATCAGCATATGTTTTTTGTTCGACAAAAAAACGTTATCAAAACTTGTCGAATCCTCAATCCCATGAAATTAAATGTGACTTTTAATTGGACATATTGAAGGAGATCTATGACTCTTTCGAAAACAATTGTCCTGTTAGGATGGCCGTCGATAACAGTGTCTCGGGTATATCAAGAATGGTGTGATAAATAGAAAACATCAAGTTAACAATTGGGCATGAAACAGCTTGACTGATGTTAGAGGAAGAACAATGATGACGAAGTCCAACACGTATTGTGCGTGTTCAAATGCATTCACAGCGCAACCAGGACTGAAAAGTGAACCAGTTGCATCGAGTGGCGTAATGGCAGACGACCATTAAGGGTAGCACGTTTGCCCTACCTACACCAACAGTTACAACTAGGGTGGGCTAAAGTGCATCAGAACACTAGAGGAAAACAGAAATTTCGCATGTTCGATGGAAGAACAGATCGTACCGGGAGATGACGATATGGGGACACCGCGAAGGCAGCAAGTTATCATATTGATCGCACACTCTTGGTTACAAAAATTCAAGGCAATGACGCTGGAATGATGTGGCAGAGCAAAGCCTAAATCTTTTTGAGATCAGTAACATAAGGAGCGAATGTGAAGCTAAATTGAATATCGTTTCCAAAAGAGTACACTCAGTGTTGATTTATCCTCCATGTGCAGGTGGACACTAAGCTAAACAGGAAGATACACAGTTTTGGAATGGTTACAGAAAATTAACATTGGCGTTAACTTAAAACTCTTTCCTTTTTAGCCACTAGAGCTGAACTTCAATGATGTTAACACCAGCAGTTCTAGAAGAACTGCATCAATTCATGAAAACAACTTGGGAATGAACATCCCCCGGAGTATCATGGCTGCTCTAAAAGCTCGTTCTGACTTACATTTCCGAATCACTCGCTATTCACAAGCATTAGATGGAATATCTGCAACACATTAAGCGGCAAGTTTATGCCATAGCTATAAATTATGCAAAATGGCAAATACTCTAATTGCGTGTGTGTGAGTGTAAGATCAATAATTTAAGATGCATTTAATATATCTAGCTGTAGAATATTCAAGCCGAAACATGTGTATATTTTATCTAAAGAAAAAAAAAATCCTGGTATCACGTACAAATTCAGCGAATCTATGTATACTTCAGTTTCTTCGTAATCTTTAAAATAAATAGTGGTTACCCCCCGATAATGTCCTAAGTAACATAATATCATTATTAGAATGCGCATAAAATTATATCAACACATCATTTTCTGTTTCTCACTTGTGTGTAGGCACACCTCTACAAATGAAAGTCAATATCACATAAATGCCGTCCAGCACCAATTTCTATCGAGTCTCACAACTTGGAGCACTCGAAGTGCGCTTACATTCTGTCAAGAGATGTATTCTGCTATTTTCGGAAAGGCAACGATCGCATAGTACAACTAATATCGAGTCATCCTATTTGCACAGCACTACACTGACACACAGAAAGGAATCTAATTCACGACCTAGTAATAATGATTTCTCAACTCGACTGTCAGTATTGTTTTGTAGCACCTTCGACCTTTCACTAACAATGACCTCAGTTATATTGCCACACGTATTCAGAGCACTTTAAGGCATTCATGTATAATTGTACACAGCGTTTTCCCATAGAACAGAATAATACTATTTATAATTAAGCACCATTTTCTGGATTTTAACAAGAAAACAAAAGAAACATGTGCATGCTATCAAATTGAGCGGGTGTGCTTCTAACTGAATTAAATTACGACCCAAATGATTGAAAAAAAATCAATTTAAAATGATACTTTCATATTTTATATACACGTCTGGTTGGAATCACCACTTTGACATAAACCTGCTAGGAATGAATCAGTAATATGAGTCATTGTTGATATCCTCGAACCAGACGCCTTCAGCAATATTTGAGGCACAAAATCTTGTGAACAATGACAAATATCTGGTCTTGTCCGTAGTGCATTTATAAACTATTCTTATTATTTCACAAATAAACAATTTGTTTTGTCCAAAATTATGAATAATCTCATCTAGTTCATAAATCTATTATTTAAATAAGTATCGTATGAGAATTAGAATCAGAAAGCATTAATTTTACAAATATACAGAGAGCAAAAATCCCACCAAATATTTAATTATTGGAATGGGCATACTGAGAAAAGCAAAAGTGTTCCTTCTTTTGTAGAAGGAGGGAAGAGGACTTTTCTGTTGGTCCTATGACCATAGCACGATCTGTATCAGCAAATAGCACCATCCGTTTGCAATTAATACTTTAGTTTGAAGGCTAAAAAAACTTTTGGCCTTAAAGAAAAACTATGATAATATCTGTCTTTTAGCGACTGTCACGTGTTCCTTTTATCTGGAGTGGCATGCATTAAGAAATGAGTTCATAATAGAAGGCAGCCAATTGCACATATACAAAAATATTGTATGCAAAGAAATTTTAAAACGTTCGAAAATTGCTGCGGAGATTTTTGAGATAAATCCTGAAGTGTACACCGGAAAAATCTCTACTTATAGTGCTAATTGAAAATTAAAATTATCCCTAGCCAATTTTTATTCAGTAATGCAACAAACTTGAGAAAACATCAGGCTCCAGTAAGGTAACATTGAAATATTTCACCCAAAGTTGATAAGAGTTGTCATATATGAGATAAACTATCTTAGATATTTGAGATAATCTAGCCTGGTTGGCCGACTGGGTAACCTCTATGCCGTCTCCATCCTACTAAAAGGCAATGGCGTTCAAATACCACTAACTACAGGAATTGCCGAAGTGTTTAGACGATGGGCAATTTTCATTTCCTGGCGTGAAATCTTAAGTGACATCATAAAGGATCATGTGGTCTCTAGAGCCTGACTATCCGATTATTCTACACTAGCTCACCCATGGTAGTAATGTATAGTAGGTTTATCCTTTAGTGGGTGAGTTTTCAATATAAAAAAATCAAAATCAGCGAAATAGGTATCATTGACACCTTTTTTTTATAAATTCGTTCAATCCCATTGAAAGTCAGATATATTTTATAAGAGTTTTTCTGAATAGTTAGCCAGCCTCATAGGAAAGAGGCAAGATAGGTTTCTCTTACCCAGTATATATATTTTTTCCCCTGTAAAATAGAAAATACATAAAATACTCATATAGCATAAAAGATAGGATTAAACGTCCTAAATTGTTCAGATTAGTATCATAAGGTCAGGCTGATAGTTGACAAGAGACTATTAGCCTAAAAATGTAAAACAATAGGGATAGAATTGGGAATCAAAATAGAATTTATATTCACAACTTCCATACATAAAACGTTTTCAGAAATGACAAGTGGATCTTGCTTCTCTACTATCACTTATACTGGATAATTATACTTAGTTTTTTCCCTTAATTATAATATTACGTTTTAGCAAGTGGACATTAACTAGTAATTGTGAATCGTAATACATTTTTATACCTGAGAAGCAAGAACGTTATCCAGGCACAGAAATATAATGAAATGTAATCAAATAAAGCACATAAAAATAAATCTAATCCTCAGTTATTGTAGGAAAAACACGTAAGATACAGAAATGAGCAAAAATAATTTTTATTGCGAAAAACTGAAAGAATCATTTTCGTGTAATTTTTATATAAATTATTAAAGACATTATCATGCGAAATAATTAGAAAATGCTTCTTATTTATTATAGAAATTCCCACAGATATTTGCAATAGGAATCGCAAAATGAGTGCGTGTCTTCTCAACCGGTTTAAATTCTTAATAACGCCCATTTATTCTTTAAGAAACTCACAGATACTTCGCTTATGACTACGATTACAGTTAAATAAACAATAGGATAGTGATGGGAATATTTTTCTTATATGTTTTATTAATGCTAATATATGCACAGTGCTAATGAAGTTAAATCAAATTTCTCGAAGTATTTGAACATCTCTGTAAATTTCTTTACTTCGTTTTTAATACTCATGGTGTACATAAGGGCTGCAGGACAGCAGCTACTCTTTATGAAGAGTTAAGAACAAATCTATCAGTCTGAGGAATTGGCTTTAAACTAAAAAAAAAAAAAAAGAATTCATCAACTGAGAGTTTCTCAATCTCTTTGATAAAGATTCCTACATTATTACTTGACAGTTTGGGCAAAAATATTTCCACAAAACAATGATTTACGTTGTGAAATCGAGAAGACCCTCTCTCTCTCTCTCTCTCTCTCGCTCTGTGTGTGTGTGTGTGTGTGTGTGTGTGTGTGTGTGTGTGTGTGTGTGTGTGTGTGTGTGTGTGTGTGTGTGTGTGTGTGTGTGTGTGTGTGTGTGTGTGTGTGTGTGTGTGTGTGTGTGTGTGTGTGTGTGTGTGTGTGTGTGTGTGGTGTGTGTGTGTGGAGAGAGTTGTATATGTTATCCTCACACACGAACGTTCCCATATCTAACGCAAGTACCTTGGGTTGGCAAGAAAATGCAAGTAAATTTATGGAAGAAAATAATTTGACGAACGATACATTTCTTGAAGCCCTGATAGTTTTATTCGTTGTTAGGGAAAGCTGCATGAGGAAGACTGTTCTGGATGGCAAGAGAATAACGTCAGAAGATGAGTAGTTGGTTCTATTAAAGCTGAATAGAAATGATTGTTGACCAGCATCTCCGAGTGTTAAAAATGATATAATGCTTCAATAGTTGCATTACATTCTATCTCCTTCTAACAGTCAAGTATTCTGAGAGAGGTGTTAGCAGCACCTCTGCAAATATGGGAATAGTATTCTAGTATCGGTTGAATTTGAGCTTCTTAAATTGTCAGAAGTTGAACAGGAGAAAAACACTGTTTAGAACGAAAAAGAGCATCAAGAGTGCATTCTGAGTGAGGCAATAGACGTGATATGCTTATGCCAGGATTGGTTAGTGTGAAATGTTACCCACGAGAAAATTAATGCCGGTTGGTGCGCAAAATATTGTAAAAAATTAGGGAGATTGAGGCAAAGCTAATTTTCCTGCAGTTGAAATAAGATTATGTTTTGATGGCATTAAAATTCAATAGGTTATCTCCCAAATTTTAGTATGGTTACGCGAAAAGAGTTAATAGTATTTATTAGAAAGGATTTTGAAGTGTTATTTACTTGAGTAATTCAAAATTTTGTAAATGCAAAAAGAAGAATTAGCGTCCTCTCATTAGCAAATATGAATAGGTTTCAGTGCGAGTAGGAGAAGATTATTGATGTATAGACCGTTTTACTGAAAGCACAGAACCCTGGGATACAGTAGCATTGATTGCAAAATCTGATGAAAGGTAACCATTCACAATAACCTCCTATGAACTATTGGTGAGGAAGGTGGCAATCCGTTCACAAAAGGAAGGAGGAATATCATAGGATAGTCGATTGGTAGAAAGGCCGCGATGCCACTTTCGATCAGATGTATTGGAAATATCAAGTGAGGACTTCAATTTCTCCGAACGTTTCCATAATCGTGTTCAGAGGTGAATGAGATTGGCTAGGAGATCCGCTTGGGAATGTGAATGGTGCAGCTGGTGAGTGTGCAAGTAATGAAGTAGTTGGCTGCTGATGACGTTTTCGATTAATTTTGAGAGTTTTTCAGGTTCAGCGTAATAGGGCGATACTTTGATTGTTACCTTTATTCACCGTTTTTAGGGAGAGGCTGGCCTTCTGCCTCCAAGCTGTTGAATAGATTTCAGACAGGTATAAGACGATACTGTGTGTGTGTGTGTGTGTGTGTGTGTGTGTGTGTGTGTGTGTGTGTGTGTGTGTGTGTGTGTGTGTGTGTGTGTGTGTGTGTGTGTGTGTGTGTGTGTGTGTGTGTGTGTGTGTGTGTGTGTGTGTGTGTGTGTGTGTGTGCGCGCGCGTGCGTGCGTGCGTGCGTGCGTGCGTGAACCAAATTCCAGTACAATTGAAAGGATACTATCAGGACTAGGACAACTGATGTCTTTCTAGCAAAATTTCAGAGAAGGGATACTGTGGACACTTCGTGGCATAGTTGGCAGAGATTTACATAGTAGACCTGATTCTTCAAGGACTAAAAGAAAACATTGAGGCTAAGAAGAAAGACTGGATTATCTTTAGGTAATGTCGCAATTGAATCATAAGGATGTGAGAGATTAAAAAGGAAGGAGAAAATTTGTGCTCCACTGCCTTGGCGATGGACCAGAATACTCGACTGCCAGTTGCCCAGAAAAGAAGCTTAGGGCAATTCGCTGATAATTTTTTGTTTGTTTGTATTATTATGCGCTTCAGGTAAGCTGAGTGCGTTGCTAGAATATTTGTTTGGTGTCACTGGAGAAATGTGGAATTTCTGGCTTGGACTGTTTGACATATTTGCTAGAGAACCAGGGTTTGGATAAGGGTTTTGAGCTCTGACTGAAGTGGAGAATAAATGCGCTCATCCTAACGAGAGTAGTTTCTGTTATTAGGTCAAAACGTGCTAGAATCAGAAGAGCGGAAGCACTAATTACTCCATGGAAAGAGGTGCAGATCTCCAACAGGTCATCCCAACTGGCTCTTGTAGTACCATAGGATGTAAGGCTGAGAGCGAATGGGCGAGAGACGATCTGTAGAAAAGATACTTGGATAAATTATAGTATGACTTTGCCAAAATGAAAGCTAAAAGTAACTGTGTATTTGGAGAGAGAGAGAGAGAGAGCCTAGTTAGGAAAAGATCTAAAATATTGGGAGGGTGGTGGCAATTATCTAGAATTCTGGTGGATTAGTGACCAGTTGTCATTAATGATCAGAAGCTGTTCGGCTTGTCTTCTAGCATGGTCTGTACAGCTGATGAAGGTAAGCCAGTGTGAATTGTGGACGTTGAATTCACTAAGGATGACTATTTCTCTATTAGGGTAATTAGATTGTATGTGATCGACTTTAAGATATAAATAATCAAATAAGTGGTTGAAGTCGCCGGAGGTGAGTGGTCAAGTAGAGTGTGACAGAGAGAATTGGAGAACGGTACAGGTGGAAACAAATTTAGCCAAGAAAATCTTGAGTCAAAGCAAACCATAAAGAAGGAATTCCAGGTTTACTAACCTTTGGCATGGGATATCTGATCTGACGAATGTTCAACCTTCTTGCCGAAGGCATAATGGAGAATGTAATAATGAGAAAAGTTGAGATGAGATGCTAGAGATGATACCATTTATGGTTCGGTCATGAATATCATATGAGGTTTGAATGTCTGTAGGTGATAGTGTACAGCGCTAATGCTGGAATTAAGGCCTCGAATGTTAGTGAACTTAATATAAAGTTTTTTATTGCGTTAGGGATATATTTTTTTGAATTTTGGGAAGATTGCAATTTTTGCGTGCATTTGTGTTATTATTAGATTTTTTTTTGTTAGAGATGTATGCTTCCAATCAGAGTTTCAAGTGTAATAATAGGAAAGTATCAAGAGCAGGACATGCAGCAAAAATCAAGGACAGAAGATCGTTACTACTGCACAGGGAGTGCACAGACTCAAATCCAAGCATGGCCTCAGAGAGCACCACCTACAAACTTCCTCCAGGAAAAACATGGAATATTATGCAGCAGCAGCAGAAGGATTATTCGCAGTTTGATAGGGGGATCCTGCCGAAAAGTTACAAACAGATTCGGTTCCGTGTTCCTAACTGGGGACTGGTTTGTGGGAGCCGCTTTACCAGTATACCCAAGAATGGGGGAGGTGCCGGCACCCTGGAAAATAATTGTGTGTAGAGAGTATGAACTGGGAAGCTTTTATCTACATTGTATGTAGGAAGAATAAAAAAGGAGGAGTATAGAAACCGGAAACTTCACTCTAGTGACGAAAAATGATAAAAGCCATTCCCGCTTCCAATAAGCAGTACGGTGATGACATCTCTCGTCTATTTAGCATTTCCTCAAAATAGGGAAGGGCATGGGATATGCTTTTAGGGTGGAAATACTCACCTCGCCAGAGCCCCATTTATCATTATCAAACAGTTTCCTTACTTATATTATACTGATTTACAGTCCTAGTGATAATTATCGTGAACTGTAATTCTTAGTCAGTTCATACAGGAACATAATAAAACTGAAAGTTCAATCTAACGGATAGAGGTCAAAATAATTGTTTTTCGAAGAGGACGTCCCACAATAATCAAATCCATGTAATATTCTGAAATAGAATTCCACCACTCCACCTAAGACACCAAGACATTACATTCAAATACGAATTTTAATAACATCATCATACACAATTAATAACCAACTCAGTAATAAAATAAATCAATTTTATGCAAAACACTTTCCTAACTAAACAAATTTTTAAAAAAATTGTGAAATAAACATACTCATAAAATTTATTTTAGTAATAAATATATACTCCTTACCGAATTATTTGCACTCTCGTTTTGCTGATAAACGTCTAGACGTTGTAATCAAATAAATCTTTTATCAACACCATGGACGTAAATAACCAGCTAAGTAAATAATATAAGCCAATTTTATGTAAAGGCTTGTCACAACTAAACAAAATTAAGGCTTTTTTCCGAAATAAACAAACTCCTACAAACATATATTGTATAAATAAATAAATCCTGTATTGCTTTGTATTTTCAATAGACAGCAGTCTGTAGATATAAATGATACAACTTATATTTCTAAAGAATTACCCTAAAAGATGTGAAGTGAACTGTCTGTGATAAAAACTTATATTTTATTCTCAAATAATCTTACATCAAATGTAATACTGTTTTAAATTTTATCAATCCTGTTGAAGAAATTCATTAGCGGCTGGACTGGCACTACCTGGAAACCAATCGACTATGTAATGATGGCCAGTGTCAAATCTCTACTGTTGAGGCACAGGATATTTTGTTTAATTATATTAAGCATCATCATCATACAAAAGGGCAGAGAGTTGTTTGGAGAAATTCAAGTAGTTTATTTCGGTATAAACGAATGTAGATGAGAACAGTTTTGCTAATGACATAGGCTTACATCCTCCTTTTATTTGCCAAACCGTGAGCTAAACAAATTCTCATCTTGACCATCTACTTATTATATTCTAAAAAGCTGATCGCCAAACTATTTTTCCATGGTGAAATGCTATCTTCGGTGGCAATTGTAATAAACCCTAATTCTTCAAAAGAGAACCACTTTCAAATCTTCCAGACAAGGTGCAATTTATTTGATTTGTCCAGTTGGTATAACGTTATTTTCCATAATTGTCCTTATTATTTATGTAACTAGAGTTACTGTTTCGGTCAAGGTCGATTTCCCTCCGAACAACTATCCACCGTATAAAAGTCGAAAATCTGTTACACACAGAATAGTACCTGTCATATCCGAGGTAATATCCTGAAGAATTATTGTGCAATAAAGGACAAATTAAGTTGATCAATGGGTCATCTTTCAATGATTGATCCCCTATTTGTTAGAAATTCGATTACTATCACGTACAGTTTCTATAGTTATTTTCGTCACTGATGTTTGCATCAGATATTCTCTTATCTGACATGTATTTTATTTAAGCCTTAACACACCTGTAATGTAGATGATATTTACTCATATTTTAATTCTAAATTCAAAGAAGAAACCTTAATTTCTTTTGCTTCTTCTAGAAATATTAGTGTTTGATGAATCGCTATTCCATATCTTTCTTAATTATAATTTTTAATTATTATTTATTTATTTTCATGTTGATAATTTATTTCTTCGCAACCACACTCTCTGCATAGCGATAATGTACTATAAGCTGAACGTAGTCTAGTATAAGGAGTAGCTCTAGAAAAGTAGATTGTATTTTTCGTTCATTTCCCACTTCGACCTGACATCTTGTTTCAACAATCATAAATGTTTCAGCTTTCTTCAAATGAAATAGCCTATTATATCAGGTACGTGCGCTAATGTACTTAAATTCGCTATTTAGGTTTTCGATGGTATTATTATCTTTCTCGCAATAATAATGATGCCATTATCTGTTATCCTTTTCAAAAATTGTACTTCTTCCCAGCTGTGGGAGCCGACCAACTGCTATTTTATTAGCATATAAAACAAATTAAATCCCTTAAATTTCTTCTTTTCTTTTTTACCTTATTAACGAATTCTTCTATATCAGAAGAATTCGTTTTTTCGTAAAATGTGTAACATATTTCATTATTATCACATCAAACAGCATTAATATTTAGTGTCCTATAGCTATTGGTTACTGCATATCTGAGATAATAACAAATAAAATATAATACAGAGATACAATAACCCGATTAATTCAAAAATATTACTTACATTTCTGGAAATCTTGATTAAAATAATATTTCCATAAAATAATACTCATTCATGAGTGTATATAATGTATATTTTGCCACGGTCCCAGCCAATGTTGGCAGGAAACTCATATTTCTGGCTACCCGTGAAGTCTGGTTGGACGCAAAGAGGCCGGTAGTTGACCGCATCCTGGTATGAGGAATTCTTCTTATGGACATGACTAGGTGATCTCATTCGTACTGAACACAGCTTGACCATTAATTCTTACATGGAGATTGTTTTGAACCAGGTATTGAGCTACATGGTCGGAATGTGGTCGGGAAGATCTTAGCATGATAACTAAGTCACACAAGGTTCGCATTATGCAAGCATGGGTGAAATGTCAGATCCATGCATTCCTTTGGCTGCCTGATTCTCCAGATTTGAATCCCATCGAACATTTGCAGGGTCATGTGAAACGCAGAATCTGCAGTTCCACGCCGATGCTTAATGACCTCTCGGACATTATGTTCTCTACGTGATCATTAATGCTTCAGGACATAAGATAAAGACAGAGATTGACACAAGCGGCTATCTTGGCCAAAGGCTATCTAACACTCTACCAGTCAGGTGGTCATAATATTTTGTCTCATGAATGTGTATTTGTGTGTGTAATATACAGGGTGTCCACAAATGTTTACCCTGATTATAATATATTATAACTCTTCAGCGGATACTTGAAATAGAACACAAAGTTAGACTTCAATGTATAACATATATAAAAAAAAGTCAGTGAACATGTGCACCGCCGCTAACACGTAAAATACCCAAGCGGTAATCAATAGCACGCCACACATTCTCCAACATTTGTTGTGTGACTCCTTCAACTGCATTTCTGATGCGCTGTCGCAAGCTCACAAGGTCTGGAACTGGTGTTGCATACACCAGATCCTTAACATACCCACAAAGAAAACGTCTAGGGGTGTAATGTCCGTTGACCTCAGAGGCCATGGGATTGGACCATCTTTGCCAATCCAGAGAGATTCTGGTATTCTCGATTAAGAAGGTTACGAATATCACGAGACACAAGGGGGGGGGGAACTCCGTCTTTTTGAAAGAAAACATTTGATTGCATCTCCTGTAGCTGGGGAATGGCATAATTATTGAGCATGTCTAAGTACACATTTCCATTAATTTCTTTTTCAAGAAAGAAGAAAGGGCCAATCACTCGATCATGCATTAGTCTACACCACACATTGAGTTTTGGACTAGCTCAAATGTGTTCTCTTACGGCGTGTGGGTTTTCAGACCCCCAGATCCTTACATTGTGTCTGTTGACTACCCCACTCATGTGAAATGTTGCCTCATCAGAGAAACAAACACGCTGCAAAAAATCATTTTCCTCATCGATGCGGTTCAAAATGAGGTTAGCAAATTCTTCACGCCTTCGACGATCATCTAGCTTTATCTCCTGGACAATTTCGACTTTATACGCAAACAATTTCAAAACGTTTGCGTACCACTTTGTGGACTGTACTCCTTGCCATTTGAAGTTCTAGTGAAGTTTTCTGATTGATTTCTGCAGTGACCGGGTGAAGGCAGCTTGAACTGCCTCAACTGTCTCCTCGGAAACCGATGGTCTGCCACTGCTTGTACCCTTGTGAACTGAATCTGTTTGAAAAAAATTTTGTCTTCCATGACTTAATGAGCTTGACATCAGATGGGTTCTTTCCATACTGTACCCTAAACATTCGCAGCACTGTAACTGGAGATTTTGTTTCTGCTAGCCACAGAACTCATTGGGCTTTTTCCTGTACTGAAACCATTTTTAAAGGACATTAGCAGCGGCGCTTCTGGTGGCAAAATCAATATACTAAAGATACCAGTGTGAAACTTTTATGAATGCCCAAGTTTACCTGCAACAAAATTTATTCAGTTAGTTTCATTGTTATAATATTACCGACAGTTGAAATCAGGGTAATAATTTGTAGACATCCAATGTGTGTGTGTGTGTGTGTGTGTGTGTGTGTGTGTGTGTGTGTGTGTGTGTGTGTGTGTGTGTGTGTGTGTGTGTGTGTGTGTGTGTGTGTGTGTGTGTGTGTGTGTGTGTGTGAACTTCTTATCCAAATAAGTATTTTGCAGTGGTGATATTTTAAATATTTTGTGGAAAACACTTGCACATATTGTTACAACAGATTTACTACTCATAAATGGTACAGATCTTTGGAATACTTTAGATAAAGAAATTTTTAGTGTGTGTATAAAATTGGCGTGATTGTATATCACTAAAACAGCAAAGAACGTGAGAAATGACAGCTGATATAAGAATGTTAAAGACGTCTCATAAAATAAGGGGTTTTATGTCTTAAAATCCCTATAAATTCATATTATTCTAAATTGTTGACTTGGCTTTTATTTCTGGTGGATATTCAAAACTAAATGATCAAGAAAGATTGCCGAAATAATCTTAAGCTTTATTTTAGAAACATTAGAACAATTTTTATTATTTAATTTTTTATGAGAACCTTTCATTGGACCTCTTGATAACGTATCCAAGAGGAGACTATATTTAATGCGCCATAGATTATTGGTTACTGCATATTTGATATAATAACAAATAAAATATAATCTAGAGATAGAAAAAACCAGATTAATTCAACAAAAGTATTACCTGCATCTCTTCCATGCCTGGAATATAATATTCTAAAATTCCTTTCAGTAAGTCTTCACATTACTATGAAATCCATCGAAAATATCCAAACTGACAAATCATATTCAGAATAAGATTCGAAATTTGTTTCTATATAAACAATATTGTTAATGTTGTTTTTATATCTTAAAATGAACATGATATCAACATTTGTTGCCATATTTGGCAAGGAATAAAAGAAAACCTAAAAAGAGAAATTGCATCTAGTAAATGAATATAAATGATTTTATTAAACCTTGTGTCACGGCTTTATTACTACAATCGGAATGCATCTGAAAAAGTGCATTATAGTTTATAATTCCTAGTACTCCTTCTTAAAAGATAGCTAATTTAATCCATCTGAGACATAATTCATAAAATTCACTAATTTTATTGAAGTAACATTGGTAAATTTTTGGAGATGAGCAATAAAAACTGAACTTATTTTGAAAATTTTTAGAATATACTGGAATAATTACATCACGCCGTAAATATCGAAATATCAAAAAAAAACTGATCACTTTAGGTTTATAGGTTTATAAATGAAACTTTTAACTATTTACATCAAACCTTTCGTAAATCATTCCAAGAAATGTTATATTTGTTTCAAAGAATTCAATTTAATTTATTTATTCTAGAAAATTATTTAGTTTACAAAAGCGTCCTAGTTTAGTCTTTAAAGATTTTATTGCGTGGTTGTTTCATTCCACTGTGTAAGTTTTCAAAATTAAAATAAATTGATCTGAAATCAGATTTACACCTTTCAATCATCATATGCTCATGTTAGAAATTAAGATTAAAGAAACTAAAGATTATAACCATTCGGTTGAACAAAGGCTATAACATTCGAAAATCGTCTTGTGTGAATCTTAATGTTGCCAAATTTCTTCTTTATAAATTTCTTGAACACCCGAATTCATGAAGCTCCTTTGTGTTTGTGTGAACAGTGATAGCGGATCTGCTAAGTTCAGTGTTATATATCGAATAAACTATTATTGATATTGACACTAAAACCCTTTAAATAATAATACTACTAAAACTCTTATATATCAGAATAATTCTAAAGCTATTTAACCTATGTTTAAAATTTCGGATTAAAAAGTTGTCTTTAAAGCTAATCACATTTTGTAGAGTCTTTTGACTCTTCAAAAGCAAAACAGTTTTAAGATTACCACATTTATCATTCGTTGTCAAATAGGCTGTAATATCTCCTGCATTGAATCCACGAATCGGAGCTTCTGAGCATGTTTAGTAGAATATTATCGTGACTACAATATCCCCAATCCCGTCTATTAAAAAAAAAAAACACATTCTAAAGGAAAGAAATATCATTCAATGGAAACACAACTACAGAAATAGCTCTACATGAAAAAAAAAAAAAAAACAGTGTCAACATGAACCGAAAATTGAAAATACTAATAGCATAGACTTCCAAATCAATAACATTCTCGCATTTAGAACAAATACTTCCGCAATAAAGTCTCTCAGATTCTACATAACATACCTAGTCTAGTGGTTAGGCAAAACAAAATATATCACATCTATCAACTGAACAAATAGCTTTATTTTGTTTATAAAGAAGAGTCTTTAATCTTTTTTTTTCGTTCACTGAACAAAATCACACACACACACACACACACACACACACACACACACACACACACACACACATCATATAATGATCCCAAATTATTTTGTAACTTCTTACCTACATGATTTTGGTTTGGTTTATTAAATAGATGGTAGCTCCATACTTAATTTTAAAACGCTAAGATTTAAAAGATATATATATTTCTATATGAGCAAAAATAACCTTTAAACTTAGATTTAAACGTTGAAATCACATAAAAATCAATGACAGATACAGTTTTATCTCTCTTTTTGTTTATGTGAATCCAATCCACCAACGGTTGTAAGTCGATAGTACATTATAATTAGTACTGTAGGTGACCTAAGAGATTATACTATTTGTTCTAAAAAGCAAACATGAAACTTTATATACGACTTACCCAAAAATTTAACAACAATGCTTAAACAAAGAAGAGATTATATTGAGCATATTAAGACTTAAAAATATATTATGTTAATTGCTTAGTTTAAAACAGGAGTACATTTGGCAGAAATTTTGAAATGGTTCTCGCATTATTTTCAAGAATTTACAAACATTAGTATTGAATTACCACTCTACCTAATTCTTTGCAACTTATAATTATGCTACACAGATTGTATACTAGCTTTCTACATTTTTATTACAATCTGATAAGGAGCAATTATAACCTTTAGGACCTTTTTAACTTTATCACTAAAAGTTAGATGATCTGAAATCGTGCTATAGGGGGGAAGCATGTTATTTTTACGATGTTACAATAAGCAATGCGTATATTGTGTGAAAAAAAGAAAGAAAAATCACAAACATAATTCGATGTCAAAATGCGAGTCGAACATACTGTATATAAGTGCAGAGAAGATGTGCTATGCACTAGATTGTATCAGTCAGCTGCTATGCACTAACTAGATTATACCAGCGAGTTTTCTTCGATTCTTTTAAGGAATAAAATTAAATTTAGTCATTTTCATATCAGGTGATCAATTTCATACCAATAACAATTGATGAAATTCACACAGAGCAGCACGTTGGTTAGCCTGATGCTCGTTCAAGAACATAATTTAGATGCTCGGATTCTAAATACGTGTCATTTAGAATCTACTTAAGAGAAAGATTACCTAATTACATGTATCGTAACCTTGGTTCAGAGTTAAATGGATAATTGAGACAACTCCTGTAGTTACACAAAAACATAAGGTTTTGCAAATCCTGTAAGAAACATCTGAAATATTTAATTCAATTTGAGTATTAAATTATTTTGCTTTTGAGTGAAATAAATCAAATTATTACATTTTTTTCGATATCATTCCAGCTAATCTATCTAATATCCTTAAATATTCTTTGGCATAACGTAGTCTCCAAGTAACTCGAAACATATTAACAGCATAAAGCGTATGATAATAACTATTGTGTTAAATGCAAAGCATAGTTTCAAGTTATTAAAGATTCCAGATTACTCAACATCGTCTTGCATTGTTCATGAACTCTGTAATACTGCTTGTGTCAGAACTTTGCTGAGAAGGATTACATGCAGTAACAAAGGCCGAGCACACAGCCCTTCATATTCACATAGAACGCATTCGCAAACCTTAGAGCAGATAGCGTCGATGATGACGGAAGTGCAGTATTTAGTAATTACTCCTGCCGGTTACATAGCTTAGATAATCGCGAGAGAATAGCAGAAACAGGAAAATTAAACTAGACTCCAACGGAGTGCAATGCGTGTGCGCAAAGTGGATGAATAAGATAGTAATTCTTGTTGGTACATTTCGAGCAAAAAGGAAAGTAGAACAGAATTTAACAACCATAGAACCAGTTGAATAGATTTATATTTCTTTCTAGGATACTAAAATTACAGTTTTAAACAACTAAGTTTTTTACATAAAAACATTTTCTTATTTCTTTTTATTTATTTTATACGTTATAGAATAATTAACAGAACATCCTTAACTCAATCTGTATATACAAAGTACCTGGGTTGAAAAGACCTGGTTTCGAATCCCATCTAGGAAAGAAAGAACTGAAGGTGAGTTACACGGTCTCATACTGAGGTGGTAGGGTTTTTCCTCTCGAAAACTCGGGTTTTTCATTAATCAGGCAAATTGGACGGGAGAACACAAACAATTAAGGCTAGCCAGCTTATCCTAGCCAACTTAACTAGAATTATGGGTAGTAAATCCAAGGAAGGCTGCTGGCTCTTAAGTGATTGTTTAGATCCATTGTTCTTGATGAGGATGGTCGGATAACTAATAAATAAAGTCATACCAAACTTTATTTGGTATAACTAATTTATAAAGTCATATCTAACTTTATAAACATACAGAGTATGTTTATAAAGTTAGCATTAATAAAGAATATCACGTGTTGACTTGGTTATATTAGTTATAATTTGGCAATCGAAGTTCTCCACGATTATCCTGCATCGATCGTATAATATCAAATTTGGCCACGATTATTCTACACTAATCATATAATATCCATTTAAATAGCTTTCTATGTTTCGATAATGAAAAAAAAATTATAAAAGAATATATTTTTCTACATAATGTTACCCATGCATGTAGAAATTCACTAAATATTGATATTTGAAAAATTAATTTCATTATGCATCCATAACGATTGTCGCTTATCAGTATTACAGACTCGCCAAGAGCGATTAAAATACTGTATATATATCTGTTATCTGGAATAATTTTATTATGTTCAGGAAGCCACACGGTATTACCATCTAAATTATTCCAACAACAACAACGTATGTAGCCTCATAATCAACAAGAACTTTTGGGTTTCATCTTTAATTTTTTTAAGATAAGTTTCATAAAACACAATACCTATGGAATTTTTAGAATTGTTAAGCATTATAACAATTTAATTGTTTTGAATCTGATGATATGAGGTATAATTTTCATTTTGTTTTAAATGTCGCCATTTTTATGTTGTATAACTAGAGAAAAACTATTTCAAATAATATTAAACATAATAAAACATTAAATTATATGTTACAAATGACAATGAATGAAGATATATACAGTATATAACTGTTGTGTTAAAGAATTGTATCATAATATAAGAATCAAATTACCAAACGCCGTCTCATAATTATCTAGGATTCTGTAGTTGAAGATTTTCCTAAATTATGTATTATATTAGAAAAAAAAATATTGGAAAATCAACAGTAATAATTATATCCAGAAGCAAACTATAATGTAATATACTTTAAATAGAAAACAAAATGATATTCGAACCAACTATATAATTAGAATTTCCATTCATTTTTTTCCCATACAGTATATAGACGCGTCGTTTCCACAGTTCATTCAAACTTGCTGGATCTCAATTTGTAGCCTGAAAATAGCTGCAATACTATTATTAGAATTACGCACTCTGAGACCTAGCTGAAAGGTATGTGAAATGCTCTGATTACTAAGTTCATAAGGATATATTTATCCTCGATCCAAAAGAACTTTTTTTTTCCTTGGAAAGCCACAGAGGCTCTAGCTGAAAAATTACCGGTTGTCAGCGATCATTTATTCTGCTACGTTACATCTTGCTTCCTTGGAAAAATATCATATGGCTATACAAAGAGAAGCCCATCATTTGGGTGACCGAGTTTATGAAAAAAAAGGGAAAATACTTTCAAAACAAAGTACTATTCTGAGTTAAGTAGAAAGAAATTTAAAATAACCGAATTTAGAAACATCGATGTCTTAAGTTTACTGTGACTAATAAGCAGATACCTACTGTGAATGTTTTGGATACAACAACAACAATAATGTTAAACTATGGTCTTTAAATTTGTTAATTATTAAAATAAATAAATTATTTTAGAGAAATTAAAAGCGACGGAACTGTTTATTTGAAGTGATAAAGAGTGAAAACTACTTCAAAATTATATGAATTATTCGTTAAAATGAGGCATTTCTCTTTCCGAAAATAGAAGATTGAGAGCAGAAAATTGATAGTAATATGTCTAAGATTTCCGTTCGTCATTAAGGATCTGTGACAAGCAGCAGCAAGAGAGTGACTCAGATGGAATTATATATGTGAAGTATATATATATAAGAAAGTATATATATGTGTACGTACGAGTGCAAGCGGGAGTGAGCGCGATATATTTGTGTGTGTGGGGGGGGGGGGGGGGGGGTAGAAGTTTACTATCTGTAACGAATTTTGTGACATCAACAATTCTGCGCTGGTTCAGGCAATTTGAAAAAATCGGAGCAGTGATTCATCTAGAGGGAGTCTGCGCATGCTTCTTGACGTAGTGGAATTTAGGCTGCAAATCACATAGACTCAGATTCATTGGAAGGCTATCATTGCTCCAGTCTGTACTTGCTTAACATGTCGGCGATTTGATCATAAACAAATAAAGGCGTTCTTATATCGTGAACAATAGTTTGATCGAAGAGAATTATGATCGCATAAAGTAAGTACATAACAAACGGCTGGAATGGCAGTATCTGTGTAAAGACCATTACAAGTGAAGCCAATATTCTTTAGGATTCAGGATGATTGCAGATCACCTTACTGTGCATAACTGAGAATATTTTCACTCTTCGTACAATGTGAAATCGTATGCATACAGAAATAAGGCTCTCCATAATGATATATTGGGAGCAGCTCGTTGGCTAATATCCTTCTGGTCAGTGGTTCAAAATTCTGGATTACTCATTTAGTGCGGGATTTTTGAAACGAATCTAAACAAGTCACTTAAGTTTGATCATCCTGTGGCAGAGTTTATCTGAATGCTATTTGTAGTTAACCTACGCTGCTTAATAGAGGTATATACATATCTTATGTTAGCTTAAATATCGTGTATGTAAGAAAATAACTCGATCACAATGATTACTCTTGTTTCTTGTTTCTTCCTATGAATATATTATATATGGACAATTGTTGTTTTGGAATTAGCTAAGGCTGTGAAGAGAAAATATTTTGTCTAATAATGATTTGATCTTCAGCAAGTTTGTCTGTTTCGAGAAGGAATGCCATGGCACTTATATAACGCGAGATAGCTCACAAAACGGTCGTTCTTCTAACTGTGCTACTACTGAAACGTGTGTTTGGGAGGTAGCCATAATTTTAAGTATACTTTTTAAAACTAAGTTATGCGTAAATTGGAATGTATTGTAACAGTTTTGATAGTTTCTTTTAATTCGAAGATAGTGCTCTTTCACAACTACTCATTTGCTAAGAGTCAAAACAAATATTAATCAGTTTTTACTATACTTGAATATCTATTATATGAATAGCGGATATGTTTGCTATATTTGTTACTCCCTTGATGGGGTATCCATTAAATTGTACGTACGTCTTTGTTGACTATAAATTTCCATTGTGTGTCGTTTCGATATCCGAAAGATAACATTGTTAAGAACCGCTACCCTTCTTTCTAACAACGAGACCCTCATAGAGGTCGTCAACAAAATAAGCTTTCTATTAATGGTATTGATCAAGGAAAGACTGCGCTCAATGAGAATACATTGGCCAGAAACTGCAACTCTAGTACCCAACCGTAACATTCTAATAGTCCCATATCGAAGCAGAAACGTTTCTTCTTGGATACAAATGGGGAACGCTAAATTCCACATTACAGTCTACTATACCGTCACGTACCCGCTGACGATAGAAAGTTTTATCTTGATACGTAAGTTGAGGGCAAACCCCTTTTGGGCAAATGTTACAGCCTGTAAATTCTTAAGTTCTATCATTAAGATTGTTTGCTTTATAGCGCATATGTGCACAGCTTTATCTTATTATTTTCGACCCGTATAATAACTGTTTGGCGGGTTACTTAACCAGAAATTATGAAATTATTTCCGCCCTACTAAACAATAGCTGATACATATAGAACAGTTTGAATTTGATAATTGTGTCAATTTCATCTCTTCTTGCGTAGAATTCTTATAAGGAAGGGTAAGCAGCAGTCTTTAACATTATAGAAACCATATCTCGAAATGTATTCTCTCTACTTCTGTTCTATGAGAAATTTGAATGCATATCACGCTAGCTGCTGAAGTTGTTATAACAATTCTACCGCGAGCACGTCTATCATTTGGGAGAGAATTTTATAGCCAGGGCTAGTTCCTTCATGAAAACACACGGAGAGATAAGTCCGATTTTCAGTTTTTGCATTAACGAAATTTATTTTTGATATCAGACATTATATATCCACTCGTTAATATTACTTAATATCCAGTTTAATATTCACTTATTAATCTTCCTTATTTTGAAATTTAGCGCCTTAGAGTTTCTATTTAGGCAGATTTCATCGTTTTGTTTTTCTCTTTTTCGACTTGTTTATTTACACCTCTGAAACTTGTGCCATTTTTCGTTGATGTTTCTGCATTAATGTTATCTGTGTTAAATTATGTTAAGGTTATTTCAGTAGCCGGCAATTCCTGTGCCTAATTGCTTGAAAACAAAGGAATACTTTTTTAACCAAAAACAGTTATCTTGCAGGCCTATTTTATAATTATGTTTCGACTAACTAGTTTTAAAAAAACAAGACAGTTGCAATATTCATTTCCAAAACTAGTCGAGTGTCTTAAAAAGAAAAAATTAATTTAGGTATATAAATAAATCTAATTTTACTCTACCTTTATATATCTATTTTTACAAGCACTTTAAACTAAAAAACAAACCAGAATTATTTTTAGGGTAAGTCGCAAATTTACAACATTTCATACAATTAATCGGAAATTTCTACAACTTTAATGGAGATCAAATAATTACCAAGGAACTATCCTCCTGCAAATATTTGAATTTCAATTATTCTGTTTGGTTTCTTGAATTATGTACTCTACACTTCATTAGTTTCCCTGATGGTCAAATCGAATATGTCTTCGCTTTCTGACCTGCAGGTTTGATTTCGAAGGCCACTGTGTTCAGAATTACTTTAGTTGGAAGAGGATTTTTGTCTTGCGAGGTAAGATCACTATGCAGTGTTCTCGGATTATTTTACCATGGCTCATGATAATGATGAACTACTGGTTTATAAATATTTCGTAGATAGACATTAATGATAGACATTAAGGAAAAATCAATACAAAATTTCACGCATAGAAGGTTAATATTTCAAAAGCCAATCATTTGGGTATTTCTTTAGGTAATTTAATAACATATTGCCGAAATTTATTTTTAAAGCGACTTTTAAGTGACTAAACAGGATTTATTAAACATTTAATTATAATCACAATTAACTGCTTTATTACTTGGCATATTGAAGAACATTTACTTTTATGAACATGATTTTCACACCTGGTTGCTTTTAATTATTCTTGCAGAAAAATTAGTAAGCCTGCGTTTCCTTTATGGGAAAGGTTAAATGAAGTCGAGTGAGGAAGATCAAGCACTAGAAAATTAGATTCTTAAGATTTTCATGAATTAAATTCATGGAAAATTAAAATTTTCATTGCTATTTCACTTGTACCACCATTTAATGATCTTTTTAAATTAATATTATAGAAAGGTCAAAAGTCTCAAGCAAAAAGAAAATGTGGTGAACTAATGAACTAAATATAAGTCATGATAGATTTTGGACACAAAATTAAGCCTAAATAAATTAAATTTTGGAATAATTTATATGCATTAAATTATTGAAAATCCATGTGTAATTTTTAAGAGCAGAGAAAATCTTCACTTTACAATGAAACCCATGGCCTTCAGCGTTATAGCTATGATACCAGACCACCCTCTGGTAGTCTAATTTTCGTTATTATTACTCTACATGCTCCAGAATTAATTTTCTCTTGCACGTTTCATGCATAAGATATCACCAGCGAAACCGCAATCTTCCTTGTTGAAGGAATGCTAATTAAGTTACTGCAGTTTTTACTTTGTTTGCGATAATAGTCGTTTTAAGTTCAATGCAAAGTCGGATATACCGCAGTGGTTATACTGCTTATACAGATTATTATAATATGTAACTAATCTGCGGTATATATTATCAGACCTAATAGCACAACAGCCATCGTTATACTCGTATATATTTTATTCTAAATGAACGGTTTAGATACCTCCAAAATTTCAACATTACTTATAATTAAACTATTACACTATTTTTATAATGTTATTCAAGTTGCTTTTAATTTATCATTTTACATGTTTCGCCAATTTTTCTATCGGCATCTTCAGGGAATACAAAATTATTAAGCTATATGAAGGTAAGAGACTAGGCTATAACTGATGGTTCTAAGTCATACAAAAATTAGTATTGTGCGAGACAATGCGGGTGTCTCGCAAATGATTTATTTGTTATGCCTCATGATGTAATTGTCGATGAAAGTTCATTTCTTTGATGTTTAATGATCTAATTAAAGCTTTCCAAATTTCTGGTAAGGTTAGACCTTGATTCTTGTTTAATTTTCAGTTGTGCGGGCGACTGTAGCTGCTTCCTTGAAGGTTCTTGAATGGTAGTAATCTTCTATATTGGGCATAAGGCTCTTATCCCACTCAATGTGATGGGTACAGGCAAAGTGGCAAGAAAGGCCTGAAATGTCTTGTCTGTTGTTTCTGACATACCCTATGTGTTTCTTTCTTTCTCGTTTCGAAGCTTCTAGAGGTCTGACCTACGTAACTAATACCATGAGCAAGGTATATTATATACACCGGAGTACTTGTAGAAAGGACGAGGGTCTTTCGATGATCTTAAAAATTTCCGAATAGTGTTGACTGGCTTGAATGCTACTCTGATATTATGTAGTTTTAGAAGGTTAGCCAATTTTTTGGAAATGCTGCTGACAAACGGATTAGTAATAGTACTGATGTATTGGACGTCATCACATTGTCTATGTGGTATATCAGTCAAGAGAATCTTGTTGTAGAGTCTTTTTGGATAACCATTTAAAGATAGCTCTCTGGATATCGTAGTTAATTCCATTTTTAGGTCATCTTGGTCTGTTGTGTACTGTATAGCTCTTTTCTTGAGCATATGGATAATGCTAAGTTTCTGATATATATGATTAGACGAGTTGAAATGGAGGTAACGTCCAGTATTTGCAGGTTTTCTATACACAGATAGGTTTTACTATTATTGGTTTGTTTCTTTATTAGGATGTCTAGGAATGGCAGTTTTCCATATTTTTCAATTTCTAATGTGAATTTGATGGTATGATGGAAACTATTGATTTGGTTGAGGTAATCCATTAGTTCTTCTTTGCTATGATCCCAAATGAGAAAGATATCATCAATATATCTGTACCAAATTTTCGGTTTTGGAATGATCCGGGATAAGATTTTATCCTCTAGATCTTCCATGAATAAATCATTACAAGGATGAGAGATGGGTGCTACTCATGTCTAATCCGGTGAGTTGTTTGTAGACAGTTTTTTGCCAAATAAAATAGTTAGAAGTTAAACAGTGATTGAACAAAGTAGTGATGTTTCTTGGGAACAAGATGTCTAAGATGTTGATGACCTCAACCACTGGAGTGTTTGTAAACAGAGATGTAATGTCCAGGCTTGCTAGTATAGCATCTTCATAGAAAGGGATATTTTTGAATTTATCTATAAAATGTTGTGAGTTTTTAATATAAGTATCCGAGACGTGAATGTGTTGTTGTAAAATCTTTTCAAGGTACTTGAACAGTTGGTAAGTAGGAGAATAGGGCGCACAGGGCTGGAAAAATGGATTGACTGTTGAACGATATTGCAACGAAGTTCTTCAGCGTCAAGTTCGGTTGTTCCGTGGCGCTGTAGGCGAAGAATTAATTTTATGGATGACAGTATAACTCCTCATCGTATACGAGCAGCGGCAATACTTCTGGAGACCGAGGATATTAGTCTAATCGAGTGGCCAGTACACTCCCCAGATAACAGTCCTATAGAACACGTTTGAGACGCCATAGAGAAAAGCATTACTGCTCGATATTACTCTCCAGGAAACAAACAAGTCCTTATCCTTGCTCTACAGGGGAAAATGTAGTTCGTCCTTAGGAGTGGGCCAGCTTGCCTCAAGAACTCCTGAATTACTTGATGCTAAGCATGGTACCTGAATTACGTTGTGAGAGTTGCATCGCAGTTCGGGGTGGACATATTCCATACTGAAATGTCTCTCCTCATAGTTTTCTTTCCTTAGGAGATTTGTAACTTTTGTCAATCAACGTATATTTAATTTGTACGAAATGTGCAACACATTTTTGTGTAATATGATATAATAGCATGCTAGCAATAAATTTGGGTTCACATTTGACTGTTTTCTTGAAAATCTTTGCATATACAGGTAAATGTATTCGTCCCTACATATTATCATACACTGGTGGACGCCAATGTATGATAATATGTAGAAGTCCAACCTATCTGCTTGAGGGATACTTTTTCGGTGATATTTGGTATATGAGAGAACGACAATTAAAAGAACATTAAAAATTAATCTTTTGGCAATGTTTTCATTCTGTGATATCATAAGAAAGTACACATAATTTTTGCAAGGAAATAAAGCAACACTCACCAAATATCGATTTAATGTTTTAGATTGTTATGACTGTAGCCGTTTTTTTTTTTTTTTTTTTTTTTTTTTTTTTTTTTTTTTTTAAGAAACGTAAAGTACATGATTTTTCCAAATAGGGAAAAGTAACTATTAATGAGACTGCATAATTAACTTTTGATTGAAAAGACTTTATCAACTTTGTGATTTCATAGTTCATCGAAACAACTTATTTTCGGCGGATGACTAATACAATGGTATTCTGAGTTTATTCTTAACCTAAAATAACAGCTTCAATACTTTCTCTTTCATGAAAAGAATAGTGTATCAAAATTATACTTTCCCAAGCAATTCAAATATCAGCTTTACCTTAACTAAGTTAAAGTAAAGCTGATTCAAATGCCTTTACAAAGTTAAAGTATCCTCTTCCATAAATGAAAAGAATTTAATCTCTTTGAAAGAAACTCACAACACATCGTTGTCACCTTTACTTTACTAATCTCCGACTACCCTAAGATTCTGCCACCTTAAGTGCAGAGTTAGAAGTTATTTGGGCTTTAATCTGGAGAAAATGCTGTGAATAGATCAAAGAGACATATTATGCATGCCTCAGTTAAAAGTACACAGAAACAAAGAACTTTTTTTCAACCAGAAGAATGAATTCTGTAGAAAGTGGTAGCATCAGTGAGTATGGAAGTCTGTTAATGAGAACAGAAACGCTTTTGAAAGAAACTACACTATACTTAATAAAATTAAGTATATTAAAAGCATATTTTTAAATAATTGAATAATGCGAAGAGTGTTTCAAATGTTATGCGCCTCGCACGCATATCTAGTGGAATAGTGCAATAGGCACATTTACGGTAGTTATAAAACTATGAATAAAATGTTTTTACGCAGATTTTCTATTTTTGGTGTACTTGTTCCTCAAAACATGCATGATTTGAGTCGAAGTCATGCATGTTTTGCATGAAGTATTTGATTTATCGAAAAGTATGGATAGCAAGTGCTTTTTTCAGTCCCTGAACACTCCAAAATCAGACATCTATATTTCCATCTGATATTTCAGTTAAAATAACTACTTAATGGGCAACGCTTCACTATTACTGTCGAAGCTACAATTAAAGTGACCTAATTTATTATAAGCAAAAAGGTTTGATGAAACGTTGGGCAATAATAATAAAGCAGAATATACGTTATATTCAGAGACCCAGTAGAGGTATATTATTAAATAAATGGTTCGTTTTACAAGAGTTAATTGAAACACAATTTTGAAAGAACATGTAGGAAAGATGCTAGAGACACACTCCGTTCAGTAGTTCTGAACAGAGTGTATCTCTTATTAATAAAGAAGATTTGCTAACATTAGAATTAATCGCTTTATATGTATAATTTGCATTCAGGGTGAATTATATTTGTTTTGAAGTGCGAAGTAATATTCATTAGGGATGCATAAAGAAATCACCAAAGAAATGAAACTGAAGAAAATTTCTATGGATGAGATTCATATAGGAGTAGTATGAAAAATTATTATTAGTTTTAGGACAGCAGCGATTATATGAAAAGTACATCGAAAAACATATCGCTAATTATTTCAGTGCCACGAATTGATTCATTTCGTATTTTGTCGTATTAACTTGTGCAGGAAAAAAGCAAAGTAAACTGGATAAATAGCGCTGAAATACTTCTGCGTGAAAATAAAGATGTACGCGCTGCAATACTGCATATAAAATACTATATTAAAGATCAATTATGAAGTGTTAGAGGAGATGAGCTATGAAAAATCTTGAAAGCATTATGGAAAATAATTATAAAGAGAAGTAGAAATTTCCAGTATTTTTAGCAATGTTTTTGTTTTATTTTAGCACATGCCATGTACTAAAACAAGTTCTTGAAATTTCATTACCCATTAATAAACATTGACGATAGGTTTTTTCCATGTAAATCTTGGGAAGAATTGTTCTAATTTTACTCACTTCAGTTAGTTAATTTATATTTTTTAAATAATATTCCACATATACTTGTCTATGTTCAGTAAGATATTTTCTATGAAATGGTTTAATGTCGGGTAGTTTAAAATCTGGACTATCTCTTTGTAAGTTAATAAGTCAGGATAAAAGCCTGCTATTGTCTGAAAAGATTACTTTGTAAAGACAAAATTTGCATTCAGGCATTGTAATATAACGTAAAACTATTTTTGCAGATAAGGCTGAATGAGAAGGGTGCATGCAAAATATACTCCCTAGAGACTCAGTTTCATTATCTGCCTTTCTAAAGAAAGTGTTTAACTTGCTTAACTAGATAAGGTAAACAAACCTGAAAATGTTTTCTTTTTTCTGTTTATATATGAGATTGCAAGTGCAGCTAGAGTGATTTAGTCCTTCATCTACTGCTATGGTGAATTAACATCTAGGCATTAATAAAGTTAGTGTCTTTTTCTGAGAAAGAGAGAGAGAGAGAGAGAGAGAGAGAGAGAGAGAGAGAGAGAGAGAGAGAGAGAGAGAGAGATCTAGATAGCACACATTTTTAAAAATGTTTCTTGAAATATACATCTTTAGGACGAGCCAACTAATGAACTCGTGAAATGAGATGAACCAAAGAGATTAAAAGTTAAATATTTTATGTTTAAGTATTACGAAGAAAATACGTGCAGGGATTATTTTAAAAAATATTCTCTGAAAAGAGGGAATTGTACAACCTATTAATGAATTATCATATATATATATATATATATATATATATATATATATTATGAATTAGATAAATATGTAAAGTACACGAAAATATTTGAACACCCGCTAAGTTGCTTTTCACATTAAGTTCTATTAGTTTCAACTATTGTTTTGAAAAATGCTGACAACTTCTCCAACATTATGCAGAAACACTTGTCTCTCCAAGGATCCCAGATGATCTGTATTTTATAATTATTATAATTTCGCAAAGTTTCATTTCTTTCTAATGATCTCCCTAATCCAGTCCATAATAATTAAAACGAGTTATTTTGGTTCACAAATATAACAAAATTAAAGGAATAAAATATCATGAATATCACGAATAAATTAAGTCCTATTCATGACACAGAGAAGGTATATTAAACCATGTTATAGTTTCTCTACCTTGTGTAGGGATTTTTCTTTTTAAAATAATTTTGTCTGTTGGTAGAAGAGATAGTAAAGCGTGGAGTGATGTACCTCTCATATATCACTCCACTCATATTGCTAGAAATCAAATTATAATACATACTTTCCATATTTCTTGAATTTAATGAGAATCCGCTTCAGTGGATATGTTTTATTTACTGTGGTCATGTAGATTCGGTCATTCTGTTTATCATCGACATCCTTTATTTGGTAATATGCAAATATAAATAAATAACATAAACGATATCACAATTATACAACGCTGTTTTGATGCACGCGAATGTACTTATTGAGTATACTTGGAATTTGTTTCCAAGTAAACGCATTTTAGAAAAAAAAATCGTTAATAGATGCAATTCCTGATCCTGTAAGAATAAGGCAGCACTCCTAGTTTGTTTTCATTTTAGACAGAAAAGAAGTTCCTGAATATATGTTTACAAACAAAAAAATCTCTTTCAACTGCATTAGAAAAAGGAACCAAAGATTTTTTACTTGTATTTCTCGAACGCATGGATACATCTGTCTAACGAAACGTACTACTTGACACATCAAAGTTAATACCTACTTCACGAACACTTAGTTTACATCTGCAACACAGAATTTCTATTCGCTCAATGCTGTTGCCACTACCTTCTATTTTTTAAATGCGAGTCGGTTAGAGTGTTGTTTTCGGTTGTAGGTTCCAGGTTTTTACAAACATCGCCTTTCCTTTAGCCAAGTAATATTGTTTGATGTGATTGGTGCCCTTTTTTTCTCCAAATAGCTTTCCAACTTCCAAGTGGCAGCTCAATAAATGTTGCACGTTTATCTCTTCCTTTTCTAAACTCGTTCTATACCAGGTCGTACAACTTCCGGGCTGCTATTTTCTACCACAACGAGGCTGTTGCCTTTTAACTCTTAATTTGACTACTCCTTACAAATTTGTATGTATTTTATTTGTCCTTTGGACTATATGCACTTTATCACATTCCTGTGCATTATTGAGAATTGTAGTGATATATTTAATTATTATTTATTTACTGTTGACAACTACCAAATGAAAGTGCTATGAGGAAGTAAATTATAATATATTATGTACTCATGCTTATGTGAAATTTTGGGATTTGAGATTTTGGTCAACTCGAATGGTTTATTATATGACGGAGGATTAGCTTAACTGAAGTTTAGATTATGAATAATTTATCAATTTGCTAGTTTTTTAAATAAGAATTTAAGCAAGAAATTGACAATTTTATAATTAGAAATGTCACATGCAGGTTTATGGCCGTATCAAATGGCAAAGTAGCGAAGGTAAAATTTATCATCTACGTTCGCTGTTTAGACATAATCGCTGTTCAGAAAGAACTGGAATCCGCAGCCCAATGACTCAAGATTGGATAAGCTAACTAGGCCGGTATGTTCCTCATATGGAGAGTTATCAGAGTATAACCATGTCTGGGATTAGGGGGAGATAAATCGGGGTTAAATAATTTAGTAATAATTCGTTACAAAACAAGGGTTTTTTGTTATTTTTTGATGGATGCATCTGATGGAAGACAACTACCTATTAAATAAGATCCATTCTGGAGGGCGTCTTAGGAGCGAGATATACTCTGAATAGTGACACTAAATATAAAGGGATGTCATAAAGATATCAATATTAATCTAGTATGTAGTTGCATACTATATAATGCAGGTTGATTTTGGCAATCATATTACACGTCTTAAAATTTAAGAGTTAATCTCATTAATCAGATGCCCAAGTTTGACATCCGAGGAATAGGAGCAGCTGATTGAATTCTAATTAAGCAATACGTTTTGCACGATCGTGGATTTATTAATTTGTAATAAATTATTATCCTTGGTTAGTATAGCATTGATGGAGAAATCTTAGAAGCCATCTTCTACGATATTTATTTTAATGAACGACCAGAAAGAGGACCAGGGACCTACTCGCAAAGGATAGACTGGCAAAAGGTAGTTGGATTACAATGCTTCTGTACTAAACCTGATCAAATGAAGCGGAAGTTTCAAACATTTCCATTACTTATGTCCAAAAATGAGTGACAGCAGAGATCTTCGCTATAGATAAAGAATAGCGGAACTCAAGTCGGCGATCATTGATTAAATGGTTTGATTCCAGGTATTAATGAAGCACAGTAGGAGGGAAATTGCATTTGAGCATGGAAAACCACACAGCTCTACTACCGTTTAGACAGGAAGCGAATTTTCTGTATCTGTTCCTTTCAAAACCAGATATGAATTTGATGACATTTTATTTCCTGCTGTAGAATATAGTCTAAGCTAAGCTGTGAAGCTGGAGATTTGTTCTCGAGATACTTGTGATATTCTGAATTTTATCTATCTTGAACTATCTTGGAATATGTTGGGAAGAACCGAGGTTTGGATATTATTTCTACAGGTATACTTCGATCAAAGTGGGTGGTGTGTTTGATTTAGGAGAACAGAAACAATTCGGCAATGAAAATGAGAAGTACTACTGGTTTCAATTACTCAAACCGGTCACATTACTCATATTTGTGCCATTTTGGTATAATGGGAAAGATTCCACTGCTGCAAAATGAATGAAACCTTAGGCCTTCTTTCATAACATAATGCATATATTAACTGTAGAAGTGAATTTCATAAACACTCAGGAGTTGGCTGGATGAATTATCAGAAAATTTTAAAAATTCTCTGTTAAAAATGGAAAATATGTTGCTGTAATACATTCCTAATTAAATTATGAGAGAATAACTTATAAATAGCGTAATAAATAAACTAAAATAAAATTGAATATAGAATGTAAAAAAAAAATTGAATTACAGCCAAGGATGTTAAAATAAATCTATAAAACATCTAGATATTTTCTAGATTTATTTTAGCATCCTTGGCTGTTAGACATCTCAGGAGAGTTAGGATTATTGAGGTGTTCGAAATAAATATAAGTTTGCATGTTCCAGATGCATAATATTTCAGTAAATAAGTATATAAATCATTAACATAATATTAGCATCAACTGAATATTTGGTTATTCGCACTGCTACTATGTTTATTGAAATAACTGAAAGCCATCATAATTAAATTATTTAAGGATCTCTTTGGGAACCATAAATAATTCATTCGCGAAATCATACAATTGGATTCGTACTAAAAATAAAGTACCACATCTATAAATTATGGTCTTTCCTTAAGTTTAAAGAAACAAATATATTTGTTCCTTGTCCTCTCTCTCTCTCTCTCTCTCTCTCTCCATTTCCTGTTTTCAAATGAATAATATTAGCTTTTTTTGGAAAAGTCGGTCTTTTGAGATTTTCCCAACTGCCATAATTACTAGACTTTGGGCAAAGAAGCCATTAACGCATTTTGTTCCAGTCAGGTCGCTGTATTTCTCAAGATAATGATTTAAAGGCAGGTGGGACTAGTAATCTAGAGAGAGCATGACGTCACGCCGAAGGCAACATCTCTCACACTCCCGGTGGCCAACTATTTGTGAACAGATAAGTAGCACAATGTACGCTGATCAATAGCTGTAGACTGTCAGTAACACTGTGAAGATGCCGACTCGCTCTGCGCGCGGGTAATAACGGATGCGATTCACTGTTGAAAGCTAAGCCTCATAAGGAAAAATATACGGTGCTGATAGCAAGATCTAAACTAGGTTACCAACCTTTAGCTAGCGGCACAACCGCACTGTGTAGTTCTTAACCTGTATATACACAATAGTGGCAAAGAATTAAGTTCAATGTAATTCAACTTTCACATTTATTTTTGGGTATTAAAGAATAACTACTACTATTTTCATTTATGCAAAAAAGTGGAGCTGAATAATATATTGTTGATGATACAACGGATGCGAATATTTATATCACAAAGAACGGACATAATAATTATCAAGTTAATTATAATCTACTTTTGCAAGTTGGTAAATTTAAAACAGAATGTATATTAAATTTATACATTAAAATATACATTATGCAGAATGTATATTAATTACATAAAATTAAATTAATTTTGTCTATTTAAGTAAATCTTTTTTATCGAATTTACACTCTCCGAATGAAATTAAGTATGATAATTTCAACGGCTATCTAACAAATGAATAAAAAAGTGAGGTATTTATTCCCCAAATGGAAATAAACGAAAGTATTTTAGCTCTAATATTAGGAATCAATGTGCAGCCAATTTGTACTGTGAACACTCATTATATTGAGTTTATAGCTAACAATAATTGAAAGACTCCGAGGAAAGAGTATAATAGCCAATGTCGCCATGTTGTGTTCCTAATTCCTAACTAATATTAATGTCTGAAATAGGATGAGTTCTAGCATGTATTTTTCCAAGCTGTTATGGTTAAAAGCTTAATTTCTAGGAGACAACAGTTACACTACGCACCTTCATAACAGACTGATTATTCCCACAAATGGCTAAAAAAGATAGGCAATTTTTCCCTTTAAACAGAAACTGTTTAAAGGGAAAAAATATGGAAACAGAAAAGTTGCCAGTATGGTTACGCATACATAAATTAAATAAATAAATGTTGTGAAAAAAATGTATTATCAGATTATTTTCAATATGTATTGTTCTATTTATAATTTAGTTTGACACTGCATATAAAAGGAACGTATCAAAATATAAAACTCTCACAAAATGTAACACTACGCTTAGAAATCTTCTGCATCATTCATAACACTTTACTCACGTGAGAGGATTGATAAAGCACACACCTCTGTTGAATCCCGTCTCTGCAAGCAAAGTTTTAACACTAGTTTAGGCACTTCCGACATCACATAACATGGAGAATCTCAGCTAAGTACTACTTCCAACACACTTTATTTTGTTCGCTAAAGATCTGCTATAGACGTTCGCTGCCTCAGTGAGCTGCTGTTCCATGATATACGAGACATGAGTAAAGTCTGTAGGCAAACTGTAACAAGGAACGTACAGCAAAGGTCATGGTGACGCAAGACTTTCAACAGGAACCAGTATTTGTAGATATTCCTTTCTGAAACCATCTATATAACCGGCTTTTATACAATGTCAAAATAAATTTATCCCGGATTACTTACTTGTGAAAATAGAGAATTTTGTTGTCAAAGAACCAACGCAAAGGGGACTTATTTACCTTATCACGTAAAACATTTTAGGAAAGAAAATTCATCTTGTTTTAAAGCTAATGCAGAATTTTAAAGTAGTAAAATATTGATATGCTAACATATATTTACATTTTTATTTATTAAACTGATTTCTAATGTTTATATTATACGTGTTTGTTATATATCATAATTATTTCTTCCCCTTACTCAAATACATCGTCTTAGACAAATCAAAAGACTTATTTATATCTGTTTTATCGAACAGTTGTTAGTATAATATTTAATGAGCTTCTTCTAACAAAAAGTTGCTTATTTCCATTCATTAATTAAAAAGTATTTTATTTTCTTATTTATGGATGACATTCCCTATCACAAACTTCATATATTTCTTCTTCATTCTACAAAAATATCTGAAAAACTATATTTGATGATACATAGGACAGGTACATACTGACCAAGTTTCATGTTCTCTGAGACACATTGTAATCAGATATTATCGCAATCAAATACTTTTACATAATTTTAAATCTAAACATTTACCAGAAAATATGGAATTTTTTGCAAGTCTCATAAATACGCTTTCATAACCTTTAGATGAAATTAATCAACCAACCAAAGACCCACTCTGTCGACATTGGGACTTGGTTCCACAGTAGATATAGCATATGATACCGGTATCTACTTGGACAACCAGGCCGCTCTTGAAAGCTGATTTGGAAAGGAAATCAGTGATAAAAGCATTTAGTACTAATGAAATTAATTGACAGAAGGAAACATTAGTACTAAATGCTTTTGTCAAAGTTAATGTGGTTAGTTGTTTTTTGGAGAAAAAGATGACATGTAATTATAAAAATGCATTAATATATAATTTGAATTTCGCATATAAAAATGAAAGAATACTGCAAGAAAATTTATTTCAGTAATTGATATTGAGGTGGTTAATAAAATGAGAGTTAATAGATAGACATAACAGTTGAAGGAGGAGTTGGATCCAGGAGAAGATGTGTAAGTAGTGGTGTACTCGGCTACTGCTATTTAACTTGTACATTAGCAAAACAGGAAATGAAATGAAGGAAATTATTCAGTTATTTGCTGATAATGAAAACACTGAGTAGAGCAATAGTTAATAAGAATCACTTGTAGATCTTGCAGGATGACTTGTATAGACTAGCACTATGAGCAAAGAAGAATTAACAGTTTAATGTGGCAAAGAGTAAAGTCATGTATTTTGGGATGAAAAGATTATCAGCTATGTACTGCATTGCTGGAATAAAGCTCCAACAAAAATTACGGAGGGTGGGGAATTCGGGGGTTCTAGGTGACTCCGCGTTAAGGATTAGAGGACACATTGCAATGGTAACACACAGACTTACCTTCTGCAATGAAGACGGTATATGTGATGCCCAAGCCGATCTAGATTTCAAATATCTGAATGTGATATATTATTGCAGGTTGGGAGAAAATGAAAATAAAAATAAAAATATCATATATGCAATACAAGTTTTCAGGTGTTAAAATCTATGAATATGTTATGTACTTGGTGTGCACAATTACAAAGCAAAAAAAAAAAAGTAAATTATGGTTAATAAAATGTTTTTCGAAAATGTTTATTAGAATTATTGTTTGGTCACTTTCCCTTGTAATCTCTGAGCTATACGGGTCTGCATCTTCTACAGGGACCGGTTTATGACGCATGAACTTATGCCGTCCTAGACGATTCGTATATATATATATATATATATATATATATATATATAATATGAAAGATAGGTAGTGCCGAAAAGTCTTAATTAAAAGATTCAGTGATGCCAACATCCATTAAAGATAAATAATATATGAATATGAAATTGAATAGCAAAGTAAACATGTTTGTTAATTCATATCGGTTGGACTTTAAAATTAAATTTAGAGTTCATTAATGCATATAATGCTGCTGTGACTGGTATCAAATTACTCTCGGGATGCTCATAATTGAATACTTTCTAAAATTACATCTGAAAAGAGATTAATTAATTTTATAAAGTAACTTTAAGTAATTGATGAAGTTATATCCTTCCCATATAAAATTTATCACAGCAAAGTGAAGAGCTAAACAGTCAAATATATCAATAAATATCTTGTGGCTAAATTAAAAAAAGAAGAAGCTCCACATTACTTCACAGAAAAAAAATCTCTTTATTTATAATCAAATGGATGCTATCTTAAACTGTATAGGCTACTATACCATTATGGTTGGAAATCTCTGGCTTCTAATCTATCTAGCATAGAAAGCACATTTAGCATTTCTTCTAATGATGAATTAGCCATCTTCATACAGCACTGGATAAAGTTTATTTACCTTCCTGCAAAACAGGCAAATCAGCCAGAACTAACCCAATTGGCATCAATAATAACACAATATTCATCTACGATTAACTTTTCTATCAGAACATTAATGAGGTTATTAATGCACTGATATAGAGGATTAATTACTATGACAGGTTATCGTGCTTAATAAACAAGGAAAAATGGGATTTCCGCTTACTAAAGTCGTATGTATTATTATATTCTTCGAAATCTTGTTTCCGAATATATAGTTCTAAACAGAAGACTTTCAAAATTCTTTTTGAAAACATTTTACTACCAATTTTACTACCAAACAATTGAAAAGCTTAGAAAAAAGTGTTGTTATAATTCATTTTAATTTCTAGAAATCCGGATAGATCAATGCTGTCTGTGAAATTTTAATGCATCAAATGATGCAAAAAATTGTATGGGATTCATCGTTGTATTCAACAGAAAAGAACTAAATCACCTCCGATTTGCTAGTGACAATATTCTTTTAGGAAAATCAATTGACTGAACAGAGTTTCTGTTTAGTCAATTGATGAACCGGTGATCAAAACTAAATGCAGTAAGTAAAAAGAAAGGTTTAACTATCAGTAAAACAAATTAAATATAATGTATAACAAATACGTAATCAAAATGTCAGTACATTCATTACACGGAAAATTGATATATTTACTTCCTAAGTCTCTGTGTGAGCCTCCTTCTACTGTGACATATCACATTAGAGGGAGACTGTAAGGAAGAATTCAACTTGATTCGATAGCGCGTTTGGAAGCATTTAAAAGAGACATTGCAATCTGCATTAAATAAAAACAAAAATTACAGTTGTATACTTCCAATCATTACATATAGAAATGAAACTGTAACTTCACTGAAAACTGACCACAAAATGAAGGAATACCCACGAGTAAAATGGTAAGATCACCTCTGTATTACCATTCAAGAATAGAAAGCGAAATACTTGGATCAGAACTCAGACTCGAATGAAAGACATTAAAACAGCCATACGAGGAACCAAATAAGAATGTTAGATCATTCTGCAAGAAGAAACGCTCAAAAATGTAAAAACTCGATATCTGAAAGGCAGGTCTTTAAGGGAGGGCTTCGTACCGCAGTGGACAGAATAGGGCTGCTCTGATGATGATGATTCACATTATAATAAAATCCTTTTCCTTGAATATTCAGTTATGAACTAGGGCGATAATTCAAGCAGAAATACTGATCAATAAGCCCACAAAATCTATTGTTGCCTTATTTGAAATTGAGGCATGTTCATTAGATAAACTTACATAATTGTTCAAGCAAGTTGAGTCAAATAAATATCGATTAGTTGTGCCTTAGAAGATAACGACCACATAAAATACTACTACCGTAGAAAGTGGTTATAGCAATCTTACACTTCGAGTGAGATTATTTACACATTGAATTCATTTATGCCTTATTCCATGTTCCATATATCATATTCCATGTTTCTTCTGCTTGAGATGAATATCTAATAATTTGTGTATAATTCCAGAGTGTTAACATCCTAAAAATACCCAATACAATCAGAAAAGAAACAAAAACCGTACAAAGTAGCAAAAATCCATATAAAACACTTTCCTGACCTCTCCAAACTTCATTGCCCTAATCTCTTGATCTGTTGTTCTAGCAGAAACTTCAAACGAAGGCTCTTACAATTCATTTTAACTATCGGTATTGCCACCATATATTTGCCTTCATTAAACGGTTGTGCTTTAGGATGCATTACAGTTGACAACAAATACCAGAGAAGACTAAAACTTGTATTCTCAATATGTGGTTAGTTTCTTTTCCTTTGATGTCCTTCTGCTAATCGTTTTGACCTTTTTCAAAAAAAGAAAAATATATATATTGAATTTTTGCTATTAACAAACACCCATGGAAAAGGTTTTTCTAGTCGATCACTTGAAGTGAACTTCATTTAGTATACATGAGGATACCAAGTTGCTATACACATTATTAATTTACTGTATTTACAATATTGTAAGGATATTCGCCTTCAGTGTTCATATACTTCAAGTAATATACTTACTAATTTTTAGCCACACTAGAAAAGAGATATTTTGCGTCATTACTAAAGCAACATTTACAAAATTCTCCGGCTAATTTATTGCAACAAAGTAATTACTTTAAAGAATGCAGATATTTAATGATCTGGTTAATTTTGAAATAAGGCTGCTATCTTCGAAGATATATTTCATCAATTTGTCTTCCTTTATAGAAATGCCGAACTGGAAACAAGAAAACCACTCTCCGTTTCGATTAATACGTAAGTGAGATATCGCAAACATTTCCTACTAAACAAGAGTATAAATAATGTCCAATATCTGCAACGTAAAATGCACAATGCTGATACTAATTTTACTGTTTAATGCATCTTTGCAGTCGATATTCTAGAAAGCAATTAACCATAATATACGATTAAGAAAATAGATTTTTTTAATCTTTTCTTTCAATTTTTCATTGATAACGGAGTACGCACATTTCTATCCAACTTACTTCACTTTGGTAATAGTATTTTGGTAATATATGATATTAGGAAATTTCAGACACAATATGTCTGCCTCCATAAAAATCATGCAAAATGTCTGTCAGTGCGTTTTGTTAGTTTATAGTTTAAAATGTATACACCAGATCGAAACTACTGTTCTTTTGTAAAATAATTTATAATATGTACATTTTTCTAAATATTAAATGCCACAATTCTTCAGGCAGTTTGTTCTGTTGCAATACTCATTAGTCTTCATTGGTTTCATGTCAAAAAGGAAAACAACACAAAATTCAGTTTATAAGTGGGATAGGCAGAAAAAGATTACAAGAGATTCTTCACGTTATTTTTTTTTACGTTGACTCGCAATATACTAGAGTTACAGGTTCGATAACCTCGTCGCGTCAAAGAGAAAATCTTTTAAAACTTTTTGTTTTCATAGGGTTTCGGAATTTTTCCTTTACTTTCATAACAATCTAGTGTTGACTTTCAAGTTGCAACAGATAATTCAAGTTACATTTTTTCTACTCGCCAATAATTTTGAGTAATTTAAACTACAAAATTATTCCGAGTGCTGAAACTGTGAAACTAATTTTTGCTAAGGAATTTCACAATAAATAGGTTTTATGCTTAACATAAAATAAAACCATGTTACATACAGTTATTTATGTTAACTATTATTTAATGTATAATTGATAAATAAGCACTATAATAAACTATTAATTAATATAATAATATGCTTTATTTAAATTAAGGGGATATTAACTCCTACATTGTTTTAAAACCCCAATAAGAAACTTAAAGATTGGAATCAAAGAGTTTCATGCCGAATATATTAACTATAAACGTATCGGCGACTACTAGTAAGGTAAAGAACATAGTTCAAGTACGTAGTACTTGATAGAAACTCTTTGATTCCGATCTTTGAGTTTCTTATTCAGTTTTAAATCAATGTGGAATTTAATATCCCCTTAATTTAAATAATGTTTTACATCGCCGAATTGAAGCCTATTGGCTCTTTACTTTAAATAATTTATGGGTGCGCCTTTTTGACAACTCATATAGCAGAGTATATAAGTTCTTTTCGCTATACCCTTAGCATTATATTATACTTTGGTCTAGCTACTCACTGATGAGATCTCAATAAAGATCGAAACCGGTGAGGGGGCTCCGAGAGGCGCTGCTTGTGGATAGATTTTTTGCCTGTCTCTGAATGGGGCCACCGCTGAGATTATGGTTCTGCTTGGTGGTGGGGGGTGAGCCTGCCACTGGGTAGAGCCAATACTGAGAAGTTCTTCTCGGTGACTGGGTGAGCCTGTCATTGAGTGGAACAACGCAGAGTTGGGCGATCTTTCGGGATCGTCTTATTTTTAGAGCCCATTTTACTTTTACATTCAATAAAGATCGAAACCGGTCTGGGTAGTGACCTCCCACCATAATGTATAACATCATACATCTCCTAGGAGATGGGTTTTACATTATGGAAAATACTAAGAATATACTAAGAATAGCGATCAGAACTTTCTCCACCTTTGCAACGAGTTGCCCTAGTTTGTGCTACGTACTTGAGCTACGTTCTGTAGCTTACGCTAGTAGTCGCTGACACGTTTATAGTTACTATATTCGGCTTGAAACTCTTTGATTCCGATCTTTGAGTTTCTTATTCGGTTTTAAAACAATGTGGGATTTAATATCCCCTTAATTTAAATAATGTTTTACATCGCCGAAATGAAGCCTATTGGCTCTTTACTTTAAATAATAAGATGCTTGTTTCTCTACAGAAATTATAGGCAAACTATTCTATAGAACCAATTAGTTTCAAAGAATTCAACCTCTGGAATTAGACTGACTGAAACCTGGAATATTCTAACAAACGGAGATATAACGTTGCTACTTTGTTATGAGCAATGCCGTTTTTACTATGGGGGATGATCGACCTAGTTGGCCATGTGAATAGTCCATCCACTGTCCAAACAACAGGATGTAGGTTTGAATTTCACCTTGAATATATTTTTTGTGATATATCTGTGAATGTCCTCGATGAATTTTATAATTCGGAAAGAAACAGCGAAACTGAATATTCTGCTACAGAATATTTAGCGTGGTGGATATTCTGACATAGACAAGAAATTGAAAGTTCAGAACTAATTCCCTACTTGCATTTCATGCTGTTCTGTTCTTAAGGAGTGGTTAATAGCATGGTGTTCTATTTTTTTCCGACAGGTCATCCTCAACCCAACTGATTCAAATATCTTTCTATTTTCCCTTGGAAAGTTTCCAGTAAAACTTTAATGTTTCATCTTAATATCTAAACATGTTCCCTCCCACAGAATCAATGTATCAGGGATTGGGCTAGCCTACTTGAATTTGAAATTGTAGACTTAATCAAGATGAGAATATGGGGACTCAAGCTCATATAAATGGGGAAGAAAATTATGAAAAGAACTAGAGAGTTGAATGTCGTATTTTAAAATTTTGATTGATGTGGTGTTGATATTGCACTCATGAAGTACTTATCAGAAGACACAAGTCAACAATAAGAGATAAAGAATATATTAAAGAATAAACGTTGGATAAAAATGAGGAGAATCTACGATTGGACTTACATCGGATTGAGTAAGCCTGGCCATGTAGTTTATTTATTTGTTTATTCGGATGAGGTTATCCCCGTTCCTCTACCGTACCTTAGGACTGGTTAAGCCCTCCTAGTGAGGGATTAAGTATGTATTTATGACTGTAGATCAGTATGTTCACGGCAGGTTTGTCTCTTCTGAGGGACGAAAAACCAGGTGAAAAAACTCTCTACCTCCATATGAGATCGGCTAACTAACCTATAGTCGGAAGAGACCAGATAAAGGTTCCTCACGTTATGGACGGGAATAGAACCAAGGTCATTCCGACCAAAGGGTTTCGTCTATACGGACTGAGCTGTGGAAGCTCGGTCATGTAGAACATAGAACAGATAGATTAGTCGTTATCGACTGTCGAGAGACCATTAACTACTCTTCTTTGTCAGAAATGTTTTCAATATGTTGAAAATTAAGACGTGGGGCATCGACTTCAATATGAAAAAACTTGTTTTTCATATTGAAGGTTCATATACCTAAAATGTACCTTCGGATCTACACCATGTTGACTTATTAAGGCTTTGGGCTCTCTGTGGCTGATTTCAAATTACTTTCCTTTCCTTGCAGAACGCATCAGCATCATTAAGAGATTACCATAGAATGTCTTCTGGATTTCCTAGGTATGTAGGTGGAGAGTGTAGGATGTTGCTGCAACTCAGGCCTCTTCTTCCCTTAGATGTAGAATCCACAGTATGTGGTACCAATTTCAGTATGAATGTAAAAAATAGTAAAAAAAATTGAAGTGAAATTTATACTTTTCGTATCGAATGGAAAAACACTATATTCAATATAAAAATGCAACTATACACTAATATCCTGAGTTTATTTTTTAATGCCAATTTATTCACTATTTTTGACAATATACTAGAGTTTTCAAAAGTAAGTAAATCTTCCAGCAATATGAATTCAACATCAAAGGCAATTATATTTATGTAGCTAATTGAATGCTGTTGTAATATGCTTTGTGATCTCCCTAAATTAATTGAAGGTTGTTCATATTGCATGTTCCTCTCCGTAATTTCATTAGTCCAAAGAGATTTGTTACGAGGAAGAGTCAGATAACGAACTAACCGATAACAGCATATAGTTTATGAAGTAAATTTTAACAAGAATTTTCCTTAGGGAAATTAGGAATTTCCTTAATTTTCCTGCTCACATTTCCGGAAGAAATAAAACAATATATCAGCCTTCATGTTCATTTTTACCTAACATTATTAATTATTACGTAACTAAATTTAATATTAATTATTATATAAGTAAATATAAACAAAAGTGATAAAATATTTAACTATGACAACAGCTGACTACCAAAATTCTGTGTATATATAAAATTAATGGAATAAGAAGAATCGGAAGAACAAGAAAGTATTGGTATTGGCATGAGACCGGAACAGGACACGTGGCCTAAATTATTTTCTCACAACTTTTTTATAGAGGAAATGCATGAGTGAATTTGGATACATTTATCTTACATAATTTCATAAAGAAATTTATCCCAAATCACTACTTACTAATAATTAGTAAGTAGTGATTTGGGATAAATTTCCGTAAACTAAATTTTTTTTTCATTCTGTCTAAAACAAAAATGAATTTTGTTCGCATAAATTTCACGCAAAAGCGTGAAATTTATGTGTTATTTTACTGTAAGTTTCTTATCAAATTAACTACAGTGTAATCAAGCTTTTGTAGCACTTACAACTAAATGTTTTGTAGACTCATATTATATAAAGAACACATGAAATCAGTCGAAGAAAGTATTTTAGATATTGATTGCTACTTTAAGTGATATACAAAAAACTTTCTATTTGGAAGTGTAGACCCGCATAGATCGGTCATAAGGGCCGAATTTACTCTACGATCATTTAGAACGGTATTTTTCTTTTGTTCACTTAGCTAATTCGAAAAGGAAAAGCGGCGAATGGCTACATTTGATAACTTCAAGTATCCTTCTATTTCGTGTAACAGTTGTTTTTCTTTCGTTAACTAACAAAAATTAGCCTTGGGAATGGTTCAGTAAGAAAACTAGTTTGCTTTTCCACATCTTTTACAATAAAAATACAATTTAAAAAAAATATTAGATCCGTTCGTATTAAAAAAAAATACTGACAGGGTAAAAGAAATTTTTAAAATAATTTTTTCTCTCTTATTCTTTTGACATTATCAATTGCAACTGAGAATAATTTATGAAAAATAACCCAACAAATAAAGTTGAACTCTTTTTGCACAACTATTACTATATTAACTATCTTAACTAAAGTTTAAAAATGATAAAAAAGATGTATTGCAAAGAACAATAATTAAATTATTTTTACTCTTTTAAAAATTAAATTTTAAATATAGTAGGATTTTTGTTTACTAATTAACTTGTATGATGCAATTTTAAATTTTAAATGTAAATTTTAAATTTAAAACTTCAGTTTGAGCATATGTTCCGTTTGTTACGATTTCTTTTGCTACTACTGAAAAATGCATGCTTTTAGTTATCTGTGACTATGCCATAGACAAATTTTATTTTATATATTTATTGCATGCGATAATTTTAGAGAGGAACTGAAGACATAATTTATAACGAGTTCAGTCAAATTTAAATGCCTCCAGAACTGTTATATTTTATGACCTGTTGGCACACTTATGCAAGCTTTTATTGCGGTATGTGATCACATAGCCATATGAAAGGAGACATCAGTAATCAGAGAAACAGCTGATGCCAGCATATTTGACTATCGCTGCCAGCGATTAAAGAATATTTCCAATGTTTTGTTATCACCGGGTAACACAGATCGGAAACAAGTTGGTTTCCTTTTGTACTGATTTCACTAGGCAGAATAATTCCAAAAGGTTTGATTTTCCGTTCACTTAATCTTTTTCAATGCTTCGCTTGAAGTTGCACAATATAATAAAGAAGATATTTAATACTTATTTTGTTTGCTCTGATAAGCAACAAAGGAAAAGTATTAAACAAATCGCCCAAAATAAACTGTAATGTGTTTTTATCACATCGATTTCGATTTTTATTACAGAACCCAGGTTACGGATTCGGTCACGTTTAAAATGTTGAAAGTAACTAAGGCATAAAATACTTTAAAACAAAATTTTAAGTTTTGCTTTGTTATTAGTATTCTGTCTTAAATATAAATATCTGAATAGTTAGACCTTATTACAACTATTGTTAGAGAATAAATACACCACTCTTGATAAAACTCTCTAGTAGTATCTAATTATTACGTTTTTATTTTCGGATTAGATAAATATCTCATCCAAAAAATAAAAAGTTTCTGATGCCTACAATGTTAAGGTACTTTATGATGTGATTTTTTCTTTCTTTCTCAGAGACAACCTTTGAGATAAAAGTGTTCCAAGGTCTAGGTATGAAACATTTTAAAAACAAATAAATTAAAGAAACACTTTAAAAATATATAAATTAAAATACACTCGACCATATAAATAATTTCTCTGTTGCCCTCAAAAAGAGTAGTTTGTGATCAACATTTGCAAATAAGGAAAATATTTAGAAGGAACATTCTATCTCAAATGATTGTGTGCTAGCACTCTCATAAGAAGTTGAAAGAGTGTTTATCGTTTTTTTTTTTTTTTCAATTTTGCGAAATAGAGAAACTGAACAGAGAGCGCGCGCGCGCGCGCGCACACACACACACACACACACACACACACACACACACACACACACACACACACACACACACACACAAACTTAATATTGATATAGGATTGAACGCATTAAAATTAGTTAAAAATTAAAATCGGCTTCATAAATATCAAGTTAGCCGTGTAAACTATAGGCTAGCGCTTAAAAAAGAAGTAATGGACTATAGAGAAAGAAGATTTTCTATGGAAAAATAACAAAGAAAAATGTAAGCATCACCAAGTTCATGAATATAGAATCCCAAATGTCATTGTTATCGCATTCAAGTAAACCTCCTAAATCAAAATTAACTTAGTCGGAGTTCACTATAGCCATAGCAGTAACACTTGATAATTTTCGCTAAATTATAATTTTTTTCTAAATATCTATTTTATGAGAAGAAAGATGGTGATATAAATGTTATAAGACCAGTGTAATATATCGGCTAATTGTTTGCATTGTTCAGTCAGTTTATAAGTTTTTTTAAAAGAATAAATAATTTACTCAACTGGCTAACTGATCTTCAGTGAAATACTCTGATATCTGCAATCTTTGAATGTATTTGGAGTCAATAAAAAAATAAAGCCATCTCGAATTTAAATGGATTAAAATCTAGATTTTTCCATCCAAAGCCTACAAAAGTAACTTGTTATGCTATAGACACGTCTCGTGTCAAGATGATCTTGTGACCTCAGTTATCTTCGCCGAAGGTTCATTGAAGCGTACGACAAATATTGGTATGACATATACATGCTGCAATCAACTGGATTTGGAATGAATAAACTGTTTAAAAATTGTTATAAAATCGTAAAGCTTCACTGGCAGTGTTATTTAGTTAGCATTGCCAGTGGCTCTTACTGTAGGCATAGGTTTTACTCAGTGTAAGCAGATTACAAAAGTAGATGACAATCGTGACTAGTGAAGATTCTTTATGTTGTCTATGCCTAATATATCTCACTGGTTTTCTTGTTCTTTGTGTTTGAACCCAGTATTCGGATTCACATTGCCATGAATGCCTCCTGAAAAATCAGGAGTTCGATATCCCTTCATGTTTATTCTATTTTCGTGGATATCAACATTTTAAATAAACTCTTTTAAAATTGTTATGAAACTGAAAGCTTTACTGGCAATGTAATTCAGTTAGCATTGCCAGTGCCTCTTACTGTAGGTTAAATAATGAATATCATCCTGTCATTTGGAATGATATAAAAAGAAAGAGAAAGGAATAATTTCCTTTTAATAAGTTTAGGAGTGTTTTATTTTATCGTTGTTGCTAGAGTAATCATTTTGCTGAAATATATTAAATATTGCTTTCCGTTCATTTTCAAAATTAATCTGTTAATGAATGTGACTCTATTGCTGCGCTATTTTATAAAATCAATTTTATTTGAAATATATTAGTATATAGAATTAGTATTATACCCCTAGTAAATATTAAAAACAATTATTAAACTTGTACTAAACAGCACATTAGATTAAGCTGGTGATACATAACCCAGTGCGACATTTCTTAGAGCATTGGTGTGCTATTTAAGAGGTAACTCATCTGATAATATTATTATTATTTATAATACTACAGTCCATTAAAAGGTTGAAATGTGTAATATTTAAATATCCCAGTGGAAATATTTTTCGCAGCTCATATTTTAACCGTTAATAAACAAGCTATCACCAAAGTCAGCTATAATAAACACCTGAACTTTAAATCAGACCTTAGCTGTATCGTCTTCTTCAGTGCTAAGTGGTTGTGAAAGACGTTACAGCTATTAAGGAGAAACGAGACGCGAAGATATGTCTTAAATGTGTATGTTTGTGTGTTTGTGTGTGTGTGTGGCTTTTATCTCTTGGGATTCTTAAAGGAAAAGGTCAGACACAGTTACTTACTGGAATCCTCCGAGAATTAAAGATGGTTGAGAGCTATTTCATAGTCAGTGGACGTCGCTTTTAATTTTTCTTAACAATTGATACTGTCATAATTCTAAATTATAAACTGCGGCTCTCAAGAAGCCTTGTAAAGTAACTAATAGGGAAAAGTTTGTCTGTAAATATCAGGAATGGAAACACACTAAAAGACGGTTAGAATTATATAAGTTTCTTTTAGAATGAGATCCTAGCTCACCGAATTTAGATTGCTTTCATTTCATTCCGATCGTGGCTGAAGCTATTAAGATTGCAAGGAGGACATATTTTATATATTTGTTAGGTGTGGGTTATTCATCCGATTTGGCTATATTACGTGTGAAACATCTTTGTGAGACTGGCCAACTTATTTTAAAGTGGAAAGCCATTTTAAATATTCTGCGCATCTTAGCCGGAATTCAAGGTTAGTTGAATGTAGTGTAGGAGTCTCAATGTACGATGTAGGGGGTTCAAATTTAATAGAGTCTTAAGCAATATTTATGAAGGAGAATATTTCGTAATTTATAAAGGATGGTGAAGTGGAAATTACAAGTGTTATAAACTTTATTTATGAGTTAAAGTTTAAAATTAATTACTTTGAATTTAATTACTCTATAAGAGTGACCAACTAATCAGAATTTCGTGTAAAGAGAGTAGGTAATTGGTTTACTTGTATGAAAAATGTCGGAGATCAATGTATATCATCACTGATCTACTGTTATCTTTCTAATTTGATTGAAAGTTAAGTACATGCAACCTTGAGCCTCACCTTCAATAGCTTTGAGAAATAGTTTTTGACCGCTAGATATGGAACAACAGAAACATATTTGATCACAGTAAAAGAAAGAAAACAATTATTCTTGGGAATCATCAAATTATCACAATACTGTTCTAAAGTTTTATTCATCACTTCTTTAACGGCAACCTGCCCACATATTATCTAGATACGGATATGAAAGGTAACTATGAAAGGTAAGATATGAAAGGTAAAGGTAGTCTGCTGTAGGAGAACAATCAAAGTTACAATATATGTTACGTAACCAAATTGGTATTTAATAGTAATGTTTACAAACTGGACGGCATAGTTAGAAGACTGATCAAAATAATGTGATAATTACTAAAAATAAATACCTCTAGTGTGAGAAGCACGGCGGAAATAGTTAAAGACACAAAGAACAACAATGGATGACGACAATTTCATAGAAGCTAAGCAGGTTATTATTCTCATATGAATTTTATATAAGAATAATAATTGTGTGCGATATTTTTTTCTTAGAAAATTAGGATCAGTATTTCTAGATAATGTTCTTACACTTCATATTTAATTATTTCTATAAATTACAAAGGACAGAAATTCTGAAATGAACTGTAGAAGCAAACAACTCTTATTTTTACCATAGGATGTCGCTATACTCTAATCCAAGAAAACTCATCACAAACACAATCGCAATTTCCATTTCATACCATTTACTGGAAATGGCTTTGTTTATACCAGTAAACTTTAAAATGTTAATAAACTGGCATTTGTTCATATAGTAATGTTTATATACGTATTTTTGGAGAAGGAATTTTTCAGAGAGATCTTCAGATAAAGTAACTCAATCTGAAATTTCTTTCAAAAATTAATTTCTCCTATTCAGGATTACATAGATCCGTAAAAATGTTTGCGATATTATTTATGTAAGTCGAGAACCCTTTAAAGGTCACCTTGGTGGTAGAAGCGCAATAGCACAACACATTTCATTGACATTTCAAGATAAATTGAAATTTCCTTCGGAATCTGATATCGTCGGCATTCTCTTTCAAGAATTTCATATTACATAGTCTAATCATTTATTTAATAGGAATATATATTATATAATATATAATATATATAATATATATATTATATATATATTTTTTTTTTCCTAAAATAAAATAAAATAAAGGTGAAAGTACTAAAAAAAAGTGAAAGTCAGCGAGTATTATGCAATATAGTAAGTCTGAATAATGGAAAAGGCTAATAGAACTCAAGACTAAATGCATATAGTAAAGTGCTTCAACCTTACTAAAGAATTAGAGAATAAATGATAGCACCTGATAATAATACTATAATGCCTTGGAAGCTTTTTTGGTGGCCGCCCATTTATCCATGAAGTAGGAGGGCATTATGAAGGTAAGTGCATCGTTGCCGAACAACAGTTTTGAATTAGTATAATCGTGTCATTCCTTATATTACTTGATATTCTAATGTACTGTTAGTAGGCATATTTACATATATTATTCAGAGTAAATAATTCCTTTGAAAATCTTCTTCTTACGTGTTATACTTGCTTTTCGTACAAACGCTAGCCAGTTGCGACCTGAATGAAAATGACTACTAAGTTCTAAATAGGCCATTTATCCTACCAAAGAAGCAAAGAATTGCCATCGTTAGCCCAAAACAGAATGCATATATGTGAGTTAAGGCAACCTAATGAGGCTAAGAATTGCTAGATTATTCGTAATGGTGTGCAACCAATGAGTTTTTTTTTTTTTTTTTTGCTTCATTGATTGTTTCAAACTTGCACGTGGATACATATGAGTATCTCGAGTTGTACATTGTTGAATGAAAATTAAACACGCAGGCTCCATATATTAATGAAGCATTCATTTATTGATAAACAGATAGTCACGTTATGAATAGTAGGGTTATAATATAATAAAAATATATCTTTTAAGCAGAATAAAAAGTTTATTAAACTGAAATTTCCCTTTAAAAACTGAAATTATACGAAACTATCACGTGAAATTAATTTTAAAAATGGTCCTAAATATTTATGCAGTAACTTTTCGACTATTTTTTTTTCTTACCAAAAACTGGCTGTTTATATTATTTTTTTTTCTGTTATATATAAACAGAAAAGTAAAACAAAGAACTAAGACATCAGTAAGTTAAAAAAAAAACAGAGCAAATGATACAGAACAACAGAATGGCATCGAGTTATATGCGGTAAATGGTTTACACATTAGCGCTGTAGAGATACAATTCATACGGGTGAAGACGGCACAATAAAGTATGACGTGGTCACCCAAGAACGAACACTCGCGATAGAGGTTTATCTTTGCCGCAAAGCTAATGGCAAAACACCGCGGAAAGGTGCAATTTTAGCATGAGAGAATGAGCAAAGTGCAAGACACAAAACTGAAACTCCCCCAATGAAAGAGTACCTACTTAAAGCAAACAGCAGAAAGGAAACTGTCGCAGTGATAAAATATGTAGAACCTTATATGCCACAGTTGTCTTCCTCGTCTTTAGGAAAGCGAGTGCAGAAAAAATAGGAATAGGAATGTAAATGAAAAACCTTCATTCCGTTTCGTTAACGCATCTTTAAGAGAACTTTTCATAATTATTTAGTTCATTTTTTGTACATACTTGATTTAATCTAGGTCATGACAAAGTGTCGTTCTAATTATTATCTAATTCATATTTTTTCATTCTTGTTAATTAGAATTGTGCGCATGTGCAAAACCGTTACAAACAACTCATTCAGAACCAATTGTTGCAAGCAATAATTTTATTGTGGAATATTAGAAATTTCAGTTGCATCATTTGCATTTGCTTCAATGGTTAGTTATGCTGTCTTTTATTCTGAATTCCGTATTTATACAAATCCACCACATTTATTTGGATTATTCGTTTATTTATTATTTTATCGCCCTGACTGATGGAGAGAATTGCGTCAATGAACTCCAACAAGCAGACTGGTAAGTTGAATCCCACTGAGGATTGGATGTTTATGGAGGCCCGAGGTAGCTTGATGAAGCACTATGCTTGTTTTATATACCTAATCCTCATGAAACGTACTAAATAAGTGTTGGGTTAACAGGGTCGGGTTGAATGGATTCACATATATATATTAAATATCAATCAAAACAGAAATAACGGAGAACTGATGCCAGTGAATTAAACAAAAGCGAAATTAACGTATGCAAAATTTTAAAATTTTGTTACTGCACTAGCGTGCAGTAACAAAAATTTAAAGAAAAATGTTAAAATTTTTCTTTAAATTTTTGTTATTTATTAATTTAAATTTAAAGTTATTTATTTATTAATTAAATAAATTGTATTTCATAGTTGTATTTATTTTAATATATATATTTTCTTGGAAAATGAAACATTATGATGAACACGTTTTTTATATTCTTTATGAAGACACCATCTGTGTGCCATATAATAGTAATATTAATTAACAGTTTGGTTTTGAGAAATAAAAATATCCTCGAAATAAAACAGTTCCTATTGCTTGCCAGTCGCTCAATTCAATTTCCAAGAAGTTTGGTTTGGGCTAATTATATTATATGGATATTCCACTTAATCCCAAATAATCTCTACCTTCTATTTAATACCTTTAAATAGAAGGTAGAGAATACCTTCAGTTTTAGCGCTTAAACTCGATGGATTAATTTTATGTTCTTTGGGTTTTATACATTAATAATATTCAGCCAAATCTCGGAGGAATTGTGCACGATTCCATTTTCATGTGTAGAGCAGAAGTTAACAGGATGATAATAATGTGATTTGGTATTGCTATTTGACAACTGCTGTAGAAATGGTGTGTTCGTGTGATATCCAGAGGCTGTGAGCTTATGTGAAACTAATTTCCTAAGTCTGCACTTCACTCCTAGTCCTTAATAATGTAAATTAATGGTTTCATCACAAACACTATTAATGTTCTTCGGTTTAATGTCATCCAAAGTAGATATTCCTTAAGTAATATGGCAAGTTAACTCATCACCTAAAAGAAAATGTTACAGCTATGTTGTGCCAATCTTTTTAGAAGTTGGCGTGATTTTTTTTTTTGCATTCATGAAGCTAACATGTTAATTACTGCTATTAGAATAACTATTTATTGTATTATAGAAATCAAGGCATGATACTAAAAGGCATTTGGAAAAGCTTAATAAATTCACTATGCTTAGCAGAACTCAACTTTGCGAAAAACTATAAAACACGATCAACAAACAATGATTAAGAGTCCACGTTCCATGCTCTTGATGTTACACGTCATTTCAATTTTAATTAATTTAACTGTTGTTACTCCATTCTTTGTTTTTTAGCATTTAACGTTAGTGTACCCATTTCTTGTCCTGAAGAATCCAGACAGAATTAGCTGGCGAAACTTGTCGACGATTGTATTTATATTTATGAAGAACCATGATCCACTAATAAATCCAAAAAGAAAATTTCTCATACAGTATAACTATTTATCTGCCAGGCTTTCATAATTTTACCGAATCGCTTATCGGTTTTGCATGGTATTAACTAACCTACCAGGATTTATACCTTCGAAGTACACAGTGGCATCCACATAAGCATTGTTAAAATACTAACTTCATAAAAACCACAATAATAATTTCGTTTATTTTTAATCACTGAAAAGAGAATACACCACAAAATCGTGCAATTGTTTTAAATGTTCCTTTATTGCAATAAAATGGGACGAGTTTTCTGAGAAATTGATTTCTGGATGTTTTGATACTAATCTTGTGCGTGTCTCGGAATTTTAAGATTATTTTAGCAGGGCCGTACTTACATTTGCCCGAGGCGCTAGAGTGTATCAGGGCCACTTTCTCATTGTTTGGGGCCCTTAAATTGGCACTAATTTTTCGGGTCCACAGATAAAGCCTGGTGTGTCTGTGTATAAGTACTGACCCGAGTATAACATTCAGTGATATGGAGTTTTATTTCAAAAACTAAACAACTCTGTATTAGTGCCAAATGCTATAATTTAATTATCTTTCATTCGACATCTCAATGGAATTGAGTTAAAAAATTAGAAATATAAAAATTACAGGAAATCATGATATTTTCAATATTCTTCTGTTTTATTAATCTCCAATAATCATTAGGTTTCGTTTCCGTTTTCTAGCCAACCTTTTGATATAATTAGTAACCAGTTTTGAACGTACGTACACAAGAATGTATTTCACCACCTAATTGAGGGATTGCATGCATACATAGTTCAAATGAAAGCGAATGCTATCACCATATGAAGATATTAGTAAACTTAACGTACTACTACTTCATATTAAGTTTGCTAATATGCAATAGTACCTTACGTCTGAGAGTTAAAAATGCCTCTTCGTAGATCGTTAAAAATAGCTTTTAAATTAACATATTGCAATTAACATGTTACAGTTAACACACTACAGTGACAGTCATATTAGAGTTGATAGCAGGCAAATATCACTAGTCGTAAGAGAGAAACTTGGAAGCAAGCGATAACTGTAAATTTATATCCAGACACAAAGATCGCAAAGAATACATGTGAAAATTATTAAAAAAAAGAACTGCAATGTAACTGTCTTAAAGGAGTTTGCTGTCTTTCAACAAATAGAAGCAATCCAACATGAACCACGACAAATTTTCTAAGCTACCATGCAAATTGTTTATTTACATTGATGAATATCAGTTTTCTGTGTGATTAAGCGTATTACCACTGATTATCAGTCCACTCCAGTACTCACTGATTCTTTCAGTGTAGGGCAAGATCAACCTTTGATTGAAGCATGCGGAAGAAATATCAATGACAAATCTCAGTCCTTTACTCATAAGTTAATGTCTTCGCTTTCTATGGAAATTGAGAAAAGAAAATGTAAACAAAGCATTCTCTGATATCAGAAACGGCGCTCTTCTTGTAATGAGGGTCAGGGAAAATGAATCGTGGAAAAATAAATACAGATTTAGTCCTTTTGCTCGTATTATCAGAGCTACAATACCGAGACAACAATATGAGGGGATGGACTTTTCATGTTTCACTTCATTGTAAAAGACATTAATGGTGTTGAAAAGGTCTTCATCCATATGGCGTGAATTGGGGTCACTTAGCTCTGTAAACGGACGCCAAAATGCCATCATTTATTTCACAAGTACATCATATTACTTACATGGTTTTATACTTCTACAATTTAAGTGGTCACTCCATACAAGGCATTTACAGTATATGTCAACTCTGATACACGAGAAGTTTCAGTACAGCGCTTTAATGCCCTGTATAGAGAAGGATCAGCATATTTTTGAACCTTTAAGAATTGTATTTCTCACATATGCTTTGTGAGGAAAGCTTTTCTCTGAAAAAGAGATAAATGGACTTAACAGGTTTAGTGTGTTAGCAGTTGAACTGTAAATTGAGGTTGTGTAGTGAATACTTGTGTTATTGTTGGCCCTAGCATAAAGAAGTTGAAGGATGTATGTAACATCTGTGCAATACCGTCCATTGAAGTTCCTGTAGAACAGATAGAAAAAGTAATAAGTTCATCAGTTCATTGCGAAACCAGCTAGAAGCATCTTCCCCTTGAGCCAGTTACATTTCAGAACTAATACAATTCATGACAAGATACTGTATACTCATGCACAAGTAGATTCTACAAGATAGTCAGAGATGGGATTTCTATTTTTCTGCATACGCACTATATTTATTATATATATATGGAAAAGGATTTAGTGAGGGCAAACTAATAATTCAATATTGTATTACTAGCAGCTAAATGACACCAGCCTTCGTTAAGTTTAGATTCTTTCCTTTTCCCCTCTCAGTTCACGCAGTGTTGGCATATTGCCTATTTGTGTGGATTGTATTGTTACATCTCCTATGTTTTACTTTTAAAGTAAATGTTTTACCTTTTAAATGAAGAGTTTACCATATATTTGAATGTGAAATGTTACCAAAAAGATTTGTGGCAAAAAATTGGAGAACTATATTTACAGAAAAAACAGTATTTCAAAATCACAAACTATTTTGGTTGAATTTTTGTATGAGTCGTTATTATAATAAATCAACTAATTTCTTAATACTATTTCAGAGTACTGGACAACATACAGTAGAGCGATCAAGTAATTACTTGACACTCACTTAAACCATCTCATTAAATTAAAGCATACATAAATGTTACATTACATTAATAAATGTTACATTATTCTTGTTCCACAGATTTCTCAGATTTCTACTTTCCTACTCTTTCCATGAAATTTCATATAATCATTAGTTGTGAATGTTTATTATTTTTAGTTTTATATTATAAACTTAACTGTAGAATTTATTAAATAAACTGACAGTAATTGTTTAATAGAATGTGTAAGCTATTTACTCAGGCAAAAAAGTAAAGGAAACAATAAGCATACTGCGTAGAGACATATATATATATATATATATATATATATATATATATATATATTTAAATGAAGAGAGAATCACAAAACATGATATCTCATGCACTTTTAATGAATTTTTCAATCTAACTTTTATTGTGATGAGATAAATTAGTACCTATTAAGTTGCCAATAGTTTTAAAATATAATGAAATAGGCAACTTAATAGGTACTAATTTATCTCATCACAATAAAAGTTAGATTGAAAAACATACTTAAATATTTGACATTTTGTATTGATAAATAAATATAAATAATATTTAGATTACTTGGCAATTAATTTTATTAGTTACAAGAAAATAATAAACGTGAGTATGATAAAATTGAAACACGAAAAACGTCTTTCTAAATATAATAAATAATTAATAAAATCTTTAATAATTTATACCTTATTTATTATTATAATCCCATATAGTGAAAATACTGTCATAAGAATTGCATTTGATAATATTATACGCATTTTTTCTAGTTCAACAATTACTGTAAACAAAAGAACATCTACCGCAATATTTTGTATTTCGTTGAACTAAACGTTTTTGTCAGTACAGATTAAGTAGCGTGTACTGGTCAAGTTTCTGACCTAATGATGGTCAGTGGACACATTCTGTCGATCTCTTAAGTTTCACGAACAAATATGTTTACGAGTATTTATTTCTTTAACCTAAAATGGACCAAAGTAAGCATTGATTGTGACTTCTACCTCATCTTTTGCAAACTGCGGTAGAAGCCACTGACTGCTTCTGTTTGCTTTCGGATTAGATGTGAATGGACTGTCGCCTTGAAAGTTAGCGTTGTCTGTCCAAGTACGTGAATTTCACCTCTTGGTGAACGGTCAGAAGAGCAATTTAAGAAATCAGTGACACCCCGAAGTCACACACTAACAGATGGAGCTGCGCAGTATTGCCCTTTAAAGAAAAGAATACCATTAGTGCGGACTGCAGAAGGCTGCGCAGATATCGTGCGCGGCAAATGAAGATCGATTCACCTCGGGTGTACCTCGGAACTTCGCTTTGGTGTCGGTATGTGTGGATCGGTATAGTGAGGGTAAGGAGGCTGCGGCTCATTCGAGCGCGAGCGTCAAGCCCGCGGGATCGATTTGTCGTCTTAGCTGTTAGGAATTTCTCGGCTAGTGAGCTTTCTCCAAAGGAAACTGTGTGCTAGAGTGCGAGGGAGGAGATCCAAGGCTTAGCTACTGCTGGACTGAAATGTGCTCACTTTATTTTACCTAGAAACTGACTGAAAAATCACCCCTTTTCTCAGTATCACAGTCGCCGTCAACACCACCATTGCCACTGAATGGACGTTTTTCAGATCTGCGGAGTAGCGGCAGCGCAAAATTAACGCAATAGTTCTCGGCAGTGGAATTATTGACATCTCTTCGCAGGACTGTGATCTGTTTGTAGCTGATCTTCACGTTTGGTGTTGTCAATGGCGAAGGAAATATGACGGAGGACATTCGCGTTTCGTTGATGCTCTGTGTACTATTGTTCCTTGCCCCCGTTCTGAGGAACCAAGGAACGGTAGCTGCGTCTGGGTAAGTTTTTTTTTTTTTTTTTTTTTACTGCTAGGCTAAAGTTGAACAGTAGCCTCTTACTGTTCGTTCGCGTTTACTGTTATTATTGTCAGATGTCATTGGATAGTAACTAGCGTACGTTTGCGTATCGCCGTGCGCTCGTACGAGATCCAAAAATAGACAGGTAAACATTTTAAAATAATATAGGTATGTTAATGGATTGCGGAAATTCTCTGAGGTAGTGTACGTAGCGTTTTCATGCCAAATGTGTTTAAGGTGCGTTTTCAGTGTGTATACATATTCAGTGATCTATATGCGTTGTATTTACTATGCATGAAAATTATCAAATAGATGCTCTGATTTAATTATAAAGTTAACTTTCGTTAAATATGTAGTTGATATGAAATGAGAGTTATCGATTTATAATATATATGCCCATTAAAATTCAAATATTACACATTAAGATATTTTTTATTTGTTGGCGATAATAAGGAAATATATAGCGGTCTGTGTTATAAAATATTAGCGTATCCTGATGTTTATTAAATTCATGCCGCAGGCCTTTTCTCTTATGTTAAATCTAATGCGTAATAGATTGATTATTGTTATAAAGGGTTAAACACAGTTAGAATATATAAAATCGAAATGTTATGACATCCTATAATCGTGTCTATAACTAATCGTAGGTTTCGAATAAACACTAAAGAAATAAATCCATATATCCATTTCGAAATGCTTAAAGTGACAGATTGAAAAACCAGCCACACAACACACCATTTAAATTGCGCATTTATTCGTAGATCCATTGAACCATTCAAAATTGTTTACACTATTCATAACGTTATTCAACTATAAAAGATCATTTCTATTGTCGATATTTTGTGAACTGAATTTCTAAAGACGTTGATAACTTGCTATCATCCCAGCATGCATAGCCGCAAGATACTAGCTGTAGGGCGCACATATTTACATAACTCTAGATCTATACAACAATGGGTACCCAACGTTAGCATATGCCAAAGAGCAAGTCAGGTGTAATAAGTTTTAAAAATTTGTTTATTTCAATAATTCTAAATCTTCGAGATTAACGAGTTTCAGAATTTAAAGCAATTAATATTCTATTGTGATTGAAGTTTATTTATTTTTATATTTTTAAATATTTTCCTGTTGGGCAATCCTCATATTATTTCGCTTAATTTGAAAGAATGATAGCTGTCTTAATGATAACGCATTTTCAATAATCAGCTAACTTTTAACAATCTGTATGGTATTTTGTATTTATGTCTATCTATCAATAGGAATTCTTCAATTCTTATTTGTTTCGTAGTCTTTTATATTACATTGATGATTCTAAGGAAAAGAACTGAAACATCTGTATGCCAATTAATATTTCTGCAGAGTCTGACATATGAGAAGATTATTATTGAATATTAAATTATTATATGAATCTATAAACAGTATCAATGAACATATGTGCATTTAGTGTGTATTCAAACACATACGAATATTTATATCAAAAGGTATATATCTTTTGATTGTATAAGATTTTAATATATTTAGACATTTAAGATGTCTTAATGGTTGCATCACTCACAAAATATTAGAAACCTATAGCACTTTATGAGTGGGTTAGGATTAAGTAATCAGGCAAACTGCCTAAAAGACCAAATTCATTTCTTTTAATCCACTTTAGCCTCGAGCAACTAAAGTGAATGGTTTCACATCAGATAATGAAAATCATCTGCCAATTAGCAAATAAATTCCGTTAAAATAAGTTATTTTAATTTAATAAACTAATGTTAATATTTTAAATATTTCCATGAAGACGTAATTTTAGTTACATTTATTTAAATAAATTTATTTAAAGAAGAATTTACCTAATTTAATTAAAAACATTTGATTTGATTCTTTGAAATTATCATTCAACAATACAATAATAAAGCAACTTGTAATGTTAGTATCATAGATCGCTAAGATACTAAGAAAAGTAAATGAAAATCTATAAATAACATTAAACTGATTAAGTGAAAATTATCAAGTATTTTTTTTTATTTATCTACTGCCGAGATGAATACAAGGCATCATTTGCTTAATTTAGGTTGTTTATATGTGGTAACATCAGCAGCTCCATAAAACCATCTGAATGTAAGTCTATTAGTTGAATATCCTCTACAAGGAACCTACCATTATTGTTAAAGACAAAAGATTCTTATTATGAACAGAAAAATATGAGGCCATGTTATTACCCTGTTATATATCCTACTACATGCTGCTGCATACAGCAATCAATCATCAATGGACGGTCAAAATAATTTAAAATCATTGATAAAAGCAGAAAAAAAAACTTTTCTGGATATGTCAAATACTTCAATCCTATTAAAATAATCGATCTTTGTTACCTGCCATCATATTTCGAATTTCAAAACACAAACACATTTGTTTCCACTCTTAACGCGCATGAATTTTAACATTAATGCGCTAATTATTAGACACCTTCCCAGTTCATTAAAAACTAAAGTAATTACCTCTTCATAAAGAACAATTCATATGATAGGGAGATAGTTTAGACTTTTTTTTAGATTTTTAGATTTTTGATTAATGACTAAAAATGAAATTCGATAAGACAATGCAAGGCATGGATTAAATTAACAATGATGTCATTTTAATTATCTGTTATACAATAGGGGATTAAATAATAACATTTACTAAAAATCTAACACAAGAAATCTTTAAAAATGTATATTGAAATATATAGAAAATATTATTTTCCAAAGGATAAAATCGCGTTAATTGATTACATTTAATTTATTCATCTTACCGATAATATTTGATTTTATGCAGATATTAAAAACCTAAGCGAAAGCAAATAGAATTGGTACACGAGTTTGTTTTAATAATTTCAGAAGTAAGCATTCCAGATTTTCTGAAATCATTAAGAATTCTAAAATGATTATCAGTCTGTTTCCTTTGAAAATTTTGGAGCTATAATCACACAGAAGAAGAGCGATATTAAGAGTTGTGCGGATCCTTTCCGATTGCAAACAATTTTTTTCATTATTAGATAGCAGAAAGCAACCAGTATGGAATTCAGAACGTATTAAATTCTGTAATCCGAAAACAAACTATCATATGTATTTGCATATGATAATTTGCTTTCGTATACATATGGGGAGCAATTTAGAAATGTTATTGCAGTTTCCTAAGAGATAACTTCGAGCCGATGAATTGATGTACTTTCAGTGAACCAAACATCTAATATTTGCTGTTTACATTTCATTGCATTGACTGGAATTATATTTAAATAAATTCTAAGGAAACGTTTCGTCCAATGACCTGTTCATGTTCTATTTGAACTTGGTTCGTGATTTCGGTAAATATTAATCGCGAATATACACTTTGAAGGACAAGTTCCAATTCGCAGCATTTGTCTATTAAGTTGTACAGAGTTGTTTTAGTAAACATATTTATGTCAGACTTTTAGATTGTAGTTCGTTAAACAAATTCCAAGGCAGATTAATCCGAATTATGTTTATATTTGACGTCTACCAATTATGTCTGTGTGATTACTTAAGCCAGTTTGTTTTTGAAAAGATAAACCAAGATTTTCCTAGAAGGATGAATCCTAGCATCTCTTCTGAGAACAACTGCCATGTTGAAAACGCCTTGATAACAAATTCTCTCTTTGCCAGGAGTCAGAGTCTTAGAAAAGAGAAGATCCTACAATCAGAGATGCAATTATAATACGTCCTTTTAAAACTATCCATAAAATAAGGCCAAATTGCATTTTAATTTCTTGCTAGCAAGCATATTGGCTTCTTCTTTTGAAGACAAAATTAACCATTTTCATATCTTCATGACCGTCGGTTTTAAGGTCATTATAATAAATACGCCTCGTGTCATAGATGGTATTCGGACCCAGATCTATCAACCAAATGTCGCCGTGACGCATAACTTCTTCAGGCAGCCCATTTAAATTTATAACTAAACTTCATTTCGAACATAAAGGATAAGTGATAGTTGCTGTATAACTTGATGCTTTCTGAATACAGAATTCTTTACTCATCAGGTGTTAGTTATTTACATTTGATGTCATTAGGTGAAATGACATTACATTTGATGTCATTTGATGAACTCTTGGCCGGTGAGCAGATACGCTAACAAATCGGCTAACCAGGCAGGTACTAAGAAGATTAACAGGGAAAAAAATGAAGCAGTTATTAACTGGAATTACAACGTAAGAAATAAAGGTAATTCCAGTATACTATATTAATTAACTGTTTCAGATCTCAAATGCATCCATTTATCTGTCTGTCTTGCTTGATAAAAATCCAAGTTTCAGCGTGGGATCACCCGAACACTTCCACATGAAACAATATAACATCTTCAGTTCCAAAGACTCTTCTCGTCCTGAACTGATCCAAAAAAACAAATATTTCTAACCAAATGGCAAAGATGGCATATTCCTCGCTATTTCACAATCGAAGCACTAAAAATCCTCATTTGTATCTTCCTCGGTCTGGCTGCCATTGATGAGACCTCAATAAACGTCCAAACCAGTCTAGGTAGTAGACTCGGATTATGTTTATGCATTATGGGATACTGAGACAACTGATGTGACATCATTAGCCTATATATATGTATATAGAAGTAGCCTAGTCGTGAAAATACTTTATAGTCAAACTTTGTTTGCTTATACTTGGATAAAAGATTAAAGTAGCATACAGTATATTTTCAAACATATTTTAATATGCCGCAAGTTGCCTTTACAGTGCGGTATATGTAATTAGCGAATAACTTCCTTTGCTTAGTTAAATCCAATTTCTGTTCATTCACAAGAAGGTGAAGGTGCTTTGTGAATGTGAAGTTGTGACAAAAGTAATCCTTTTAGATATTCCGGTAAAAATAAGGAAACAAATCAGAGCAGCGCTCACTGTTATCAAATAATAATTGCATGGCAATAAAATGCTATCTTTAAGAGAGCTTACGTCCTTAATCTTTCCTCTGATTATCGCCAGTCTTCAATAGAGAGAGAGAGAGAGAGAGAGAGAGAGAGAGAGAGAGAGAGAGAGAGCTAATTTCAATTTTACTGAAGCAAGTTGTATCAAACATAATGTTCTCTATTAAGAAGCTAATTTAGTCATCAAAATCCTTCAATTAATTGAGCAGTGTGACGCCTCTAGACATCTGGAAATACATAATGCACTTCAATCTCATTAATAACTCATTCTTTGGTAGAAATCGTAGAATTTATTCACTAATGAATTTAGTTGAGAAATTAATTTTTCTATTGAAAATGTCGAAGAACCAGTTCAGAAATTTCATATCCAGATAGCAAACAAAAAAAAATAATGGCGACATGACTATTCCTCTACTTTTTTACAAGTCTAACAACACACCATGAATAGACTTATTACAATGTTAAAAAAAGTTCGGAAACTATTTCCTGGGATCATTTCATATGCTTCTTCCACAAAATACCACAGAAAGTTAACTCAGTAAATTAAAAGAGCTAAATCCTGTGATACTTTGATTACGTACCTGGAAACGTGGGTACTTTGTAATTAGATATTCACGTCGCAAAGAAATACTAATGTTCTATACTGTCAGTAATCTATTTAAAGAAAACCTTTTGAATCCGAAATCACAATTCACATGAGATTTCTCCACTGCTCACAGTTCATTTCCTATTTGTATTGCACAGGGGTGACAATCTCTCTCTCTTTCTCTTTCTCTCTCTTTGAGGAGAATATATTCGTTTTTATATCCAACACCAAGAAATTCTTCTCGTACCATTTCTGACAATAATGCTTATCGCAAACAAATTCTGAATAATATATTGTTTCACCTTTCAGTTCTGGACAGATATTTGTAGATTATGTTCAATGAATGACACTTTCCATTTTTTTTCCTGATTAACATCACTTATGACAGCAGAAGATCGTTCAATTTTCGCAAAAATAAGACACAAAAAGTTTTTGAGGAATATTTTCTATAAATTATTCGCAACTATATCTATTTAAATAGATTCCACATGTTTGCATTCAACTTTCCTGGTCCATCTGACAAATGAATTTTTTTTCTGTTTTCTTCATCCCTTTTATAGATCTTGGAGACGATTCATTATATTAATTAGTTTCTGAATATTACATTAAGAAATTAAGAAAAATGGAACGGAGAATAATTAGAACGTGTACGTTGGTTCTTATTATTATGATCTCTTCATGCTTTATTCCTTACATCTTAAAAATAATCCATATATGCTAATTTTGCATTTTTGTATAAATAATACTAATAGCAATAATAGCATATTATTATGAATTGAAATAAAGTTTCCATTTCGTCATTGCAAAATGTTATTATAATTCCTTTGTGCTAACCATTTATTATTTAATGTTTTACTGTTATATATTACCTTTGTTGGCGCTATCGTTAATGTGAAATAATTTCAGTTATTTAACACCATTAGAGAAAACATTTATTTAACGTGATGCTATTATTTCAAGAAATTTAGCAATTATTAACTGCGTTTTCATAGAGAAAACATATAAAGTTAATTACATCAAGGGTAAATATAAAGTTAATTAGATCGCAATTTTACAATGATTGATACAAATTGAAACCAAACATTATTAATTAATATGTATTTAATCACTAAAACGCTGCTTAATCAATTTAAGAGAAACCGATAGCCAATAACATATTTCAAAAGAAGAAATAAAGAAAACTTTCATTCTTCGTCATTTGGGTTCAACTTATTCGAGGAGATAAAATCTTCAGCCTACAGAAGATCTTACACATCGAAAAATACACACCGCACTATTAGGAACCCTCAATCATTTACTAGTTTATATTACTATTCACGTTTACACATATTTATCATGGATCTGCCAGAAAACCGGCCTAGATATTTTCTTATAAATTGGAATATTCATTTCTTTAGGAGCATCTTATATATTGAGTTGCTTTCTCCCATCAGCAATGCAGGCTATAAAATTGGTTTCTTCCTTTGGAAGCAGATAGCATTTAACTTTTATATTATAGCGTTATAGCGTTCGGGGTTATGTTAGCAAAATAATTCTACGTTCTATTACGAAGCCATTGTCAAGAAATTATTTAGTATACGTACAAGAGGTGATGACTTTGCGTCTATGGATCCAATTCTGTTTTGATTTCTGTTATTAAGTTGGCTCTTCCAGAAGTCTGTTCTCTTTGATGCGAAATAATATATTTAATCTCCTTCTCTCTCTCTCTCTCTCTCTCTCTCTCTCTCTCTCCTCTCTCTCTCTCTCTCTCTCTCTCTCTCTCTCTCTCTCTCTCTCTCTCTCTCTCTCTCTCTCTCTCTTTCTCTCATTCAGCATGAAACAAACTAGGTTGCATTGCACGGAAAAGTTGTCATCAAAAAGTTGTCTTTCTCTGAAAGACATCATGAGCCCCTTTTATCACTAAACTGCATTTTTAAAGAAATCATCCGCCATGAATTAAGATTTTTTCGTCTGCCTACTTTCGCCTACTTAAGCCATTTCTTTGCAATAAAAGAAATATTGGTTCAGAGCGAGACTTTTATTATTATTATTATTATATTTAGACAAGAAAAATTGAGATTTAATAGGGCTGTCAAAGCATTTAATGCATCAACTTACACTATTAGAGGAGAAATGAAACTGGCTTGAGAATAAATATAAATAGTGACACATATATACTTAGCTACATGTACGATAGAGCCTCCGTAGCTCAGTTAGTATAGACGAAGCCCTTTGGTCGGAAAGACCTGGATTCGATTTCCATCAGTGATGAGGAAGCTTTATCTGGATTCTCAATTAAAGGTGAAAGAGTCCAGATAAAGGGTTTTTCGTCCCCCTCCCCCACAGAACAGGCAAACCGTCCTCGTGATCACACGCTTCTACACACAGAGGCCTGCAGGAATAAGAAGTAACCAACCTATTACGTACGATATTTCGGTTCTGAATACCTACACGATAAAATGTGTAGGTCTACGCTTGAGCGTAAATTAGAATAGGATAGGACATGTACGATAATTTGAAACAATCAACAAACCGATATGTATTATAAAAAGATATTTCCAACGGATGCTAATAACGTGGTATTGTTTTTTATGATATTTATACCGAATTCTTTCATATTATCACGGGAAAAAGAACCCGGTGAGAATCGATATAACCGGAAATATCTTCTTTACGTCTATAAGAAGTTCATACATGATTTGGAACTCACAAGTAAGTAACGCAGTTTTACTATTGACTATAAACACAAGAAAATTCTCAACTTCATATTTCACATAATGCAAATCGAAACATGAATCATAAAGCTAGAAATTAGGTAAGCATATGTCAGAATATATTCTGTTATACTATATAATTGGAAATTTGGACTGAAAACAATCATACGAACGTTTGAAAAGCCCTGATTTCAAATATATTTCTCCAATTCTGCCACCATTTATTACGCTATGTTATATTTTCGTTTCGTTTAAACTTATGTGTACCAGTTTCCTCTTCGATTGCAATCATGAAATCAGCAGCTTCTAACGTGGATTTCTAAACATATTTTGTATGTACACCTTCTACTGTTTCTTCCTCATATTAAGTCAAACTAATTAAATATAAGTGTCCATTCTCATTCGATATTTCATATGAGTTCTGACAACAGAAAAAAAAATAAGTATCATTTTGGTAAATGCATTTATTTTTAAAGTATCTCCTTCCGTTGCACTTTACGTATGTTCAACAATAAACTTTTAAAACTTCGTTTTTATAATGGCGACCGCACATTTGAAAATCGATTATCAAAGCGCCCTCAAACATCTACAAAAAAGTTGACCTTGTTTCTCTACAGAAGTGAGAGCAGTTTGCCAAAACATTTCATGGTAACTCTGCCTGATTCATGATACAGTATTGTAAGTTATAGGGGAAAATGCTTTGCGGAAAGATCAAAAGCCTGGAGCATTTCTGGAAGGTGCGACAAGTTAAGATCGTCTTTAGGAATCCATTTCCCCAAGAATGTGTTCCATATATGGCAATGCATTTGTCCTGAAATTTCCCATCATGTATATCGTTACTGAACAGATATGACTACTGTAATATATGATATTAGGTAGATACAAGATGTTCCCGTGTCTACGTCATCTTCTTCTTCTTCTTCTTCGCCTTATACGTCTAGTACCTTTGATGACGAAGGTTGGCAACCTTTGACTACCTGCCGTTTATGACTTTACAAGATGGAGAGTCAAATATAGCAAATCGCTATAATTCAAACATTTTTGACTGTAAGTGTGCATCCAGTGGTGAGCTATGGAAATAGCTCACCACTGGATGGCACACACTGGATACAAGCAAAAAAAAAGCCGTATTTCACACAAAAACTTTTATTAATACAGCTTGTGTACAAATTCCAATCAAAAAGTATGAGAGGACAATCAACCTCTAAAGGCTATCATTTTTAAACAAATAATGAAATATTTGCGCACAATCAGCTGTGTTAATTTATCTTACATAAGAAAAACATTTTTTAACTATCAAAATATAATAAGAATGAAATCTTTTATAATCTTTTATAAAACATTTGATTGGCTACTGGTTTTACCATACGATGGGCTACCAGAAGGGAGAAGGGTAAAGATAGCGCATGCGCTTATTTTATTTGCAAACTTGGTCGCATTTGTTACAGTGGAGTTGAAACAATAATTCCAAATAATCTATACACTGCCGAATAGATTAACTTTTGTTAAGTTACCGTAGGAGTTTGCGCTTAATATGTTTCAAAAAAAAATTTTTTTTTGAAAAAATAAAAAAGTAAACAAGAAGAACAAGGGGCTCGCAAATTTCAGAAAAAAATTCACAAAGGTTTTGCGCGAGCCCTTGCGAACCCTCATTGCTTACCACTGCGTGATTACATCTATATCTCTGAAATGCGTACACTCTGACTGGTTTATCTCTCGGCCTTAAGGGATAGTTAAACACTGTAACTAACAAGCCCGTACTGTATTATCAAATCAAAACACATTACAAGGCTTTCCATAGCTTCCATAACTAACAATACTTTCCATAGCGTACATAACTTCCTTTGTTATTGTTGTATATCGGGACAGAGAAAATGAAAATGAAAATATCTAACCACGTTCACTGTCGACGTGAACGTGGTTAGATATTTTAGCGATTCAGTACAGTAATCTTCGCAAAATATTTACTATAATTATACACCATTTTGAAAAACAAATTCTAAAATTAATATCTATTCACTTTCATAAGTTTAAAGAATTATTGACATCAGCACTCAGCTTCATAATCTCTCGAAAGATACGATCACACAAGCACAGCACTTTCATCTTTATTGAGAATTTATGCACGTGATAACTCAACTTGTCACGAAATTGAACATAATGAGTTTGAAGTAGAACGAAAGCCATATTACCAATTTTAGCAGAAATATCGGCGAAATCCCTTATGAATAATATTTACCTCTAAATGTAATAACATCTAAATGTGAGTACAATACGATGTATGCTATATGGATCTTTCTTAAGATTTACTGCATTAGTATTCGTTAGAATTTCGATCACTTATTGTGATACACACAAATACGAAAGTGTACTATAAATGATCAAAAACCTTATCATTTTAAGACCAAACTACACTTAGTATCGATATTTTTTTATTTATTTTTACCATGATCCCTTTTTTATATCTGATTTCGGTTTTAAAATGCAAACTTAAGAAAGAACATTTACATCATTCAATAATGTTTCTCTCCTTCTTTCTGAAGGTAGCTCAGTTTTGGAAAATAACACCTGTTCAGCAATACTTAAATAGGTATCCAAAATGTTTTCTGGATATCTATTGGATGCTCATGAATAAATTGAGTTTTTTTTCTTCTTCTTCTTCCAAAAGCTTGTATAGAGGTTCTTCACTTAAAGAAAAGAATATTCAGGAATACTCCCGTTTTTGAAAAAAACCTTCATGTTCAAGGATACCTCAGTTTTTGAGAACTAAAAATGTTCTGAGATACTTCGTTTTGGGGAAAAGAAATAATGTTCAGACATAATTTAGTGATTTCTAAAACAAAAGAATAGGGGTGTGCTTTATTGATTTTAGCAGTTTTAATTCCACGTATCTGATGGAAGCTATGGAAAGAAATAACTTCTTTGGAATTGTATTCCTTCCTAATGAAAGAATACACACATTGCCACCACTTCTAGTGTCTCTTATTCCTGATTGCGTAAGTGGTTTCCAATTAACTGTGCCGAGTAGCAGTTGTCTGTGATAGTTGACCTCGATAGACGTAATCAGCAAGCACACTGCTTCTTCAACATCCGACTAAATGAAGGGATACCTTTCCGATCAAAGCTAATAAGATATTTCATGAAGACGAAAATGAGTTTTGCCGTAACATCCATTAGGATTTACAACTCTGGATTATAAAGTGCTCATTCAGTTTTTTTATTTTATTTAATCAACATTTTTGATATTTGCTTTATAAACACTTTCCTTAGCTGAAAGAGAACAATTCCAGTTAACACTAATGCTAACTCTTACAAAGGCGTCTAGAAGATAATTCCGACAGTCGCTCATAGGTCTCTCTCTCTCTCTCTCTCTCTCTCTCTCTCTTCCATTTCATTACGATATACTGATTGTTGACATCAACAGTTGCTAACATAACTCAATCCAACTACTCTCTTCACATGAAGATCCACGCAGTTAAATATAGCATTTACCAGGCATTTACATGACATGCCTACTGTGCGCTCACTTTAATCTATTTGCATATAGGCTTTCATATTCATGCGTAAAAATTGACATAGTTTATAACCGTAGATAACATGCTTTTTATTTTTGTGGGCCCTACTCTATAGGTACGAATGCTAATATTAAAACCCATCATTTCAATGATAACAGATGTAACAAAATGTCTTAAAACAGTTTGATAAAATAGTTTAGATGTTTGAAATCTGTGCGACTACTTTATAATTACTACATTTGGTTGCTGTGGCTACCTCCACTGGATAAGCAGTAGTTTATGGAGCCATCTGATTTATTTTATTAATGCACGCACGTGAGAATTTTGGGCATGCCATTTGTGGAATGGCAAACACAATCCGACTTTGGTATTTCTTACCGAATAACGGCATTTCCACCTTTATCACCCGAAAGAATGCCTGCCTCGCTTTCCTGTCATATAGATACTCTGAGAAGTAATATAACTTTTGCAGAGAAATTAGTTAAAATGGAAAGGAAGAGTTATGATAATGAATCGTAAATGGTCGTTTAAACTCTCTACGTGCAAGAGGCACTCTTCTCTTAGACTTTCTCAAGCACAGTTTATGAGTAAACTGCTCTAAACGGCCAACTTGCTTACATCTATGAGAAGACATTTAAGTAATATTTAAGATGTAAGACATCATCAAGCCTCAAATTTCTATAGTAAATCACGATGGAACCATTACACAGGAAAATAATCACATTTTCTTAGCAGCCCATACTCCTTTCGTCACACACAGCGGAAACGTTTGTTGATAAAAACGCGTTTACTATTTTGGATATATATTTACATACTACGCATCCCAATTTTATGTGCTAAACGTTGTAATTATTATTCCAATGCTGTATTGTTATGTCAAGTTATGTTATGTTATGTTATGTTACTTGGAATAAAACAGAGTTCTTACTCAAGATAAGTTCTTACTTATCTAAGTCGCTCTCACGTTGTCGAATCCACATGGAAAAATAAATCGACGCTTTAATTAACCCAATTTCTCAAATATACACTATACATAGAATGGTCTATACAGTATTTCCCTAAGATGTATTGATGGATGTTAAAATTTCGTCTATCTGCGCAGATTTTTTGAGAACATTAATATTTTGTACTATGGACAAATGAGGAATAGTATATGATATATTTATAAAAACAATTAAATAAAGAATGTAATTTACCGAAGCAATTTTGATGAACTTTCAGTTCCACTGAATACCTGATCATTTTGCAGAGAGCTTTATGTTTCTGAGGCGTCTCATTAGTATCCCCTTCCCCTAGACGTAAACAAAAACGGAAGCGATTATGCATTAATCTAGAAAAGACCGTCACATGAAATGTCAAGCAAAAATAATACGTGGCAGTCTACCAAACTTACGGAAATATAATAACTAAACGAATAAACAGTTTTCGAAATACACGCATGAATCACAGAGCCGTGCATTTCCATAATTTAAGAATAAATATATCGTTTTTGAACAAATATTTTGGAATGAAAACTAAGTGATTCTCTACAAAGCAATGGGGAGTTTCAGAGGAAACCCAAGCCATTCTTCTCAGCATCTGCAAATCATTGATTCCACCTGACAAGAAGACTAGATCTGATATAAATTCCATTCCATGTCCTTTCTTTTGATGTTTACAACGAGTCTGAACTTTCCTTCTCATCGTAATAGGAATAATTTTTCTGGAAGAAAAAAAGGCTGACCTTGGAATAACTAAAACGTGACTAATCTTATAAATACGAATCACTCCAAATCATCCAAACGCAATAAAGAATTGCGATAGACTGTAGTAATCACATGAGCAAACGGGTTTGTTTCCTCCTCTGATTTGAAAAAAAAATCGGAGATATCTTCATTTATGGAAAAATGCCCATGTATCAAAATTAAATTACCAAAGGGGCGCTGTTATTAATAAATAAATACACCGAATAATTAAGGCTAAGAAGCAAATGCTTTAATATCAGTTAGTTTCATAAGCATTATGGCTAATGTTTCACTGTAGAATACAAAACTCGACAAAAACTGATACCATCTAGTGAGACTTACTGATCCATATTCGGTTGAAAACTATTCACAAAACATATTACAAAGGATGAACCCAGGTCTGTTCTACCTTATAGTCATAGAAGTTTATTTTCTGATTGAATTGTGATAGAAATCATATCCCTAAATAATACTATTCATAAATAGCAGACAGTTAATTTCATAAATATTAGAAAATAAGAATACGAATCCTGCATAAGAAAATACTCAAAAAATATTCTGGTATATGCATTTTTAAGATAGATTTTAGAAGAACTTTATGAATAAAAGAGTTCTAAATTAATAATAGTAATTGGTACAGTAAGATAAGCTTATTTCTGCCTTTTAATGCGTCTTGTACTGCTGCAAAGAGTTTTGGAAAACAAATCTAAGAATCTTTAAATATTCATATATCCTAACTGCAAATTCTATTTTATGAAAATATGCAGTATATTTCGAAATAATTTAAAATAATGTGAATTTTATTACAGTTTGTTTGTTCTTCTACATTTAAGTAAATGTTATATTTGAACCAGGAAAAAATTATTTAAGATGGAGAAAACAGCATTCTGGTATACTCCTATAATGTTTTGGCCATAAAACACTAGAACACATTCTTTCATTTAAATTGAAATATTTGTCTGTTTTGGTATTCTCTTAGATATGCACTGCTGTATTAGTTACTTATAAGCAATACTAACTGTTAACATTAAGATTATTATTCATTGATTATTTGTTTCAAAGAGATTTTGTTGGTATGTAATCATAGTTGGGATGATGTTTCATGGATTGATGGATGGAAGGATTGTTCATATTCCCAAGTTGATTTGCTTGTTTGTAGGAGAAACACCAAGTGACCCGAAAAATTAAATAAATAAAACCACTCTCGCTATGCCACAGAAAATAGATTGAAACACAAAATATATGATTGCCCTGTCCAAGTTATATTTTAATAAATAATTTTTCTAAAATATAAGTAAGATTACATAGAATCCCCTAGTTAAACATTTGATATGAAGGTATTAAAATATTCACACACTAAAATGTAATCTAATATTGCCTTTCATATTCTGTAGGCCTTGGGGAAGGCACTTTAAAATCTATTTGACATGGGGTGTGTTTTCCATAAGAGACTTCATGTTTTCAGAAATCTACGTATTAAAGAGAAAACGAAATCAAATAAGTGGTAGAGAGAGAAACGCATTTATATTTTATATATAAAGTAAGGTAGCTTTTTTAGTAACGAATAGAAAAATTTGTGGACCAAGTTGGCACAAGTCCGATACAAGCGTGCAACTGCCTACTTATGAGATAAAGGACAGTGAAAAATGAGGATCTGTCATGGAGCTGCATTCTGACCCGAAATACTGTGACATGTGAAGGATTAAATTTCAGTGACAAATGTTTCCTTCTAAGTATAAATGCAATGCGCACATTGTAAAGGTTCTAAAGAAATATATTTGACAATATAATTTTGTTGAATATACCATCCAATCGAATTCGATCGACGTGATTTCCAGGATGAATATTTTTCTTTTTTATTTATCTGGGGGAGGAAGATATGGGGTGTGTTTTCCTGTTTACCATAAGAGACTTCATGTTTTCAGAAATCACCATAATACGCACAACAGAAAAGACGAACTCATTATAACTGTATATTGCTTTGCTGCATACAGAACATTTTGCTAGTTGTCATAAATCGCGTGAACGTTTTGCTTATTGGCCAGTCCATCTATTAAATTCGTGATCCTGATCTTAAACAACAGAACTGAAATTGTTTTCAGAAAAGCGTTTTTGCGCATGTACCTTCGTGAAGGTACATTCGCAAGGTTCGTGAAGTGAACACATTTAGGTGGTAGATAAGTTTCATCAGTCGGTATGCGACCACCACTCTTCTTCTTTGAAGGCCTGAAGTGGCTCAAAAATAGAAAAGTTCCAGATTTAAGCTAAAGAGCAATGCTTCGATTTATATATAAATCAAACGTTTTGATTGGATTTGTATATAAGTTGAAATATCTTTTATATTAGACATATATAATCTCGCTTTTTCCCTTATAGTTGGAACATTTTAAGTAAAATTTAGATTTGTATTTAAAATTTCCTCCAACTATAAGGGAAATCAGAGATTCATTAAGGCACCGTGAAAATAGTTCGATATCAATTGGTGACGTAATCACAGTTGAATTCTCTGTTTATCAATTCATCCAGATTTGCTTTTGACAAAACTAGTTTATTGTTCATAGAAGCAGAGAGTGGATGAATCCTCTGTGGTCTTGAAAACACAGATTTTTGTTAAAGGTAGAAATCAGAAAATTAGAGTGTGCAGGATATACTATCCCATAGAGAAGTCCACGCGCTCAGAAATATTGAAAATTATTTAATCATTGTCTTCTAGGTGTTCATACGCTTACAGGAAAAAATCTGCGTGCGTGCAAATAAATGTTTGAAATATTTACCATTCTGTAATTACTTCTACCTGCTTGAAAAAAAAGTAATATATAAAAATACATTGCCTTAAAAATAATTAGAATCGATATGTCGATATGTCCGTACAGAACGATGACTGTCGAATTTCTGAAATGAAGCCTCTCTGGAGAGAAAACTTTTCATCTTCACACTAAAACCTATAATAAATAAAAATTATTAAGATAAAAATTTCTTTGCTTAAATTCTCACGTAGAAGGAGGTTCCCCTAATTAATTCCTGCAACTTTTAATACAAAATTATTGCTTTTTATTAGCGAAACATTATAAAATTTTATTGTATTAAGGAAACTTAAAATACTAGTTATATGTTCGAAATTCATTTCAGAATGCAGACAAAATGCTTTCCTATATTCCAGTTACTAGTAGAATGAAAGAAAGAACCAATAATTTATATAAATGAGTTTCAAATGGTAAAAACCACCTAACCCAGTGGCATTACATCACTGTTACTTATCTTTATATTGCTATAGAACTCTTTCAAACTGTGAAGCAATAGAAATGTTTCCAGCAAAATATTGCCAATTTTGTTTAGTGTTTTTGCAATGATTGCTTCAGAAATCATTACAAAATATAAGTAAGGATTTATCGTTTACTGAGTACGCTGTAATATTTATAGACGCTTATTGATTGTCTGAGAGACAGATCAATACTGCTGGATCATTAACTCTATCAAATATAGAAAGGATCTCGATCGGGCCACCTACCAACAAACATGATCTAGCCATTACGGTTACACCTACACTGACAGCATGATCCGAACAGTAGCTCCAAATTCTCTCTAATTTGGAGCAGTTTATTTAGAGGCAAGAAGCAGCTCATCTGAAATAATCAAGTACATCAATTCACTTTGATATGTGAAATAATATCAAAATATCAATTCCCAAAATATCGTAATATGTCCTAAAAGCAAATAAAGATTCTGTTTATCAAAAATATTCATTATTTCCTGATCTAGTTTTACGTAGTTTCTTAATATTTTCAATATTTCTAAATAGTCTATTATCAGATTACTTTATGACTTGTAACTTCACTTGCTGTCTATTACTTTTACAGTTCTAGTTTTGCAGTTAATTTATGTTTCTTTCATACGTATTATATTTCTGAATATCGAATTTAACTGTATACTATATACAGTTAAATTAGTTAACTTGATTATAATATTCACTCATTCATTCATTATATTCTCTGTTCACGTTAATATTAAGTGGCAATCTTCCACAGAACTTTAAAAACTCTATTTTACTATATTATTTGCATTTAATTGCAGCATTGTGATACACTTAATATGACTCTGCATTCCTATCAACTGAAAATGGATTGTGGAGGAGAGAAATTTCAAAAACGAAAAACGTACCATTGTGTCACAATATTGAAACTACTGACATACTGTTATTCGAGTACGAGGTTTGACACACACACACAAACGCATATATTTTCCAATAAATCTATATTTTCTTCTTTCATTCCATCTCCTTCGCAATTGTCCTAGTTGCATGCAGGTATTCAAATGTTCGCTTCCATTGTCTAAAGATTTGCACAAATCCCTTAGGGTCTTTGATGCTTTTATTGTGGTAATATTACCAAAACGTATTTCGTTATGTCAGATTCAGTTAAACAAGAACTGAACTTCAGCGTGTCATATCAGAGTGGAGAACACTATTTTTGTCTATAACCTGTCTGTTAAAATGTGGATGAGAAGTGCATCCTTCTGGCGAAAAAAAAAAAAAAAACTAATTCTTAATAGACTATTTCTCGAATTGTTTTTTCTGCTCAACTGACTGGTCATTATTTTTGTTTCATTTTGTTTCTAATTTTACCCAATTTAAAGCATACTTGACAATATTTTTGAAACTATTATTTTAGAGTCACACTTTGTAAGTACTTAATTCTCAATAACAGAAATTACAAATTTGAAATAGACAACGGTAAAGTCATCAGATTTTTCAGTAATGCCACCTGAATTATTTCATTACCGTATCACTTAGCCATTCTAAAATATCTACAGAGGAAGATGACTAAAACTGGAGATTCTTTGAACCGGGGGGTGGTTCAAAGATTTGGATCAAATACGCCTTCTTGAAATTTAATAATATTAATGGTTACATCAATTGTTGAAGAATCCACGAGATTCAAACTACGAAAGCACCTTTCCAATCAAAAAAGGGGTATGTTTAAATTATTCTTTGATATGAATAATATTTCTTTATATATTTACTATTTTATAATTTGTTAACATAAAGAATGTTTTATGTATTAGTCCAGCTACTAGAGGCTGCAGTAACCAGTAGCACTTAAAACTTATTGGTGCTGTGTGTATGAAAGAGTTTAGAGAGAAAAAAGACATTTACTAATATTTCTCTTGAAAGGATGGATGTAATACTTGTTCATGATGAAAGCTAAGAAAGATGAAGAGGAAAAACACATTGGATTGTATTTTTGAACATAGGCGGTCTTTAAAAGTGGATTGCAAAAGAATGTCGGAGAGCCACTACTCGTGTCTTAAAGAGGCTTATTAAAAAGAAATAATGATGGATACCAGTTCATAATAACAGCACCCATGGCAGTATCTATAAAAGACAGAGCAGAAACGGATTATCTGTGCGATAGCATCTGAATTTAGTGAGAGGGAGACAGATTATTGATCAATCCAGTTCCTCTTCTAGACAGCTTCTAGAATTTTGGTGAAGTTCTTGATTCAATCCAAGCAGGAGATCAATATTCTAAAGTTGGACGAATCTAGGATTTGTTGAGTTAAAAAAAAAAATCAGCTAACGCTTATTTGTTCCCGTATAGGGAGTAGATGGGGCCGTTTACCCTATCTTCTTGAGTTAATAGATGAAAAGTAAAAATCATCGTATTGTGGATGAGTGGCACTTTTTCAGAGGCTGAGAAAGCTACATTTGGAATATGTTCACAACTGGAAAGGACAAAGGTCATGTCAGTCCAGGGAGGAAAAGTGGGAGAGGAAAAGAGAGAGAGAGAGAGGAGAGAGATCAAATAAGGAAAACGAACTGAGATTTTGTCTTGAGAAAGAGGCGGGGGCATTTTGTTTTGGTATCATTAAAAGATAATTGGTGATCCTTCTCTCAATGAAGAATGGAATTAACAACTTTGAAGATCTTTATTTAAAGAACATCGTGAAGCTTGAGATGGTTGTGTAAGATGATGTTGGTCACTTTAAGAATAACAATGGCGCAGAGAAAATCGTTCCCTATGCTGAAAACAATCTTAAATATATTTAAATTCAAAATCTTTCAAATTCAAAATATTAAATAGAGACATTATTTTGAGATGTAGATTTTTCTGATTTTCCAAATACTTATTTAGCTTGAGAATGTCTAAGTTTTTGAGTTACTTCTCTAATATATAGTGATGCTAGTAATGTTAAAAACAATCATCCAGGGTTAAGCAAATTTTTGTTCTTTAAGTGCTGATATTTCATATAAGTAGACTTTTTCTTCTGCGAATTGGTGTTAGAAAGATCTAGATTTAAGGTTTCCCAATTTTTTTTCCGTGGTCCGGTTATTTTAATACTTCATCTTCGTGACCCACTAAAATGTTTACCAATAGGTGAAATAAAACAGCTGTTCTCAGAACTCGTGCCCGGCTGCACGTCACTCGATTGCTCATTGGTGCTAATCGAAGAGTTTGTAATCGGCATATTGTTTGTTTGTTGTTTTATTACCCATTTATCCATCGTTAAACGGCTAATGGCAAGCGAGATGAAGAAAGAATGAAATAAATTATTTAGAAACAATTATAATAATTATGGTTGTTCAGCCGAACCCACTGGGCAAGGTACACATAATCAGTAAACACAAAAAAAAATACGCTCTCTCTCGATGCTTAACTCAAACTGAACAAGGAGAGTGAGTACGTGGCGGGCGAGTAAAACAAACGCCAGACCGTCAAACTATTCGGCTCGTGGCGCGGTTGCCGCCGCGCAGCCTCGCCATTAGTTGAGCTACTTTACCGGGAACAAAGACACTGTGAAATGGCGACGCGGAAGAGGACGGAGCTCGTTTTTCGTCTATATTAATTAAATTATTTATTCATTAGTCCCGATTAAACGCTATTTACTTGTATTTTAGAGTTTCGTGAAAAAAAGAAAACCCAAAAACGAAACACCTAGGTTTTCGACAGTTTTTTTTAGGCGACCCGACATTTAGATTTCGTGACCTGGTGCCGGATCGTGACCCACCATTTGGGAAGCGCTGATCTAGATAATTATGGACATTTTGTTTCAAATTGAAATGTTGAAAAATGCGCCTGACATGAGAGTGTTGTGTTTTACACATATAGTTGAAAGAAGGATAAAAATCCTTGCTTATAGCCAAATATGCAATAAAATGTTAACCATTGGTTGCTATTTGGAATCAGTAGGGTAGGCTAAAGATTAAGTATTAAGTAAGATGTGATCTCAAACTAGGGATTTGTAATTTATCTATCATCCAAAGACATTCATACCCCACCCACAGTAAGATTCGACTTATGACGAGTTTCTTGGAGCGATGAGATACTATCAGCTCCATGAACCAAACTGCAACCAGATTTCAATTTTTACTTAAAATCTGCAGTTATTGTTGCCATCCATAATACAAGAAAATATAAGTTCATTGATTATTTGCATAAAATCTGGCTGAAGTTATTTATATTTCACTTTCTATTCTTTAGAATTATTACAAATACGACATGGAAAAATATATTGCAATATATTAATATATTGCAAGACCTAATTATACTTTTCATATACTCCATTTTTCCATCCAGCCATTTTCAGAGAAACATGAACAAACGATATTTAGCAACGCAATTTTACTTACTTTCATATACAACATAATGGTAGTATTTAGAATAATAGGATTAGTATTTTTATTTCAGTTATAATAGTAAATTCAATGTTAAGTTAATATTCGCATATCAATTGTTATTCCAAGGCAGTGGTACATATTTTATTTTTCATTTATAAAGGGTAATCAAATTGTAATAAACAGAACTTCATTCCTGAACATATTTCAGATGTTTTCCGAATTTATGCTCACCAAACAACTGAACAAAACCTATATTCTCCAATCGACGACATCAATGACTATTTGCATACTTAGGCAGCAACCTGCAATTGCTTTGTATACAAAAATATGCAAGTAATAACACCGATAAATTGCCCATGAAAGATATCATTGTCCACGTCGTTTGATCTAAGTGCAAAAATACTGTAAAACAAATATCATAGGAGACAGAAGCGATTTTATTCTCGTCAAAATAGTTACCATTTAGCATTCTTACACCATAGAAAACAAGATCCGCTGAAGATGCCAATATGTCCCAATTATTGATCGTACAAGACAAGAGATCTAGGGGACCATCGATGTACCCGAACTAAGAATTTTACACATCGATCGCTGAAAACCATTTGCTTTCAGTGATTTGTTCATCAAATGGCTAGATATTGGGGAAATCTTTAAGAACACCAAATTGGTACTCTCTATCTATCTCTCAGTTTTATTTTCTTTCTTCTAAAATACGTTCATTTTGGCATTCACATATCGCCATTGCTCATAGGAAATCATTTGGTATAATGTTTGAATTAGTAGAGAAAATATTTCAATAAATATTTATATAAAATTTAAACAAAATATACATCACGGGGTGAACCTTTTATAATTCCTTGCGCTTTGTACAAATTCTTAACGAATAGGTTAGGCATGAATACAGAAGAAAGGGTTCCACATTTTTTTCTATCGATACCCTGTTCTCCAGAAATTGTTTTTGGTTTAACGCCAGATACCCGTAAAAAAATTGTTTAAATGAAACAACTTGATAATTAAATATTACAATCGATGGTTAATTATCATTTTTAATCTTACGGGTATTTTAATGACGTTAGAAAAGATTTTGAGGAAACAAAATTTTAAAGGAACAAGTTTCTTGCATTTTTCTCAAACTGAGATTCAGTAAGGTCTTTTTTATGTAGAGGGCTGTGTAGCCAGACATTTAAACCTTCTAGTTATACAATGTTAAGAAGGCCGAGTGTTTAATTCAAACAGCAGAAAAAGGATCATAACAGCGTTTCTACAGAAATAAATATATGAAAGAGTAAAAATGAGTCACACCTGATATCAAGGATATTGTATGAAAAGTCTGGACGGAAGGAAAATATATCACGAGCAGTTTTGTTCATCGTTATTAATTAGTATAGATAAATATCTTTATTTTAGATGTGAAGCCATATTAGAAAAACATCACGATATAAAGGATAATATGCCTGTCCTGGACATGCATATTATATATATATATATATATATTGATTTTTTTTACTTGAGAACAAATGAATGTAAGAATAACTTACAGTTGCACTATATGCTTATCAAATATGCTACACACTGCAGGCAAATAACGTGTATCACGAAAAGCTGACAGCAGTCATCGTAATTTTGGACTCAGTGGAACTGCATTTTGACTTTCGCTAGCATGAAGCGGTATAGAAACGTTCGGTACTTCTTTTATATTTTACCCCGAATGGAAACAAGAAATATAACACTGGACTCTGAATATCCATTCATGAGAAAAGAAATAGCAGATCTCAACCAGGTTTGCTAGAGAACAAGGTCGTACTTTTATTTCTTATTTTTTTTATTTGTTTTCTTCTCTCAAGAATGCACCGCACACTCACTGCTTAGTCCGAGGTTAAAGTTACAATCCTAAGGACAATAAGATGTGTCCCGTTATATTTCGAGTCACGCTGTACCCTTCCCCCATTAGAGTACTTCCAGCTAAAACACAGAGTCGCTTTGGCAGCTAATCTGCTACATGTCAGTATAAAAATGTTAGATGGTATGTGCTCCATTAGCTCGTTAGTCTTATTTCTACTTCTATTCAGAATTCTATTCAGTTTCCCTAAAGGAGCACAGTATAGCCTATTAACATCATTTCTAAATTTGGCCGTTTTTTCTGAACTATTTTTATACGAAAAGGCCATCATTCTTTAGGAAATATATAATTTCCTGAAGAAAGTTGTTTTCTTCATGCTGATATTATTGTAAAAATATCTATATTCGAAAGAAAAAATCTAAATGTTGATCATTAAAATGATTACGGGAAAACATGCTTAAGACAAAATATTTAAAGAAGCACATGGCAGCTGACCATTTTGCATATCAAATGTATTTGTGTTGTCTACTAAATTGTGTAGAGGGAATTTGTATTCTGCCCCTAATAATATATTGATAACACGAACTCGTGCTTATAAAATGTACTTAAGTACGAAATAACTGCAATCCCATAACTGAAAAAAATGTAGTTATAAAATTTTTATACAGTTTTGATCAATCAGCCATTCTTATTACACTCTTTCACGTGAAATTAATTTTTTCCAGATCTCTTTCGCGCCTTTAATTGTGAATAAAATATATATTTTATTCTTTGCTCTATCTATTCCAGTATTACACTATTTTCACAGTCTCATATATGGCGTAAAACATTCTTTTAGTAAGCCCCAGGCTTTCATTGATTTTGTACACTCATACGTAGTTTATTCATTTGCAAATCATTCTGTAGCCTTTTTTTTTTTTGCCAAACTCTTCGACAAATTTATTTTTACCATTCCCCCCCTCCCAACATATACAGCAACAGACTTTGATCTGACATATGAATTATGATTCGTCGGCCTCTTTCTCACTTTTTCAGGAAACCTTCAGGAATAATAAATTTATCCCATCAACAGTATGACCTGAATGTTTCTAAAAATTTGCATATAAATGATATAATACGAATATATTTAGTTTAATGATATATATATTCAGATATATTTAGGAATAACCTGTTCAGCTTGTGAGCTAATTACTCCAAAACAGTCGAGGGTTTCTTGACCAATATACTGATAACACTATTTTAAAAACGTGATTATTAAATAGGAAAATGAACTACATATAAAGTAGTGAAGAAATGGTAGTCATTTTCTTATGCTTTATTTACGTTTAAATGTGTGGAATAATTTCTATAATTCAATACTTTCGAGTGGATCACGCTTTTATAAAATTGTTCCCCCTTCTCTGGGGAAAAAAGTTTTCAAACTATTGCTCAGTACGGAGCTGGACTAAGTGTTTCAGTGAATGGAGTATATGACTGATATTTCATTTTAGTTCCCCCCATATTGTATTTAATAGAAAACTGTCACTGAAGTTGAGCTTACAATTTACGCTGACTACCTATTGCTCGATATTTCATAAGATTTCAAAAGAGAGGTAGAGTTAAGGATAAAATCTGAGACGAATAATCCCAATGGAAATATCTCTAAAATAACAAACCAAAAATAGTTTTGTAATTCAGTAGAACAGGTAGGTGATTACTCATTTTGATTTCTCTCTTTGAATATAGTCAAACATTTTCAGAACCTTTTCGAGATATCTCCTCAAAGACGTAAGTACTGTTCCAATACTTCTGTCTTGCATAATTTGAGATTTTTGGAAGGTAATCAGTTTGTTTAAAATAAGAAATTTAATCTGATATGAAAGAGTAAATCCAAATCCTTTTTATGGATGTCTAAAAGAAGACATATATATTTATGCGAAGAAAATCCTCAAAGTTATTTCTCATTTCCAAGACGTGCAACCGCGTATTGGCTGAGAATGGTAATACACTTAAATTATTTTTTTGTGTGAAATGAGATAGGCTTGAGTTTTGGAAAGACGTCATCTAATCATTGTATTTTCTGCATTACAGAATAATTAAGCAACCAAGATAAGTATAAAGAAGTTGACAGAGACACCTTTGAGCAGAGCAGAGCATTAGAATCCTGTTATTTGCAAAGTTATGATAAATGGTCACACTTAGTGGAAGATGATGGATATTATATACAGTATAAAAGGAGTGAGTGAATAAACAGAACCATGAAATATTCTAACGTGCGGGAATGGGAGTTCTTTGAAAAACATTCGTCACATACAATACACGAATAAAGAGGAAACTGAAAACTTAGTGGAGAATTCAAGAGAATCCAAGTGGTATGGAACGATAATGACTTTTCATGGAACTATTATGCCAGTTCTAATTGAAATCTTGTGGAAGGTTTTTCTAGATCTCTGAATATCACTTTTCCAAAAATGAACATATACAGAAACGGGACCTCATAAGGAACGCCTCTGCGAAATTCATATTGACGATCTCTAATTTAGGCGAATGGTTCTTTTTAGTGCAGAAATTAGGGATTGACCAATTTCTTCATTGTTTTTGAAATGGCTTTTGAGAACCAAAGGGATATAGATCAATTGTTGATGATACTAGATGATTTTGATTTCGTTTTTTTCGGTATTATTTGGCCATAGCATAGTAAGGGTTTATGTGTTTTTTTCTATATTCTTTTCGAATTTCATTGTCTGATGTGATGGCATCACTTTCCTATGGAAAGTCTGAAGTGTAGTGAAATATTTTCGATGTTTTGTCTTTAGATTACCTGATCTAAAAACAAAACATTTAACAATTAGTCAACTCCTTACAAACAATAACCCCTCACAACAGGTTTCCATTCTTGGAGGGATTTTATATAAAAATATCATGCTGTACAGAATCATACTAATCTGTCATTCTTCTGCAGGCTTTCCTTCAGAAAAAGTAATGGTATGTTAAAGCCACTGAATAGTATATTTGAGGCAATGCCTAAGAGAAAATTAATAGATGAATGAAATTCTCTCTGTGTCAAATTATATGCATTGAAAATTATCATATATGTAAAATATTAATGATCGTATTGTCAGCATTAAGTGATACTTGATTTAGGTATTGTGTTCAATTTTAACTTGCTATTTAATAAAGCATTAGAAAATGATTCTGCCATCTTTCTTTTCTTTTTTTTTTGTATAGACTTTAGACAGATAGTAAATTTTACTGATGGCAAGTATAAACAACTATATCACTTTAGTCAGTCGCAGTTGCTTTAATTCAGCATGTTTCTACTGAAGAACAAATCCTATGGACATCATTTATCCACATGGTAACCTAATTTGAGAACTATTATACCATTGTGACAAAGCCGAAGTCAAATCGGTTTGAGAAACATTTGTATAGTACAATGTGATATTTATAAAATCAGGGTAGGAAAATATTCAATTCTTAGAAAAAAAAATCGGGTTCCATTATTTTTTAAAAGTATTTTATAAAACGTTCCGAGTCACATTTGGACTTGCCGTGCGTGGAAAAAGATGTATTTAGCGGATCGCTAACAGCTATCCAAGAAATATCCTTGAGGAACTTTACCATTTCATACCATAGCGATTTGATTTCTTCTCCTAATCAGTAACAATCACCTCACATACTATTTCGATTATCTTTCTGTTCACCGTAATTAGAATGCCAGTTAGAATGATCATCCTGAATTTGACGATTCATTTCTTTGCCTGAATTACTGTTCGTTGCTCCAAACATTTGCTCTCAATGGATTATTGAAACAAACCTGATGAGTAGGGAAATACACTATCATTCAGACTCACAAAATCCAAAACCTCCTTTGATTTTTCACCAAACGAGAAGAATAATGTTGTTCAATCTGAAAATTCAATAATGGTTTTAATCCTTATGACATTTCCTTGATTTCAAGATTTTCGCTCAGAGTTTATTCCATTTAGTATTCTCAATCTCATTTCAAGAGTACTTATCCAACTGCTTGGAAATTAGGTTGTGTTCATCCTTTTCTTAGGAAGAATAGAATGGCAGATTCTTTGTAATATAACCAAAATTTTATTTATCAGTGTACTTGTGCTCTGCGTGGAAGCCATTCAACTTCAAAATATCGTTAGTATATTCCGGAACTACTGATCAACAAAGCACGTCTTCCAAATTTAGAAGGAAAAAAAAATGTATAGAAACGTTTGAAGTTGTAGTGATCATATTATGGAAGCTCAAGCAAACTTCTATGTTAAGACTCGCTTTCGAATTCTATAACTGGACAACCAGCTTTCTATATGACTGCAGACGATTCAATTAGGAACGGATCTTTATTCTAAAATTTTGCATCTAGTCCCACAGGAGTATATAGGGCTTCTTCTTCCATCTATTATTTTCCTTCTATATACCGATCAGCTTTTCCCTTCTGCTTCAGTTTAAGATCTGGGCATTGAAATTTTATTGCAGATTTCTTTCTCATTTCACAAACCCTGTAACCAATAATTAAAACGTCTCGAATACCCACAATCATAAATTATGATCTGCAAACACATTTTACTACACCTCTGATAATATGAACATTTTATTTCCAATAAATTTTATCCAACAATATTTGACAACATGCATCTCTCTCTCTCTCTCTCTCTCTCCACAAAATAAGAGAGATTTTGCATAACACTATAATCACCCTGATTTCTCACTTCTTCGCGCTGGCACGAGGGTACATCTGAACAACCGTTGTCTCTTACAAATCATAAATGCGATAATTCTCAATAATTCTTGACTCAGTAGTAGAGAAGGCAAAAATTAGGTTGATTAATTATCGATTATTGTCCAATTCATTTTCTTTTCCAAGTGATGTTCGATTTTTGCTGATTTCATTTTCTATAGATATTTATATGGGTATTTGTTGTGTTGTGGATCTCTTGTTGTGGCAAAAGTCAGTCTATGTGTAATATGTGTATTAATGGGAAAAGAATGTTTCCCTTCAGTGTGGGTATTACAAAATATGCGATTCAAGGTGGTCTACTTTTTCTTTTTGCCATGCTGCAGCAGAAGAAAAACAGATAGTAGCCGCAATCAGCGAAAGATGACAACTGGATTTCCTTTATGCATGAGAAAGATTTGCAAATCTCGTTATGAATTTGGAGTTTGCTCTTTTTATACTATTACCTATCTCTGCACACATTCAAGGCTTCATGACATGAAGCCCTTTTAACAGAATTTGGAAAACTCTTTCTTTTAATGTTAACTTCACACGTTTATCGGAAAACTGAGGCTTTGGTATTTGGCGACAATTTTTTTACCATAAGGAATAAAATTACTCAGCATATTTAACATTATTTTGATTACGTTTTGAGAAAGAGAAATGAGGAAATAAAACTGGAAGCAATATTCAGAAAAAGCAAAGGGAGGATTCAAATTACTGAACTCTGAAATCATGGGATTTGTCATTTGAATTGTCAAATGAGGCTACCAAAAGAACAATAACGATTTCCAATTAGCGAGACGAATATGATTTAACATGAATTCAAGCTGTATTGGTGGAGAAGGAGAAACATGAAGTTACATTAAAGTAATAAAGGATAGTGATTTTACTACAGTCTTCAAGAAATAAGGAAAATCACTTAATAAAGTGATTTTCCTTATTTCTTGCGTTGATATTGAAAACATTTCGCTACAATAGTATCATATACGAGAGTAGTCTGAAAAGTTCTCGGCCTAACAATGAAAAAACGAATTTATAATTTCAAAATTATATTTATTTTTCAACATAATCTCCCTTAAGACTGATACATTTATTCCAGCGATGCTCCGCCATTATCCCTTCCCTGTAGAGACTCCAGTATGATTCGCAAAATATCACTCTACAGCTGCAATCACCTCTTGATTCGAAGAAAAACTCTGCCCAACGAGGAAGAGTTTTAGTTTCGGGAAGAGATAGAAGTCAGAGGGAGCGAAAGCTAGGGAATAGGGTGGATGTTCCAACCAACAATTCATAGTGCAGATCCCTTAATTTTCCCATTGCCAAAAGATCTTCGTGAGTAGGTGCATTGTCCTGATGAAAGATGATTTTGTCTTCTGCAAACCGGGCCTTTTCTTACGAATTTTTTCATCTAGTCTGGTTAAAAGATCGGAATAATATTCCCCGGTTATTGTTTTACCCTTTTCAAGATAATTAATAAACAAAATGCCTTTAGCTTTCCAAAACGCCGATATCATGAGCTTTCCTGCTGATGGAACCGATTATGTCTTCTTTGGAAACCGGCTTCTGTTCACTGTGTTGACTGCTGTTTGGATTTTGGTGCGTAATGGTGAATCCAAGTCCCATCTATAGTAATAAATCGACGCACAAAATCAGTTTTATTCTTGTTAAAAACGCTCCAAGCACTGTTCAGAGAATTTTATACGAGTGCGGTTTTGATCTGCTGTGCGCAAATCATTTTTATTTGCAATCCATGCCATATCGTGCACTTGATCAATGATTTCTGGTGTTGTGACACTTTTTGGACTTCCTTCACGTGGATCAACTCCAAGGCTGGTACGGCCACGTTTAAACGCGTCAGCCCATTTCCTAATTGTCGAAAACGATGGAGAAGCGTGGCCATATCTAATATCTAATAAACCTTTCATAAACCTTTATGAACTTTGAATGAATTTCTTTTGGCAATTAAACCTTCTTCTACAAAGAATTTTATAACCGCACGATACTCAATTTTATCCGTTTCAAGGGATACAGACAACACTGTATAATATATATATATATATATAATAAAAAAAACTAGATAGAATGACTTGCAATTTTACATGGATACTTATGACAGATGTACGAACTTAGAAAAAACATCTTGCAGATAGTGTTGCCATCTATGGTCGAGGCCGAGAACCTTTCATACCACACTCGTATATTCTAGGTATTCCCTGCGAATGCTTATTACTACGCCTTGGAGAAGATGTTTGTAATAATCAACAGTATGGTACAGTTAGAACCCCCAAGGAAACACTATCCTTTGTAAGGAAATTTACATAAGACTTTATGATAGCCACAAACTAATAACCTGACCTTTTTTGTTGAAGTCGGAAGATAACAATAACTTAGTTATACATCGATCGTTGTAAACATTGGAATAAACTAATCAGTAAACTCACCGCTGATTGAATATGAATTCATGGTAGTCTATAGATTATTATGAGAAACTAACATTCAACTATTCCATACCTGTTTTTTGTGTCTTCGTTTGAAATAAACTTCATTTAAGAAATATTTATCAATAATACTAAAATTTTTAATTAAAAATAGGGACAAAATTTAGCAGCGTTTGTCGTAATTTCAGAGGCTACTGTAAATTCCAATATTTAATAGAATTGTGTTTTAAACAATACTGAATGGAAAGAGGTTGGGAAAAATGTTATTCGAGAAATGTGAGTTAGGAATTAATTTATATCCAGTCAGACGGAAAGTTATACCGATAACATTTTCGGCAACGAGGAGAGAGAGAGAGAGAGAGGAGTGAAAATGTATGAAATATTCTGTCATAAAATTATAATTCTTTTAAAGACTGAAGTAAAAAGTTTAGAAAAACATTTCACATTTAAAACAATTCAATAATTCATGAAGAAAACATTCGCTGCGACATAATCATTTTTCATACTTAAGTGTTCTTTTCACATCTCAAGAAATTTAAAAAATCACAAATTCTACATAATCGTCTTGTTCATCCAACTCGATCTTGTCTGTTAGCTGTTTCATAAAATTGCTGCTTATATTTCGTATTTAGAATGTTTTCCTTTTTTTCTAGATGTTGCCTTTATTAACTTGAAGAATTCATATATTTCGCAGTATTATTTTTTCTCTCTTTGGATATCTTGGCGAGGAATGCTTTCGGTGTAGGTAATTTACTCACGCAGTTTTCTGCTCTGTATGCAAAATCAACTTATTGTTGGATACTTTTCAGAGGCTACTGTAAAATAAGTTGGTTACTGTAAAATTCGGTATCAACTGTATCATCAACTATATCGTTGATGACTCGCTGCAGGGGAATGTATTTTCAAACGAGTTCCGTTCACATTAATATTTAAAACGAATTTGCTTTATATTAATATTTCAAATATACATATATTAATATGAATCACATCACAGCAATTTTATGGTAAAATATCAGTAAAATCAATCGGTTTAAAACGGGATCAACTTAGAGATATCTGAAAATAAAATTTAAATTTAAATGAGTTTTTATTTAACGAAATTAATTCAGTTAAAACTTTTATTAAAGTCTAGATTTAATTCTAATATCACAGTCACATTTAAATAGTTCATTTACATGAAATAGTAACTTTATAATACCTATTTATTATTATTATTATTATTATTATTATTATTATTATTATTATTATTATTATTATTATTATTATTAACCTGTACACAAAAAGACTGAAGACCTCTAACACGAAAAGGCTGCGTGTGTATGTTAAGCAAGTGATGAAGAAAGCAATCTGTTAAGGGGGGGGGGGTGCAGTCGGTTACGATATTTTATTGTTCTATCAGGATGAGAGAGAGAGAGAGAGAGAGAGAGAGGTGAGAACATAGTAGGGCAGAAGTTTTGTCCAATAGATTTGGCAGTGAACATGAGGACTCGACTGCTTTTTCAGCAGGAAGCAAGATTAGTGCATTTAATAAGCTTATTGCAATGTGTTTTGTATATGCTCTGTGATCATTAAATAGGTCAAAGTGTTTGTTCATTTCTCGTCGGAAACTTGAAAATGTTTCAAGAAGTTCCAGAGAAGTGAGAAGTCACACTCCCCTATGATTTCTCTAACTAATTATTTATGCTTCGAAACTTGTTGTATAGGAACTGTTGAAATAATTTACCTGACGCATATTGCTGTTTTAAACGAATCATAACAGCTAGAGTCTATTTCAGTTATGGAATAATCAAGATATAGTTCAATTAAAAAAAAAAACTGGCACTTGTCTTCAGGTTAGATTACCTGCAAAAATGCACTGGAGACTATGGAGTCGATTATACAGTGCTGGTATGTGTGTGTGTGGGTGTGTTCACGGTGGTCGGTTTACCTAGTTTGAGGGAAGCAAAACATTTCACTTTAGTATGAGACCAGTTAGGTTTTGATTGAAAAGAAAGGTTCCTCATGCGATAGACAGAAGTAGTATTCGGGCCTTTACAAAGGACTCATCTATACCAACTGAGCTACGGAAGCTCCACGCTGACCATTGCTCTCAGATGTTACCTAATTAAACCTACTGGATATGTTGTATCGTTAATCTGCTTCCATATATTCGTTTAATATATCACTCAGTACAACTTAAATCGATTTCTTCTGTATCACAGATGCAAAAGAAATTGAATTGAGAAAATGTTTTGGTATATTCAGGATTTATACTGCTAACAGTAGTCCCAATTTTATAAAGGTTCTTGAAAGAGCATCGCGAAATAAGTTAAATAAAAGAATTAAGTACCGCACTGCAGAGGAAACTCAAATATCTGAAATTTAGGATAACTCCAGTAACTAGTTATCATTAATCATTGAATCAATGCTGCATGTAGTTGAAATAAATTTCATTTATAACATTTCTCAAAACAGCAGTTTTGCTTGTAAACTTGATGCATATATTGTAATTTTGTCGACCACGTCTTTTTAACTGCTTTATAGAACGCATAGAATTTGTGCAACAAATGTTTATAATGTATCGAGAGAGACATTTGTAGCTGAATATAGCAAAATTCTACTAGCGAGTGCTATTACGATGCTGAAATTCGTTACATTATTCCAATTCACAGAGCAACTGAATTATAAGTTTTTGGTTCAAGCTGATTTACATATCCTATTATGTATATGTATGCACAACAGCAACAGTACTCTCAAGATATATAGAGGCATTAGTCTAGAAATTACAAAAATATTTTTCTAGAAATGACTTGCACGACTATGTAATGTTAACCTTAATTTGCGACTGTCTTGTAATCATATTGTAATCATAAAAATTCCAGTAGGGTCTTATTACTTGAGTTAAATTCTAGAAGACTAGAATTTATCGAACTGTCTGAACTTATCCATGTGAATGAAGTATACCTTTTTTTCTTTACTTAATTACAATACCAATTTACTCCAGTTTCCTCCTCTATAAGAGTAAAAGACAGTAGAAAATGAGAGCAGAATGAAGTAGAAGAGAATGATACATCCATCCTGTATTTCAAATAACGTAATTTTTGATACAAATTAAAAATAAATAAACAAACATTTCCAGGAGATTTAAAATTATCCACAATTTGAATTTTTCTGATCGTGTTGAATGTAATAAGAAGCAAAACAAGAAAGCAAACATATCAATTGCTTTTCGAGAGACAAATATCAACTTTGAAAATCGTCTTGAAATGAAGTTAAACACTCACCTTCCTTTTCCAAAGGTATTCTTCAGGCGGAAGAGTAGCTACTTTCTTTAGGAAAAGAATTTACGCTTCGCTGGATGCATAAGTCGCCGCAGATGTGAAGACGAATCTAAAAGAGAATAAAAAAAGTGTGTTGTAATTTATTTCAGCGGAGTGAGGAAAATAGTAATAAGCTTTGTATTGTGCTCAAAGTTTATGTTACCGCCATATTCTAACGTAAACGTGGAAAATTAGTCTCCCTTTGCTTTCTGCTTTGTTCATAAATAAAAAAAAAAATCTAAATGAGATGTTGTATTTAGTGTTTTTGTCTGAATTTCTCGAAGCATTATTTTGCAATTGTGTCCATGTTATTCGTTAAAAAGAAATCAAACAAATGCAGAACACGAGTTAAAAAGTGGCAGTGTTTTCTTTATAATCTTTATAAGACACGGTGATATGATATTACCAGAAAAGGTTTAACTATAATGAGCATAACATAATTTATGTACTTATGTAAAACATAACTTTCACATTAATTATTTATAAACTTTTGACAGCATACAACAAATCGCAGAACACAAATATTCTTGCAATCTTATCTGTCTTTCTTAGTATTCTCAATATTTTACGCATGGAACAATGGATCTATAACTTCAATGTTTCGGTTTGTAGAAATTTTTCTATTTTCCTCATGTTGTCTCTTACTAATATTATTATATGTAAATTATACATGTTTTTGGTCATAAAATGCTACAAAATATAAACTTATTGTTAAACTGACCATAGATTTTTAATTCGTACGTATGTATGTTCGTACAATATTGCCTACCGGATTCGCTAGTAACTGACTAGCTTTCTCAAGGCTTGCACAGTACAAAAAAACGGTAAATGCAAAAAAGGTTTAAGAATACAAAAAAAAAAAAAAAAACGTAAGTACCTGTTAGGTAGCTAAGGTAACACGTTCGCGTGACATTTCTGCTCAGTATCATGAATACGCGTTACATGCAAACGTTACATGCGTAATATGATTATTCACGTATTCTAGTTCTGTTGGACTGAGGGAATTAATTAGATTTTTCCAAGTATCGTTCAGTATGGCCCCTTGATTTCTGTTTAGGTTGCTGCCTGTACGTAGCACTACTGCTGCTTCTTTAAATAATCGAAGTCTGTAATCTTCGTCTACGTAGGGCATAGAGCTGTTATTCCAGACTATAGCGTGGTTCGAAGTTGAAAAGTGATGTGCTAACTCGGAGGTGGTCGTTCTGTTGTGATTTACATCGACATCATGTTCTTTCTGTCTTATTTCCAGGCTTATCGAAGTTTGTCCAATGTAGGAAAGACCACACGTGCATGGAATATTATACACACCTGGATATTTATAAAATGGAACACTGCCTTTAGGAGATCTTAGAACCTGTCTGATGCTAGTAGTTGGTTTAAATACAACCCTAATGTTATGGGCCGTTAACAATCTCGCAATTTTGGTGGAAATTGAACCCATAAACGGAATGACTGCTGTTGAAATTTGCTGGGAGACTGTTCTTTCTTGTTGGTTATCTTTGTATAGAAATTTGTTGATAGTGTTTCGAGAATAACCATTTTGTGATAGTGTTATAGCGATTTGAGACAGTTCTGTTTGAACGTCTTCATCGTCAGAGATAAAGTTTCTAGCTCGATTTCTCAACATGTGGATGATGCTCTGTTTATGTGACCTATGATGGTTTGAAGAGTAATGTAGTTATCGTCCAGTGTCCGTAGGTGTTTTGTAAATCGACAGTTTGATATTGTTACCTTGTCTTTAACTAGTATATCCAAGAAGTGTAGCTGTTCGTTGTTTTCTACTTCTAGAGTAAATTTGATTTTATTGTGGAGTGCATTGATTCTATTGACAAACATATGTAGGTTTCCCATGTTGTCTTGCCATATGATGAAGATATCGTCTACATATCTCCACCATATTGAAGGTTTAGGAGTAATGCTGGTGAAGATTTCATTTTCAAATTTCTCCATGAAAAGGTCTGCACATGGTGGTGACAGATATCGTCTATATCTGTCACCATGGCTAGCCCATGGTGACAGATACAGATGATATCTGCCCATAGCTAGGCCTTCTAATTGTTTGTATACCTTGTTGTTCACTTTGAAGAAATATGATTGTAGGAATTTTATGTGTGGAATTGAAAAAAGTCTCTAACCACTACCACAAGTTGTAGCCAACGATATTAGATTCCAAAGCACGATCATCCTAGCAACAACAAAACAACCAAAACTGAATACCACTCCATATGATAGGAAAGCTATTCGAAACTTGAGGAAGAACAAAGAAATAATAATAACGAAAGCAGACAAGGAGAATGCCACCGTCATCTTAAACTCAAAAGTCTATTTCAAGAAGATAAACGACTTACTATCTGACAGTTCCATGTACAAAATCCTCAACAGAGATCCTACCATGAAGAACCATAATGAGACAAACTTCCTGATCCGTAACATGAATACATGGCCTGAAGAATTAAAACGAAAACTTAAATCCTCACATCCCATTACTCCTAGACTGTATGGGGTGCCTAAAGTGCATAAGGAAGAAGTGCCACTTCGTCCGATTGTGGATGGCAGGTCCTCCCCCACTTACCTATTGGCTAAGCACCTAGCGAACTTACTTAAGGGAAAAATTAGACAAACAGAATCCTACATAAAAAATTCTCAACACTTTGTTGACAAACTCAAAAACGTGAAGATAACACAAGCAGACATAATGACCAGTCTAGACGTAGTATCCTTGTTCACGAATGTACCAGTATAAGAAGTCATGACATTATCAAAGATCTCTTTCCTGCTGATATTACAAAGATGTTCAAGCATTGCCTACAATCAAATTTCTTTAACAACAAGGTATACAAACAATTAGAAGGCCTACCCATGGGCAGCCCTCTGTCACCACCATTTGCAGACTTTTCATGGAGAAATTTGAAAATGAAATCTTCACCAGCATTACTCCTAAACCTTCAATATGGTGGAGATATGTAGACGATATCTTCATCATATGGCAAGACAACATGGGAAACCTACATATGTTTGTCAATAGAATTAATGCACTCCACGATAAAATCAAATTTATTCTAGAAGTAGAAAATAACGAACAGCTACACTTCTTGGATATACTAGTTAAAGACAAGGTAACAATATCAAACTCTCAATTTACAAAACACCTACGGACACCGGACGATATCTACATTATTCTTCAAACCATCATAGGTCACATAAACAAAGCATCATCCACATGTTGAGAAATCGAGCTAGAAACTTTATCTCTGACGATGAAGACGTTCAAACAGAACTGACTCAAATTGCTATAACACTATCACAAAATGGTAATCCTCGAAACACTATCAACAAATTTCTATACAAAGATAACCAACAAGAAAGAACAGTCTCCCAGCAAATTTCAACAGCAGTCATCCCGTTTATGGGTTCAATTTCCACCAAAATTGCGAGATTGTTAACGGCCCATAACACTAGGGTTGTATTTACCAACTACAAGCATTAGACAGGTTCTAAGATCTCCTAAAGACAGTGTTCCATTTTATAAATATCCAGGCGTGTATAATCTTCCATGCACGTGTGGTCTTTCCTACATTGGAAAAACTTCGAGAAGCCTGGAAATAAGACAGAAAGAACATGTTGGCGATGTAAATCACAACGGAACGACCACCTCCGGGTTAGCACATCACTTTTCAACTTCGAACCACGCTATAGACTGGAATAACAGCTCTATGCCCTACGTAGACGAAGATTACAGACTTCGATTATTTAAAGAAGCAGCAGTAGTGCTACGTACAGACAGCAACTTAAACAGAAATCAAGGGACCATACTGAACGATACTTGGAAAAATCTAATTAATTCCCTCAGTTCAACAGAACTACAGTAAGCGAATAATCATATTAGGCGTGTGCATGTAACGCGTGTTCATGATACTGAGTAAAAATTTCACGCGAACGTGTTACCTTAGCTACCTAACAGGTACTAACGTTTTTTTTTTTTTTGTATTCTTAAACCTTTTTTGCATTTACCGTTTTTTTTTTTTTTTTTGTGCTCTGCAAGCCTTGAGAAAGCTAGTCAGTTCTTAGCGAAACCGGTAGGCAATATTGTACGAACATACGTACGAATTAAAAATCTATGGTCAGTTTAACAATAAGTCTTATATTATTATATGTAGATTGCGACTTTGGTTAAGTGTACATATGTTACGTTTTTTATGCAGTTGTTCACACACAGCTTCGCAATTTTTGTTTATCCATGTTTGTTCTCAAGTATTCTAGGTGAATTGTATAACTGAATACATTCATGTTTATTTTATTCTTTTTATTGGATGGATTGCAAGATATTGGTGAGGCTAGAGACTTGAGGTAATAGTGAACAAAGAGTTGAATTACTTGGATATTGAAAAACACTAACAAGTAAAGTTAAGGAAGTTAGTATCCCTCTTTATAAATATAAATATGCTATATCTTGACTACTGGGCACAGATTTGGTCACCTAGGTTTCTTAGGGACCACTAGGTGGTCGAGAGAATTCAGAGACAAGTGACCAAGATGCTGACAGGTCTGTGGAATACTTCCTACGAGGATAAGTTGAAGGTTTGTGAGTTACAACATTTGGTTGATAGGCGAAGGAGAGGGGATATGATAGAAGCTTTTAATATGTTAAAGGAGTTTTATAAGAATTGATAGAAGTGAAAATTTTCAATATATCAGAAATAGTCAGAGAACTAGGGGGCCATCCGTGAAAATTGTGTAAGAGCAGTAGGTATATAGCGGTGTGCGGACCAGATTTTTTGCGTGGAGCGTGGTGAGTGAGTGGAATGCCAGAACTGGTTGTGTGAGTTCCCTCAGGTTGAACGGATTCAAGAAGAGGTAGGATTTGTGTACTGTTGGTTGATTTGGGTCTCCCTTGATGAGTCACTGGACTCCATGGAGATGCCGTTAAACAATAATAATAATAATAATAATAATAATAATAATAATAATTGTATTTTTTTCTTCCCTATAAGTTACTAAGGGATGACGAAGTAATCCACGTACGATTTTCATGTTAATTCATCAGAAATGTATCGCTTTATGTAAAAACGAAACATTAGTCATCCGAGTCAGTACTTTCAGAATAACAGCTTTTCGTAATTTACTGAGGTTGTTGGAGTAATCTATAGATTTGACTCGCCTAACATTGACATATGTAGGCTAAATTCAAGGATTATGGCTTTATTCTTCCTCAGTGTTGACGATAAGAAGCTGTTCAGATTCAGACACGGATCTATTGTAATTATGTAAATGATGTCATTCCTAATATTAAGAAACTTCAAATAATGAGGATGACAACGCAAAAACAAGGAAATGTATATATATATATATATATATATATATATATATATATATATATATATATATATATATATATATATATATATATATATATATATATTAATAATTTAATTCCTAAAATAAAACTAAATATTTCTTTATTGCTCTTTCTGACCTGAATGTACCATTCTCTCATTTTTGTATCTTTTTTTTTTCTCTGAAAATGATTCATAATTATATGATTGCAGAACTTATGTAGCGCATTCAATTTAGACACATCCCTTTGGAAGGAAAGACCTAGCTTCGAGTCTGTTGTTTATAGAACGATATTTTGTCTGTTGTTTATAGAACGATATTTTGTCTGTTGTTTATAGAACGATATAACGTGAATTATTATTTCATACAGAGGTGAGAGGCTTTTTCCCCCTTCATAAACTGGTTTATCATCCTTCCCAGCTAGGCCTACCCGCCAGGGCAGCATATGTAATTTACATTAGGCTATACATCTGTTCCTAAAATTATGGTTATGAAAGTCAATCTAAGCAAACCGTGGGATTTAAGGATCTCATACATGCAGTGGGTCATTATTATTATTAATTTGAATGTCCTAAGCATTAATATAGGGACACAATAATCGTTCGTCCATATTCTAATACATTTAATGATTCAGCCATCTTTGGTCCTTCTCTGCACTTTGGTTATGCTTCAATTTTCTTTTCTTACCCTTGGCCTTATAACTGTTCATTGGTCTGTATTTGCTTTTAACATTTTTTAAAATGAAATACATGATTTTTGTATTAATTGACAAAATATTCTATGTTACACGCATAATTATTGTCTTCACCCGACTTTTAATCAATCTATAGAATTTTCTATATTGTAAAGAATCATTTTAGCAACTGGGGGATTCAAGTCGTTGCTATCAGTATGTTACAATATAACGGCGTCCTGTTCTTTTTCCAGTTAGTACCAGGTAGAATGAAGCATAGTTCTTTCCAGTTTCCTATCCAGCCATATCGCCTCTTCCTACCCAAGCATTCCAAATCAATCCTGTTCTGATGACAGACTTTTCATTGCATAGTTCCATTCACTTCTCAATCGAGTCACGGTTGTTGCACTTCGTTTCTAATGTCCACGTACATCTTGGTATTCAATATTCGATTTCCTTTACTCTTACTGTGATGACCAAAACTCTTTCATCTTTAGCATCTTTTCTGCACCAAACTTCCAGTTTTGTTTGCCTAATTACATCCTCATTATCAGATAGTCCTTTTTAATTTTTATCTAGCATTGCCCTTTGAAATTTCATTTCTCTTCTAGAATGGAATACAGAATCTCCATTATACATATAACGAACACGATCAAGAAGAATTTATGGACTTACAGAACTCTTTATAGAGACTTTTAGCTTAATAATGACAAATATCTTCACCTCTAATGTCAGTATTATGAATAACTTCAAAATGCATGCAGCAGAACGGAGGATTATTTAAAATATAGGATTTTCAGAGCTCTTCATAATATCGGTGACCTTGAATCCCCCAGTGCGGTAAGAGTTTAGAGTCGAGGAGTTGATCATTAGTTGAAGAATATAATGAGGTAGTCGGCTGATATTCATTTTCAAGGATTTGTAACTGAAACTTTGAAGGCAAGAATAAATTTACTGTCCGAAATAAATTTTGAAAATGTTCCGATTGCTGAATAAAGGATCGCAACAAAAATAAAGTACGTTAGTCATCATGTGAAACAATTGTTGTTTGAAAAAAAAGATTGCAAGTCAAGTAAAAAGACACACTTAAAAACTATAATTATATCGATTTATATTCATAGTTAATTCTTGAAAGAAAGTCCTTTCAATACAGAAAAAAAAACCTGAATATTAATCTATATAATTAGCTGATTTAATTTGTATATTACACTGTAAATTCAAAAGTTACCAACCACTAGGTTACCTGGTATTAACTGCGATGTACACCAAATCTGCCAAGATGGAGTTTATAAGGAAGAATACGGGAACAAGATTATAACATTTATTGTATTGGATAGTTGTCTTTTATAATACCAAGAATTATTGATCATAGTTATCTTTATTCTTCCGTTTGCTCAAATACCTATAAACTGGTTTAATATACACTAAATTAATCGCAAGAAGAGAAACTAAAGGTGAATCAACAACCCTTTTATAAACAATGCAGATAAAAAAACGGATAAAAAGTAAACTCTTGTATGATAGCTTTACATTAGAAAAATAAATCCTATTTGGTCTCTGTAAACATAAAATAATACAGTTTACGAGTGATTGTTTTTTTTTTCAGTGTTCATTTTCATAAAAATAAACCAATCTATAATCAATGTATAAAGAAAGAAAACTAAATACTAAAAAAACAAATTTGTTTATATTAAAGAGAAAATATTTGAACGCATCATTCCCCCTATGTTTATAAAACCAATATAATGTATGCCGTACCTTGTGTTATTGATATAATTATGTCTTTATATAATATTTACTTTTCTTTAAAATGTGCTTTATTTTCTAGAATGCAAACTTTATAGAATTAAATTAATATTGTCTTTAAAAAATTACAAATCCTGTCATGAAAGACATTTCTTTTCAATTTACTTTCGTTCTACTCATGATCTTCAAATGGAAAGTAGCACCATTACAAGATGAAGGAAAAATAACTTAAAATTTAGAAAATGCGATCACCATACAACACCGTCATGCCACTTATTTTAAGCTTTACATATATTCTCGTTGCAACTCACTGCGGTCTCTTGAATGATATCTAATATAGATAATATTATTAATTTCGTTTAGGAAACTCTCTGTTTGAAATGGCACAGTATAGAAGTTCCAACATCCAAATGATTTTTTTTTTTCAAAGTTTGATATCTTTCATTATTATTTATTCCGTTTAATTATACGGAATTAGATCTACGTCCTTGGTAAGTTCCTTATAGTTGTTTACGTGTTATCCAGGTCTTGTCAGGCAACAAACAGCATTGAAAGAAAAGATATCCATTTCGATTTTTCTTCATGTTTTGTGTAGCAGCTTTTCTATGAAGTCCCACGAAAACAGTCTGTTGACGTTAGTATGCAGTGATAAATTAAACTCTTCGCATATGTTGTTTTTCCTTGACGGTTCGCTTTATTCTCTCTCTCTCTCTCTCTCTCTTCTCTCTCTGTGAGCATTATTTTTCTCTTTCTACCAGATCGATCGACTGCATGCGTTAGCCTTTAGTGTTTCTTTTCAACATTACCTTTGCTTACAAGTCTTTACGTCGTTTTCGGGATGGACAGCAAAGATGATATTGTTCTGACAGCAGTTCCCACTACGTACGAACCTATTATCATTTCACATCAGGGCTATCGCAACGGCACAAGTATTTCATGCTACCGTTTGGAATGACTTGAGGAGGTTGAACGTTCCATATATTTGCTATTTTCGAAAAGATTCACAGTAGGGTATAAACAGCTGGTTTGGGATGCGAAAAACAAAAGGTAAGTTATATTGCAACACTTCTGCTGCGTACCTAAAAAACTCTGGCTCCTATAATACTTTACCTTATAATGATAGGAAAATACTTCGTGTATATTGCTTTCAACATTGTTTTATAACCATGTTGTCTCGTGAGGTTTAGTAATATAAATAACGTTTCATTGACCACCTTATGATATAGCAAACACACAAAAGATGCTCCATGTACTTTAAAAATAAAAACGATACGCTCAGAACTAAAATAAAAAATATAAATCTTAAGCATGAAACAGTCGCTCAGCATATGAACAGATTTTTATTCAATATAAAACGATAACGTGCATTTAAGTCCTCAGAGTGGAAGGATTTTTCCCATTATTCTTCTTCGAAAAGATTTTTGATTAACGGTCGGGAATGATGTTCATTGGCAAAATGTAATTACAGCTGTTCCTTCATATTTGATCATCTTCTTTCTTTCTTCTCTGCATATATATTTTATATATTATAATTATTGTTGTTAATGTAAGAAATGTCACGTAACTACAGAATTCGCCTTTGTTCTTTAGAGGTGGGAATAGTTGCCTGAGAGCTGGCTTTAAAATGTCCAATAAATGTTCTCTAGAATTTAAGTCCCGATTGGGAGGGCTATGGCAGACAGGACAGCTCACCGTGAATGGGAGCATTATCCTGATGAAACGTAGCCAGCTGAGTAGAAGAAACGTGTTTTATCATGGGATGAAGATGATCATTTATAATTAAAATATAACGTGAAGCATCCACGTTGCCTTACAATACAACAAGTAGATCCAAACTATGCAAAGAGAATGTGTCCCAGAACATTATAGAACTACCGAAACCTTTCACAGTTGAAAACAACCCTCTGGCTCATAAGCTTCTTTTGGCTGACGCCAGACACTTATTCGTCCGTTTTCAGCAAAAAATGTGGACGTGGATTCATCGGACCATATTACATCTCTTCACTGTTGTGTAGTCCACTGCATGTGATCTTTGCACCACTGGAGCGACGACGTGCATTGACGGGAGTAATCAAAGGCTCGTGTAAGGCAACCCGACCGTTATATCCAACTCTGTGTAGTTCCTGGCTCAGAGTTTTGTTAAAATGGGTTTCTCACGACTACTGTTGAATTTTTCACACAACTGCTCAGCAGTAGTCCACCTATTTTTCGTAGTACAACGCACTAATGCTTGATCGTCCCTCTCTTACAGTAAGCACTGTTGTCCACTATTGCATTTCGCTGATGATGATGTTTGTCCTGTCGATTGTTATTTGACATAAACTTAGCTAAAATGTGCAATTTCAGCAGTTCTGTCATACATGCAACTGCAAGGCTGGCTCCAACAATCACACTCCTTAAAAGTCATTGAGGTCCTCTCCAGATTCCATTCTAACAATAAAATCATCAGGCAGGCAGGCCTCCGTTTTCTTTAATACACACGTCCATAGGAATGTTGGGAGTATATCTGTGTTTAGTACATCGTAGATGCTGCATCGCAACTACCGATAACGCGAACTGATAGCTCAGTGTTTTCATTTTTTTTGTCCATTACCTGTATGTCGACACAGTTTGATTTTTGAGAGATAATAGTTTTTTTTTCCCCATTGTAGACTTATGATAATTAAACATACACTAATCCGTTGATTTCGTACATACAAAGTGAAATTACCGAATGTTTCAGTGAGGGGAAATGTAGTCAAATGCTGTGTGGATGAGCTTTAGGATTTCCTGTCAAAGTCATTGCTTCTGTAGAAATATTTCTTAAAATAATTTTGAAGTATTAACAAAGAGAAAGTCCTGTTCAGTTTCAGTAAACGAATTAATGCTGTGTATCATTTTCAAGCATAACGTGAAGGAGAAAAACAACTAACAAGCTACACTAACACATTGAAATCACAGCGATAGCATGAATAATGCAACTCTCCCCATCCATATATTGGTTGATGGCACACTAATCTTTTATGTGAATAGTAATCCTATACTCAGGAAGGTGAATTAAGGAATTTTGCAATAAACAAATTCGAAATTAAACGAATAAATACATTTTTTGCACATAGTGCTAACATTGTTTATACCAGTGATTCATAACTTCAAAGAAAGGTATATGTGTGCGTCATTTCAATTTATTCTTGAAATATTTTCACTTCTCCAGTTAAGATGAATTTTCACACCCACAGGAAAGGCAAAACATAACATAGAAAACTAGTATCATCGCAATTTTCTACATAAAACTAAACATCAGGAGAAATGCTGTCGCGAAAAATATATTTCTGCTGATATACCTGCATGTATCATTTTTTCAATCAAATGCGTTATCTTCTCTCCTTTCACAAACGACATATGAGAAATCTATGGTCCCTGGGTGGAAATAAAATATTCTATGAACGTTCAACTTTAACCCTTATGAGCAAATCCGGAGATCGTCAAAAACAGCAGAAGTCTTACAACTAATATTACAAGAGAGATCTAGATTATTAGACAATATATTTATCCACTTTGTCTTTGAATTAAAAATTCTAATACCTCAAAATGTGAACCTCTCTACAAATCAAAATAAGAATACCTCAAAAGATAAGATTTTTTTCAGATAATACACACACACACGCACACATACGTTTTTTCATCAAACGATTAAGCATTTTACAACACTCAGTTTGTAAAACAAAGAGAAAGTGTAAGAGATAACGTAGTCTTTCATAAAAGGTCATTCTTAATAAAAAAAAAAAAAAGTGATTCTATATTTAGTAATTAAGCATACTCTTAAACATTATCTTACAAAACTATTTTCAGTTAAAACAACATAACTCCTTGTATCCTATGTAGTCATTTTCTCATGCATTAACACTTTCACGGAATCAAATAATAACCTGCTTATCACTTTCTCTTTAGTGGTTTTTTTGAGGTTCTTATTGGGTTCTTTAGCTGTGAACTTCACAACCGCAACCGTCTTGAAGATCAGGTGGCTGGATCTATGCCTCACAGTATATTCTATGTCACGGGGCCGGTTTGCTTGGGGGAAGAAAAACCCGAGTTTCCGGGTGTAAAAAAATCCTAACACCGTATGAGATCGGCTAACTCACCTTTAGTCGAAAGAGATCAGATAAAGATTCCTCATGTCTTGGATGTGAATCGATCACCAGTCTTTCCGATCAAAGGGCTTCGTCTGTACTGACTAAGATACGTTGGCTCAATAATTTACGAGTAAACGTCCTATTACATTACCCATTACAGTATACTATTGTTCTAATAGTATTGTGTAAATTCCTCAAAATGCTCTCCCAATATCTGAAATTCAGGCTATTGAATAAATACTGTATTAGAAAAATGAATAAAATGTTAATGGGTACGCCAGAGGTCTTTGAGCAAATAAGCTGAGTCATCGTATTTCAGACAACTGTTTTGTGCCAAAAATCAGGATAAAATTTTTTATGTACTAAACGTATAAAACGTTTAGCTGAAAAATGCACTATGTTTTCTTAGAAAATGCTTTCAGAAAAGTATTAAAAAATTCTTCAACATGAGTTCTCTCGACCATTAAGCTTTGCTGTAATTAGAGGCGAACTCATGTTCGTTGTGAAGTTGTTCGAATATAAAGATTTTGGAAATGTTTTCTAAGACCATTTTTGTTTTCTATTTACCTCAGGTCACCCATTTATATCACCAATAATAATGCTGTTAAATATTTCTGTTTGTAACTACTAATCAATAAGAGTTCTTAACAATGTACGATATATTTCAGCTGTGTCCAACAAACCTTTCTGCTGGTCCCTTGCAAATTCATTTTCATTATCTTCTAGACAATGTTTAATTAACCACAGCTCCACGTGTGCTTTTATAGATCTCCGAAGATCATGAATATCAATTATCTCACGAGTGGAAAGTTTTCCAGATAGGATATTGGGTTCGCATTAAAGCGCTTATGGTGAACATATTTAACTCTATTACTATGATAATTTTAAAGGGCGATTTATAGACGTATATTATAACACTGCTGACATTACGCCTGATATGACTTTACTAAATTAAACTTCAAGTTAAATTAATTTTCAAACTTGGCAACTATAAGAATAGAATGAAGTATGTGTATTGCTATGAACAGAATAAAGTATTTCTCTTTATCTATCATTGTCATGAATGAAATTATGACAAGGCAATTCATAACTCAAAAATACTGCTTTTTATCTCAAAATTAATTTATATATAACACAGCAATTGTCAAAAAAAAGCCTAATTTAGGAACAAATCATTTACTACTTTCATGTGAAGTTATGATCTTTAAGTAAACTAGCATAACTCGACATGAGTAAACTAATTGATTTTATTAAAAGTAAAAAAAAAAAAATCTGCTTTTCTGCTGACAGTGGAATTTCAAATGACGATGCATTAAGGTTATTGTATTCTGATATAATTGTATGATTTCGCCTTTATGAAAGGATTTATACAACTGCAGGTAATTTAGAGCTTTGAATCATACTACAGCAATACATAAACTTAGTATTAGGAACTCATAATGAGTATCGGAGAGAGGTGTTTTCGTGTTTTCACCTCTCGAAAGCATACACATTTTCTGTTCTCCTCAGTCGTAATTTATCTGAGTTGCGAAACTAAATATCGTTTTGTAATAAGATTTTCACATCTTAATTTTAAAATTAATTTACTGTCATTTCTCTCTTATGAAATTAACTGGCTTTATTTATTTAGCCACGAACATTTCTTGTTAACATGATCCTGTCAAAAGGAAATGTCTGAGGATATACATTGTTGAGATTAATCTTGAAATTATCCTGATACCATTAACATATTGCATTATTAGAAATAGACTTAAAACTTTCGAAGAATTACCCATTTTTTATGAAATCTGAATTGGTAGCTTATATGGCAGCCATTCCTTACTTTATACGGGTTTCGTTTTACGAAGCTTGAACGTTGTTAAAAGCAATTATTGCTTACGAAGCTTAATATAGCTTGACATTAGAAAGCATTTAAAAAAATGAAGGAAAATGTAAATATTTTACTTTTAATTTTGATTCATCATCATCAGCCATTTTCTATTCACTTCTGGACGAAGCTTCTCAAAATGTCCTCCATTCAGTCCTACCTTGTGCCTTTCTATGCCACTAAGTTCCTGCCATCTCTTTAATCTCATCATTCCACCATCTCTTTGTTCTTCGTGTAGCTCTCTTTCCAACAGTGGGATACCATTCGGATATCAGCTTTCTCCACTTTCGAGTTTTAATTTCAACTTCAGGCTTTCATTAATACTAATGAACAATTTTCTGAAAGTTTTTAAGAATATAGAAGCCCGATAACCCTGTCAAAAGAATTTAGAATTTTTATATTTGTATTAATTACAAATAACTCGTAACTAACATTACACATTTTCCTTCCTCCATCTATACTGATGGATATAATGATGCTTTTTTATAATATTAGACAAATATGGACCTGCTACGACTTGTGATAAATTTAAAGGGGAAGTAATTGTGAAGAATTTTTTCTTCAGTTGATTTCGTAGTTAAACGATCTTTCGTAAATGCCTAAAGGGAGGGGGGTCGTAGAAGCTTGTCTTTTTATACCCGAATCTCAGAAAACGGACCAAATTACACAAATAAGGGAGTGTAAATAAATGCTATCTACGATAATAAGTATCATCTTCTATTTAGCACGATTGCATTAATGAGGACCAGTTGCCTACTGATTTCCAGAATGTTGAAACCAAACGAGTGCCTCTTTGTGAAATGAAAAGCGAGATTTTTTTGCCTGTATTTAAATAGAGATTTATTAATTGTCGTTTATATGGGATAATTTATTACATAAACATGAATTCTCATTACATATAAATTATAAAAAAAAGTGTGTTGAAAATAACGGTACCCGACTACATTCTAATACAATCTACAATGATTATGCATAGCAAACATGGAGTCGATGATGACAGCTTAAAGTTCAATATATAATTAGAAAGTGTTCATTTCGTTTTTTTTTTTAATTTTGGTGATTTATGTTTTGATATTTTGACAACAGTTAAAGGGAAAAAATAGTACAGGTGTGCAATTAAATAGTTTAAATAGTTTGTCCCGTAATAAGCAATTTAAATATTCATTCCACTGTTCTATAGTGATAAAGAAGTACAACTTCCAGAAGTAAAATTTTGACATAAATTCATATCAAAGAAAATTCAAAAGATGAGTTTGTTCAAAAGGAAATAATTTTGAAGTCAACTTCAAGTACGGATTTTTTAAAACTCTTATCTGAAAAAAAAATCAACTTTTATCAGGAAGTATGTTTAAACTTCTTTGTTCTTCTTTCTTTGAACAGAAAGTATATAAGAGAATCAACTTTCTTGAACAATTCTCTAGTATATCTACCCAATTTACGACTCTCTAAACTCATTGGTGTCACATGCTCTCCAGGGACATCTACGCTACGACTTTTGAGAAATACTTCAAGTATTCTACTCCTGATGAACATGATGAATTCATGAAATTTATCATAGTTCAAATGTTCCAAAATGTTCCAATATGGATATTCAGCGACTAATGCGGAGATTAAATCAAATAAAATCATGAGTGTGTTTCTGTAACCATTTTAGAAAACAAGTGCAAACCAGTGACAACACGTTATCCTGTAGAAAGTGTTCGCTCTACTACTCAGCCTTAAATATTCTGGTATATTAAAAGTACCTAAAAAGTGAAAATGTCCTCCAGACCATTATTCCACTAGTGGTGAATGCATTGTTATTACCAAGCATGGTAGATCCACGAATATACAATTTTTATAACAGTTGTTATCTACAGTTATATATGCAGATCAGTTATTTGAAGTTGCAATATGGCTATTAACCATACGATACCGTTGATTATGACATTCTCACAATACTCGAGATACTATTGCACTCGGGCAAATCTAATAAATCAACGGTTTTTTTCAGTATAGATGCTATTACCATCAAACATTCTGACACATTTCAGATTGTCATCTTTTTCCATTTTGACACTTCAAACTAAACATGATACTCTGTCCTGAAGTACACTATCACATATTTATAGACAGTGCTTCTTATCATTACTATTGGATGCCATTCAGCATGATAATCTGTAATAATCTAATCAGCGAACGTAAAAAAGAATCATTTAATTCTATGAAACTCGCCGATAAACCGACATTTTTTCTCAACGCTTATTTTACAGCAAAGGTTAAAGTAAACGATTATTAAATAGTATATGTAAATAAGATAAAGTTGCATTTCACTGCTACGCGTCAAGGAAATTCATATTTATTTCATGCAAAACAAAAACAGTCCGCGCGGTTAGCCTAGTGGTTATGCGCTTCGCAACCATATGCCTGGGGAAGGAGTGTCCTAGGTTCGATTTCCCCTCGGTGACGTGAGGAGCTGAAGGATCGTCCTCAGCCATAGCCAGTCTTGGGCGTGGACAGCAGGGTTTTTTCTTCAGTTTATTCTGGGGTTTTTCATCCCGCAAAGCAGGCAAACTGGCCTTGAGAACTTAACACTAAAGGCCATAGGATATACCGCGGCATAGGGCTGACCACCTTATCCTGTAAACGGATTGAGGTCAGATGATCAATGGACCCTCGACACCGCAAGGTAAAAGAGGGTATAAAGAAGATGAGATGAGACAAAACAAAAATAAAACCGACCTCACAGCTTTAGCTCCTATGGTTGTAATTGAAAACAACAAGCAAACCAGTCGTATAATTCCCAGTGTAAGAATCCAAGTTGATCATAGTAGATTTTATGCTGAATCTATAAAAGCTATTCAGGAAGAAGAACAACAATGTAAAATTATTAATATTAATATTTCAGACATTGTAGAGACAGCATACGCATGCGCATTAAATGTAATATCCTTTGAAGATGATTTCACACTTGCCATTGTTCAGTTTTAGAAATTGTGCATTTATTCTGGTTATTCTAAGTATCTTCACATCGAGTGGGAGACCACAGATAATAGATATCTCTCGTGTTACTTAGAGTATCAAAATATCTGAAATGATATCTGAATTAATGCTTCCTTTTATGGAAATCTTGTAACTGTTTCCTTACTAAGTCCATACGAATACTGATATCGTAAGTATTTTGTAATTTTGCTTACTGTATCCGGTGTATATATTACTCTTCCTATCAACTACCAATTCGAATACAGGTTAATTAAGTTCGTTGGGAAAGAGATATATTTCAGAATACATTTAACACAAATCTAGAAAAGTTTGAGATCTGTTAAAGTAGATTCGTTTCGCGCATACCGTGACACAAATTAAAAAGAAAACTTAAACGAAGTTTTCGAATTCTGTCATCAATCTTCTGAGGTTTTACAAAAGAGCAACTTTCGCTCTGAGGTTGCACGGAATTTACCGAAAGGGCAACGATAGATGCATCTTACATTTGCGAATGTATGTCGAAAATCACAAATTTTCAGGGGTGAATTTAAAGTCTAATAACCAATAAATCACTGTTAAAGGAAATATGTTTCACGTTTAGTAAATTTTACAGCAACTGAGAATATGTAGTTCCTTGAGTATTTGACAACTATGCCATTATTTCTGCACTGGCTTTTGAAAATTCTTTGGTATGAAGAAAGCTTCATAACAAAAGAAGGCTTGACGAGACTAAAAGAGGATAAAACTTGAATATGGTTTATGATTATATTTAAATCTATAAAGAGGAGGTATAATATTATTATTCATATGTATGTGAACCATTTCAAAATATAGAGGAATCTGCTGATGTATCTTGTTATAATATGAAGCTAAAATATACGATTAATTAATCGCTAATGACATTTGTTAAGACAAAAATTTATCTATACATGAAAAAACGAAAATCTCATCCTAATCTATACTAATGCTTCGGAAGTGAACGAAGTGAAGCTTTTCACTTTGAGGAGTCGCGTTATGTCTCAAGTGAGTGTTAAATTGGCCATTTAAGCTTGAGGAATCTTCTCAATGGCTAGCTTGAATTAATTGGAGTCTGCAGAATCTCTTGATCATTGTTCTTGCTAAGATGTTGTTTACCGATCAAAATGAAAAACAAATAGGAGAAACAAATTTTGGCTATGATTACATAAAGAAGTAATACAATAATATAATGAAATATAATGGTATGGTCAAAAGTGAAATAAAGTTAAATATCATTTATAATAGATTATTAGAATCCTTTTTTACACAAGCGAGGATGAAGAAACAGACGCCGTAAGTGCAACAGAAGGTGGATCCATGTATTGCTATAACGAACTATGGCAAATTTCTTTTCTACAAAGTAAATGGAACATCGATTCCACCTCATGTGTATTTTAATAATTAGAATGCATTTTCTTGAACTAAAAACTGAAAAAATACCAGAATTAAAAAGGAATAATCGCAAATTGAGAAATGTATACTCCATATGCACACTATTATTAGTGTTTATTAGGGTAAAAAGAAACCGCAGTGCGAAATAATTGTTCTTTATGCTTACTATATACTGTACAGTTGGAATCATTTTATAAACGGATCTCTTTTTCACAAGAATGATAAAGTCAGATTTTAATACATTTGTGTGCAAATTTTCTTTCTCCCTTCAAAATATATAATAATAAGTTTCTTTATCATAATATATCTTGTTAAGTGATATATACGAACCCGAATATATATTTTTTTATTTAAATTTAAAATATAAATACATATTGTAATATATATTAAGTTAAATATCTACTTATTCGACTAGACAGCGTATCCAATATCCATTCAGGATGTTGGTTCGAATCCCACTGTTGGCATTGTGAATTTTACGTGGTAATATAATTTGATATCTTTATGTGAGAACAGTACTTGTTATGTTAGCGGTTTGACGAGGTTTAAAATTGTCATATTTGGTCCCTAGAGTCAATTTATTTACTAATTGTTTAATAATTTTATAATATGTTACTGCCTTTCGTGTGTGCTGTTCACATAAATATAAAATAGTATAATCCAAGTATCAGTTTAATAGATATATTAAATTGATTTTATATAATATCCATGTTTATTCAGAGAGGGTTTCAGTTCTTAAATTATAAGAAAATGAAATGGATTTTAGATTCTCTTAATTTAAAAGAAAAAGAAAGAAAGAAAATTCATACTTAAAAAGGGTTAAAGTGATTCAAATGTTCGAATTTTAGACGTGGATAATACTTGCATGTCCTGTGTATTGTCCTCGATGTCATTTTGAAGTTCGACAAAGCTGATCCAACATTTCTCTTACTGCAAAATCAATTCTACCTGGGAATTGGAGTTGCCTATACATAAATGGATAATCTGTCCATAAACACAATTCTCTGGCTCCTACTGTGAAGTCTGATAAGCTCAAAGGGTTACACTGAATTGCTTGGATTGCATATACGAGTGGGTAGCTAAAATAACAAGTATGTTGAAGGAACTATGAGGCCAAGGTTATATCCGTTAAGTGCATTTCTTTATCGACAGATTCGCCTGCTTTGCTGGATAAGATACGCTAGTTTATGTGAAGAAATCCCTACTAAATCCATATCAAAAACAGCGTACTTAAAAATTTTAGACTTCCTCAAGACGTAATTCATTTGCCGATGACGCGATGTCCTCATAACTACACAGTGGAGACGTTTGTTCAAATCCTTTAGTTTCAAAAATACCAAGCTTTATACTGAAAATGCCTGTATCAGCTGCCATCTTTCAAAGTATTATTACCATAACACGAACTTTCCTAATTTGGTTTCCTGGAAAATTCAAGATGAGGAATCACCCAGATCCTTACATCGCTTTAAGTTTGAAATCATAACACTCTGTATCGAATTTGGTAGTCCTAGCTTGTGCGCTCTTTGTAGAGATACTACCCCCAGTTGTGGAGAACTCCTCTTAGAGCTTCTGAGAGTCAAATGAACCCTTGAATGGCACTAATTATGAAAACAGGAAAATGTGTACTAAATTTGCTGATCACAGTACCTATCTTCACACTCTACGTGAAGAAGATTAAAATCAAACAGAAAAACAACAATGTTCGAAAACGATCTACAACTAATTAATATTTAAGAAGCATATTTAAATTCTAAGCTATTTAATATTTATAAATATGAGAGAGAATAAAAAAACAGATTAAAAGTTTATCTAATAACAATTATATCAAAATTAAGTGACCGGATCATTAACCGTTAAGTAAAATATTTTATTCCTGAAAATACATATTCCAGACCTGAAATTTATACCGACCTGACCGCAGTAATTTTTCTTAACTTTGGGCGTTTTAGTACTTAGCTTGAACATTTCGCTCATTGAACTGCTTGTAGATAAGAAATCTCTTTTATGAGCAATTTAAATTGGTAAATCAAATGCAGTCTCTGACCTACACTCTCATTTGATGAAAGTAATCAGTAAAGTGATATTTTCTAGCTATATAAATGGGTTTCAAAAGCGGTGATATATATATATATAAAAAAGAATCTGCTAGAAATTCATGTAACATATGTTACAAGCTAGCTTAGATGATTAAGTCAGCCGTGGCCATTTAAGCAGTTTGAAGAACTAATACACACTGTTGGTTCCATAACAATGGATCATAAATGTCAAATAGAAGATTACCCACGGAAATGAAAATAGCATCGTAACATTTTAAAACAAGGCGCAGTTCTATTCCCCATTTTACCATTTATTGGAAAGAAAATGCCAAAAGACAAAAGCTCTCGCAATATATAATGACAAATTAATGGAGACATTTTTCAGTTTTTAGTAGTATAAAAGTGATTTACTTTATTGGATTTTTTAATTCCTGTGATGACTCCGATGAATTTCAAATTATTCACAGAATTCAAACATTCATTAAACGCCTTTAATATTCAAGGAATTTGTTAGTTTTTTTTGTCACAATAAGCATAATCTAAAAACACAATTTATATATTGTAAAATATTTTTTGTACATTCAAATACATTAGTTACATCTGTTTAGAATTTCCAAATTTTGTAAAATAATGGAGAGACTGCTCACCAATAATCATTAATAAGTGTAGAATATTTCATTTTTGTTCTGTTATCTTGTTATTTTTTATTTCCCTACTTACTCAGGAGTGCAGGATCTATATACAATTGATAATCATGTGAAATACTACGCAATATTCCTTGAGAAGGAATCATTCATCATATAAGAAGAATAAATTACAGAGCACCGAGTTTAATATCTCTCTGGAATAGACACCTACACATATTAATTAAATAGAGTTCTGTAAATGTTATGGTATCGTCTCTATCTTACGTCATTCCTGTTCATGATACTGCAGTAGATAAATTTCTCTCTTGATATTGATCCATTCTTGGTATGTTTCCTTACTATGATATTTAGGTATATCCAACTTCCCCTCTGCTCTAACCAAAATAACTCTGAGAAAAATGAATGCGTATTTCAAAAGAAGGAATAAATAAGTTAGTTAAAGTTCTTATCATTACTATTCTATTTATTATCACAGTTTCTATTTTACACTCTAAAGGGAGATGTCATACATTGTAATAATCCATATAGTGAATATATTTACTTTCAGGCTCCTATTATTTCTGTAGCTTTTGATATGAAGGATTTTAATATAACCCTGATGCTATCTATTTAGTCGCTTTTTTTTCTCAGAGTTCTTTATAATCTTCAGTCTTATCAATGATTTTTTCAAGCCGATTTCTGGATACATATATTACAACTTGGTTTGAATACCGTGCTATTCAATATATATATATATATATATATATAATTATATAACTAATAATATATATATAATTATAAATCTATATTATATTCATTTTTAAACCATTAATTTTAGGTTTTAAACAATTTTCCCTCAAACATTTCTCTTTTTTTATAAAAATGTTACGAGAATTTTTGCCACGTTATCTGGGATTTGACCTCCAGAATCAAGCATTAGCCACTTAAAATATTGCACTGAAATATGTAAACGAATTATATCTAATTTAACTCAGCAAGTCAATTTCCTTTTCCATTAGGATTCTGATATTTTTTTACTATTTCCAATACTGGTATATCCTCATAACAGTTTGCTTTCTTACTAAATATTTTCTGTTAGGGTTCTATGTCCTTATCCACATCCACAATGCCCTTGTCATAATTTCCATATCTTCTTTACGATTTTTGAATCCTTTTATAGTATTCTCCGCCCCCCCCCACACACAGAACCTTTGTTCTAGTGTCCAAACCACTAGTTCACTGTCCCTTGTATCATTATCGTTTTTGTCTAGTCTAGAAGTCATGATACACATAATTCAAATATATTCTATTCAACTTTCTTCACTGATGTTTTCATTATTTGACATAGTTTAATTTGGCAAGTGAGTCGAACCCAGTTCTTACTTTTAAATGACAGTTAAAATAGATATTATATATTTCGTTGTTAATGTTAACATTTAAACTACAGAACTGTCATTTTGACTGTGTAAATGATTTTCAGAAACAAATTATCATCATAAAACAAAAACAAGTATTTTTAATATTATGCTAAACTTAATTCCCTATCCGCAGAAAACTTTAAACATAAATTTTGTAGACGATGAAAGTTTGCATAACACTCTTTGTAATTTACTGAACTGGAATTCGGTTCGTGGCAGGGAAAACTATGATGAAGATAAGCAAACATACAAATTACTGATGTCTTAGTCATTTCAGGAATTCTTGAATACGGTCATAGTTCTGACATAACTAGACATGCTTTCAACTAGGACAAGCCACGTCGTCGCCATCTTTGATTGATTATACCCGTTGATGGCCTTCTTCTTTAAGGAATACATAAGCAGGCCATACACATTCTAAATGCTTCAGATCATCTGTCAGAAGGAAGAATTTCCAGCTAACTCCTCTACCGTGTGCAGCATATCTGAAGAAGTAAAGTCCAGACAGACTCGGTTCGAGGCATCCATTTCTACCAGCTAAACATGTTCCACATTATAAATGTGGCAAATACCAGTAGGCAAAATCTCCTTATTTTTTCAATGCATGATCAGTTCAAACATATCTGTGATGTGAGATACATTCTTATTCACAAACTTTACAATTACACAAAAAGAGTCCACTAATTCAACACAGCAATATGTATCATCTAGGAGTTTCAAATATGATTTCTCCAATTAAAACCCAAAAGCACTGCACTTTCTTCCATAAGAACAACAAAAATATATAGTCCAATAAACTAATATTAAAATATTAAATTAAACTGGAAATATTAGGGCTTCGTAGGTTATTCATTTCAAACAGAATGGACGAACTGTTATTCTGAGAGGAGCTGTTCATTGTACTGAACTCCCACATCACCGCCTATCAAGGCTCAACATTATTTACAATATTTAAAGCTTTATTTTGACATAATACTTAACTTTTCTAAGGTTAATTATGATATAACAGCATTTATTTAATATCATCATATTGATATAACAGCATTAAGTATTTCTGAGCAGGGAAACTTTACATTGCTCCCATATCTAATATCTTCAGCCGTGTAGGTTTCTTTTTTTTTTTTTTCAAATATCTCATTGATGTGCACTCTTTCTGTCTCTTTTGAGAGGTTCAGATTTTTGAATTTTGTCCGGATAAGTTTAATACTATTGTCGCCATTTTACTCAATTTTTCATTACATACTTCGAACCCGATTTATTCTTCATTGCGTGGTGCCTTTGAAAAGAATATGATAGAAGATTCATGCTATATCGCCTAAAAGTCTCTTAAATTGAATTTTTAGATTAGTAGATTAGATCTATAGATTAGCAAAAAAAAAAAAAACAGTGTTTTAATTCGAAATTCTTTTTGGTTGAATGATTTTCTAAAACTCGGTAATTATGAAATCATATATATGAAAATAACACTGTTTAGATTACCTAAAGCAAATAAGCTGGTTATCATTTTATGAGAGTAAATTCTGTATTCTGACTCATTTGACATGCAAATAATAATACTGGTTTCCTGTTCAGTAATGGAAAGAAAGTTGGATAGTAAAAAGTTCCAAAAAATAATCTCTATAAAACTTATGATATTTACTAAAGCAATAAATCTCAATAATCATTTCCCCAATACATTAATGATTGTGACGTGATCACAAAACAGTTTCCATTTTCCCTTTTAAACCGTTTAATAAATAAAGCATACAACTATATGCATAGCTATTTTTCAATCTAAGATAACAACTAAATAGAAATGGACTATTTTGTTTAGATTAGGGTTATTTAACTACAAGAAAGCAGTATGTTATACTTACAATTTCTTCTATTCGTAGCCAATGGTGTTGCACCTTCAGTGTATAAACTGCTACAAATCTATCCGTGAGGATCAAGAAAAAAATCTTCGAAAATACCAGTAAATGAGATTTGCCTTTAACCTCGATGAGTGAAGTGATTAATAGGCTTTTATAAAGTCGACTGGTGATGTTAAAAACAGAAGATATTTACTTAAGGTTATTGACATGTCAAGAATCACAACCACAATGTGACTAAGCAGGAGAGAAAGTTTTTCCCACTGATTTTCAATTTTGAAATATAACTAAAAACATGAAATATAATAACACTAACAACAGATTAAGAAGCATCTAGAGTTCTAAATTTAGTTATAGTTCAAGACAGAACATTGTTTTAGTTATTTCCTGTAGCATATCACATAAGGAATGTGTAATTTTAATTGGTTTTACCAACCTAAATATCACTAATTTCAAAAACATTAATAAATTCTTCGAAAACAAATGATTGTAAGTTTAGAATTTAATGGCCAGGGCCGCGCGTTTGGGAAGAACAAACTTTCTTCCAAAATAATGATATTGCACTGCACTATCACCTGCAGTATGACAGTGTATTCTCCTGCTAAAAGATGGCTTCAATGTCAGAAGCATTGATTATCGAGGTGTTGCATATCATAGTTCTTCATCTTTCTAGGGACTTCAACGAAATGTTCAGCTCTATATCAGGAGAAACAGTTGCGTACCATTACACCTTCTCCCCCCCCTACAAACTACAATTAAGGTAATGCATACAAGTACCCACTATACCCAGACTCGTCTATTCAATAGGAAAAGGATGTGTTGTAAATCACACGATACCGACTATCCATTAGCAACTTAGTATAAAGCTCGTAGTCCAAATCAGTCACATGGTGCAACGGATCACACTGATAATAAGGCAGAGCTGTCAGCTGACTGATCATCAATGTGATCAGTCGCAGAGATGACTAGTTTGGAGCAACAGCCATTTACTAAATTACTAATGAGTTTGCTGATGGTGTATGATTTACTGCAACGTGATTCGTCGCTTCCTATCGTTGATCTCTACGACTGTGAACCCGTTATGTTCCTAACACCGTGTGCAGTCTGAGATACTGACTACCATGATTAATATTTATCTTGTATGTAACTGTCTTCCGCAGAAATATTTCTTTATGTGCTTTCTTGCTAAACAGTATCCTGTGAACTTTTTGAATTCATTCTTGATCATTCCACATTGAACTGGTTGTGGTTGGAATTATGACGGAAGCATCTAAATATACGTGGTCAATGTATTATGTCTGTTGATTTCAGTGTGCAAATCCAGGAGGGAAAATTCATTCCAAATCCGTACAAGAACAGCTTACTCATCTTGGGATAAATAACTATATCGAACTGGAACCTTGAAATACCATTTCGTGCTCAATTTGGTCCTTCTAATGCTAGTTTTCTGTATCTTCCTCTGCGTTCTTCAGCCTATGTATCATTCTTAAATTTCCGTATATTGATTATGTTGTTGCAGTTAATTTTGGGTGTCACACGGTATTGGCAATATCCAAACAGATGAATTCCGGAAAAACACATATTGAATTTAGTTTAATCCTTTATCCAAGTGTGTGCAAACAAAGTTTTCGCCTGAAAGTATCTTCAGGACTGGGTAAAGTGGTACAACACCGGGCAACTCCTTGCAAAGGTGGAGCAAGCTACCAACACTCCTATCTCGGTATCTCCCATAATGCAAAACACATCTCCTTGCGGATATGTATAATGTTATGCATTAAGGTAAGGGCCACTACCCAGACTAGTTTCGACCTTTATTGAGGTCTCTTCAGTGGGAGCCAGGTCCAAGTGGAGATACCAGGCCCAGGCAGAAGCATTAGCAAGGTAAAGGCTCCCACTGAAGAGACCTCAATAAAGGTAGAAACTAGTCTGGGTAGTGGCCCTTACCTTAATGCATAACATTATACATATCCGCAAGGAGATGTGTTTTGCATTATGGGAGATACTGAGATAGGAGTGTTGGTATCTTGCTCCACCTTTGCAAGGAGTTGCCCGGTGTTTACCACTTTACCCCAGTCCTGAAGATACTTTCAGGCGCAAACTTTGTTTGCACACACTTGGATAAAGGATTAAACTAAATTTATTATAGTCTAACCAAGTGAAAAATAAACTTTCAACACATATTGAAAGTTGATGAGAAATGGCATGTGCCATGGCAGTAGAAAGAATGCATAGTTGATATAAGGAGATATATAAGTTGACATCTGTTTACCGTACATAACAGTATCTACTTCATGTGAAGAAATAAAAAAGATATCTGATATTATACATATGGGCGATATGTCACACTATCTATGAATAATATTATCTATGAATGTGCATATTATGCATGTATGCATCATACAAAGAGAGAATATAAAGTTGACATACAAATGAAAATGATTTCAACAGTTTCCATTTTCGATGTGTCTGAGCTGAATGAATACATATTTTCATTGTAAAAATCCATCAGTCCGTTATTTCAAGTAATATTATTAGAGTTGAAACTATTATAACAGTTTTAATTTGTCAGTCTGGTTGGCTAAGCGGTTACCAACACAAAGGATGATTTCCGTCATGGACATAGATGTTGTGATTGTCTTCAAGTTGTAGATGAATTTCGTTACTCGGTGTGAGAAGGAGGCCTGAAGTGTCTTGAAAAATTTCAATGTTTGGTCTCTAGAATAGGATTTCGGATTCAGGTCAAAAATTAATTGTAAAAAATGCAAACAAAAACTTATAAAAATTAATTTAAGAAATAGAAAAGATCTTTAAACAATCCATCCACCCGCTTTTCTAATGAACTACAGGCTTACGACCTTTCGTTAGTGTTAGTAACATATAAAATTAATTCACTTCATTATTAGAGAAATATATAATTATTGATGTAACTGAAAGTGAATGAAAACATTTTTGAGATTTTTATGATTCAACAGTTTGTGTTGCAGGATGTTTTTAATTGAACGAATTACGTTCGTGATTAATAATAAAAAAAGATCAAAGGTAACGAAAAGTAACGATAGTGAACCGATATAAAGTTCTGACTTACAAGCAAATAAAAATGTTTATTTTTGCATAGAATATGTTAATAAGAGAACAACTTTGTGGCACTTGAGAATAAAGTTTTCTTATACAAGTCATCGCATTCATCTCCTTTTGTAGATAACAGGATTTGCTCCATTTTTCTTAATTTCAGCAAATATGCAATATTTACTTAATGCAGAAATGTTATTAGAAACGACAACCAGGACTTTTCTTAATTAATCTTCAGTGAGCTAAGAGAATATGGAGAGATATTTACTTAGCTTTGACTAATTAGACAAGATTTGAGAAGTGCATTTTATTCATCTAACATGCCACAAACATCTGTGTATCTTCTCATTCATGCCCCATATCTTCATATGAGGGATTCAGGATTATTTTGTTCTTCATGATATTAAAGAGGAGTTCAAAGTTTAATTAGGAAAGTTCGTAATTTCTTACGGAATATATTTTAAATAGGATTACTGATAGCGATTATTGGATTCAAATATCTAATTGAAGAAGCTTCTTACTTATTCATTTACTCCATACTCTCAAGAATAAATTATATTCACTCTGCCATTTTGTTCAACTCAATGTGTGCGAATAAGCGCATTACGTTTTTAAGAAATTAATTATTAATGGAGGATAATAATATTAATTGGAGGATACTGATGGTGGCATGAAGTTAATAATAAATTTTAGTATGTTTTAGAAGGGATTTCGTGATACCTAAAACGACTGTACCTGACCTATATACATATAGGGGTGGATAAAATATCGACATATTTGTGAATTTTATTCCGATTTATCGTATGTCTTATTTATTATCATGCTTAAAAAGTTTCGAATGAAATATTTATGTAAAAGAATATGCAATTTGCTAACTAAGCAATACGGGTGGAAAGAATGCGTTTAATTTTATTCAAAACAACTGTAACTGATCCAACAAGGCGAAAACCCTCAATTTAGTAAGCAATTGCGTGAACAAAAGCCGTCATGAAGAAGAGCACGAAATCCTGTCTCTTTTTTGACAATTTCTCAACACATCAAGGAAATGAGTTCCACAACAGAATTTTCTTTTCAAATCAATATCGAATTCTGAGGTTTCCATACGCGTAAAAAATATTGAACGACTCAAATTTAGCAAGCTCTCTTCTTCCGGTCTTAAAAAAGTAGGTCGCTTTGTCTGCAGCAAAATAAAAACAAACTCTGCCTTTGTATAATTATTCAGATCAATTTTTGCAGCTTTCTCATTGGTCACTATATGGAAAGCTCGGGCATTGTTTGTGTATGCCATCTCTATACAAATTGAGTTAGCTATGTAAATCTTAAAAACCTTACAGTTAGAGAAAGAGCAAAGATAATATAAATATGTACGTTGGAGATACTAGGATAAATGAGATCAAACGCGTGCATTATATGAAACATAAATATAGGAAAATATTACGGTATGTTTTGTCTATTTACATTCGCAGTTTGTTTATGATATATATAAAAGTAGTCAATACAAAGATATAAATGAAACGGTAGTAGCTTTACATTAGACGCAGTAAAAATAAGATAAATGTAGGGAAAATGGCTTCTTGGGTTTCGTAAAGAATACTAAATATAGGAATCGTGTTCATACTTTTCTAGACCAATAGATTATAAAATAATATGTACTGAAATCAAATCTTTATCAAAATTCTAAAAATTATAAAGCAAAATAAAAATATTATACATTAATTGTTTATGTTTATATTTAAATAGGATTTCAATGATTGCAGCCCTAGTAAAAGCATTCAAATTAAGTTAAAGGGAATTTTGTCAAGAACTTTGCTTAGGAATTAATAGTTTTTAAAAGATTTTTTTTTCGGTATTTAATATGCTTTATCTTTTACATTTATGGATCCCCTAGTGTTAAAAATGATTTTCTATGTTTGTCTCTTTTAGATATATGATACATATAGAATCCATTATATTTGAGGAAGCTGTATCGATATTAGAAAATAAAACCATTCTCTATTGCTAACAAATTTGGACAAAAAAAAAAAATTGCTGTGTCTAGCATAAAACGTTTAGTTTTAACTATGATCAGCACATTTATGAAAACGAACAGAACATTATGTTTAATAGCTCTTTAAAGTGATAATAAGCATTACTGATTTAAAGAAATGCGAAGATGAAATAACGAAAAATTGAAGCATCATTTAAGAATGAACTGTATTTATGTAAATATTTCGTTTTTTTTTTTTAAACGAAATAATTGATGTGATTATGTGATCATGTGTACTGTTTAGCTTGCCTTGTATCATAATAAGATCATTTCACTAGAAATTTTATTAATATTTCATCCTAATAATATGAAAGGTTAGCTCAGCTCTGTTGTTACACAGTTGTTAAAAATGATTTCACGAAATATCTGAATACTTTATGTAGATATTTAACTAAATATTTTTTTGTGTTCTATTTACGGATATATTTAATATAAATGCAGTTTTCCATATTCAAGTCAGCTTGCTACTGTTGCAGTTATGAATAAATGAAAAGAAATTATACATTTATATAACTATAGTAACTGCGTTTAGCTTACAAGAAACAAAAAAAAATCGAAATCCATGTTAGCTTTGCTGACAATATGATGAACAAAGCGTGCGTGGAAAATGGCTCTTTTGTACTGTTGATGCAGGTCATCTTAACGCGTTAGCAACAGCTTGTACAGCGTTAAGTGTAGTGGCACTTGCTTCCTGTTATGCTGCATAGGGAATCTCGTCTACTGTTTCGACAAGTATAGCTGCTCTTCCTGCACGTGACCTGTAACAGGAGCATGCCTTGTATCAAATTTCCTAATCTGTCGCACGTTTTGATTTAACCATGGACATCGACGCTACCGAGTGGCTGCATTCACCTGCTATAGCGTAATAGTTGCGTTTATGTGTAATAACGATTTATTAACAGGACGTCAAAATGTTTGCACACAAGTTTGTTCGAAGTGTCATATTTGAGGCTCTTATGCCAATATTGCTTATATATTGAATTAATTATATCAAAGCCATTAAGATTATATTCCAGAATTTAAACAAGAGTTTAAATTCTGTTTCTAGGATCATACTTTATGGAAATTAATATTTATAATTTAATTTTTAATACGAATTTGAAGTTCTTAGATCTTATTTGTATATAATTTTACACTCGTGTCACGTGATCCTAGTTTCACTGGTCTGGTTTATAAAAATAAGAATGAGCTGTAGTTATATATTCATTTTTTTCCAGAATTAAAAAAAAAAACGAAACAGTTGATGGGATTATATGATCGTGTGTACTCTTTAGCATTCCATATATCAGAACATGATAATTTCACTATAGTTTTATTGAAATTTAGAATTTATATTAATTCTTTAGAATTTTCTCTAAAATCCAAATTTATTTAAATTTATCTGAATTTTGATTAAAATTCTAAGAAAGTTAATTATTAAAATTTTGAGAGTATTCCATTAAAGTATTCATTTATTAAATATGTAATTCTTGAACTACACAAAATATGAAGGAAAACCTTCTCTCTATAGGGAAAAATACAAATAATGGTAGAAATGAGAGAATCTCTCACTACACATCCGCATTCCTTCATAAACACATAATCAAGCTGAAGCATTGTTAAATTGCTCTGTAAGATATTTTATAAACGTGAGGCTATAATTTTGTACATAAGATGCAGTATTTAGACTGAAAAATGTGCCATTTGTATTTTCTTTTACATCGTTAACACTGCATGGGGTTTGAAGAAATATTCTATTCGCTTTCCTTATCTTACTAAGGCCAGTGTGAGAGATACGAAATATTGATTTCTAAGCTCCCGGTTAGATGCCGTTCGCGCGACACATTGTTAAAGCTTTGGTTTAAAAATAGAAAGCTATTTCGTTTGAAATATACGTTCATTACTAATACAGAAAAATGACCTCGCTTATTAGTACGTGCGATTTGAAATATTTCTTCAAGGTGCTATTTAAGATAGTAATGGTGTATTTGAAACTAAATTAGAATACTACGTTTTACGACATTTTGGGGTATATTAACAGAACCAAAGCATATATATGGTTGCAGGAGATAATTTTATAAATTTCTAAATAATTAGAGCCAAAAAAAAAAGGTCTACAGCTGGCATTATAATTTTAATAAAATCGCACAATTCTTATTTATACTAAATTAAGGTAAACAAAGTGTTATTAAAAATCAAAATATTTTTATGTTGTACAGTACTGTTCTGATCCATTAAGAATCGTCTCAGTATTCACTGCATGCAAAGACAAGCCTTAACTCAAGAAGTCCTGAAACCTTTTGTAGAGGAGTCTTTTACAAACCTCCATTCCTTAAGCTGAATTAAAACCACAGTATTTGCTATAAATAAGCAGTGAATTATGGGTAATAAAGGTTGATATTGAGTATAATGATAGGAAAAAGAGGTTCCCAAATCTTTTATTCTATGACACGCATAATCTTTTTTCTATTTGCAATTTTCACTACCCACTAGGAGGGAGGAGGTCAAATACATGTGCATATTCTCGTGTTTTTTCCATTCTTCTGTGAGAAAAATCAAGCTGGGTGAGAAAAAGTCTGCTTCTATGTAAGACTGGATAATATAGTACTATGCGAAAAATGCTTATATAAAATTTAATATTTGATAGAATGTGAATCAAGTTGCTTTCTACAACTCTGGTGAGTTACTGGGTGAAGCACTCTATAACAGAAGCAACTAAATCATTATTAGTGTTGATTGGCCACTTCTGACCTCCAGTCGAAAACTGCGGACAGTAGTGTGCATAAAATATAACCTGAATGCTTAGCTCACTTTGAGTCGATAAGTTAGTGCAAAATAATTTTAAAAATCCATTTACATTTTTTAATTTCAGTTTAAAAACGATGATTTCATACCACTAAAATGAATGATATATTACTTACAGTAAAATAATGCATGCACATACTCTCCATATATCACTGCCTAATTCAAAATGTCCTAATTCCTTCTAGGAAAACTATAATAGCATTATCATCCAAAATGAATGATGGATTAATACGATCCAGGTTAATGAAAATCTTCTCGCATAGAAACTGTCAAAAATGAAGAAAAGTAGAATTAATAGAACACTACGCAAAGTAATGAAATAACAACCTCGACGGATAACACAAAATGGCATTTTTATTTTTAGATCGGGTATTGTAGTCTGAAGAGTACATAATGGCGATAAGTCTCATAGGGATTAATGGAGAGACGGTGCCGTATAACACACCATATGTTCAGTTACAGCGTTGAAAAGATGGGAGTGAATTTACTCCTCTTCCTTTAGAAGGAAATCTAAAGGGACCTATTCATCATCGGAGATGTCTATCCCTAGAGGGATAATACATTTTTGGTATTCGCATTCTTGGATTTCGCGATGGAATAATGTCAGTTAGATTAAGAGTAATGAGCATGGGTGATGAGGTTCCTGGAATACCAGAGAAGTTTGAAAAAGCGTGTTAAATATCAAGTCGTCAATGCGTATATGCAAAGTGGGCGAAATGACGTGACGTGTTTCGTGTCTTACTTGAATTTATGCGCAATATTTACGCTCCCTGAGAAAAACAAGATGTCTTAATTAAATACGATCCTTATTAAGTTCAGTTCATAATACCAAAGAATGCAGGTTTGCTGATTTCCTTCTAGAAGATAAACGCTTTTTTAGTATAACACCAATTTTATCTTTGAAGATAATATTACCCTATTTACCTTAATAATAATTAAGCCGGGAGAGGTGCAAGTATTCCATCAGGACTGTTGTCATATTCTACACCGAGCCATATATAGGAAATGAAGGAAAACTGTGTTTCGAACAGTAAATATTTTTATGTCAAGTATTCTTCTTATATGCTCTGCGTTAATTTCATAAAACAATAACCATCATTCGATGTTGGGTAATCTTTTTAGGAAATACCACATGTTGTCTTAAGCGCAACACAGTATTAAACAAATTCGATTCAAAATATATGCCAAAAAGTAGGAAATAAATCGTGTGGATAAAAGAATTCCATAAATGAAAATGTATATGTTTAAAAATGAGTCAAAGTATCTTAGAAATAAAAAAGTCTATTATAATCATTAGTGAAAATCTTCAGTCATCAGAGATTGAATGCGAAGAAGCTCTAGCCATTTTGGTTCCTATTTACTTATTATGTTCATTGCAGAGAAATATTTCTTTTTAATACAAAGGGATTACTTTTCCGGAAATCAGTAGTCGATTATATGTCTCTTGAAAATACGCATTAAGAATATTCGTCATCATTAACATACTACTGTGCATACATATGCAAAATACAAATAAATTTTAATTTTAGTGTTACATTTTTCCTTATATAGGCCAAACCAGCAGATCCATTCTTATTAGAGTAGAAGAATATGAAAACGGGTCTGCTTGTCTTGCTTATATAAGGATCGAATATAGCTCTAGAATATGTTCACCAGTTATATAATATAATGTTAATCGGTACACAGCCGAATATTTTCCATAATCTTAAAGACCTTCACTAGTAAATCCGAATAGGTTGCAAATCTATTGCAATTATAAATAAAAATGAACGATTTGGTTCTAAATATCCATAAAATTAACAGAGAAAGTGCACAAATCCACTTTGAAACTTACGGTTAGCGTAGTGGCATTAGAAATAAACAAGCATATGCGAACAAACTATAATGAGAACAATCAGATAGAAAGAGAAACATACAATTATTACACTTACAGACCATAATAAGAATATAATATATACCAATGAGAACGAAGGAAGATATTTCAACAATAAATAACATTATATCTACCAATATTTTGCTGTATCCATTTGCGAATGTAGTAAGAAAAATATTGCGTTTCAATTGAATTCTTAGAAAATGAAAACATTTATTACTTGAATTAATTTCCTTCATTTGACGTCAATTTCACGTCTTTTTTTATTATTATTCCTTGATTTTAAATATTTTGATGCCTGCTTAATTTGGTTTCTGCTCTTTCATTCCGAGACTCAAGTTCGAATTCTGACGAAAGGAACATTATAGGAACATTTTAAATGAATGATCGTTAGTTTCTCTCATATGGAATTGGCAGAGATTTTTTTTCCCTTTGAAAAATCATTTCTTTTTTATCCTGTAAAACAGACCGGTAAATATATGTAGCAAATAGGCATGATGGCTTTAGCAATCATTCCAAATACAATCATCCTTTATCGCGAAGACCCACATTATCGAATATCCGTATATCCGAATACTGTTATCTTAAGATATTATGGATATTAATTTGTTTTTCAGATTTTCAAACGACCAAAAAAAAAAAAAGTAGCCTGTAAGGACGGACCTTGATAGCAAACAGTTATTGGAGTCAAGCAGTTCTAATAATGTTTTTCATAGAATGATGTTAATAAAACTAAAAATTATATTTAAAAAAAATAGATTGGCAGAATCATGTTTCTAAGGGGAAAAAATGAAATAACTGACGAATTTAAAAGGGCTAAGCAATACTTTATAACTAAAAAATGATTTGAAAAGTCGAATCCCTGGAGAGCTTTTGTACGAATAACTTACAGAGTCTGTTCTTCGTAATTTAATTGAGTAGCGAACTAGTCTTTGAAATTCATCTCCTTGGTAGCTGTCACCATGACAACAGCAGTAATATTTTTTCAAGAATTTAATACAAAGCTTTTCCCAAAACGGAAGTTCTCCTTCCAATAATCTCACTCCCTTCAGATAATCCAGTTATACCAACTTCTGCTTAAGCTCATAAGTATACACCAAGAGGAATCCAGCATAATTAAATACCAAGCGAACTCATTTTCTTGGGAATGTGTAAGTAACCACATGGTGCACTTCAGAAGATTTCCATAGATTTCAAAAGGAGATTCTGTCTATACACGTCATCACCTTTTCTCTTTATACGTAATAGCAACTGTACACACACACACACACACACACACACACACACACACACACACACACACACACACACACACACATATATATATATATATATATATCACGTGTTTCCGTATGAAACCAAAATTCAATTTGCCGTATGATTTGACTGGTAACCAAAAACATGGTGAAATCTCTCGTTTGTTTTTTTATGATAACCAACCCACAGATTTGTTTTTCTAAACCCACAGATTTTCGCAGTCATTTTTCAAATTCAGAATGTGTAAAATCAGAATAATTTAATGTAAGTTTATTCAGAAATTCAAAATTATCCTGATATTTTTTTCTTCAATGCTCATTGGTATTTGCACTATATTTAAAATTAAATTTGTTTGCCATATGTATTTGGAGTTAGTCCGTAATGCAACCTTTTGAATGTAGTCTACATATATACATACATCTTCAAGGCCCACCTTTCCTAATTGGGGTTGTGTGTGTGGGGGGGGGGAAGCAGCTGAACGAGGAACTTCCAATCGTTGAATATAGTCTTAAAGTCTTAATTCCAAACGTTCATAACATGCACTCTCTCTCTCTCTCTCTCTCTCACTCTCTCTCTCTCTCTCTCTCTCTCTCTCTCTCTCACTCTCTCTCTCTCTCTCTCTCTCTCTCTAACACACGAAAGTTTGCAAACCTATAGCAAATTGATGCACGCATGGACAATACATATACTTACTCAATATCTATTTTTTACCTGATATTTTTTCATGTACTAGTTATCTTATATAAGCAAAACCAACTGCATATAAATGTCTTTTTTGTGTAAAAAAGAAGGGCAATCGACTGTGCTCGACTGTTAGATAATTGCTTCCACCGTTGCTATGCTACACGAGATCCTTATTTGTGTGGTATGAATCATTTAGTACAACGAAATAAGTCATCTTGAACACGAACCTTACGGCATTTCTGTAATTAATGTAATCGTAGATACGAGCTAGTATCTACATCAGATTTTGTTCTTTTGTCTCTGCAATTAGAGATAATTCCGTGCATACTACCTTGTATGTAGGTACCGCACACTCCTTCATTACGAACATTTCGATCAATAGAGTGTAGTACTTTATTATCTTTGCAAGAAAATCATTACCTTTTTTTCTGAAGAAAATGAGGAATCACAGTTTTTCTTTTCTTTAAAAGAAGATGATTTCTAAAATAAACTTAATGAAATAGTTGAAAGAATTAAATAAGTATTCCATTATTATTTCAAGCAAATTATCCATGCTCTATTGCCAAAATCTATGTACGTAAAAATAAAGACGGCACAAAATAAACTTAACGTTGCAAGCAACCATATTCATGAATATCCAAAAAAAAAAAAAAAACTCCTATTTTGTGCATAATCATAAGATTTTAAATTCCCATAAAATATACGACGAAGTAAAATCATTATATATTTTGCATTCTTAAAATATATCATGCAAAATGATTTTGATTATGATATTATGTAAAATGATTATGTAAATTACAGAAATTTAATACTGATATGAAGAATAACCCTCCGATTCATATCCTTTTATCCCTAATGAGAAGAATAATATGAAGAATGGGTATTATAATATTCTAAGTGTCCTTTCCTTTGTGATAGTGTCGGAGTTACAGATAATTATGACCAGTCATTTTATAAGAAATTACAAACCTACAAACAATGATTGGTATTCGAAAACAAAAGAATAATAGAAAATGGTTTAGGACAAAAGACCGGTTTACTTATTTTGTATTATATTATATTTTACGGTTAGTGTTGTGTTTATTTATAGTAAACAGCAAGTCATTCAGAATCTTTTAAGTGAGTTGCTTTTTTAAATTGGGAGATATTTCAAATATCTTCTGTATTAACAGAAGATATTTGAGATATCTCCCATTTTTCAAGATAACTGCTGGTAACGTTTAGAGTATCTTGTTCACAATAATATTAATATGTGTGCTAGAATTATTATACATACATTTTGCTAACAATGAGTTGTAGGATTATACTATTTATAGACAACACAGTATATAAAATGCTTAAGATTATATATATATATATATATATAATCTTTATATATATAATACTGAAGCATTCTTCTGGTTCTTTCATTGTCAAATGGATCAGTTATAAATTGTAATTTCGTTTTCAACAAGCAACAATGATTTGATTATAAATTGCATATGACTTCCTTACAGATAAATTTCAGAAAAATGCTGTTATTTTTATTATTTTCTGGAGTAAGCTAGAACAGCAGAAATTTTTCGTTCCTATTGGCGTTGACATACAGGAACATGAATATTTTTTGTGACAAGTTATTGAGAGAAATGATTGAAGTAATTTTTCATATTCAAGTTTCTACACTGTTATATTCACGCATGATAAAATTCCTAGGAGAGCTATCACGTTTAGAAAGAAACAAACAAATAATTTATTAACAAAATTAAATATTTACGAGCGTCGTTTCTCCGGCTCAAGCTAACATTATCCATGCAGTCGAATGGTCCTCTTTCTTTCTTTCTTTCCACAAAGCAAATAAAAACACCAAGAACAAGGAGAGTCACGTGCAACGAAGCAGAAGGCGAGTGTTGCAACACTTGCGGCGATCTTCGGTAATTAACGTTAACGAGATGATAAGGCATTACAACGAAATTTGTGTAGAATAACATAATAATACTGACTTGTAACTTGAGCTAATTTAAAAAATAGCCTGTGAGTTGATGTGCGATTTTTGTTGTTCGTCTTTGGTCAGAATGCACTATTCGTGTGCTTAGATAAAACTTGCTTAATCTGGAGAACGCCAGCATGTAAATATTTAATTTAGTTAATAAATTATTATTTTATTATTCTTTCTACAAATGTGTCATACAGAGGCAACAGGGTTTTTCTCCCCGAAAATCAAGTTTTCATTCAGAAAAACAGACAAAAAAGGCCAGAAGAACACACGCAATTTACATATATAGTACACTGGCCTTATAGCGTTGGTTGGTTCAGTTGTAAGTGCAAAAATAACTAACCGACGAATCTTTTACACGTAGTAGAAGAGAGTTTTTACATGAGTAAAAGAGAGATAACGCATTTGTAAATGCGTACATTTTTCAAAACAGTATACGCACAATACGGTGAATTTCTATGTTTGATACATAAGAAAGTTTGAATTTATTGCTCTTAATTTTAAAGTACAGATAGATGGCCTTGCATACCGATATGATATCATAATGTTGGCTAATATCAAGCTGTGGATTCAGCTCCTCTAAAATGTCGCCAAAAGAATTTATTAAATTCTTTTGGCGATACAAGAATTTCACTGCCAAAGGGGATTTTTACGGCTAGGCTGTATCTAGCTACTCTGCTACGTGTAAAAAAAAAAAAAAAAAAAAAAAATTAATTACAGTTTTAGCCATGATGCATGATGTTACAATTGTTTATAATTATGTATAATTACGTGTATTCTTCTGGCATATTTGTTTTTGTAGTAAAAACTTGGTTTGGGTGGAAAACACTGCCACCTTCGTACGAAATGAGCTAACTCCCTTATAGCTGAACCATAAAGGTTCTGACTCGGTGTTTCCCACCAAATGGCATTATCGATACTGACTCTGCTATATTGACAGGTGCAAAACTATGCATGATTCTGCATAGTTTTTATCACAGTAGAATTATACCAGGAAATTTAGAGATTTACTACTGAGTGAATTTATTCAAAAATACAGTCGAGGTGGTTATAAGATATGTTTGAAGCTGAGCTGCAAATTTTTTTTCGTCGTTTGATATCAGCAGCTTCCCATATTTAGAAGATACGAAATTCCAGATGCAAGTTGTGCGAGTAATAACCATGCAGAAAGTGATTTCGTGTGTGTGTGTGTGTGTGTAAGGAAGTAAGTTTGCTTTGATCCAGGTCGAATTATGAATCAGCTAAGACAACGAACAACGAAATCGGTATATTGCTGTTAATTACTAAAGTTCATTGGTTCTTCTCTCACCAGATGAAGCAACGTAGCATATCTTCAGTTGAAGATTCCTCATGAAGCAAGATCATTCCTAATCTAGACGGCTTTGAAGCCGGGTATCTTTCCAATACAGTGGAAAATATCGCCTCAATCTAGCGACTGCATCACAGAGGCTCTCTTGAGTGAGTATGTAGTTCGGAAACATGAGAAATATTCAATACTAAAAAAGGATCTCAGAGTTAAGCAAAGGCTCAAATGAAAGTAGCGTCTGGAACAGAAGAAAATACTCAAGCGGTTTTGCATACTGAGTTGGCTTTACATTGGATATTTTAAGTCAAACTGTAAGCTTTGGTGGCTTAGTGAGTGCGATGCACGCCACTGGAATGTAAAGTAAGATTGTGTAATGCTGAGATCTTATCAAGAATAACAAAAATGTCCTGAAAAATTTCCAAACATACTGATTTAACCGAACGTGTAAATTTGTAAATCATATATATATATATATAATTTCAGGGTGCTTTGAGAAAGCTTACAGTTGATATAAAAAATAAATAAACGGAAGTACAGAAAAGGTTAGAGACTACGCTTTTTCTGTCTGTTAAAACAGTTTATGTTAGAACATAAGCTGTATGTTATTTAATTTGATCACTGTTTTAAAGATTTCTCAAATTAAAAACGCTTCTATATAAATAAAGGTTTCACTAATTTCTTACAAGTGAAACCATCAGAAAATATGCAATTTTTTAATCCCAATGACTGTAATATATTTAGCTTATTTCCAATAAAATACGTCTTCAGAATCGTATTGCTTACATCGATTTCACTGAATTACGGTGCTTTACTTTACACAGCAGAATTATTTTTCCTTCAACTTAAATATCGAAACTTTCGAGGGAATACAGCACCTATATGAAACATGAGTGATATAACATAGCCGTGATTCATCTCATTTTTTTTCAAAAGACGACAATATTTATTACTTTACAAACCGTAATAGGTGTACAAATAGTAATCTGTGTTCCATTGTTGTTTAATCAAGAGCCAACTAATTGTTGTATTTTACTCATTAAAAAGCCAGAAGAACTCATTAAGAAACATGAATTTACCGTAAAAAACCTACAGAAGAGCAAATCAATATTTAAATAGGCAAGCTATGATAAGCAAACAACAAAAAATATTCCGCAGTTCGCTATTAATGGCGAATTTGCTCTTATGATACTGGCCATAATCTACTATCCGGAATTACACTTAAGAAATATAATAAAAAAAAGCGATGAAAAAAAATATGAATATCAAATGTGACTTTACACAAAAATGCAATTAAAGCTTGATATTGCATTTTAATCCAAAGCTGCGTGAAAATCATTCGAATTATGATCGCGGTCTGGAGCATTTATGTTTGAATAGAATTTCATTATAAATTAATATATTCATTTTTCTCTTTTAGCAGTGTTTGAAAGGTGAAAAAAGCATTTATTTTATTTTATTAGATAGGATTAGTGTCTGTTTAATAATATTTATTAATTAATTCCAGATGATAATGCGTTCTAACAATATTTTTAAACTAGGATTTTGAACAACTGAGTATATCATGAAACTCTAATTAGTGACATTGAAATATGAATGAATGTTAATATTTTAATATTTTTAATAAAACATTTTAATAAGCAATAAACTTAAACAATAAATTAAATTACAAAATCCAAATATACGTTATTCAGCACAAGATTAAATGGAAGTTATTGAACAAAACCCATTTCATTTTGTTTTATTTTTCCAAAACCAAGTTTTGATTAACAGTCCTTTCTGTTGATCCCTTAATCTGTGCTGAAACTTCTGCCGACTTCCTAAACTCTCATTTATCAAAGAGACTTTACTTGCTACTTCCAACCATAAAACTTTCCTACGCAGCACAGGATAGCATGTTTTTCACTGCAGATTACTTTACTTCAGTTTCATTTTTTTTTTTTTTGACTCAGAGATATTCAGCTCATCGCAATATTGAGAACTAACATCCACAGTGATGATCATTTTCTTGATGGTAAAATTGTACACGGAGAAACTCTGGCTCGTTGCCATGACAGAGCTATATTTGCGTATACAACACCATCGCAACATTATGTAGTACCTATCAAGTTAAGGTGGAAGGGGATGGAAAGCGAGAGAGAGAGAGAGAGAAGAGGAGGGGTTAGTTTCTCTCTCCTGGGAATGCACACATGTAAAACAAAATGAAACTAGAGTCCTTTGGGTAAAACTTTCACGTAGTTCACCATATCCCAATAGCCAGAAAAACAAGAGCACTTCATTTCCTTTATAAATTTTGAATTTACTTTCGCTCTGCTTTGATCACGCTGCATGGTGCTTCTCTAAAAAATGTACCTGTTGGGAGGCAAAGAGTGATGGCTTTAAATTAGGAAGCGTAACACATTTAAACATGTTATTTTGCGGAGAGTTCGTCAAGTCATCAATTTTATGTTATATTAAATATGCAGTTTGACATGAGCCTCAAAATACGTCTAATTAATGAAAGTGTTACAGAGAACACGTACTAATATTATACTTAAAAAAAGTTAATATTAAAGCTGCAGTTATATCGCAACACAAAACCCTATCTAAAACTGAATACGATTCAATAGCAAATATATTCTCAGCTTCAGGTTCAGTAGTGAATGCCATAAACACCAATTAGAATATTTTTCACATTAATTACATTATTAGAGGGTCATGTTATATCATAATAGCTTCAGCATGGAGTTAAGATCAATACCGTCCATTTCTCTGTAAAGGTTCATTTTAATAATTTAAAGGAAAGGCATAAAAACATAATTATGTACTGCTTATATTTTAATGCTTGGTGGTTTATACATTATCATTTCATCCATATCAATTTTTAAATCGGTGCAGGCTAACAACAGTTCTTTTACTGATTCTTTCTTTCACGCACACACCAAAACAAACAACCAAAAATTGTTTCGTTGTAAAATATTTGAAATATTCAGTTACACTTTTGAAAAAGTTAACCGGATATTTATGCAGATATTTACGTGACATATTCAATTGATTATTCAGTTAAGTGATTTGAAATATATAACTAAACGTTCAGTTAAAATATTTGAAATATTCAACTAAACATTCAGTTTAAAAGATTTGATTCAAAAAATATTCGAATTTCAATTTCAAGAAAATTCAAAGTTCAAGGAATATTTGAACTAAATATTCAATTAATATATTTAAATGCATTCAATTAAATGATTTGAAATATATTCATTTAAAATATTTGAAATATACAATTTTCCTTGCATTCTTCTGTAACAGGCAACTAAAATGTCCTTTCAAAATCTACTGGTTATATAAAGAGAATTATGTCCCCAATATTTCGATATAAATACCAGCTTATGTAACTTATATATTAATAATTATTAATAATTGTAGACCAAATAGAGTTACATGTTCATTTTCAGAATAAAAATAATCAGATTTTGAAGGTGTATTGTATCTACGTCCTCATTAGACAAGCTTTCCTCCTTAAACTTTATAAGTTGCATTCCAGAAGTATTAGCATCTACTTACATTTAACCGTTAGGAAACAGAACTTGAAAAACCAATTAAAAAAACTATACACGCACAGACACAAGAATAAATTCTATATTCAACAAGGGAAAATGAATTTCATTTTTAAATAATGAATTTGCATTTTCATTTTTAAGTGTTCTTTTAAAGCTTCGAATAGAAAACGAAGCTTCTATTCAAAAAATCAAGAAATTTCTTTTATCAAAAGCAAATATATTCAATTTTATCGGATTGCACAAATATGATCCTAGGCGAGAAAACTTGTTTCTCTAAGTCAAATCTTATATCTTTCGTCTTCTTATTGTAAAAGACTATAATTTACATTACGATTCAATTTATTTTTTACATTGCACACAAATAATTTCGAAAAATGACAAACACATCACGTTCTAATTAACTTTATTCTAAAAATTATGAAGTTTTTGTGATAACACAGATAATAAGAAACAACTAATATACTCTTGGCTCTGCTTTGCACCCATCCTCAGCAAATTTATATTCTTTCTTTCGAGTAAATATATGGCTCTAAATTTGCTTGCAACATTTCGCGTGTAGATGCAAATATAAACTGTAAGGTTTGTACATTGCAACTTTCTGTCCAGATTGTCTCTTACAGTCATCATAACATGATGTTGGAAGTTTTGTGCTATTTTCTAGTCTCAGATCCCTTGAATATATTTTTGCCAATTTTATTTTCATCTGTTATGAAACCAAATTCAAATAATAATATCTCTAGTAGAAAATAACATGATGTTGGAAGTTTTGTGCTATTTTCTAGTCTCAGATCCCTTGAATATATTTTTGCCAATTTTATTTTCATCTGTTATGAAACCAAATTCAAATAATAATATCTCTAGTAGAAAATAAGAGAAAGAGAACTAATGGCCACCACGCCTCATTAAGGTTAACAATTCAACTCTTCTCTCTTCTCGTCTTGATTGTTTGTTTATAGATTGCACTTCTTTGTATGCTGTAATTTTTGAGTTTTAGTAAAAAATGAATACTTACTCTGGAAAAATATTTTAACTGATGATTAGCTCACCGTTTCTCAAACATAATTGCTATTCTCCCATCTGATGACCAAGAATTATCTGCGCGTTGAGGGTTAACCGAGGCCATGAAGTCTCACTATATCATGCCTGTCAACTGCACTTGTTCGTAAGATAGTTAACATGATTTAGTGGAGGTCAAAACCCTGTCACAAATCTGATTGGATATGTTACTTGCAGTGTTCAAACGTGCCATACTGGCAAAATAGTTTAACTAAAATCCACTAATCATCATCTTCTCTCTCTCTCTCTCTTCAAAATATGAAACATTAATATTTTCGGATATTTTGTTTCATAACTGCGATTTTTTAATAAGTGTACTGTTCGTTGTTACTGCAGTGTTTGTACGATATTCATAGCTAACTCTCATGTTATTATCATATTAGGCCTATAATGTGTATGCAGTGATTGTGCTTGTAATGGGATTCAAATACATAAAGATACAAGGTCAGTGTGTATTATGTGTGTTCTTATGGTCAGTTGATCTTTTTATTTGGATTAAAATTCCATTTACAGTGAGAAAAAAAACTTGCCCCCTGCTGAATATAATGCGAAGAATTTCCTGCTAGTACAGACGAGAAGGATGAGAATTCGTATCCTGTGGTGGCACGGATGTTGCTGAATGGGTTTATATAGAAAACGATTTTCATTCTCCTGAAAAGCAGTCTCCTGTTTGAAGACGGCTTCTCCAGACTTCTTATCAGAAACCTGAAGTGGTTTCTGATAAGCAATGGTTTTTTGAGAATAACTTCCAGATTAGCTAATTCATTTTTCATCCACAACCTTTCATGATGAGAGTAATATAGTAAGACACTAATACTCGTTTCATTAAGCATTCCAGAACATTATGACTTCGATGCGGAGAATCTATCCTAGCATGAATGAAGGTAGTGGTTTCTTTATTCAACGCTTTGGTTCTCTCTCTTATTTGAATTATATGACCATATGAACTCTTCGATTTTTGTTTTTTCTATTTTGAATAGAGAGTCGAAAAATGCTTCCCAGAAGGTTCTCACGATTGTGGACCACTTCTTCAGAATCTGTAAAATAACTGTAGCGAATATTTATGGAAAAATTTCGAATTGAGGCGATTTTTGTTGGGGCTTACGTCAGTATAACAAGAGATTCATGCATGCATGGATCTTGGTAGTTTCCTTATGAAACTACCAAGATCCATGAATGAAATGCATAACTTGAAATATTTAGAACTAGTAGACTAAATGTTTTCAAGAATAAGGTAGATTTTTTAAATATATATTCCATGCTTAAGTTCCCCCTTCTCGGCAATGAAAAGTCCCCCATAATGATCTTGTTCATTAGGTGTCCTAATTGTTTGGGACCACTATTTTCAAATTTCTTGGGAAAAAAATGATGACAGAAATCACAGTTACTATGTTCCAAAGTGTTAAACTTGAATAGTAATCAAACTATATTATAAATCTAGTTATTTTTATTTAGATTAAGATGAAGTATTCAGCATATCCTTAAATTAAATCATGTATCGACACTTAAAGATTTCTACTGGTTTGGATATCCTTTCGAAGAGTAGAAATCCTTAGAATATTTTACAAGGTTTAAGGATTAATTTTTTTTTCAGATTTTCAGAATCCCATTTACTTATTCTTAGTTATTATAGTTTTAAAAGAAGTTTTTAAAGATGTCTTGCTATATAAAGATTTCTACATATAGAAATCTATACCTACATTTTTGTCAGAATTCAGACTGTGAAAAAGACAGTACTAGATTGCTGTCTGACATTTCTAAGAAGACAGTTGACTGTCTGGAGCTGTTTTCTCTATAGAATTTAAAAACATTTCAGTAGAAGATATGTAGATGATAAGCGTAAGAAGCAAATTTCTTCAAAGTACACCTGAAAAATCTTAGAATGCTTCTTGTTGAAAAGTAAAAATTATAATAGTGTCATAAAGAAACTGAGAAATCATAAATTTTTCATGGCAAATTGTAGACAAATGAATGCAGCCTTTATCTCTATGAAATTTTATCCCAGATAACGTTCACATATAGTTTGTGTAGAGGATTTGGGATTATATTTGTTGTGTTTGTCAATCCGTCCACAAGGTGGATATTTAGAGGGTTTCTTTTAATAACTCCTTTAAAAAGCATCGAAAAATAAATATTTCTATTTTCTTATGTTCGATGATTGGCTCACGAAAGTTGTCTCGGTGTTGTACTATAATGAAAAGACGCGATCCCGAATGTGGAATCGTATACTGTCTTTCATCGCAACCATAAGATGATTAAAATAAAGCAATATTTTGATTGATTTATTCGGATAAATCTGAAGTGGAATTTATAAATGTCTGAACGATTAATGATATCTAATCCTTTATTTTATGCATGTATAATCCGGTACCTTGCAATCGTTAATTTGAAAGAATTAACGATTTCTCAAGAAAGGTATTCAATTCTCATCATCGTGATCATCAAATACCTCTTACCCTTAAGGGGTTTACAGAATATGATTAGTACTACATGAAAACGCTATATCATTACTACTTCATATCGACTATTTTTATCGAAATTAATCTGTTATATGTCAGGACTCAATGTTGCTAAATCTTATGTTTCGCTCTTCAAAGGCATTTTTTGTACGAATCCACTTATATCTTGGGCTCCCTCTGTTTAAATGAACATACCACCTGAGATTAGCTCTTCTGACATATTCCTGAATGCTAATTATGTCAAGATCTTTCTTAATATCATGAATTTAATATGATATTGCAATTAGTTCACTTTCCAAATCTTCTCAGCACTTTCCATAAGTTAAAACTGGTTTGCACATTGTCTTATGTACACTGTTATTGCTTTGCACACTTTTAGTACATTTATGTACACTACGCTTTTATTCCTTTGATTGGTTTTTCTTATTCTATTCTGTTCATTCAGTTGACTTTCTACCATATCAGCTTTGCAAATTCTGTTGTCTATTTCCATGTTTAATTTGCTAACTTCAATAAAAATTCTAGTGTCCTAGGTTCGATTCCCGACGGTGACGTGAGGAGCTGAAAGATCTTCCTCAGCCATAGTCAAGTTAGCCGGTCTTGGACGTGGACAGTAGGGTTTTTTCCCAGTTTATTCTGGGGTTTTTCATCCCGCAAAGCAGGCGAACCGGCCTTGAGAACTCAACACTACAGGACATAGGATACACCGGAGCGTAGGTCTGGCCACCTTATCTTGTGAACGGTTTGAGGTCCGATGATTAATAAACCCTCGACACCGCAAGGTACAAGAGGGGAAAAAGAAGATGAGACGAGATGAGATGAGATGAGATGAGATGAGACTAAAAATTCTGCCTAAAATAGCTGAATTGTTTTATCTTTTCTACACGTCCTACATGCAAGATTAAGTTGATGTTGTAATGCTTCTTCCTATTTTCATAGTGGTTGCTTTTTAGCTGACATTCATACCAAATTTGTTACAGCAGTTATTCAGTTTATTTGGGAAGTTCTGTAGACTTGTACTGCTTGTACTTCTCAGTATCATGACCTCTACTCACAATCATCGGGAATTCGATTATCTGTCTATGCTTTCTAAATTATCAAGTGAAGCCACTGTTTCGTCAACAAACTCAAATACATCTGTATTTGTTGAGCATTTCTTGTTGAATATCATCTACTCCTGCTGCCTTTCCACATTGCATAGCCGAAGTGAAGCCTTTTGGCTCTCTTTTTCAGTAATTATTATTGCCTTTTGTGATGTAACACCTTTTTTTAGCAACTCGTATGGTAAAGTATAAGTTATGCATCACTTCAACCTGAGTATTTACATCTGGGTCTAACTCCCACTGACGAGACCTCAAAAGGTCGAAATCTGTTTGGGTAGTGACCCCTCCATAATGTATAACATCATACATGTCCGCAAGGAGATGTGTTTTACAATATGGGAAATACTAAGGATAGTGATCGCAGCTAACTCCACCTTTACTACGAGTTGTCCCTGTCATGAAAGCTTTGCTTACGCTTGGATCCGCCGAAACTTTTATAGTTTCTATATTAGGCATGAAACTCTTGTAGTTTCTCTATTCGGCTTTGAAATAATGATGGATTCAATATCCATTTAATTTGAATAATTTTACATCGCCGAAGTGATGTCTTTTGGCTCTCTTTTTCAGTAATTTCTGAAGTTATTGTTGTAACATTAAAATTGCACGAATTTGAACTAAAATCTCACTAACCATATAACTCTGCCTCATTTAATACGAACATTTGAAAAAGCGGCTCAGTTCTCATTTATTTAAACGAACTGCGTTTCAATTCCAGGATTTAGTGAAACATTATAAAGACTTTTCAACTGAAAGTGGAGTTAACTCTTCTTATGATGACTTCAAGATCGTCATAACCAACTGAACAATTATGTCAATGCTTAGGAGTAAGAAATTTTACAGGACGGCAAAATGAAGTAAAAAAAAAAAAAAAAAAACATCGTTTTTTTTTTTAGAAATTTAGAAAAATGAAAAACAGTACTTGCCTTGAGGCGGAATATACCTTAACAACAGTCCTGATTGACGTAGCAGATCTTTTCTTCCAGATGTTCACTTTTCTTAGAGGAAACAGAGAAATTAAGGGAGGAACAGACGTAATTATCAGACTATAAACTTCTCCCACAAACGTAGTTTCTCTACCATAATTATTAAACAGCAACTATTTTCGTCCCTATTAACTCAGAAATTTAATAAGATGCTTCTTTTATTCCTCAAATACAAATTACACAACATTCCTTCTATTCCTTACACAGCTAGTACATATTACATTTAAGCATTGCATGCTACTATACTACTACAGAAGAAAATAAAATACTGTCATTATTAACCAAGTGTGTATGTATATATTTCGGTAAGTTAAAACTGAAGAATGAGAGTCTCCGTAGTAAATTCGGTATAGACGAATTGTTTTGGTTGGAAAGACCTATGTTCGAACTCCGTCAAGGACGAGAAGAGTCTTTTTATCATGGCTTTTCAACTGAATGTGGGTTAGCCGGTCTCATGCGAGCGTAGTAGATTTTTTTCCCTCCCAGAAATACATGTTTTTCCCCACAGCCAGGAAAACAGGCCAGCAGAGTACATAGAGCTTATAGACAAAAGAATACTTATAGGCATACAGCTAACCACCTTAAGCTGGAGTTAAATTTAACAAATCCAAGGATACTTGGTGATAGTGAGCGCTTAAGTGCTTGTTAAATCCACTGTTAGAAAACTGAAGAGTAGAGGGGGTGTTGAGTAGCAGCTGTTTGTGTTCTTAGAGTCTTAAAGAAATTGGATAAATCATTGTATGAATATACAGTATAGAGAAGCAATCACAATTCCACATATCGACAGTCAGTCTATCGATTAAAATGGCATCTCGTTCGAAGCCTCCTGAGGTCTCCTAAAGATAGCACATCTTTATACAAATACCCAGGAGTATATAGAGTTCCATGTCTTGTATTTAGCCTGCGTACGACAGACAAGATGTGGATTAGAAGTGAGAAAGAAGTAACATGTTGCAGAAGTCGAGCATAAAAGGTCTGTTCTCGCTAACAGTACTTATAATACCAACTATGCAGTTGATTGGAACGCTTTAACCATGCCTGATGTAAAAGAGAATTTTTATTCCCGATTTCTGAAGGAAGTAATCTCGGTTATCCATTCACTTCGATCAGTGAATAAAAAACAAATGACCGATGTTAAGCGACATATGGAAATTTCTTATTAAATCTTTTAACATCAGAAACTTCAATTTCGCCTACAATCATCTTCTATCGTTAACTCCAGACAGCTAATGCATGTTATGCGATTTTGCATTTGTTTGTAAGCATGAATTTATTTATTTCTATTGTAAAGTTTTTTTCAGCGTTTAGTCAACTTTGTTATCCGTCTATATATTTTTGATGTTTACTAAGCACCAGTTGTTTTTTAGGCGCGCTGAACTAGGAGTTATATTTTTTCATATTTTAATCCCTTATTCATTTTCTTGTTTTTACAGTCTCCATGTCCACACGGTTAGCCTAGTGGCTGTGCGCTTCGCAACCATATGCATGCGGAAGGAGTGTCCTAGGTTCGATTCTCGTCGGTGACGTAAGGATCTGAAGGATCTTCCTCAGCCTTAGCCAAATTAGCCAGTTTTGGCCGTGAACAGTAAGGTTTTTCCCCCCAGCTTATACTGGGGTTTTTCCTTCCGCAAAGCAGGCGAACCGGCCTTGAGAACTCAACACTACGGACATAGAATACACCGGGGGCGTAGGGCTAACCACCTTATCCTGTAAACGGTTTGAGGTCCGATGATATAATAAACCCTCGACACCGCAAGGTAAAAAAGGGTAAAAGGATGATGAGAGGATGAAGATGACAGTCTCCACGATTTTTCAGATGGGAAAGAGATTTAATGCTTAACCTTTTTCCCTCTTATTTGAACCAAGACTTCCTGCATGCTGTAAGGAAGATGCCAGACGAGTGTGAAAGGTTATAAAGGACATAGGCTATTACATTTCTATAACAAACCTAACGCAACTAAGATAACCTCTTCACGATCAGAAGTAATCATGATATCCCTACTAATCAGGATTCAGCATTTCTTTGTGATCAATTACTAAATGTGATCATGCGACTGACCGTTTAAAATATGTAATAAAATTTGTTTCAAATGTACACGTGTTACATTCGTGATTATCCTTCGCAGATGCAAAGAAGAATGATGACAGTGAATCAGCGCTATCATTGTAAAATATTCGAATGGCCATCTGGATGTGAGAGTGATAGGTAATTATGAAAGGGAGAAGGCGAGTTCAACTGTCTTGACAAGGAACACTAGAAACCTAAACTAACGGTTGAACAAGAAACCAATATTTTCCCGTAGGACCTTTGAAAATAGGCTTTGCATTTGTTGCTTTTTCGTAAGATGCTTCAAATTTCAGTGGAGGCTGCATTTGAAAGTGAAGTTTTGATATTCAGCCACTCACAGTATACTCAATTTCCTAGGACCTATTTCTAACGAAGGTCTTCATCCCATTAAATTGTTGTTATCTGATTGGTACAGTTGTTTGGATCAAGGAAACGAAGGTAATCAATCTTAGGAAAAAACAGTAACATTTGCGGTGAATACGGGACCACAGTGGTCACATCTGGTATCATTGTAATGCCAACATCCATGAGACTGACAACTTCTCATCAAAAACGATCCAAAAAATGAATGTTTACGAAATTATGATCTGAATTACTGAGTCGACAATTGCCATCCAGTATATCTGGAGGGTGATTTGATTAAAAAAAGGTGAAGGGTGTTAATAGAATGGTTAGGAATATGAGGTGTCCTGATGGGCAAATTGTGTTAAGTAATTGATAACAGCAAATACTGTGGTGTTTCTTCAAGCCTGATAAGTGGAATTGGAAATGAGGAGATAACTTGTGTTGTGGACACTGCAGTATCCAAGGAAGATGAACTCACTCACTAAACGGAAAATCAGTGAGAACCGGAGGCTGTGAGGATTCGAAAAATGATAACGATAGCAGTTTAACACTGCAACATGTAGTAAGGAAATTTTGAGCCAAAGTAGATCAAAAAGAGGGGGAGATCAGGTTTGAAATTCCCGTACATGGAATGTTAGAACGGACAAATACAAAAAGTGTTGTACTTGTGACTTAAGAAGCATGTGAAGTGCTTTAATAGGTGATGTGAACATCAGCTACTGAGGGTCTGCAAAAGTTAAACAGGCCTGGTTAATTGCCACCATACAGTATGTTAGTGCACATCGTTTCCTGATATTATGAAAAAGAATGATGAAAACTGTACATAGAAGATTTCGTCCTTTGTAATTCAATTTTTTCGTGATTTTGACATTGCCTATTTAAAAAAAAAAAAAAATGGATTATCAAAATTTCTGTCTTCATTTTTGTTGTCTTTCATAGTTCGTTGGGTTAGAACTATGATCAAAGCAATTAACCCGTGGTCAGTATTTCATATTTATTTATTGCTAGTGCTCTATGAAGATTACCTGTTTTGTGAGAGGAAACACTCAAGTTTTCTCAAGAAAAGTGTCATCACCCGAATAAAATTGGCTAAGTTACCAACTAAGAAATAATTAATGTGGGGTGGAGTAAGAAAAGTGATGCAGAAGGACTCGCGAACATGTCGATCACACAATGGAAATGAAATGTAAAAGAATTATGATTTCTTTTTTTTCTGGTCAATTATCAGAAAACATTTCATACCAACATTCGTATAAATAATACTGTATTTCTATTTCTTCTCTTGTGAATGTATCACAAACATAATATGACTGACAAACGGAGCTATAGAATAAGCTGATCTGTGTATACTCATATGTTTAATATGTACTCATGTGTTAATAGATTAAAGCATAAGAATTATCATGTCTTCATACTAAATTAAATTTCTCTTTATTTCAGAGATGACAGAGTGAATATCACTAAAATTCTCAACGCATTCTTTGACCAGGGCTACGATAAACGCGTGAGGCCTAATTATGGAGGTAAGAATTGCAGTTTGATGTTATAATAAGATGAAATTCTATATCTTTCTTCATTCACAAGAATTTTCTTGCGAACGGAAAGACTATCTGTGTAGAAAGGTAAGAAAACCGTAAGAAAATTTACTCTCGCTGTCTTTCACACACACACTCGATCAACGTTCTTATTTGTATCGTTACACAGTGTATCCTGTATAAAGACCGTTATTTTGACAAATTATATTGGGCAAATTAAATACTAAGCAGACATTTATATTCTATTGATCTCTAAATGCCGCTATATTTTTGAAATCGCTTATAAATCACTCTTTTTGAAAGAAATGCATATTTCCTGAAATTTAAGCATTTTATAAAAAAAATAAATAAACTACAAGAACTTAGTACTTATTAACGCAGTTTGTTTATTTTATAAAATGATTAAATTCATAAATGTTTAAGAAATTTAATAAACTCTCAGCTAGATTGGAGAGGTTTAACATCCTTGTAAACAGTTTTTATTTCTTTTAGTAGATCAGCAACAATATAAACTGAATTATTTATCCGTCATTCTATGGTGTGCGTGCATGTGTGGGTGTGTGAGCAATTTCACTAGTTAAGCTGATGTGTTTTTATTGCGTCAACGTTTGTTCATGTTATGAATGCAAAGAGACAAATAATAATGTAATTGAAATTTTGGAAATATCTGGCACTTTCCATTAAGTTCGAAATTGTAAAATTACATAATTATGTTGTGACACTCGAGATCGTTTAATGGCAAAGATAGAAAACTGGCCATTGCATTGCAGTGAAAGAGTGTGTGAGATGCAAGTCCTTAATATGAAAGAGAGCTGGAGCATAGGGTGTTAAGATTGAGGATCACTCAGGATAGGAAATAAAAAAAAAATTCTCTATACAAAATATTCTTCTCATCACTATTTAAGCGAAAAGTGAAAAAGTTGACATTAAATATTGTATTATCTAAACAAACCAGACATTAACTCCATGGTTAGTATAACTGCAATTGTTTGGAAAACTGGCTCTGAGTATTTTAAGAAATACTTCACAACACCATGTAGTTTAGATAATAACTATAATTAGAAATATACAAAAATTTACAAGGAAGAAAATTCAGCGTGTTATATTGCATTCAAACTTCAAATGTAAAAGGCAGATTATTAATGAACAATTGACTTAGTTAACAATTTATAATGGTGCTATTCTGATCGTGGAAAAATCAAGAAATTATTCAAGATAACTTAAAATCAGTTTTCATGATATTCATCGACCAGATTAAATCAGATGTTAATGCTTTCTTTCTTTTACTCAGTTCACGAAATAAAAAATATTGCAAGTAGTTGGATAGAAGCAATAATTGGTTGTCTGAATGTGGTTTGTATACACAACAACAACAACAAAATTGGGTTTTTAAATTTCCGGACGTCTTAATCCCTATCCGACATCTTCATACTAGATCTGAAAACACCTTTATCTAAAATAGGCATCATAAATATAATGAAAAACAGTTGTCTATTCGGATGCAGTAGAAAAGGAAGAAAACAGAATAGCTACATGGCATATAATTGGTTTATGAATGCTATTCTAAAAAAAAGATCCCAACAATTGCAAACGAAGAAACCAGCACTAGACTATCTTCTCTTTCATTCCATACTTCGAATGCAGTTCTACTCCTGTTGCATCATTACTTAAATATGTACGTTTTGTGTCATTGTTAGTGTAGCCCATAAATTTACCCCAAAATGGTTGTTCTCCAAATCATATCATACAAATACACCGTTCTGTAGAAAGTCTTGCAGAGTTTAGATTGCGAGTAATTACAAGATTAGAGAAATGAAATTGGTATTGATATACCTCTCATAACACAAAGCGGGCTGAATACACCATGGAGGAATATATTCGCAATATCATGCTTAAAGGAAAATACTCTTTACGATTTATGGAATTTTTTATTCAGATCTTGAAATGTTAGGCATTACGTATTGTAAGAATTATCAGAAAACAAGATGAGAAAGCTAATTGCCGATTCAACATTTACAATAGGAGCTTGTAATTTAATTAGTTATACTGAGAGCAGATTTTATTGTATCGTATTATATCCTATTATATGGATTACTAACTGTGACGAAGTAATACGAGTTATTAAGGTACAGAAACTGGTTTTTTTCGTTAATATTATGAATCATATAGCCAGTCATTTCTAAAGTATTATTATTATTATTATTATTATTATCAAATACCTGAGCGAAATTAGGGCTCATCGAGGAAGGCTGCGCATCACCCATACACCAGCTGTCATACATTCTATCTAACTCATTCACTCTTGGTGCCCTCACCAGTTTTATTCACTCACTGTTCTGTAAGAGCAAAATCTAGGACACACACCGTAATCGCACATAAACTCAGCTTCACTCTCCTCTCGTCATATTCTATACAACGAAAATTTCATTAACCTGTATCTCATAACACCGTTTCAGAAGTTTAGAGGTCTCTATCATACAGCTGTTTACCATTCTCTACTTATATTCTACATTTCCATAATTCTGATATCATCGTTGCAGATGTTCTTTGTGCTTCTCCATCTCCTCGGAACAGAAATAACCAAATCTACGCACACTAGTCAAAGTGCAGCAGTATCAAGCCTTGCAAATAGGCAAAATGGCTTCCTTAGTCCTTAGTATCGTCAGTTCTCTGTCTACCTTTGGCTATGATCACTTCCTCTAATCTTTGAGGGAAACTTTCCACAAATGTGCGACGGACATCAAAGGACATCGAGAACCTGCTCTGGACCTCAGTCACCACTCCAATTCGTCCCATAGGTGTTCGATGGGGGTTGAGGTTAGGATGCTGCGCATTCCAAGGCAGTCGTATAACACCCTTTTCTTCGTACTGTTCCATAAGAGCTGAAGTTTTGTGAGATAGAAAAGTTCCGTCTTGAGAGTAAGACGTGTCCGTTACATAAAAATTCTACAGTGTTGAAAACACCTGACTATCCAGAATATCAAGGTATACTGATGGAACCTTGATGGAACCACAGACAATGACCAGTAGTCCCACTCCAAACCAGCTGAATGCACCACACACCATTACTCCCAGGCTGCCTCCACAACCACACCAATGCCATCAGACTAGAAACAGTTTAACCTTGATTCATCTCCAGAGTACCACTTTCCGCTGGTCAGTTGTCTACTTCACAATTGTTCAGTTCCTGGTGCAAAGAGACTAGCCGCCCTGTTCGTTGTTGTGATGTTCGACGTGTACCGCTGCTCTTCCGTGGAAACCCAGTAAATGGAGTTATTTTCGTACAGTATTAGTGCTCACCATAGTGATACTGGCGCTCTTGAACTCATTGCGGATGGTCTGTGCCGATTTTTGCCGTTTTTTCTTGCCACCCGTTTTAACACCCTCCTGTCCTGTTAGTCATTTTCGAAGGCCGCACTGGGTGTTTTCCTGCACTAGTCATGCATGAATGTCTCCATTTATTGATCACATCGCCAACCGTTGATTTTGGATACTCCAGTTGAGCGGCGATGGCACGTATGGACATGCCACTAATGTGACAGACCTCTTGACACCTCTCTCGAAGACGCCGAGTTCACGTTGTGTTGCCAAACCAACTGTATTCAACTGCTACGATTAAATACTGCTTCCTACTATCTGTACACAGGTTCTCATGTTATTGACAAACCTGGAATGCTCCATAACTTCAAATAACAGGGGTGCCCGGACAATTATTGGTAGATAATGTATATAACGTGTAGGCCTTGGTTTTAGTTTCGTTGTGATCTTTCCTCGTAATCTAGTTTGACATATATTGAAGACTATGGAATAAATTGCACACAAACATTAGGCGATGATTACCAGCTATCATTATGTACATATGATAATCATTATTATCGTCGAAAAACGAAGCAAAGCAACCACTTCGTAATAATGCTACTCAAGAAAGGTAGGAAGCCTTCAGCTTATTATTGAATTTGGTGGTTAATGTGAGATAATGATTCTGTTCAAAAGCCTGATATTTTTCATATCATTTCAGGTCCCATTAGAAAAGTGTGTTTTGCTAGGCAATCCAAATAATGACACGTTACTTTCAGTTTCAGAAACATTCATATTATGATGCAGTTTAAGCCAAGGACCTATTCTGGGATCTCAACTCGGAAATATATTATACTTCTTACTATTCTCATAAAAGATATGCAATCGTACACATATACAATATCTTTTATTTCTACCTGTTTGTTTCATATGTAAAACACAACTCCTAGAATAAAAGCAGTTTGCGAAAAAAAAAAACTCGTTTTCTTCTACAAAACATTCTACCATCTCCGTATGAGTCTAGATAATTGAAGTGTAAAATAACATCAGTAAAATAAAGATAATATAAATAAGTGTAAAATAGGATAATATAAATGATCTTAGGTTAGTGGGCTAGATTTGAATTAATCCACCTTTTCAGTCATATACATTACTCGATGCGCTGAAAATATGTTAATAAATATTACCATATTACTGGTAGTCAGAAGCTTAAAAGAAATGGTATGCCATTTATGCCGTTATGTATCTTAAAATACAACGTGAAAATAATATTTTTCTTATCCATATCACGACTTTGCGTTATGGTAGATGGCGTTGGTGTAGTTGCGGTTCGTGGTAGTTTGTGGATTGAGTGGTGGAGACAGAGAGCTGTAGAGTGGATGCTCTCCCTCGATGAGTCTTTGGATTTCTTGGCGGTATCACGTAATAATAATAATAATAATAATAATAATAATAATAATAATAATAATAATAATAATAATAATAATAATAATAATATTATTATTATTATTATTATTATTATTATTATTATTAAGTTATTCAAATTAAGTGGATATTGAATTCAACATTATTTCTTAGCCGAATAAGAAACTCAAAGATAGGAAATCTAAGAGTTTCATGCCGAATATAGAAACTATAAAAGTTCGGCGAGTCCAAGCGTAAGCCAACACATGGTACATGCTGAGGCAACTCGTAGTATAGATGGAGTAAGCTCCGATCACTGTCCTTAGTATTTTCCCATAATGTAAAACACAACTCATAGGAGATGTATGCTGTTATACATTATGGGAGAAGGTCACTACCTAGACCGGTTTCGACCTTTTTTGAGGTCTCATCAGTGAGTAGGTAGACCCAGATGTAAATACTGAGGTTGCAGTAGTGCAGAGTTTATTTATTTACTGTACGAGTCGCCAAAAGGCGAGTTGAATTGCACTAATACAATTACGGGCCAACAGGCTTCACTTCGGCTCTTGTTGGCTCTTATCTCAGTAATAATATGAAGTATCACATCATATCTATAATAATCATAAGCTGTGAAGGATTGCTCTGTGTTTCATCAAGCCATTTCTAATATTTCAAAAAGAGTAACAGCCAGAAATAGAAAGGGATAAACAATAAATCCCTGCGTGTGTGTGTAACTATTCCAAACTTCACAGTCCACTCTTCATCTTCGCTCACATATTGCTTTGAAATAATACTTTTATGCCCAATGCATGTTGTATTTTGTTTATGCTGTTTTCAACTTTATCTTACATTTCGTAATTACTTTCATCATACTTTATTAAGATAATATTTTAATTTTATCCAGAACCCGTAAATTTTTATTTATTTAGATCTATTTCGCTCTCCGTGATAACAAATGCCATATTTCTCTAAGCAATTATTGGTTCATCGGAGTTACAAGAGTCAATCCAGTTATTTTCAGTCTATTTATACTAAGTTCATATGTCAAGTATATGAAATAATATTAATTCAGAAAATATGCTATTTCAATTGTAATTATATCACTAAATACATGCAAGACATTAGTTTTCTAACGAAATCGTCGTTCACAGGCCCAAACATATATAATTAAAAAAAAAATCAGCTTTTATGCATTTTCACAAGCACATCAAATGTATTAACAGCAATCGTTATTTCAACATCGACACCTTTAATTAACAAGACAAAAGTTAGTATTTAAAACTTAAATGGATTGAAAAACACTACATTTCCCAGAAAAACTTCAACGAATATCATTTAGGCATCTAACATCACACAACACAACAAATAAGAATTGGTATTAAAACAAAGAGAAGATGTGAACACTGTGGCCTTTGTTTAATTTGTTGAGGCATTCTGACAAGAAAAAAAAAATAGAACCCATATATTTTTTTGGAAATTTGTACTGTGTCATCTTTTATAAGACCTTTCTTGTGCACCCTTCTTCCTGTTTGGTAATTATTTCTTCTGTTTGGGTTCTATATCCTACTATATTGCTTAGTTTTGAGAAAGCTGGATAATTCTTGTGAAATAAAGCAGGCATTCGTCTATCGGATTAATTCATAATAAATTTGTTGTCTGTTCTTCCATCTCTACATGATGATGAATAGAGCTCAGTTATTTTATTAGTTCATTCTTGTGATCTGTTCAGCAATGAGAAGAAAAATAAATACTCAACATTATTAGGGATAATAAGGCTGTGATAAGAAAAAGGCGTATTCTCAGCCTTTTTCTTACCATTTCGTTATCAAAGTTGATCTCTACTAGATCAATCTTTTTAGTTAGTCCTTGCAGCAAATCCAAAGATATAGAAAGAGAGAAAGAGAGACAGACAGACAGAGTGAGTGTGAGTGAGTGAGTGAGCGAGCGAGAGAGAGAGAGAGAGAGAGGGAGGGAGAGAGAGAGAGATTGAATATAGGCCTTGAAGCATAAGAACAGACTAAGCTAAGCTATGGGAGGGAACGATTGTGGAATTACACAATAGTTGAAAAGAAAGAAAATTGTGTTTAATAAAAAAAATAAAAATAAATTTAAAAAAAAACAGGAGAGGGGGTATTGGATATAATGATACGCGTACAAAAGAGAAGCAAATGCGGAAGAATCATAAACAACAAGATTATGACTGATGGACAACGGTTTAATTTAACACTCAGACACACCGAAAATATTTGTTAGAGCTGGATGAGCATACAGAAATGAAAAAATAAAGGCTACTATAAAATCGAAATGAATACATGCATATATTCACAAGAAAGTTATACACCTGCGTTTTAGAGGATCACTGCAAGATAAATTCCAATGGGTATTATGGCTGACTGCATAGTTTTGGATTTGCCATTTTTATTTATTTATTTCTTTGGGGGAAAAAATACAATTTTATTTCAGTTGGAAACACTTTGCTGTGCCATTAATAGGCTAATTCAGCTACATGCATAAGACTAATTATAAGTTTTCTAGCATTCTTCTCCCCCCTCCTCCTCTGAATGTAATTATAAGAAAGATATTTTCGGTAAAATAAGTTGTATGTCTATAATAAGAATATGTTAATTTATTTTTAATGTAAATTCTTCTTTAAAAACTTTTCTAAGAAAGAAGGGAAAATATACACTATTTTCTATAGTTTCCGAAATCAAGTAATGAAAATTAACGAGTCATATTTTATCTATTTGGATTTCGAAACCGAAGCACAAGGTGTAGACATCATTGGTTAGTAGGATGATATAACTCGATCGTCTCGTTTGAAGTAGTAATAGTCTTGCTTTTAAAATCGTAAAAAATATCATCTGCTTCTTACGCTTAGAGCCTCAATCGGTATAGAAGGAGTCATTTGGTCGGAAACACCTGGCTTCGATTCGCGTCAATTACGTGAGGAACTAACCTTTTCTCTGTTCTCTTTTGACTAAAGGCGAGTTAACCGGTCTCATACAGAGGTAAGTAATCTTTCAACCGTGTTTTTCGTCTCCCAGATAAGGCAAACCGGTCCTGAACACACGCATCACATCTACAGACATAAAAATATATATCCTCCCCCCTCGACGCCATTGATCGGGGACAGGCCGGTTGGGGTTTCTTAAACTCGATTGAATTGTCAGATATTTAGTTTTGCGATCCTTATTTTATATGAGGAACACACAGCTACTGTTATGTTCAAAAGGGAATTATTTTTAAAATGAAAAGTTCTATATAAAATACTTTAACTTATATTTTTTTTCTTTGAAAAAACATCAATTTTATAGTCTTATCGGATGCTTGCTCGCCCATTATATTTGCTCATAAGATACAATGAAATATAATGCACTCGTGTGATAGAGTATTCCCAAGTAGGGAAAATAATTCAACAAACCCGAAGTACTTCAATATAGAGATGGGTTTTTGTTTGCATTTTTCGAAGTATTGTCTGTCATGGAAAAAGTTAATATAACGATCCAAGAAGCTTCAGTGACAACTTAATTTTATCAGGCTTCGACTGGCAGCTGAACTTTCCTCATACGGTGCTCATCTCTGTGAAACTAGTATGCAGGTAACGCTCGCTTTGTTTTCTGTTTTCATTCAAGAAATTGAATGAATCTTCATCGGATTGCCCAAACTTTGCCACTAGGGCCAGCCAAGAAAGTGAAAACTCAGTATATCAAGAAAGAATACTGTTGTTTACTTCGATGTATGAGCACATCGTTTCCTACAGGGAAGTCATTTTTGGGAAGTTATTATTAACGTTATTTTAATGCTTTTCACGACATGATATCATTTATTTATATAGAGTGACATCTAGTTGCAGAGAACGAGCCATAAGAGACTTTACAGGCAAGCACACATAAGCACAAAGGACATTATAAGTCATTTTCGTCTATTATGGTAGCATTTCAAAATACAGAAACAAAATGCATAAAAATGGCATTCGGGCTTCATAATCTTCATTGTAAGAAGAATTGAATTTCACTGAAGAGGAAGTCTCATTGAAGTTATAAATTTCGTAGAAAAAATTAAAAATCTGTATATTTCATTTCTAATTTCTTTATTTAGATATACTCAAAATTATATCTAAATAAATATACGTGTAATTTTATAGACATAGGTTATAAGTAATTTTATAGATATAGATAAGTATATCTATATCTATAACCTCACTCTTATTAAATCATATTTACTTGTCTACAATTTTGCAATATAATAAATATAAAACAAGGTTACCTCGTTTGCTTTTACTACTTGTCCACAACGAAATTATATTTTATGAAGCCTAGTAGAATAAGGGCTTTAAAAATGTATAATTTAATTGCAGATTTTAACCGCCTGTGAAAAATCTCAATATGGAGAGGAGGTACATTATATCTTTCACGCTTACCAAATGGACTGGTGTCCACTTTATTTTTCAGAGGATATCTCAATAGACCCGTGTTTGAACATAGTCTGCTGTTCTTTCTGTTTTTCTTCATTTGATAAATTTGGAAAACAATATTTGTCATAAGTTTTCGTCAAGTTCAATACACGACTAGGATGGAAAGTGCAATAAGTACCATCTACTTTTTATTCCTCAAAGTGAGAAGCGGTGCTCTTTAGCCCTAAATTCTTGAAAGTTTGTTTGCAGTCTGTTACCATCTTTGTCATCGACAGAAGACTGGTAAAGCTTCGAACAAGCCTGCATAATCGAAAACGCACAAGATTCAGTATATAACTCTATCCATATTATGTTCCTAATTCTAAATACCATTCTTGTGTGAATTCGTTAATAAAATTGAGAAATTTATTTTATGAAAATCAAGTGGGTATCAGGTTAGATCAAGCATCATTTCAAAACTGAATGTAGAAACTATGGAAGTTTCATAAAAACCACCGGCCTTTACGAGTCGCCGTAACGCGGAACTCTTTAGAAAACATGAACGCTGCCCAGGTGTCCATATATCCGCTTTCTAATTTGATCCATTTTTTGATAAGGTTTCATTGGCCTGACAGCTGTTTCGAACTGGTTGGTTTTCTTCAAAGACCAAGCAGAAACCTTAAAAGAGCAAAAACTCTCTTTCAATACTAAGGAAAGTTCTTAAAAGAACTGGGCGATGGACTGAGTCCTTGACTCTTTATCCCGTCACCTGAATGAAGAGAATCTGTGCGGATGGAGTGTTATCGAGCTAAACACTCCAGTCATGGCTGGGTAACGGGCAATAGCAGATAGCAGAGCCTCAGTTAAAACTTCATTGGCTACAGCATTAACATTCGTTATCCTGGAAGTCCTAAAAAGGACTTTTTCCATTCCTCCCAATCAACGTTATCAGTTTCTCAATACTAAGGAACTTAAAAAGTCGGAGAGGTGTATTTTTCGTAAGCGAACTGTCAATCGATGGGTAAAAGTATTTACTAAAATAAAAAGCCAAAAGGGTTCAGTTCAGCGATGGAAGAATTATAAAAATCAAGTGGATATTAGATCCAGCATTATTTCAAAGCAGAATATAGAAACTATGGAAGTTTCTTTAAAATAAGTTGAAGGAGGCCATTGAAACCTTATCAAAAATGGACCAAATTAGAAAGCGAATATATGGACTCCCGGGCAGCATTCATGTTTTCTAAAGCGGTCCGTGCTAGGACAACTCGTAAATGTCGGAGGGTGTATTCCCGTAAGCTCTCTGATCAACTATTTTTACGAAACTTCGATAGTTTCTAAATTTGGCTTTGAAATAATGCTGGATCTAATATCCACTTGACTTTTATAAATATTGCATCACCGAACTGAAGCCTTTTGGCTCTTTATTTTAGTAAATAAATTTATTTTATGAATTATTTAGTAAATACTTAAGGAAATGCAATGAATCATTTATTGTTCAGATTCACAAGGTGATAGACTGATGATAGACAACCTCAGTATTGTGACGCACTACATTTTTAAGATTTCCAGATTTAGTATCATCTAATAGTGAGGCTGTTCAGAGAAATTCTCACCTTCATGCAGCTCGGCTATGATTTAGGTCTCTTGACTGCTCATATTAATAGCTTATCTCAAAATATTTGATTATTCATACAGTTTTTATGTGAATAATAAATTTGCAACCCGGAGCCTTCTATCATCGACGACTGTTTGCTTTCTAGCTCAAACATGGTCTTTCTTTTTGATTAACAGGACTTTTTCGTATTACCAAATATAAAGATATTCGAAACTCAGAAGCATGAAATTCTAAAGGCAAATACAAAGAATTTAATTTTCAGAAACATCAGTCATTCACATACACTGGTAAATATCTATTAAAAAGCCATTAGAAAAATTTAAAGTGATGTATGATAAAGGGTCTTCCTAGTAATTTATAGTAACGCTATGTTAACAGTGTCATATTTAAAACGGAAATATTTAGGAACTGCAGACCATTTTTTCTTTTATGGAAAAAAAAAATTTCCATAAACTTCATTGTAAATTCTCTAAAATACTTCTCGTATTAAAAGCATTGCATTCATCTCATAAACCAATATGGTTATTTTTGGCTGTTGTTACTGATTCTAATAGAATGAGATGAGTTCTACTTTTCTCCAGAAGCAGCACAAGATGATCGCAATGGTCGTAAATTGCAGTGGGAGATCCAATAACGCTGGACGAGCGTACAAAATTTACCGCATTCCCAAGAACCTAAAGAGAACTATTTGTCAACGGTAGCATTTAGAATCTAGACTTGAGGTGATAACTCTTTCTGTCAGCAATTGCTAAGATGTTGGGAGTGCGGTTGCATCTTCAATACTCATAAGGGAAAAAAATCCGTTACCACTCTATATCAAGTTCCTATTTTTTTTTTTCGAATGCTGCAGAAGAGAATTTTCGTAGCACAAGTAAAGTTTCTTTTCAAAAATAAACACGACAGATATATTGAATCACGTGTCATTCGGTTTCCCACTTGATAGTCCCGAATTTCTAGATGTTCCGTTTCATTTCATGCCTTTCAGTAAAAGGCTGTTCCAGAGCAATTGAATTCACTCTTTTTCTATTGCAGCAACGATATCGCATATTTTTAGAACAAAAATGGACTTTTTTTTTTCAATATTAATGGAAAGTTATTTCAAAATAAACTGATTTCTTTCCTATGTCGAATTCAAAGAGTAAATTCAACAATGTACGATTTAGGAAACATTTTAGACAATCATAAAGGCGCAAAAGAAAACAAGCGGATTTCGCCCTCATTAGCTTTTATACGATAGAAGAATCCTGACTGAACCTAAGATCAAGAAAAAAAAAACTTCACTCGTATTTTATTAATTAATTCTAAGGAATAATATAGAAATAATCATCTTCCTCATTCGCCTAAACTGGGTTGAAGCTGCCATGAACAATAGCTTTCCACTCCAATCTATCAGCAACCAAGCAAACTTATTTATATTTCCTTAAGAATTCAGATCACTTCTACCCATTTCCTTCTAGGTCTTGCAGGCGGTATATTTTCTTATTCACTTCCGTTTTGTAGAATTGAAAGAAAAACTTTTATAACCTAGACATGGTTTGATGTTGAAAAATAAGAGAATCAAACTCTTTCTTACCTTTAATAGGTTTATTAAATCTGTTAACACATAACTCTCTCTCCAATATGCTTAATGATATGCCATTTCACCTTCTATATGTTTTTAGTACCCACTATTGTTTTGTAGATAAAGTAATTGTTTTAAAAATATGTTATTTCAGTAGTAGAGTTCTGCTTTAACTGCATCAGTTTTATCTTTCCATTCGTGCAGATGTCAATAATCCGAATCAGAGCTTAACTTTCTTTCAAGAGCCGAGACCTTTAAAATAAGTGAACGATACTTAGAACTCTAAAATTTTACACTTAACACCTTTTAACTCTCAGCGTTCTCAAACTTTTGAATCTTCTGAGTGACTGATATCCCAGACTTTCACCCATAGGCAATGCGCCTTCGGCATTATTCCTCTTCTAGCCACCATTTCACTTGACCGAAACACCTCGTGCACACAAACTTTATTTCTATTCCTATCCGTTTTCTCTATTTGTTTAGTGCCAATATAGTCGGTGTACATCCCAATACCTTTTTAAAGAAAGTCAACAGCTATGTTTTTCTTTCTTTCTTTCTTTGTGGTGTATGATTTTATTTTTTCATCTGAAATTCAATCATGAGTAGGTCTTTATAGTTCGTATATCTTGAGATCAACTCACGGTTTCTAACGCCGTACCCTTCCCCCCCTCACCATAGTTCCCCCTTAAATATCTGTTATGATCAAGTTTCCCAAAGTTTGATTTATAATTCATACAGATAATATAGATTACCGTATATGTCGGCGTATAAGACGACTCTCCAATACTACTGAAAACATATCGAAATCATGGGTTACCTTATACAGCGAGAATAAAAATGGAAGCTTAATTTCTTGGATGAATATTTAGGTAGTTTCAATGCATCGTTATATAAGAAAATAGGCAGTGTTTATACACAAATCAGATTAATTTTTTGTTACATGAATATATTTAAAATATTACAATAGATGTAAGTCTTAAAAAACAAATAATTATTATCCTCAATTTTCATGTTAATTTTCTTCATCATCTATTGAAAATAGTTCTTCAAATTCATTGTTTAAATGATCATCATATGGATCCCAGTTCGCATCCGGTGAATTAATTTCGTTTTGATTGTCATCAGCGTCCCATAACAGATCATCTTCCGTACCATCCATAAAATTAGAGATACCACACTTTTTAAATCATTTTATTACAGTCTCTAATTTTACCTTATTTACAATATTACCTATATACAAAATTGCACAACATATCAAGTGATGCAGCGCGCATAGATCCACCGTTTGTAAATGATTTTTCACCAGTCAACATCCAATTATTCCACTCTTCTCGCATGTGATCTTTAAATGGTTTGTTCAAGCAGACGTATAGTGGTTGCAATATAGAAGTTACACCACCTGGTTTAACAGAAAGTTTTGTGTTATTTTTTTCTAGAAGACTTTTAGTATTCTCAGTTAAATGACTACATATCTCATACTAATAAACTGCGTTTCTTCATTATACCGCCTGGTCGCGTGTTACACGCATTATTTATCCATGATATCATACCATTTTCGTCCATCCATCCCTTTTCGTGAAAATGTACAAAAACACCTGAAGGAAATTTTATCTTAGGTTTAGTTTTACGTTTGAAGATGATCATTGATTTTAACTTGGTTCCATCAGCCAAACATAACAACACAACCGTAAACCTTGTTTTTTCATGACCTGTACTTTGAACTAGCTTACTCTTACTACCTTTAGACTCCACTGTTTTAATGCTTATCATATCAAAGCTCACAGGAGTTTCATCCATATTTCCAATATTTGACAACAGAAATTTATATTCTTGTCTAAACTGAATAATAAAGTTATGTCAACTGGTAAGTTTTTGGTCAAGATCTGCTGGTAATTTTTGAGCAATTTTCGTTTTCTGTCGTATTACCAGATTTTGTCTGTTCATAGAACGATTACACCATCCTGAAGTAGCTTGCAATTCTATACTTTCATCCGGATTCAATGTAGACCAGTTTAGTGCACATGCTCTAATCATATTTCTTGTAACAAGATTCAGCCTTTGTTCGAATACCCATTCTACAACGTGATTTTTAAGTTGCTGGCATCGGGTGATCCCCCTTTTCATCGCACATTTTTCTTTGGCAATTTTTTTAAAATATATTCTTTCTTCCTTCATTCTCTTACCATCTTCTCGGTTATGGCAAACTTTCTTGCAGCAGCACAGTTATCAGTTTGCTTTGCCATTTCAATTACTCTTGTTTTAAATCGATTTTCATAGTTTATTCGTTTTGCTTCTGGTTCCATAATTATAATGATAAAAAAAAAGTCAGCTAACGCCTTTTTATTCCCGTATATAGGGAGTAGGCGAGGCCGCTTAGCCCTATCTAACTTTGGAGACTGAGTGGGCAGTTCAGTCTCCATTGGTACCCAATCAGAGATAACTGGCCTAAGCCTATCACTAATTAAGCGCACGCAGTGAAGAGCTCAACAAGTGCCGCCATCTCGTGGTCCCTAACCCTAACACTTGTATTTAATGTCTGAAATAATGTGGGTTCTACGGTCGATTTGCTTGAGTTTTTGGGACGAAAAAACCAGCTTGCCCGTGCCAGAGATCGACTAACTCGAAAACCGGTCGAAAAAAATAGATGTATATATATATATATATATATATATATATATATATTTACAATTATATTACATTTTGTACATGGTATGCTCATTTTAATTGGCATTTTTTCTTTGACATTTGTTTATAATTTCTTTTTCACATTGTGTCTATTATCTGTGTTCATACAATCGTTTTTTTACATGGTAATCTGCTCAGTGCCTTGCTTTTCCTAAAGTCCTTATACTTCATCTGAACATTTTTTTTTTTCATCAATGTGTCATGCATTGATATCATTCTATCTTAATCATTTATATTAACATTTAAATTACTATTTTATACATCCTATTTTTCATCTATTTACAATTATATACATGCTGTGCATAGTATGCTCATTCTAATTGGCATATTTCTTTGACATTTCTTTATGGTTTCACATTGTGTATATTATCTGTGTTCATACAATCTTTTTTTTTTTTGCATGATAATCTGCTCAGTGTCTGTTTCCTATAGTCCTTATACTTCATCTGAGCTTTTCATTTTTTTTTAATTTAGTGTGTCATACATTCTATCATTCTATCTGAATTATTGTTGTCATTTTATCTTAAGCACTCATATTAACATTTTGATTACTATTTCATAAATCCTATTTGTTTCTATATGTAGTTACATTTAACTGTTTGCTGGTAGTATATTACGTCTTCCTTCTTGGGTTCGTGCTGTATTTTTTTATTTTTTTTTTATTTTTGTCGTGTTAGGAAGCACTTCTGAAATAATTTCTTCTCTACCTGTGTAATGTTTGTTTTTAAAATATAAAGGTTTGGTTCATACATTATGAACTTATCGTAGAACTTTAAGTGCTATTTACATATATCATATTTAAACAAATACATATAATTACTTTACATATCATACATCATTAAAATGTGATCAAACTCTTTCATTATATATATTGTCATTGACATTTTTGAAGCATAAAACTAAACTACAACCTCCATAATTGACCATTATTATACACAAGACTACAACCAATTATAGTAGAAAGCAATTAATATACAGGTGGTTATACAGCATAATGAGAAAGTATATTATATGTGTTTCTTTTGCTTATGTAAATTTATTTTATTTCTTCGCGTTCTACAAGAAGTTCTGTATGGTTTTGTTTTAAGTTTTGTATTTATGGTGGGTCTTTTATTTCTATGATCTGCAGTTGTTCTTCGAATTCTGAGATGAGACCCATTTGCCGCCATTGGTGTTTGGTTATTTTGTTTCTGTTTATGGTATCTGTGATTGTGTCTTTTAATATGTTGTTTATTTTTCTGAGTATGTCTGGTCCTGTTTCCCTTCCGTAAATTTTGTCGCATCTGTATGTCCATATCGAGTACATGGTTGTTATGATGATGATAGCTTTAGTTGTGTTAATGGTACCTTCGTTTAACCAGAATAATGTCTGTTCTGTTATGGGTTCTTTGTGTTTTATGAGTGTTTGAACGGTGTTCCATATTCGGGAGGTGTGTGGGCAATACATCATTAAGTGATAAAGTGTTTCTGGTTGGGGACAAAACTGACATGTGGCGGGACCTTGAAGAGGGATCCCTTTTGCTGTGCACCATATTTTTGTGGGCAAACAGGCGTGGTGTACTTCGCAGTAGAAGGTTTTTAATTTGGGGTTTATGGGCAGACTGAAAGCTTTTTTAAATGCGTTTGATAGTCTTAATATGCCTCTTTCAATCTCCTGGTGTTGTGGTGTGGGTATAACTGTGCGTGTGAGTTTGATGTGTGCAGCTTTAGGTCTCATCTTCAAAAATTCGTTTATTCCTATGTATTTATTAATAAATTTGTAACCTTCCGCGATCTCGTGGAACATTTTTGGTGTTTTACCACTCGAATGCGAAAGGAACATATTACTTTGTCGGGCATTATCTTCTGCATATCGTATAGTATATATGCGCTCCACGCTTTATCCTCTGTGTAAGCTCTCTCCATAATTTTCGCTCTCGCACTTAGAGTTTTTAGGTGGACGTTTATTAAGTCGCCTTCTCCAGCCTCAATGTCGTGGAATATTGTGGATCTTCTGATTGGCTCGTATCGGGATCCTCAGATGAATTTTGCGCACTCTCTGTGTATTCTGTCTACTTCTTTACCGTTGTAGTTGATGTTGTTTATGAGGTACCATATCTTTGAGAGTAAGTATTGATTGCAAATTTTAGCTTTACTTCGTAGTGATACTTGTCTATGTCTCATCTGTGAAATCTTATTGTTATTTTTGTATGTGCAAGCTCCCATTGTGAGTTGTGTTGGATTTGTTCCCTTATGATGATCTTCAGAAGTAGGCCTTTTCAATGTCGAGACCTACCAGTAGGCATGGCTGTTGTGTTGCCTTGTAGTGCTCGTATATACATCGAATTTGTAGGATTGTATCCTCTATTTTTCGGCCTTTTAGGTTTGGGATTTGGATATGATCTTTTATGTGTCTCTGCACTCTTTCAGAAATAATTTTAGTTAAAATTTTTTGGTCCGTATTGAGGAGTGTGATTCCTCTCCATTGTGTCTCTTCGTTGTTTGTTGTGTTTTTCTTTTTTGGTATTAATGCTATGTAGACGAGGTTGAAATATCCTGGGATGCTCTCCGAATTGTATTTCCGACAGCATTTTTACAAATAATGTCTCAAACAGTGGGTAGTAGGCTTTGTAAAATTCTGCAGTGAGGCCGTCGGGTCCTGGGGATTTGTGTAATGATAGGGATTTTATAATTTTCTTGCATTCTGATGGCGTGATTGGTGAGTCTATGTTTTCGGCTTCTTGGTCTGTGAGTAAAGCACAAGTTTAAGCCTAAATTGAATATCAAAGAGAGGAATAGATCATTACTAACAGAAGAGTTGGAAATCAAAAACAGATGGAAAGAATTCTGTGAGGAACTGTACAGCAGAGTGGATAAAGAAAATGTGGATTCCTCCCACCAAGAAAATTTTGATTTGGAACCTCCTTCACTTAGGCATGAAGTTGAAAGAGCAGTTAAGCAGCTCAACAGCATTAAGGCCCCACGTACAGATGAAATCCCAGCAGAGTTAATTAAGGCCACAGGGGATGGAGGGATAAGAGTGTTTCATAGATTGATTAGAAGGATATGGGAGACAGGATCATGGCCTAGAGACTGGAAGAAGTCAGTTTTCATACAACCACACATGAAAGGTGATAAGAATGCATGCAAGAATTATAGAACTATTAGTTTGATATCTCATGCAAAAAAAATATATATATTAAAGATCATGCTAAATAGGATTGAGACCAAAGTTGAGGCAAAGATGCCCGAGGAACAAGCAGGTTTTAGGAAAGGTAGGGGCACCAGAGATCAGATCCTTTGCCTTAGACAGATCATAGAAAAATATAAAGAATTCAGACTCCCTCTGGTAATGTGTTTCTTAGACTACTCTAAAGCTTTTGACTGTGTTGAGCATGTGAAACTGTGGGAAGTAATGAAAAGAATGGGTTTTCCTCAACACACTATCAGGTTGATAGCCAACTTGTATAAGGAGCAAGAAGTCACAGTAAGAACAGGTGTTGGATTGACTGACTGGCTTCAAGTTGGAAAAGGAGTTAGACAAGGATGTTTACTTTCTCCTCACTTGTTTATATATGCAGAGGACATCATGCGTGAAGCATTGGATGAGCTCAGAACAGGAATTAGGATAGGAGGTAGATTGATCAGTAATCTGAGGTACGCTGATGATACAGTACTCCTTTGTAATGACATGGAAGAACTAGGACTAATTCTTGACAAATTTAACAAGATTAGTAATAACAGAGGACTTCATCTCAATTCTAGCAAGACAAAGATCATGGTTCTCAAATGAAAAACAAAGAGAGAAGCTCTTGAAAAACAAGTGTATCTTAATGGAGAAAGAATTGAGGAAGTCAGCAAGTTTGAGTACCTGGGATTGATTATTAATGTGAAGAATTGCTGTTCAGAAGATGTCAGAAAAAGGTTAGGAATGGCTAAAACAACAGTCAGAGACCTGTCAAAAATCTGGAAGGATGAAACTTATCTCCATGGGAACAAAGTTCAGGATTTTAAATGCAGTTGTTTTTCCAACAGTGACTTATGGACGCGAGACGTGGACCCTAAAGAAGTCAGATAAGAAACGGATATCTGCTTTTGAGATGTGGTGTTACAGAAGGCTGTTGAGGATATCATATACTGAAAGGCGTACAAATGAATGGGTGTTAGAGAAGATTAGTAGAACTTTAAGGCTCCTTAAGAATATTGACAGAAAAAAGTTAAAATATTTTGGACACATAGAAAGGATGGAAGGAGGACTTCTCAGAACAGTAATAGAAGGTAAAGTTCCTGGAAAAAAAGGCAGGGAGTAGACCATCAATGAGACGGATGGTGTGTGTAGAGTGACTGATCTTCAGAGAGTTGAGGCTGCCAGAAAAGCAAACAACAGGACTACATGGCGAGGCCTGGTGTGGAACATCATCGCGCATCGGAGTGACCATATGGTCTGTAGATGCCCAGTGAACATAGAGAGGGTCTGTGTCTCTTGGTAGTTGTTTCAAGAAGTGTTGTGTTTCTGTTTCGTCATATTCATTTTCAGAGAATGTATTTGTGTACTGTGAGTGCAAGAATCGAAGGAGGTTTGCATTTCCTTCGATTTCTTTCCCCTCGTGTATTATTTTATTAAATGTCGTTTTTTTTTTTTTTTTTTTGTTCTTCATAGAGCCACGCAGCTTTGGTTCTTCCTTCATCTTGTTCCATTGTTTTGATTCTAGCGCAAACCCAGGCCCTTTCAGCCTCTTTTGTTTCAATTTGTGTTAGTTTTGCTTTGTATGCTTTAATTGCTATTTTATTTTCTGGAAATGTTCTCTCTGTGTTGTATCTCTGTATTAGTTCTTTGATTATGTTTAGTTTTCCTTTGTTTGTGTTGTATTTTTTGTATTTCCCTATCTTTATGGCGGCTTTTTATACTTGCATTTTGAAGTTGTTCCATGCCTCCATTGAATTTGTTATTTTTTTTATATCATCTAGTATTTGTTTAATTTCCGATGTAAATCGTTCTGTGTTAATAATGCTGTTATTTAGTTTCCATAGCAGGTAATTTCTGTTCGTGTATGTGTTGCTGTCTAAGGTCTCACGGGACAGTTTGGCCTTGACCAAATGGTGGTCACTAAAAGTTAGTGGTACGTGAAACTTCCTTTACAGTGGACGTTAGATGCTGGCTTATGTATATTCTGTCTAGCCGCGAGGCATTGGTGGGGCTGTATATTCCCTCTGTGTAGGATATAGTATGCGAAATGTGTCCTTTATAAAACTTCGCAGGATTATGTGTGTGAAGTTATTTATTTTTTTTTTTGAAATGTTTTTAATTTCCCTGTCTAATTTGTCATTTTCTATGAAGTTCATATCCCCGGCGGCTATGATATTTTTTATGTTTATCATTTTATTTTCAAGTGTATCCCAGAAATGGTTTTTGTAGTTGTGTTCAGTTGGGCCGTATATGTTGATTAACGATACTATTTGGTCTCCCTAGGCTATTTCAACCTCGAGCGCTTTGTGTTCTATTATGGTGCTGTGTGATATTATTTGTATGTTGCTTCTTTTTCTGATGAGTGTTGATAAACCTGCAAGCCCATTACCTTGTGCTGGCTCGCCAACGATGTAGTAACGAAACTGCAGGCTTCTGTGAAATTTTCTTTCTGTTTCTGAGTCTGTATGTAGTCTTGTGTCTTGTAGCATTACAATGTCTGCATGGTTCCGATGTATCGTGTTTCTTAATAATTTCTGTGAGTGCTTGCTGTTTAACCCATTGCAATTAATGTTCACTGTATTGATTGGTTTCTTCATTTTTTTTTTTTTGACATTAGCAGATCTTTCCTCTCTGAGGTTTTACTTTATCTTTATTTCTTTTTCCTTTTACGCTAGGCGTAAATTTCATTTTGTTCCTTCTCACTGGGGTGAATGCATTTGGGCTTTTTTTGTTTTCCCCCAGATTTTCTGGACTGTAGGCTGCTTTTCATCATTCTTCTTGACATGTTCTTTTTTTTCTGCAATGTCCTCTCTACAGTTTTGTTTCTGAGAAGATATGCAAGGTGGTTCCTCTTCTTGCATTTTATCTTCATCCTTTTCGGCATTTTCCTTATCTTCTCTGATGTCCTCTCTATCTTCTTCAGAGGTTGCACAGGGTGTTCCCTCTTCTTGCAGCTTGCTTGATTTTGGTGGTACTTTTTTGCTATTTTGGGAGGTATTTTCCTCGTTTACTTCTAAGCAGGCGCTATTTTCTTGAACATCGTCTGCTTTTTCCAGCACATTTTGTATGTTTGGCTGGTCCACGGCCGTTCGTTTTGCTAACATGGAAGCGTATGTCTGCCCAGGACATTCTTTCATGTTATGGCCAATTCGATTACACTGCTCACATTTCGGTGCAGTGCAGTCTTTTCTTAAATGGCCAATCTTTCTGCATCGAAAGCATGCAGGGGGATGTCCTGGGATGATGACTAATCCCGACATTTTTTGTACCTTAATAACATAAGGTATTTCTTCTGTTTTGGTCCTTTCATTCAGTGTAATGGTTACCTTTCTTTTATTAGAAAGGACATGTGCCCACTCTTTGTCCCTGGTGTTACTGGTTATGTGTTCAATGCACTAGATTTTTCCGAATTTCTCAAAGTGCATTGACGCAAGTCTGTTTCGGATTTGGGGGGGGGGGGGTAACCAGTGTATGATAATATCAATTTTACGATTTTTGGCAATGGGTATAATTTTACATTTTAGTTTACAGACATCTAGTTCTTTAAGATTTACAAATGACTCTTTTACAGTAAGGGACTTAAAACTAATAACAAAAATATAATTAAATTTGAGGACACCGAGGTGCCAAACATCGGAGCCTCTTACCTTGGTTTTGAGGCTTTCAATTATGTCTTCCTCGGTGTATGGGACGCCAGTTGGGTCGCACTGTAGTATGCAGGCTTTAGTCCAATCTAGCTCTTCAGGTAGGTTTATAGATGACACGATATCCACGTTGGTTTCCATGATAGGACTTGTAGGTTTTGTCAATGAAGTTTTCTTCTGACCGTTTATTTGGCCGGACTTCTCATTAGCAGTGGCCATCCCATATACCGTAGAATTATTGGATGTACCCACGACATTAGGGATATTTCCGGGAAGGGAACGATTAGCGATCGCGAGACGTTAGCATATATAATCGGCTTACGCCGCACCCACTTACTATAGAAAGCACTAAACACTCAAAACGTGGAGCTCCACTAACACGTCTACTCTGGTCAGATTACAAGCACTGAACTACCACTTCTACTGAGCTACACAGGCTCTGATAACTATAGTAAAAAAAAATTAATTATCTAAAATAATACAATTATTAAAAATAATTGTAAACTACTCAATTAAATGTATTTAAAAGAGAAATACAAATAAACAAAGAAATTGAAATTATATTTATCTCGTATACTTCCCAGAATTCCACAAATGCTTTATCACATCCACTGAGCTACACAGGCTCGATTATAATGATAAGAATTTTAATAATCCCAAAATTTTTTAAAAAATGCAAAATTAATAATGAATTAAAATTGGGGCTATTCACTTTTAATTAGGGTAATTCGCGTAAATACTAAATCTATGCCATGCAAAAAAATAAGATATGCATAGATATAAAAATAACGGATATAACAACAATACCTAACGTTGCATTAATACAAGAAAGAAGAAACTGGGACGTCGTCTTATACAATTTAATTTAATAATAATTAATTAATTTCATTTATATTTAACTTAATTTATATAAAATAATTTAATTAATAATAGCCTACGATTTACTATTACTAGTATTATATTACTGGTATTGTGTGGAACTGTGGCTTATGTCGACATAAGCCTGAAGCATAATAATAGCCTGAAATTTAGGCCTCCTCTAATACGCCGGTCGACCTATACGCCGACATATACGGTACTTTAGAATAACTTTCCTTTAGCAAAAATGTAAGCAGTAGTCTACAATATAGATGAATTTCTAAAATGAAAACAGCATCTATAACGCACCTATTGTATAGGATTTACCATTACTAGTATTATATTACTGGTATTGCGTGGAACTGTGGCTAAAGCAACTATGACAATGTGGATATTGTATTTTACTGTTTGAGCATTATGAGACACTCCAGTTTTCGGGTAAAAATGTTTCATAATGATAAAATTCATCTTTATTGTAAAAGCCCAAGCAAAGTTTCCTCGTGTCCTAATCCAGCGCTTCCCAAACTGTGGGCCGCGGCCCCCTTTGGGGCCGTAGAAATGATAATGAAAACAAATTGAAAATGTTTTCAGACTAAATTGATTTTTTTATCTTAAAAGAAACGCATTTAATTTTTATTATTTATTATTTCTTTTCTGTTATTTTTTATATTTTATTGAAAAAAAAAAACACACATTGGTGCGGGTTCACAAATTTTGCCTCCTGCGTATTTTGGCGCTTAATGAATATTAGTAAATATACGCTTATTCATATAAGTTTCATTTCAAAGCAGAAATCTAAGAATTGCTGTTTCAAATATTTCACCTGATATTGACTTTTTGTGTAGCAGTATTGAAACACATCTATCATATTAATTTAGTAAACTTCTTTTATGTTTTTAATTCTTTCTTTATTTCTGATCGTTTTACGTTTCATATGCTTGTACTGCAAATGTACAATAACAATATATCTATCTATATAAAAATATGAGATAATGTGCCATGTCAAATGTGTATCTAAGATGCTAAAAATGTAATATTTACATTTGATTTTTGAAATATTCACTGTGTATGTTTTGTATTGAATATAAATACAATAAATATTATAATAATATGTCTATATTACGATTTTTTCGAGGGGGAGCGTGAAATATTTGAATTTTTCCAAAGGGGGGGCCCTGACATCTAGAAGTTTGGGAAGCACTGTCCTAAACGACTCCTTTTAGACACCGCATTTTTAGAATTCCATATTTTATCAACTGCCGCATATTTTGCGCCACTGCAGATTCAGTGAATCCCAAAATTTACCTGCAACAATTAAAAAAATCTCTCGTGCATCTAATATGTTAATCAAAGATGACATTACTTTTCCGATATCGTCATCGATGGAATTCTAGGGATGAGTATTATGAAAGTAAGCGCTTTTCCAATATAATAATAATTAAGAAGGTACTTATATGTTGCGTGTATATTTACCAAAATGAACTTTATACCAAAAACAAGTTCCAAATTTATTTTGAAAGAAAAATTCTAAAAAACGTTTTTTTCTAGATACATAATTGAGGCAGCAATGATAAATGAAATAAAAATCTAAAAACTACAGCAATGATAAATGAAATAAAATTCTAAAAACTACAGCAATGATAAATGAAATAAAAATCTAAAAACTACAGCAATGATAAATGAAATAAAAATCTAAAAACTACAGCAATGATAAATGAAATAAAAATCTAAAAACTACAGCAATAAAAAATAAAAATATAATAAAGAAAATAAAATGGGTTTGACGTATTCAAGTATAACAGATCAGATATTGTATTCATTTTTGATTATGATTATTTGCTCCGGATATCAAGGATCTGTTCTGTTATCTTTTATCCACATAATAATGACCTCAAAGAAAACTATGAACCCTTGATTAAAGACACACCCACACCCAACCATACACTGATATAAGTATTAGGTGACATTGCTATGGAGTCCGATAGCAAGCCTATCTTCTACACAATCCACACCACACGCTATCTACTGGACATTTGTAGTAATTCTGTTAATTGTGCGTATTCTGTGGTTGATTTGTCTGTATGTCGAATGAAAAAGGCGAATTTTCGGGAGAAAAAAAAAATCTCCTTATGAGATCGACTAATTCACCTTCATTTGTAAAATATGACATGAGAATATAATTCCATAATCCAAAATAAGTAAACAAAAACATAATACCTAATGTATTAAATAAAATGCAATGTCCGTTACTGATGTTTTTAAAATTTCCACTTAAATTAATTTAAAGCAGAAACATTCCTAGCATGAATTTATGATTAATAATTTAAATATTATCATTATGCTAATTTATTTAAAACAGTAATATAAATAACAAAACTGACATTTGGTATAGCTAAATCATTTTACGAGGTAAAAACCAGTTTCACTTAAACTTGAAGCAAATGTGGCTACTTTAAATATATTTTTTTCTTAAAATTTTACGCAGTGGTGCAGTACATTATTCGCTGGGCTTGCTAAGTTGTATTTAAAATATTTTAGGTTTATGCACATTGCAATACACCCCCCCCCCCCACACACACACACCCCACTCCACCCATCCACGCTCATACACGTTTCTTCTTCTATTATTTAGCATTGAAGAAAAAAAATATTTATTGATTCGAATATATCATGAGTATTTCAAGGAAAACAATTCTTCCTTATTCTTATAGAATCATTAAATTAATAAGAAACATGGTATATTAGTTGAGTTACATACTTTGGTTTCTGTGACATTTGGAATCATTTCAAAACCTTCAGAAAGGAGAAAACTTTTCTCAACAAAATAAACATTCGACAATGCATCTGAAAAGAACAAAAAATAAATTGTGGGTCATTTCGGAGTTAATTATAAAGTATTTTCTTCTTATTATGTAAGGTGGTAAAAGCAAATTTACGATTATAATTACACGATAGGACTCCTCGGGTTTCTTGACGCACTCGCCTTTCCTAAGACCGGGGCTAAATGTCTGTCAGATGCTATTGTTTATAGCTGACGGACTTGCAGCGAGGTGACAAACGCGGAACGAACTACCTAAAGGGATAGCTAGACAGTTCCATTAGCAGGATCAGAGCCAAAAATGGCTTCGCCTGCATTATTCATAGATCTCATGCAACTTCATGAGGTTCCCTGGACGGAGTGAAGCTAAGAGATTTCTGTTGTCACAGCGCATTGCCTTGTACACTTAATCCCCAGTAATTTATCCACAGCCTTTGTCAATATCACAGCACTTCGCCATTAGTGAGACACCACCTAAAAGAAACTTAATCTCTACTGCATTATATATACAAGAAACTGTCGAAATTTCTTAACCAAAACAAAAAAAAGAGTAAATTCCTTAATCTTTTTTTTCTTTCTAATCAAAGGTATTAACATTGTCTTTAATTTCATAAATTCTGTATTTATTTTCATCCCTCTTCCTTCATATTTGTTTATAGCAGTTGTAGGCTGTTCAGCAAGAGTATACTTGTCATTCAATAGACAACCATTTACTTAAAATTCCGATGTTTTCTCCTGTACGCTGAATTAGTGCTGATAATTCGTCAATTTTGAAATATACAAATAAATAAAAAATCAGCTAAAGAATTTTGAAACTCAAAGCAGTGAAAATATTTAGTTTGAGTTTTAGTTGAGTTACATACTTTGATTTCTGTGACATTTAGAATCATTTCAAACCTTCAGAAAGGAGAAAACTTTTCTCTTTTCTCAACAAAGAGAAAGCAGGAACATTATATTCCTCATCTTTATTGTTGATGAAACCCTGAGGCCATTATATTCGTCATCTTTCCTTAGATTGTTTGTTCGAAGGTAAAATTAATAATATAATTGAAATTAATCGCATCGTTCTATTCTTAAAACTAATCTACCTATTAAAATTATCCTAATTATATATGACTTAAATCAGTTCATCGAAATTTTGATACTCCCAGAAGTTATAAGGTGTAGGCGAGGTCTTTATACCCTATCTAGCGTTTGGAGACTGAGTTGGGTGTTCAATCTCCACCGGTAGCCAATCAGAGATAGCTTGCCCATGTCAATCACTAATTATAGGCAGCCACCAATGAAGAGGCTGGCAAACAAGTGCTACCATCTCTTGGTACCTAACCCTAAGGATATGTTACTGTTTGAAATAATGTCGATTTTCTTGAGTTTACGGGACGATAAACCCGAGTTTACCGGAGGAAAACCCCGCTTGCCCGTATCAGAGATCGACTAACTCGGAAATCGGCCGAAAATAGGCTTAGAAAAGTTCATCCAGTCGACTAGTCGACGACTGGACTTGAACTTAAGTCTAATTTCGAGCAACCAAGCGCAGAAGACGCAAGTGCCACTTCCACTGAGCTACACAGGCCTTTCCGTAGGACATTAAAACAGATAATTCTCAAAAACAGTTTAGCGAGGGAATACAATTCAGAGGGGGGGGGGAGTAACTTTTATTTTGATCCCATTTTGATATCTGCAAGATCAGAATTATACCATAAAACTTTAATTATTTTTTCTAAATTTTGAGACATTGACAGATGTCATAAATTAGATGATTAAAATTACGATTTTCGAAAATTCTAAAAGTATCTTAATAACATTTGAGCACTCAAAAATTATAAATAGCGTTTATTCAACACATGAACTATTTCCTTAAATTCCATATATAATTCCATTAATTTTACTAGAGGTAATGGAAAACAAAAATTGAAGAAGGTCTCTTGATGGGAATGATCATTCCCATGAAGCTATTTTTCGTGTTTATTTCGTGTTTATGATGAAGCTATTATACATTAGGTGCATTAAAGAGCAAGAGACTATTAGAAATATCATCTTGTTGATGGAATAATCTCCTTGTAACCTACAGACCGAGCTGCTCATTTATAATTATATCGGGATTATTCACTAGAAAACCATTAATCCTAAACTTTTCCTTCATTATTAAATTGCAATCATCGCAAAATCCTCACATGAAGGCATTATTGATGCCTAATTGTATGAAACGTAACATTTTCAGTCGTATTCTGAATCCTATTGGCAGTCTTTTGAGTCATTCAGATTCTTGATGATCGGGGCATAATCGTTGCTTCAGAAAGCGTTACTTATCCTAATTATTGGGTCATAATGATGGGCTATAACGATGTTCAATACTAGTAAACAATCTTCAAACAATTCTATAACTGTGATGTAAAAAGAGCTTCAATTCTTTTATACCAACCCGAAAGAATTATTGTTTCCAATATTTCTAGATTATATATCTCAATATAACAACCTCTTAAAGCGATTTCGGATGACAAACATGTGATAATATCGTCAGATCAAGTTTGCGAAGATCATGTAATAATGGACAATAGGATAAATTTTTCATTATTAATAGTCTCTTCGTTTTGGGATAGGCCAAGTAAATAACATGTTTAAAATATATGCATGTATCCTCATAGTAGACATCTCTCGCTATATTACATCATATACATTAAACTTAAGAGTCAGTTACAGAGATGAGACATTAAATTTCCATCTTTGAAAGATGCAAATATTTCACCTACCATTTAGGTAAATCGATAATTCTCGTATATGCACAAATTCTGGTAGAGATCGGATCAATGGCTCTAGAATACAAAACAAAACTAGGTTTTGTGATCATGTATGCGCTGTGACTATGTTTTCAAATAACCGCAGGACAAATTTCCTGGTGTATAATTAGCATAATTATACTTGCGATATTAGGCCAAAAAAACAAAATTTATTTAATGCCAATAAGCTAGAAATTTTATTTTGCAATATATAAGGGAACAAATTACTTTATCTTCATCATTGGTTAGTGGTATTGGGTCTTTAGAGACGATACTAATTATTAATAATAATAATAATAATAATAATAATAATAATAATAATAATAATAATAATAATAATAATAATAAAGTGTAAATTTTCTTAAAGGCAGTAGTTTGTTATCTTCAAAAGCAGGATGCTCTTGCTTCGAAGGTACCAGTGCAATTAGTAATATGTTGATTTTGGAATCCAGCGAGCGTGACACTGAAAACATTGGTCGCTATAAATATTTATATACACACATGTTTAAATCGTTTTAAAATCTTATCTTTAAAGTTATAGCAGTTACAGATTTATATAGAGTTATTAATCCAGCGTGTATGATGTGAATGTAATTTCAACATTCTCAAGACAAGCAATCCTTCAGGAAAAGTGATTAAATTTTGTTCGGTTAAACAGGAAAATTGCTGGAGAATACTCGGAATTTTACGCATAATAAATATGTAGCGGCCAGAGTAGCTGTGTAGAAATGGAGGTTGCATATCGTAGTATTCCTGAAGAAAGCCGTTCTCAGTTTGAATCTAGTCGTTCCCAAGTCGTTGGCAAAGACGAACGTTTTTTCCTCCTTTAAATTTGGGTTTATCGTCCGATAAATTCAAGAAAATCGACCGTCGAATTCACGGTATTCTAGGCAGATGGCCGTACTCGCTACCTCTCCTTACCGGATGGCGTTTATAACTAGTAATACTCTTGGGTCAACTTTCTCCGATTGGCTACCGGTGAAGATTGAAATTCTTCCTTCAATTTCCAAAAATTAGATGGAGTTAAAACGTCTTGCTTACTCCTTATTCGGAATAAAAGGTGTTTGCGGATTTATTATTATAAATATGGTTTTATAGTCTTAGTTGCTTCAGTTGTAACTGTAATCCATCAAATTCCAATTTATAGATACGTTGAAATTATTCACGAAAATGTAATTATGAGATGAATTCAATGGAAAAAAAAAAAGTTTTCTTCTTACCTAAATCCATAATGTAAGCAGTTCCCAATGTAAGTTTTCTGAGTAATATTAAGACAATTTCAGTGACTCTATATATATTAATAGAATTATCTCACCATTTCTTCATTTTTATGTTTGACAATGCATGACAGAACCACACAATAAGCAAAAATGGCTTTGTCGGTAAAAAGAAATCAAAGGTTTTTCGTGTACCATGATTTTATTTATTTTTTATTTTGTTAGCTATGTAAAAATAATAATTTCAGTTGACATTACTCATTTTTCAACGTACAAAATGAAATATTGTGATAATGTAGAAATTTTACATGTTCCAATTAGTTCATAGAATCAAAAAAACATTAAAAATAATTAAAAAATATATTGCGTTACCATTTTAATTATCTGTTATAATTAAAATATTATTTACAATTACGGTATTATTCCAAATTTGTGCCACGATTGCTGATTAAATTATTTTCTCTCTTTTTTTTAGGACCTCCTGTGTATGTTAGTGTTACTATGTTCATCCTCAGCATTAGCTCAGTGTCTGAAGTACTAATGGTAAATAATTTAATTCACTACTCTGTTAAAAGTGATGAAAAGTTTTTATATGTGTTTGAGTTTTTCTTGTATGTGTTTGCTTCTAGCTTCAACAGGGCTTTATTAACAGTAGACTAATATATTCCTTTATTAAAAGATATATTCAAGATTTTGGTTTGATGGTTAATATATTCATACAGATAGATAACTTGACTGTTCTCCGAAAGTGAATTGAAAACTTTTCGGATATTTCCTAGATTACATTGATTACATTTATGTATCCTAAGGGGATAAAAAGTATTATTTTCAAAATGACAGAGAAAGATTAATATTGATTGTCGTACCTTGCATGTGTGATTATAGTCTGAGACAGCTGGTAGAGTTTTCGTCCAAACAGTTGAACATGAACATCTAGTAGAGTTGAAAAATACCATAATAATTCTTATTCTAAGATTAAGAATTAATTAATGAATTATAGTTTTATTGAAGATTACATGGTATATGATAGTGTTTTTCTGTTAATATTTTACTTGAAGAAGTTTCGCTTAGAAAATAAATTAAAAAAAAAAAAACTACTTTTATTCATAAGTTTGGAATTTCTACATTTTCTAAGAACCAAGCCAAAAAAGAACTAGTGTTGTGGTTTTAATTACTAGTACATTTTAGTCAGTGTTAAGTAGAAACATGTACGATCATTTGTACGAATTCGCACTAGAATCCACCATATTATTTAAGAGAACATGCTTTTTCACATGTTTGTTCAATACATTCAGAGTTAGTGTAGTAGCAAAAAATAAGCAATCAAAACACTGTGGAAAAATATTTTTTCCGCTTTAGTGAAGTAATTCACTAGTAAATGTCATTGTAAATTCGTCTCTCATGAACAGAATTTCCCAATCCGATGCTCAACATAATTCTTCTAAAAATTAACGAAAAACATATCACTACATAATAAGAAATGCATGTTCTATTCATTAAATATTTTGTTAGAAATACTATTGCACGTGTTTACTACCAGCAAATTATTGAACTCGCCCGTGTATTTATAGAGGGAGACATAGAGTCTGGAATTATTCCGTCCAAAGCACTGGAAAGAAAAAGACCAAGCAAGAATTCCGAGGTCAGCATAAATTTGAATGACACTGCCAGAGAAAGGAAAATACGACTGCAATACATTCATTCCGATCTTTATAATGGCATGTTGTGTGTGTGTGTGTGTGTGTGTGTGTGTGTGTGTGAGAGAGAGAGAGAGAGAGAGAGAGAGAGAGAGAGAGAGAGAGAACGAAAGAGCAGCTACTAACATCAGTGAGCTAAGATGACAGTTAATAGGTTTGAGGGATATGTGAGAAAATCGACCAAATTAATCCTCTATATTTCTAGTAGAAATATAGATTCTATTCTTTTGGATACTGGTTTAAGACTCTAAAAATATGACATGAAAATATGAATACGAAGAAAGTATTTTCATAAAAATAATGTGTGTTCATCTCGTTTATTTCCCTCTGATATTACAGCACTTAGACAGAAAATTAAGTACATCCAAAAATGCAAACAGAACGTCTTGGAAAATATCATATAAGAGCTGCATTTAGTAAAGACGTACAAAAATCTAATGGAAAGTGCTGCAAATATTGACAATGGAAAATCGGGAACCAGAGGCAAGAATTCTCTTCACGACACTTCCCCATATAAACTCTAGACCCCATCAGTAATGGATTCAACCAGTTGATCATAATGAAAGCAGAAAGGTTTTCTTTTTCGTTCGCTTAATGTGCAATAATGGACCATTAACTATAGATTAGGAAAGTTTTTCGTCAAATTAATACGGAATTAATTAGAACCCTTAATCTGTTTCTCTATAAGTGCAGAAAACTGAATTCACAATGACAAAGACAATTGAAATAAGATTAATAAAAGTACCAAAATTAAATTAAATATATTTATATTATAATTTATTCGCATAAACTTATACTAATTTCATTGAGGGAGACGAAAATAAATAAACAAAAAAAAAACATTTGATGATATCATTTTGAAAGAACTTAGAACTTAAGTCGGAACACTTTCAACTCTTTGATAAAATACAGATATGAAAGGATTATAAGTTGTTTCTAAACTGCACTTCGTTCACCGTCCAGTAGGCCGAATGTTCGAATCCCGTCATAGGCATGAATGTTTGTGAATATCCTTAAGTGACCGATGAATTTCATCGTTAGGTGTGAGAACCACAGCTTCTCTTGTTGAAGCATTGATATGTCTTGAAAAAGTTTTATGTATGGTCTCCAGAGCAGGGTTTCCAGTTTATGTAAAAAAATATAAAATACAAATATAAAAATAATAATCGCTTAACCGTCACACGGTATTAATATCGTGAATTAGAATCACACAAAAACTAACCAACTAAAAAATGAAAACATCAAATACACATTTCTTGATGGATTATTTAGTGTCTGAAAGGTAGTGTTATATTTGGATTAGAAAACATAGAGCTATTTATGTAGTAAGTATATTGAAATTAATCAGAAATGACGGTAAATGAGCTCATATATATATATATATATATATATATATATATATCCAATGAACTGAGAGCTGGTCTCACATGAAAGATGAAATTCATCTCACTCCTAAAGAAAATCACAACCATCGACGCCCACAAAAGGATTCGAACCCGTGGCCTCTTAGTTGGAGAGGTGTGTACGTTAACCACTCGGCCAACCATTCTCAGTTGGATTGATGTTTGGAGACTGAGTTTCCCAGTCTTAATGTACACGCGTCAGGGACGCCAAGCATAATGATTACCATTAAGGAAAAGAAATCATCATCAGCTCAGATATATAATATTTTATTAACGTATGTTCTCTGACTAAGGCAGCATATCCTATATAAGGAAAGTGCACCAGTTGTGTACATTCTACAACAACAGAAGATTTGAGGTTCATTGCTTCCCTTTACACGCCATGTGTGTAAAGAATGTAATTCTGGGCAATTCTGACTATATGGACTCTTTACAATCTTTAATAGCACATTCGTGCAGCACTACAGACAAGACACTAGAGACAACTTAGTGTTGAAACGAGAATTTCAACACTAAGTTGAAATCCTCGTTTAATTTCAGACGATGAAATGGTAATTTTCACCGAAAGTTCCTTTAGGGTCTTATTTATATTGGGAGAGTTTTTACATAGTTACCTCAATGAGTACACAAACTATATATATATATATATATATATATATATATACGCATTTACGGGACATACGCATTTACGGGATACATACGTGGTCGTCTCGAAGTAATTTTAAATGAATACCAGTACATGAATTCGGTAATAAGCTTATTCTTCCATATGAAAATAGACATCTAGCATGGTAACCATTTAAAACAATTTTATGACGTTGTTCATAATGTAATGATTTTCATTCTTCCCAGATGCATTCGCTAGTTGCACATAACTATCTCTTTCTGAAAATCAGTTCAACATCACATTTCATTCGTTTAGAACTGTTTGTTATAGAACCTGAAAGTAGTATATAGTTATCTCGAGTGATTTTCCTAAATCAGAATACAGATGTTTGGGCTAGTGTATGTATAGGGTGAACCTATTTATCTAATCCCGATATTCTGAAGAAGTTATTACTGTTGTTGCCGATCGTATTGGTCAGAGAATAATATTTTTGCCGATCGTATTGGTCAGAGAATAATATTTTTGCACTTCATCCACAAAAATGGGTTCAAATTATAGTACAGCATGAGTTTGTGATAAAGTCATTTGAAACTGAAGATCTACAATTTTTGATCTCCGGTTGAGATCACTTCCACCTCACTTAATGGAATGAGGTTATAAGTTTCATGTATCACACAGAAGTGTTCTTGGATTATCTCTTGGTACTGAATGTGATAAGTTACCAACCCTTTGAACGTGGGACTGACCAACAGCATTATTAGATTTTAGTAAACACTGCATTTTAATGGATGCATTATAAAAGCTGCTAATCATTTGGCATATTCATATATGTAAATGTAATCGCTTAGAATGGGATGGGAAAGTTCTCGGAGTAGTAGTCTTTCACACTTTTTTGGAATGATTCGCAAGGATCATCCTTGAGAGAGAGAGAGAGAGAAATATTACTCCAGAAATATAAAATGTGTATTGTAAAAGATTTAAAACAGATTTTTTTATCGTCCAGTGTGAAAACAAACCAGTCTTAAGAGTCTCCATCACTCGGTTAGTATCGAATGACGTTTGGTTAGAAAGATGTGGGTTCGTATTCCATGTAGGTCACAAAGAAAGTTTAAGAGCTTTTCAGATAAAATGAGTCCATAAACGACAGGTAAGTTAATCAACTATAGTACGTTAGTACTGTACATGGGTAATGGGTTAGGTGTACATATACTGAAGGATTTCAATACTCTCTCTTCCAATGGACTCAGTACTGAGTGCGGAAATTATACACATACTGCAGACACCAGACGCCTGTGGGAAAGTGGGAAAAGTGAGTTGGTAAGAGATGGGTTATTAATCAATCTAGTTGTCATCCTCTGTATTGAGTTAAGTTTTGAGGGAGCTGTTAGGGTCCTCCACTCCTTAATGTGAGAGCAGTATTCACTAGCTTGGAGGATTTGTGATGTGTATAAGGTTAACAACTGTTCAGAGGTGAAGTTACGTCTTGATTGAACGAGAAATCCTACTTTTTTAGAAACGGGGGGACAATGGTTGTGATGTGTTTATGCCAGGAGAGACTTAATGTAAAGGTGATTCCAAGAAGAGAAAGTTCATGTTGTCTGGAAATCTGAATGTTATCAAAGGTAATACTGAGATAAAATGGTTCTTTTTTGTCAGAAATAAGGTGTTATCAGCAATTAGATGATTCATTCAAATTGACAAGGTTATCTGAACCCCACTGAAGAATGGCTTGGAGATCAGAATTTAGCGCAATGGTGGTCGATGTTCTGTAGGTTGAGGAGATTTGTGTAGAGTGAGGTTTATCAAATGAAAGAGAGGGGCGCAATGATTTGTCTTCTGCAAAACTAAGAATTGGGTTGGAGGTCAATTGAAGTAGATCATCATTAATACATAGAAGAAAGAGGGTTAGTGAGAGAACAGGACAGATCCTTGTGGAACCTCGGCATTAGTTGAATGGTGAGAGGATAAGGAAACATTCACCATCACACATAGTGTGCATACAGACAGAAAGCTGGCCATCCGATTGCAGAAGTCCTGGGACAGACCAAATGATCGGAGTTTGTTTAATTAGTCTTGATGACAGACCCAATGAAAAGCTTTGGAGATATCAAGTACCACTTGAGATTAACAAAACTTCTCCATGGCATTTGTTCGTAAATGGGTGATATATGTGAGTATATCTCCTGTTGATCGGCAGCGACGGAATCCATTCTAATGGTCATTAATTGATGGGTGCTCTCGAGTTAGTATAGGAGTTCGGAAGTGTTTTCTCCAATGAGGTAAAATACTTTTTCTTCATGGAATCTTGAAGAAAACCGGCCAGCACAACTACACTTGCCATTTACAGACATAATACACTGGTCTCATAGCCATAGTTGCTTAGGCCATTGAGGGAATTCAATATTTGGCCTCTAGAAGGGTCACGGATTATCTAATCCTTAATTGAAGTTCTAAGTATATTATTGATTACCAACTTTTTTCTTTGGTCAGATTAATAAGATGTTTCATTATTATTATTATTTTTGTTAAAAAAAAAAGTCATTTAGTGAGTATTGCGGAAATTTTTTGTCGAAGCCCTGACAGGCAACTTAAAACTTAAAAACAAAATAACAACATGTAGTTTCATTAAGGGAAATGATGTTATCACTTGGATCCATTCTGACTCTTTGTCTCCATCTTCAGTATAAGAACTATTTTTATGATCAGCCGCCAAAGACTATCACAGAACGATTGGTATGTGATGCATATTTTTTTGTGATACATGCATACTAGTTTTTTTTTTTTTTTTTTTTTAGTTTTTCTTATTCTTTTTCGAATTCTATCTATTATTTTAAGAATCTGTTGACAATATCTTACAATCTCACTTCCTTACAATATGGATCGATTTTCTATAAGCGCTTCAATAGTTAGTACTTAGCGCACGATTATGATATTAAATAAAATGCATATTCATAACTAATACTTTATTTTCACACTGAATACTTACAATCAGAGCGAAAAATATAAGCGTCATTCCTCCTCCATTATCCTGAATTGCTCGAATACGATATGGTATGCTATACGCTAAACATGTTTTGTGTAGGTTAAAAAAATTAGTTTTATAAAGGAATTTAAGTTCTGACTTTATGTAAGTCTTACCCACAGTAATAATTGGACGAGATAAATATTCATAAATCATTAAAATAAATTTATAAATTTATATTGCGATAAGAATATAATTAGAAAACTATTTCGGTCATCACTGCTATGCTTTTTGAAGATGATTTTTTTCTTCCTCTCTCTCTCTCTCTCTCGCTTCCTGTCTATCTTCCGCCCTTCATCTGGAGAATGTGATTTTAAATTTGTATTGAGGAGCAGATACGAATTATCTGTTATCTGAATTAATAATGTATTAATTAATGAATGAGATTAATAAAATTCGGACGCTTGAATAGACGTTCGAATTTTATTAATCTTATTTTATTTTATTAAAAAAAACGAAATTTACTCTTTTACAGGATTAAATATTGTGACATCTAAATGGTCTTATTTATAAAACTCTTTTTTAATACTTTTTTATTTTTTAATACTGAATGAAACCAACTTATAATCTGATTTTGCACTCTTTGCGATACCAACTTACTTCCATTTCTGTCTATTTTAGATAGTAACAGCAATGCACTGTCTCTTAATATTTTACTTTCTTTTATAATTTACGAGAACCAAATCGATATCTCTCGCTCTTCTTCCCTCCTACATTTCACTTAATGTTGTTTTACATCTTGACTCATGTAAGTAATGGACTTTTTTTTTTTTTTTTTTCGCACAACGCTTCAGAACAGAAGTGCGCATGGGGATGGTTTATCCTGACATCTACGCAAAGGCTTCGTACGTCATAAGATAACAAGTGAACCTAAGGTAGCTGCAGCAGCAAAAACTGCGCTGTGCCAGAAAAAAATAAAGAACTATAAAATATCCAAGCGTAGTGACGATACCTGTAATCCAAGATAGCGATGGTCGATTTTTAAAGACCATGCGCTTCGTTGATTTTAAAGTCCATTCCAAAAAAAAAAAAAAAATGGTAAGGAGCTGAGCGAGATCAAGTTAATCTTGGCACAGAACCGCACAACACACTATTTCTCCAGTATCAGGGTGGAGATCCGTGTAATTGAACTGTCATCCATCCATCCATCTATAATCCTATTACGTTACGGAACCAAACTCCTGTTAATGTATAGTGTGTGGACAGTTTTTCCCCATTAATTAATTATCAAATTTCTACCCAATCTAATTACTGTCCCCGATGTAAAGATATTTCTACAGGAAATTATTATATAAGAAATGCAAGCGAATAAAATATGCATTCGGATAACTACCTATCAATAGAAGTAAAATAATCTTTAAGACAACTAGAAATGATTTTTTTTTTATTAAAAATGAAAATCAGATTCATGACCAAGAGAAATCTCACGGAAAATTTGCAAGTTCTGTAAATAAAAAAATATACTGTCGCTCTGTGAGCAGCTTCGAAGATTAAATAATATTAATTTGCTATTTTTTTCATTATAAAGTATGAAACCAATATAGATAAGCAGTGAATCGAAAGTAAGTTGAAAGCTTTCTCATCCAACTTTAGTACTGTAGATGACTATGAAAGGCATGGTTCGTGTAATGAAAATTTAAGTTCATATATGTGGGCATTTTTTGTTTTACCAATTTAATAATATCAAAAAAAAAATAATCATTTCCCTTGAGGACAGAGAAGGTTCTTCCCTAGAAGATTTTGGTCATGAGAACAGTGTGCCATAAAGCTTCTTTTCTTTTATTCTGATATCGTCTTGGAGTATTCCCACATGGTGTCACATCTCTGTAGCATCTCATCAATTTGGTCTCTGTAGCTTAGTCCTGGCATGCCACTAGGTCTTGTCTCATCAGGGATTTTCTCAGTAATTCGCCGATCACTGTTTGTCTTGTCTTTTCCCTGAGTTGTCCTACCAAGTAAGCTTTGCCTTCGCTAGTAGTGAAGCTCTCTCTCTACGTTTTTTTTTTTTCTTTATATTTTTACTCGTTACTCTTTTCATACCTGGTAGCTTTTTTTAAGATCCTTATGAACATTAACTGTTGGTATGTATTACATTCCATTTCATTTTTGAATATTTTGTATTTATCCAGTAAGTTTCTTCTTTTTTTATTGAGTAATCTGCTGAGTTAATTGTGTAACTTGATAGTCGATAAGCTGAGATGTTTCCAAATTTCATATTGATGAACTATTCACATAAAAATGTAAGAAGAGAGATTAAAAAAGAAGATCACCCAACACAATGGCGAAATACACAATGCTGAAATAAATAATGACATATCTTGTATTTTGCAATGAAATCTATTATTATGTATAGTTTCAAATTTAGTCAGCATCTTTTACATTATTTAAACGATCGTCTCAACAACAAACAACAGAACTTTGAAAAAAATGTTCTGTTTTCGTGAGGGCTCACGCACTCACTCAAAGTGCGTGAACACACTCATTTTGTATGTGCTCACAAGTGAGTGTGTTCTGTGTGAGTTCGTGAACACTTTTTCAGTTCTCATTTAAAAGTTACATCTTTTATTAAAAAAGAAGGAACAAATTTTATAAAAAAAAAAGGAATCTAATCAATTTATGTAATTACATTAAGCAACTTATCTGAAACAAGATAATTTCCTGCATATGGAAAATGATTCCTTTTGTATTAGACGTGTGGGAGGATATATAAACAATTAAGTATAATTGTTTCAGTGAAATTAACTATTCGATCTTATAGATTAACAGGATAAAACGCAGATGGGAAATGAGCTATAATAAGTCAAAATACAAGTTAATATTATGAAGAATTTATTTCTCCTAATTTAATTTGGACTAATCCAGTGCAGCCTACAGTTACATAGTGAAGGAATCTCAAGTACATTTATCTACATCTGGAAATTAAAAGATTTTAGATTTTCCATTAATTAAATATTCTGTAAGGTGTATAAAAGCAAGGTTATGGTCTTGTCCCTAAATTACTTAACATCTACGAGGGAAGACCCATAAAGCTGTGCGCATATGCTTCCGCAATCTCTTATGTATCGTTATGCGATATTACTGAATGAGACATTCTAAAAAATCATTTGATTAAAAAGCAAGCGCTAGTTCCCTCTAGGAAGTGAAAAACCTTTACAAGGAGTTTTCAAACGATTTTTAATTATATAATCTCATATGAGGGAAAATATTACTTTGAAGCAAAATTTCGGGTTTTTGTACTACAAAATAGAATGGATGAGAATATACACAAAGTTAACATGAGATGATGCTAGTTTTTGGAGTTAGTATCTCAGCTGTAATTTCCTCTAATTAAAATAAAAATAAATAAGTAAAAATAATAAAATAATAATAAAAAAACGTTACGGCTTGCATAGTCATAAATGATAATAACTGAAGTCAATGATAGTAAATATTAGATTAGTAAAATATTCATCCAGAATTCATAAATTGATAATTTTAGATTGCGATTTTTACTCAAATAATCGACTACGTTTGTTTCCCTCATTATTTTGATAATGATATCCATTTCTGTGGGTCACTTATGGATTTTGCATTGAGTGTAAAAATATTAACCTGTGTTTATTTTCCTACGTATTCTTTATTTTAACTGAATGGCTAAAAAAAAATACTTTATAAGTTATGCATAAAATAAAAAGAAGAAATTGGGATTTATAAATTTTTTCTTTTATTTCATTTTCTATTTTTTGTTATAAATTAACGATTCCACATCTTTAGTCGGAATCGCTAATTTTTCCTGAATTGACTATTTATCTGTTTTTTAAGTGATGCAACGATAGTTTCTCTGTAAAACATCGATAGTAACCTTCTATTAAGCTGCTGTCTAGTGTTTATAATACCTTCTTAGAATTTCTCGGAAGTCTGGTACTCTCTACACTGGCATCCTTGGGAAATAATCTCAATGATAGGACAAGATATGAACCTTCAAGTTCTGGTTTTAGTCATTATTGTTTCAGATAATCTGAGTGCAATTAATTCACTTTGAAAGATTCGAAGAATGTGCAGTAAAGATATCCAAAAAACTCACTATACTTTTCTTAACAAATTACATATAATAATTTCATACGAAGCGGTGGTAAATAGAACTATTTTGATCCACTAGAGTTTAAGTATAAATTAGTGCTGTTGGGACGAATATTTTCTCCTTGACCATTACATTTTACCAATGGCTTCAACGTGCTATTCACATGAAAACATGCCATTTTTTTCTTTGTTGGTACAGAACCATACAGAGAGCTTAAACCGGTATAAATTTAAGATTCATTTTCTCCTTATTTAGACTGCATGAAGATGTTTCCGATTTTGGTAAATCTCAAATACTTAGAATGAACATTGAAATTTGAAAATATTTCTGTTTCATAGAGAAAAGCTTTTGTTTCTCTCTCTCTTTTATTTTTTTAAACGAGTCAAACAAATAATTCTGCAAATTTTGGTGGTATAAATGTCTACTTACTAAGTACTTGTCCGTGCATGTAGCTGCAATGCCTTAGTGAACTTCCTCGAAAATCATGGAATAAATTAAATCTTAACTCTATTTGTTAGGGGAAAAGGTAGGGTGTGAAACCCTACCTTTCCCCCTATAATTTCCAATATGTGGACCGGTGTGAAACCGCTCCGCATATTGGAGGTCTGAAGTGGCCTAAAAAAGTTCAATGTTTAGTCTCTTGACAAGATCTCCGAATTATTTAAAAAATAAATCAAAATCCAAATAAATATATAAAATTGATAAAAAAAAACTATAGTTAGCCAATCCTTAAAATGTACTATTAATTTGTTAATAACTTTTCGTAGGTGGGAGCAATATATATAAAACAAATCTTGGTACAGAAACAGCAAAACATACGTTCATCTCAGGTCTCACGCCCAGTCCTGTGTTAGACTCTTGGGGATTTTTCTCGATCTGATAGACATTTATCACTTGTAGTAATATCAATTTTTTTTTATCAATAAATAGTTGCAGTATGTAAAGATCACGACAATAAAAATAGATAAACTAGAAAGTTCCCGCAAATGTTTTAGGCTGTAGGAAACCTTTATTTTTTTCTGCAATATTTTCACAAAAGAAAAAAAAAAACTCTCTCGCTTTCTTTTTGTTCGTACCACATCGTCAGAATTGCAACATGAAGAGACATGTAGATAACAACAGACTGAATATGAATCCTACTTCAATAATGAATTAGGAATTCACAAATATAAATGAATCCTACTTTATTATTGTTTGTGAATACGTTTAGGTGATTATTCTCACTGCAGTGCGAGGAACCCTCAACTTATAACTTATTCTACACATGAATTTATTAAAAAAACGTTCCATATTTGCTATCTAATGTTGGATTTATGGATTGTCTATCCTTCAGTAGACTAATGTTATTATAAGACTGTATCTCTACAGCAAAAATTACTCTACATTTCTCATTTATCAACTGGACCGAGTGTCAGTGTGCCTGCTCTCGAGCTAACACGTGTGGATTTGAATCCCAGTGTAGGCATAGATGTGAAAATCTTTACGTGTTAGACGTTTGATGTTTGCCCCGATGTGAGACTACCACCCTATATAGTTAGGTATGAGATGAATTGAAAAATACTGGTATCTAGATTAAGGGTGTGGTATTATCTAACCGTTATCCCACCCACGATAGTAATACACGTCACCACCTATGGTACTAGAGTGTATACTAATACACTCTCGTACCGTAGGTGGAACTAATCCTCTCAATGTATTAGAGTACTTCTTTCAGGTGAAATGTAGCAAGCCTATTATGCCACTCAGTGGGATAAGCTTAGCACTTTTTGTTGGAAGAGAGGATCAGGGCCTTCACCAAATTAGATCGCACCCTGAGGCAAACAATTAAATATCGCCCCTGATGGATTATAAAACAAAAATATAAGATTATTATCCAATTGCTATTTTGCTTTTATTACTAGAGAAACATTAATGCAAAACGATTACATAATAATATTAATTAAATGACTGCTCTACGGGGATATCGCTCAATAAAATGTTTATAAGCTCTTCTAAATTTAAATTATAATCTATGTCTGCCTCTATTGATATAGTTGCTCAATCAATCTTTTTTGGGTCATTGCTGTTTTCAAATAATTTTTATTCAGTTTAAACTTGGAAAAACTTCTTTCTGCACTTACTACGCTTAGCGCAGCGATGGCGCCTACCGCAATATGGCTGAACGAGCGCCCTTATTAAGCCGCGCCGTGAGGCAGGATGTCTCTATGCTACACCCTGTCGATGTTAATGGGGAGGATGATTCACATACAAAAACCATTAAAGCGTTCAATGTGTTTATGCAAAAGTTTGGGATGCACACAGCTTATCCTCTCACACGCATTATGTAAATTTGGAATACGGTATTTACACAATATAAAGCAAAACAAACATGAACTCAGACTGATATTACAAGAAATGTTCTGAAAACTTATATATTTACACCATAATATTGTTTTAATTTCTCCGTAAGTCTAGCATGTCCTTAGTCTATTGGGAATTTACTTAGATAGGTTTCTGAAACATGGTTACAAGTTGACCACAATATAAAATAAATTATTTCACAGTTTATTCGAATATACATAAAATGAGTACGATAACTGGTGAAGAATCTATACGCGATAGGGAAATTTTCTGTCCAACATTTAGATTACTAAATGACAGCTAAACTTCATCGTCCCATGAACCAAGTAGGTTTATGTAAATTGCCTTAACGAAAAAGAAAAGGTGAAAAATCTCGTCCTTTTATTGCAAACTAGTGTGAGATATTCGGTCTGTATAATGTACTCCGCATTTTAGCACAAAACAAACAAAAAGATTTATATGTTAAATATACTTCAGGAAGCAAAGTTTTTCAGAAGCTTATTACACGGTAGTAGTCAAGTCAACAGGATATCGCCCACTCTCGATTGCTAATGATATGCAGCTGCCATCTAGTGTAAGTGTTTAGCGGCAATTCACGATTGTGAATGTCACATCTCATCTAAGAACACGAAGAGGCAGTAAAGGTCTATTACGTCATCATGTCCCATTAACTCTTGGGCTTATCTCTTTAAGCGAATAAACGATGTTTTCGTGACTATATATTACGGTAGACAGGATTAGATGCAGCACACAAAAAGGTTTACTGTAACAAAATACTCGGTGTTTGTTATGCAGTACAAGAATGCATTAGGGAACACAAACCCATTCTCTTTTCTGGGGGATTAGAAATGGCGTTTTCAGTGCAGAAATGAAACATAGAAGCTATAAAACCGACATGTCGGCACTAAAAATAAGTTTTCCTTTGAGTATTAAAAAGCAGAAATTATAATAAGAGAACGTTTTTATTTCTTTTCTTTATTTATGCAATTATTTTTTCCTAATCATTGTATGGATAGCTAGGATAAAGATTTTTTTTCCCTAATAAAATATCTATTAAACGCAACAAACAAGGTACGCATCTTCGCTTAATAATACTCAATCCAACTGAGGTATTTAGAAACAATCGTGAAACAGATTTTTTTTCATGATTAAAATAATCGAAAAGAACTGTTAATGCCATAAAGCTCCTTTATTCAATATATCGCAAAATAATATATTCGAGAAAATATAAATGAGAATTATTATTGCTTTATATTTTAATGGTTCACATCGTTGAACACGTCAAATAAATAATTTCAGTTGACGTGTTCGATAGTTTTGTCTAAGTAGAAAAGTTTCTTATTTTAGGTGTACCGAAGCATATGCAGTACGCCTGGAAAGAAACTTATCACAAAATATTGTATTTATTTTTGCAGATTTAAACAATGCAAATGATTCCCATCAACTGTGATTACATAAAATAAATGTCACGTAATCTACCTACCATTCAAGGATTTTCCATATGAGGAGGTTTTAATTCCAGGTGATCAGCAGCAGTTTGAACTTAAATTCTAAATCGGTAGAAAAATATACCTTATCTGTGTTTATTTCAAACGAATCACTAGGCAAATTTCAACCTCTGCTGATCCAGGTTTCATTAATAGATTGTTCTTTTCAATCTACACAGAAAATATTTCTAATTTCCTCTACATGTTTTTTTGAGTTAATTGTAACTATAGATTAAGCTAATTTGATGGAAATGTAATTTAGTGCATTATTCTGAACTAGTTCAACTTAATCTGAAATTTACTACGGTCCAATTCAAGTTAAATTTGATGTCTGGTCGACTGCATGCAGACATCTGAATTTCATCTCTGACCGAGTAATGTTAAAGTTTTTTTTTTTTTTATTTTTAAAATATGCACGGATGTTTAATTCAAGTTTCTGAATCAAAACATTTTTTCCTTAGAAAGCACATATTGTTCATTATGAGATATCAATAATATGAGATGCAAAGTGAATTAACGCCAATCAAAGGATTGTAGTTGGCTAGCCAATCCCTTCATTCAGTCTAGACATATTTTACTGCAGTACGCCATAGAAATTGTAGTATTGTTGGTATAACAACCGAGTATTGGCCTAATTTGCCATTGATGTGTCATCATGTTGGCTATTATGCATGAAGACTACAGTTATGCATCATGTTATTGCTTCTATGCTACTGAATGTTTGCATTAAGCAAATTACGCCATTACAAACCTTAATAATGGCACTTTGGATTAGAGTTGGCCCATCACGCACGTGCCTATGCTTGACAAGTTTCATTGTTCTATTGTGGATGCCTTTCTATAGCGGTAGTGTGAAGTGTAACAATTTTCTGTATAGATTTGTAGACAGTCGCACTGTGCATGTCTGTGTATTATTTAGAAATAAAATATTCCTAAAATGTATTCTGGAAGTCAGACAAAATATATATGGTAGAGCTGAGATTTGAGAAACAAAATGTGGATTTTTGAAGTTGGAAATTTGGAATATTTGGCATATACACTATAAGTGGACTTACCCATATACTATAGGTTTTCTATAATGTTTATCCTTAGTTTCTCAGTATTCTAAACATCTAGGAGAATTGCTCATAATCCAATTTACAAAACGCATTTAGCTCGGGATAAGCTACTGTTATAATAGTGATTTCTCCCTCTATCCTGCCTTAAGGGAATAGTGTATTTCGTCTGTTAGCCCAAGGCGTAAATGAAATCAGAATGACACAAATTAGGATAACATGCAGGCTATTCTAACTTCCTAGAAAAGCGGGAAGAGTTATTTTCACTTGTGTATGTATTGGAGTCATAAATAAAACTGCTTTTGTCTTATCGCCTGTGATTTGAACTGAAATTAATAAACGTGAATTTAAATCGATCCTATTAAATGATTAGAAGAATCCGAAGCGAAAGTTTATGAAACTGTCTGCGTATATATAAAGAATACATAAATTATAAAGAAGTCCAAAATAACAAGAAAATGATTTTATCATTAGTATTGTTGTCAGTGGAGTAGGGCTTTTTTCTATATTAGTTCCATTTTCTTTATTTTTGTTTCTTATGCTGCAGTTAATGATTCTTATATAAATTAATTACCATTTAAGAGAGATTTAGTTTTCATTTTAAAATTTATGGAATACTGAGACTTCTGAATGGGAGAACCGGTAAAATTCTTTCGTTCTCAATGCAGAAAAAGAAATAGTAAAGACAATTTTTTCGGTGGCATAAAAAGGTTACCACTTGGAAATTTTTTTCTATTCATATGTATAGCACATTCGCATTTTTATAAAGGTGAAAAATGCATAGAAAAATACTTGCCGTGTCAGAATGATTGATGATGAATATATTAAATACGTATTTTACATATTTATATTGCATATCTCCTTCAGTCAAAGAAAGTATAATTAAAGTGTAATCTACTCTCAGAAAGAAATCTAAACTTGAAATATTCTTTCAAGGTAATAATCATTACGAAACAGCGTTAGCATTTAGATATCCCTAGTCAAGTAAATATTACATTTAAATTTAAATGTAAAATTAAGCTGTATTACGTATGAGCAGTTATTACACCCACACAACACGTGCTACCCCTCCCTGCACACCAAATTTAACTATACTATAGAACTATAGTACATGAGATTAAGCTAAAGATTAGTGAAATTATGCGAATTAATCGCATTAAATTTAGTGATATAAATTCCATTTCTATTTCAAGTCTTGTGAGCTATTTCAGATCAATTTCTTCGAGATAATCTTGTAAATTATTTATTTTACAGCACTAATGAAAGAGAGAGTGCTGTATATTGCAAGTTGTAAGGTGTGTGTGTGTGTGGGTGGGGGGGGGTGACGACATTTTTCATGTAAATTCCACTCACGAAAGACATATATAGTCTAGAACTAATCAGTACTAGTACCGTAAGTCGGCTAAGAATTTCCCAATTTACGCTCACGCGTAGCCTACACATTTCACCGTGTAAGCATTCAGAACCAAAATCCTACGGAATACGTTGGTTACTCTTTATTCCTAGAGGTGTCTTATGTCTGTAGCAGCGTGTGTTCACGGGGCCGGCTCTCCTGTTCTGGGGGGACGAAAAACCCGAGTTTCCGCATGAGACCTATTAACTCGCCGGCTAAGAATGATTAAATTAAATATTTCATCGCATTTGTTAAAAACTAATATTGAAGAAGACGTCGCGAACTGGTTTCTATAGCTGAAAAAAAAATCATGACGAAGAAGAAAACTCCAAGCATAGCGTATAATACTGAGAGATGAAAGAAATACTAATATGGAAATTATAAATGAGGAGAACTGTCGAAATAATCCAGTTCAAACTTAATTGTTTTTCATCTTCTTCTTCTGCAGCTTCTCCCACTTAAGTGGGGTCACTGTTGATGATGAGTCTCCTCCACATCCTCCTGTCTTGGGCTGTCACCACATCCAAGTTCTTCATCCTCAAGTCCTCTTCTACCAGCTCCCTCCATCTCTTCTTTGGCCGCCCAAGCTTCCTCCTTCCTTACATATCCATCTGCATGACCCTTCTTCCCACATATTCGTCCTCCTTCCTCATCACATGACCAAACCATCTCAACCTTGCCTCCTGTATCTTCACTCCTAAGTTCGTAACTTTCACTGTTCCCCTCACATAGTCATTTCTCAGACGATCCTTTCTGATCACACCGCACATCCACCTAAGCATTCTCATCTCTGCTACTTCCATCCTGCTGATGTTATTTTTCCTCAGGGCCACAGTTTCCATAGCATACGTCATAGCTGGCCTCACTACTGTCCTATAGATTTTGCCTTTCATGATCGGCACCCTTTTATCGCATAACACTCCAGCCATCTCCTTCCAGTTCCTCCAACCCGCTTGTATCCTGCATCCCACTTCCTTCTCAGCCCCTCCATCCTCTTCCACTGTTGAACCTAAGTATCTAAAGTCCCTCACTTTCCTGATGACATTTGCTTACAGCTCCAGATCTGTCTCCTGGTTGCAGCCCACTGTGCAACACATACTCTGTCTTACTTCTGCTCAGTCTCATACCTCTCTCTTCCAGTACTTTTCTCCATCTTTCCAGTTTAGTTCCCACTTCTTCTCTTGACTCTGCACACAGAAAGATGTCACCTGCATACAACATTGTCCAAGGAGCATCTTCTCTCACCTCCTCCGTTACCACCTCCATCACAATATTAAACAGAAACGGACTTAATGCTGACCCTTGATGCAAGCCAACTGTTACTTGAAAACTTTATGTCTGTCCCAGACAGGTCCGAACTCTTGTCTTCACATTTCTGTACATCTCCCTCACCAACCTGACATATTTCTCCGGTACCTTCTTCTCCCTCTGGCACCCTATCGTATGCTTTCTTCAGATCAATAAATGCCAGATGTAGCTCCCGTTGTTTCTCTCGAAACTTTTCCATCATCTGCCGTAACCCAAAGATAACATCAGTTGTTGATCTACCAGACATGAAGCCAAATTGTTCCTTTGCAATCTCCACTTCCTTCCTCAATCTTCCATCAAGAACCCTTTCTAGGATTTTCATTCTGTGGGACATCAACTTTATTCCTCTGTAATTCTTACAGTCTTGTGCATCCCCTTTACCCTTGTAGATGGGGACAAGAGTACTCTCCCTCTATTCCTCGGGTATATTTTCCTGTTGGCAAACTTTCATGAATAGGTCCCACAGCAGGTCAATTCCCTCTTCCCCCAGTGCCTTCCATGCCTCCACTGGAATCCTGTCGGGGCCCACCGATTTTCCATTCCTCATCCTCTTCATGGCTTCCGTCACTTCCACTCTGCTGATGTGCACCATCCCCTCAGAAGGCTGCCCATCTTCTCTGTGAGTCCTTGCATTTTCCTCATTCAAAAGCCCTCAAAGTATAATTTCTATCTGTTTCTTATGTCCACATCCCTCCATAATACTCTTCCTTCAGCGTCTTTGATCTGCATCACATGTAAGATGTCCTTTGCTGCTTTATTTCTACATTTCGCTAGTTGGTAAATTTTTCTCTGTCCTTCCTTTGTTTTTAATTGATCATACAGATCTTAATATGCCATGGCCTTCGCCTGTGCCACAACTCTCTTGGCTTCTTGCTTTCTCTCTCTGTACACCTCTCTATCCTCTTCCACTCTTGACTCATCCCGCTTCTGCTTTGCCTTCCTCTTAGCTGTCGCTGCCATTTGTACATTATTATTCCACCACCAACCCTCCTTCTGCTCTCTAATCTTTCCAGATGGCTCACCAAGCACCTAGATTGGACAGCTCAAGATTACTTTTGAATTATGTTTCCATCAATCTTGTACACTTTCCAGTCCATCCGAAATCCTCTCTAACACCCTCCCTAAAACGATTCCTCAAATTCTCTTCTTTTAAGCGAAACCACTTAATTGTCTTCATCCTATGGCTTCCAGAGGTTCTTATCTTCGAATCTTATTTTAAAGTCTGCGGACAGCAGTCGATGTTGCTGTTCCACTTGATCTGTTGGAATTACTTTACAATTTGTCGCAACCTTAAGACGTTTTCTTCTAGTCAAAATATAATCAATTTGTGAACTGTTGTTACCACTCCTAAATGTTATCAAATGTTCTTCCCTCTTGTAGAAAAACGAGTTCACAATTGCCAGATCAAATGCTACTGCAAAGTCCACAATCCTCTTTCCTTCCTGGTTCATCATTCCCACTCCGTGGCCACCATGCACCCTTTCACAGTCTCTATTCTGTCTCCCTGTGTGTCCGTTCAAGTCTCTTCCGACAATCACCATCTCGTTTTCTTCCGGTTCCCTCATTTCTTCATCTAACACGTTCCGGAACTCATCTTTCTCCTCTGCTGTACAGCCAACTTGCGGGGCATATACACATAATACGACCACCCGCTCTTCTCCAAGACCCAATTTCATTCGCATGATCCTGTTGTTCCTTCTACGGACTTCCAGTACTTCGCCCTTCATTCTTCCACACACCACAATTCCGGCACCATTCTTCCCTCTTTATTCGCTCCAGAGTAGAACAATTTATATCCATCTCCCAGTTTCTTTGCCTTTTCCCCCTTCCACCTTGTCTCCTGCACACATAAAATGCCCAACTTCCTCTTCTTCATCATGTCTGCCACCTCTCTTTCCCCTTCTCATGCTTCAAACATTCAGTGTTCCACTCGCAACATCATCTCCACCTGCTGGGCTCGCTTCTTAAACCGCACCCGCCCTTGATGCGGTAGCCCTCGTCCACTTCTCGCAGCTGTAGGGCGATGTGGCTGCGCGTCGCTTAAGGGGTACATCCTAGCCCTTATATCATTTTCTCTTTGACTCATGTCATAGCTAGACCTGACAGTGAAGTTTTACGACCGGATGCCCTTCCTGACATCAACCCTCGCCATTTATCCGGGCTTGGGACCTGCACCTATTGAGGCTAGCTTGCCTCCTTCGGTGGCTGCATAAGACGAAATGACTTAGCAAGATAGGAAAGATTCAACCCTAGCCCTCGAATACTCTAATAGCATCAGGGGAGAGGAGCAAGGAGAGGAGAAAGAAGCAAAGAAAGAAGGGGAGGGACCAGTCTATAGAATAATATAATATATGTATATTACATGAAGTAAGGCAAGGTCCAGCATCAGGTACCTCGGGTTTGTCATACCCGTATTCACTAAAGTGAGCCCTTGAGGTTTTGATTGTTTTTCATATTGTTGACATTTCTTTCAATATCTCCTCTTGTTTGAACAATTTCGTAGTGTTCAAAACTGAGCCACCGCTTTAAAGTTTATTGTGTATTGTTTAGTTTAGGAATGAAAAAAAAAAAGCTTTTTAAAATTTTTATTAAGGTGAGTTTAAAACTTTTATTATACTTTTTAGTTTTACGAATGTTTTTTTTTTTCAAATAAAGTTGAATATGCTAAGTTATCTAGTGTTATTTAAATAAAAAGTAAAGAAATTCCGATATGCGAAACACAGCATGTTAAAATCACTTCCTGAATAATACCTTTTAAGAAAAGCCATCAGAAAGAAAAAGCTTCATCACGGCTAGCCACCCATTTCATGGTCAGATTGCCAGATGAAGAGATTTCCTTCCATGTATGGATCAGTAATTTGAACGCAAGCACTTGGAAAACGGTAGTACGTGGTTAAAGAATTGACGTCCACAGTTCTCTTCTTGGTGGTTGTACACGAAAAAAAAAAGGTCGTGTCTACTGTTAAAGGAAACCAAACTCTATGATTTTATTTAACTGGTCGATGAGAATAGCATTCTTTTCTTTCCGATTATTTTTCCAAGATGAAAAGTAAATGTTTGAAATGTCGCAATGCTCAAATGAACGTCAAATGACGTTCGCTTAAATGACGTCTTTATATGCACAACACTAGAAAAAGAGAAGGGATTTTATATGGTGTTACGTATATAGTGTAATGTTTAAAATTATAAATTAAAATGTGAATTTTATAAATCCTGGTTGGTTAACTTTGTCCTCGTTCTCAATAGATGCTTAAGTTGTTCATCTAGGACAAGATTTCTCTCATTGTATTTCAATATTAATATTTTTTTCGAAATGCTTCCGTAGTTCAATCGGTTTCAAAGAAGCATTTCGAATGTAAAGTCCTGGGTACCAGTTCGGTGTATGACGCGAAGAACCTTTATCAGCACCTTTTGGACTAAAAAGTGAATTAACAGGTCTTATACGAAAGTAGGATGGTTCCACCTCGGGAAACTGTTTTTTTTTTTTTTACAATATGGCCAGGAGAACATACTTAATCTGCACAAAATTGTATACTTATGCTTAAATCAAACCACTTTATCCAAAAAGTAGAGTTAACGGAAGTCGTTCTGAGGCAGATCGTAGGCTCTAAGGGCCTAAATATACCATAAAGTATCATTCATATCTCCATTATAATATTACATTTCCATTACATACGACAAAATATTGTCTGCAAATATACTGTATTTAAATTTACAAAATTAAATTACGAGTGTTGGGTATTTTTTATTTTTTTATTTTTTTAAATCTTTAATGGATGCAAAGTACATATTCGAATTCTTCAGTTTCTTTTCGTTTTTCAGAATGTGGATAATATTGAGTGTCATTCAGGCCCTAATTAAAATATTTCAAAAACACAAAAATAAAATGCTAACATCCTCCCTCAGGTATTTGATAAGTTGTGGCGATATCGCATAACTGTTAACTGTATGCCAGAGCATGTCTAAGTTGAATCCTCTCTATGGTGCGAGAAACAAACCATTATAAGTACTGTTTCAGCATAAAGTGAACCAGAAATACATAAATCACTAGCCTTATATCTTTCGTTCGCCTGGTCTTAAATCAGACTAAACGAAAGTGATGACGGGTATTACCGAAGCCTTCTTTATTTGAAAGCACATTGAATGAACTGATGAATGAATGAATGTTAGAGATGATACGGTAATGGCCGCTCTCGGGAATGAGCGCTATAATGACACAACGTTAAACGAGGTAGTGTTAAGCAGCATGTTATTGTATATGAGACTACGTTTATTCTCAAAAAAAAAAAAAAAAAAAAAATGTGGCAACACTCAACCGAATCGATGAACTTTGACATATAAATGGCTGGGTCTGAATTCGGACCATGCTAGTAAATATCTCTTAGAATGAAATATTCATTGAATTAACGCCAATTTATTAACTTTATTTTAAGTCGTATAGTGGACGGGATATTAGTTTTTGTAAGCGCATTGCATCCAAATACTCTCACATGAAATCTGTCCATGCTACTGCTGCTACATTTATCAGAATCTACCATAGAGATACTTATCCCTGAAAGTTGAAATCGATTTCAGTGAATCGTGTTTACTTCTACGAGTAACTAGATACATTAATAGTTAAAATGCATACACAAGAATGCACATCACTGATAAAATAACTTTTATTAAACCAAGCCTGTGTAGCATATGCTCAGTTGATGAATGATTTTGTTTCTTGCAAGATAATGGCTAAAAACCTTGAGCCAGCACACTACTGATATATTAAAAATTTCATACTCGCCAAATGCAAAAATTGCAAAGTTATATTTAGAAACAACTCTGTCCTGTTGATATCTGTGCCTGGCATCCGTTTTCTTTACTTTCCTGATTGGAAAATTTGTTCTTTTAAGGAAACTACACTGTGTGTTTGAAGGATATATTCTTTAAACTTTTGGACACAGCCTGTTGCTTAGTAACTACAGTAATTTTTTATCCACCTCTTCTGTTTTGAATTTTGATACAATCCTTTGTGAACACAATGCAGAAGGAGGACCGAAAATCTAATGACTGGGGAGAGTTTAAATTTTTCACTCACAGACGATTCACTGCAATGACCTACGATGTTAACTCTCAAATAATGATTTTATTTCGTTCTGAATCATGACATAAGTATAGTCAGACAAAATAAGATTAATGACCAGAAAATTGGAAACTTTTCCCTTTGCCTTCATATTTCGAATAAAATATGTTAAATTATGGATTCAATTTAAATAGTTCCATGTTATCTGTGAGATATTAAAATAATGCTTACCTAAGCAAAAATGCACACTTTGTCCGTAAGGACGGCACTTAACGGACTATAATCGGTTACCATTTAATGCACAAAAACAGAATTGTGATGTCCAAGTGCATTGGAGAAAAAATCAGGTACTATAGGCTACTAGTCAGTCAAGTAGAAAACTGAAACAAATAAGTAGTACTGCTAGTGATATGACTAGAAAAAAATTGTTGGCAGATCCACGTATACAAGTCTATGCTTTTAGTATTTCTACTACGAGAAAAGAATGAAAGGACGAATTCTTCGAACCTCCCCCCCCCCCTCGAACAACGTACAATCTACAGATGACAAAACAACGTTTCATCATCCGCTGAACGCCATCTCCGTAATGCTCTCATAGCGCTCCCTCCATTCATAGATATCATGGAACTGATCCATTGATATTTCTGAACATATTCGTTTTGACAGATTATGAATCATTCATAATTTGTGGACATGACGATGAAATTAATGATCTTCCCTTTCTACTCGATTCTGGGATTTCAGCATAGAAGACAATATTTGTAGCATTAAAGTATAGTAGAAGGATGTTGATTGCACCATCCTCGTTAGCACTACAGCTTACTTACATTATCTAAGATATATTTCAGGTTAATCCATCCCTCCTGTGCTGCCGAGTTCATTATTTTCAATTATCCTTTATTTTAAATTGAATTTGAGGCATTTGGAGAAGCTATCCTAATTAATTTTCATGATTCAATTATTTTATGAATATTTAATTTTGTTTCTTGTACTTAATTGACTTCTGCATCAATGATGGTAATTCGTACGTCTTTCATGTGTGGATCGGTCATATTTTAATAATAGTACATAATCACCAAGAGGAGTTAGAGGAGCTAATAAGCGGCTTCACTTGTATTTTAATAAGAGTGTGGAAATGGGTAGTCATACAAATATAAGCCAAATTGGGAAGAAGAATTCTGGTTTATTATCATTTTGATACATCTTGATTATGATGATGATGATATAACTTCTTTGATTAACACAGTCATCAGATTTATATATCCAATAAGGTAGATATGTTAAGTCATTCTAATATTTGTTACTAAAACAATATCGGGGCCATCCTCGCACTTGCATTTTTAAAAGAAATGTAATGAAACTAACAATAAATATTTTACAAAACCAAAGTTTAGTTTGAGTAATTTTCAATTCTCTGTGAAAGAACTGTTACCCCATTCGTTATTGAAAGGGAAACAAATTCAGAATTCCTTCAATAACGAGAACTGCTCATATTTCAAATTTCAGAAATTTTCGTTATCCTACTGGAGTGAGCACAGTGATATGGTAGGCTTTTCTCATACGCAACTTGGATAGGTTCTCACAGAACAGATTACTGTGTTTGTAAATACAGTGGAAAATGCATCGTTTAGAGCCTTTAGTATCTAAATTAGAGTTTAGATAGTAAAGGCTCTGTGGAAGGCTACAGATCATATTGGCCAAGAAAGATTAAAAAGAAAGTGTCAGTAATTTTCATGGATAAAAACTTTGGAATTCATTAAGCTTCTTTTAAAATTAAAGGCAAAAATTAACATGCAGTGTTATCCCAGCGCTAAAGACAGTCATTAAAACATTGTATTAGATAAATTAAAACATAAATAGAAATTAAGTAAAACAACAAAAACAATGAAATTTTATTGAGTTATTTTTATTAAAGTCAGTAACTAAAGTATATTTTAGAATCGTATTGGACTGCCTCTAAAATCCCACAGCCTCCCGAGGCTCCTACCTGAATGAAGTGGAACTGTCCATAAAATCTCCTGTCTTCTTTCTATTTTCCAAAAAATGTACACACAACAGCTGACCATGTGTACGAGTACATTCTGATATGTATATGTATTCTCACATTAATCCAATGATGCGGTAATCGCCACTGTTGGGAATTACTGGACATGACCGCTATGACAAACGTTGTAAACAACTGGGTATGGTTAAGTGAGTATTGATGTATATAAAATCGCATTTACCTGCATTCTCGTTATAAAAAAAGATTTTGTGTTGTTGGCTATCGTACACTTTTAACATTTAAAAGATTGCAGCTCATTTTAAGCACATCCTAATTACGTAGATGTCCTAAAGTAATATGATGCTGTTTTCAATTATTAATAATGCATGCTCTGAATTCTTCTGTAACAGGATCGTTTACAAACAATTATGCCAACAGCACGAAAACGAATCTTCATGTTTCAGTTAACTTGAAAGATAAAATTAATAATCAGAATCAAATACTTCTCAAAAGGAAAGGCAAAGAGATGTAAATTAATGCTTCGTCTAGAGATAAGCAACTATTGAAGATAGTCATTGAAAGCATCGAATGAATTCGTAAGATTTCCTCTTTGTAACTGTAATGCTAGTGTGAATAAAGAAAGGGTCTTTAGTAAGTTTTGGTATACATGAATAACCTTAATGAACAACTGAAAGAAAGAATGGCTTGCTACTGTTAAGAAAGCTGCCAATGTTCAAGTTGTACAGAAACTCATTTCTAATCGATGCGTGACTACGAAGGCTTCCATGACCAGAAAGTCGATGAATACTGTCTGCGTCGATGAATTGTGACAAAGTGAGTTTAGAGGAAAAAGAAAACTTCGTATCATTAGTAGTAGATAGTTAGTTGTTTGTTCTTAATGGAAAAAATAATAATAATTCAGTTTGAATAGATAGAACTAATATAGATAAGTTTCTATGAGAACAGTGATATATTTTAATTCATAAACATATTTTGAAATAGAGATAGATCTTTTCATATTTCAATTCGTATGTGTCGGGAGTAAAACTTGCTCAGAATACAACAATACTATTATTGCAATTATTGCTTTTTAATGAGGATTAAAATAATGAGTATTCAGCAACCGAACAAAATAGTGAAAATAGCCAATTATTAATTTCATATCTTCCAATTTATATTACATTCGTATCTAGTAGCATCCAATAAACACATCTGCTACGATTCTATAGTATTGGAAAAGAGACAAAGCAGCAAACTATGTAATAGGTTTGGATCGGATAAAATTCATCGCACATCACCATACAACATGACCTTCCACCATTGGTCACTAATGTAAAAACTATTTAAATATTTTAACTATTTTTTATATGTGAAATTGTTTCAACAATCAAGGGCCAATAATTGCCGATGATACTGTATTACAATTACACCCTCCTGATGCTGATGCATTTTATTTAGATGTTATAATGTCCGAATTATTCATCAATGACACTGAGTGAGAAACGCAGGCGAAATAACATCAAGGAAACAAACTCTTTAGACTTTTAGCTTCATTTCTATTTTCTTTATTTTTGTTTTCTTCTCTATATTCAATTTTTGTTTTCAATACCTTTCAGAATCAATTTTAAAAACAATTGCTAACATATCTTCGATATGATTTAATTTCACTTCCTATTAATATGGTTTGGATGGAAAGTGACAACTTCTACCTTCCATTTCGAAATTATTCCACACTCTAAGTTAAGGGGATAAACATCCCTTCTTGTTTTTCAGCCAGTAAGCGAAACTAAGATCGAACACTACGATCTGTAACGTTTCATGCCGACGAACTGTCAGCGTATCCAAGCGTAAGTGACCACTTGGTAGTGCCACACCACGGCAACTCGTTGCAAAGGTGAAGCAAGCTTCCTCACTGTTCTTGATATTTTCTCATAATGTAAAACACAGCTCTTAAGAGATGTAGTACTGTTTTTCATTATGAGGAGAGGTCACTACCCAGACCGGTTTCAACCTTTTTTGAGGTCTCATCAGTGAGTAGCTAGACCTAGTTAATATCAGAGTTAAAATAGCCTTTTGGCTTTTCATCTTAGTTATATTCCACACTCTGTTTCGGCCCATTAAGCAATTTAAACACTATTACTACTATAAAAACTTAAAATGTTTTCTATAGGATTAAATTTTTATCTTTGTAATAGTGCTTAAATCACTTAATAGGAAGAAACAGGATGTGCAAACAATTTCGATTCGGAAGTCAGAAGTTGCTACCTTCCCATAATTCAATTTCGACTCCAAAATCCACGATATTAGTTTAATGCGAGAATGCCAAATTATTTTCAATTTTTAAAAATACCATTTCTTGATCATAACGCTATATGGACTAAACATCATGATTAATAACTTTAATATACAAGACTTTTTTTTTTCTATGCCAGGCAGCTAAATTTAGAATCGTCTGGTCCAAGTGGTTTTACAAATAAGTGCACTTAGTTCCAATCGTGTGATGTGCTTTAGCCGATAAAGAACATTTGCACTGTTCATGTCCTCTATAGAAAAACACTGCGGATCAAGATAAATGGGCATTGTACACATCTACCAGATCGATTAGCGCTCAAGTTAGCAATTTATTTTTATTGATTGCTTCCTATCTCTCAACTAAAGATACGTTTGGAGTCTAGCGAGAGAGAGTGTGCCATGCACTCAATCATAATTTACAAAATTATAAACAGCTATATTAGGAGAAACTTCTGCGTATGCTTTACGATAATAGATTTTTCATGCTGAAAATAAATTGTTGGAAGTGCTCAAGAAAAGGCACATTCTTAAGCATCTGTTTTTGAAAGCAGTATTTTAAAACGTTTTTAATTCAGAAACTTTCAGTAAGTATAACTATTTAACTGCAAGGTTTGCATAGGGATATTTTTCCATTATGTATATATTCCTATATAAAAAATTAATAAACGACAGTAAAAAAATTGCAATGTTTATATATTTATGAATAGGAAAGAAAATTTAACCCATAATATTGCATTTAGCTAACAATTCCAGTAAGCCAGAGTTACGAAACGACTTATTTCTAAAATGCACATGAATTCAATCAAATGAGAATTTGAATAATAGATTTTGTATGCCCTTAGGACAACTGCACAAGAAGTGCAGCCTTCAAAGTATAATTATCGACATTTCTACAACAGCGCCCAAGTATTTTTTATTAAATTTTTATCTTAGAGTTTGCATAATTACAACGGAATCTGAAATTCGATTTTTGTTTCTTATCGTTTTGTTCTGAATGATACCAATAAAGTATTGTTATACTTTGTGATATCAGGGATAGTGGCATTGGCCTCGAAGTACGGGTATATTATAGAGAAATAGTTAACAGGCACTCTAATGTGAAGGACTGTCATGGATGTACGTATAATAGATAATTTCACTTCACTATACCTTACTTCTTTATAGTGAACAATGATGTTTTTGCACTACATCCTGCTATGGCAATAACGAGTGTAATCTGCTTTAGAATTTAGGGTAGGTTTTTTAACTACGAAATGACAGAGTGCCTCATATCGCAGTCTTTCAGAACAAAGAAATCTGAATCATCGAATGCACGTGGTAGACTGGTGTGCTTTACATATATCGGTGTTAACTAATAGCGCATGCGCAGTGTGATATTGGGTGTAAATAATCATCCATCATAAGTGTCTGAACAGTAAGTTATGGTGTTTATATTTAATAGTCAGCTGTTCATTGCAACCTGCTCAAATGTATTTAACATTTTCTGCCAAACAACTAATTTAAGAAACTTAGTTAAGTAACCCTTTATAATATAACAACCTTTATAATAAATATAATGATAACCCGTTTATAATACCCTTCAAAAATAATGCTGTGATTTTTCCTGATGCTGTTGCTATGAATTTTATTTTTATTACTGAGATGTGAGATGACAAACTGTCGATTAATTTCTGTCAGAGATTTAGAATAAGTAAAATTATCATATGGGTTACCCTTATTTATGAACATGCTTCTAGTAGGTCAGTTGTGTCCAAATGATGGCATCTCGTCGTTGTAGGAGGAAATCAACGATGCAAAAGCTCGTTATACCAGGTAAAGTAATGATTTAATAATTAAATAATAAACACAGCAAGTTTCTAAAGGCTTGGATTATCCGCCTGATTGGCTGAAAGCATATTCGCTCTCCAAGCAACAGGATGTGGGTTCGAATTCCGATGTGAATATGAATATATTTTCATGTCTTTAGTGATAGACAGTTTTTATCGTTAGTGTGAGACCATCAAAACCGAATTATATAATCGTTAGTTCAACCAAGAAAAAAAGACTAATGTATTATAGATATACCAACGCTCCTAAGAGGATTTAACATAATAAAAGTTACCAGATTCTAAATTGAAAGATTTTAAAGATGTCTACAATGGAAAGAATAAAATAATAAAAATCTACTTTCCTTTGGATACCATGGAGACATGGAATTTTTCAAGTACAGAAATTCGACAGAAAATCAATGTGGATCTTCTGGCTTCTGTTACTGTAAGAACAAAGCAAACTCTTCAATTATTCAGCTTGTTATTTTGCCTCTAGAATACTGCTTGTATAAGTATCTTGAATATTTTAGTAACTGGTAATTAGCCAGGTATTTTTCCAGATTAGAAGTGAATGTACTAATTCCACAGTTGCGAAAATTCAATCGGGTTTTAAATCATAGATCTGATTTTAACAAGCACTGCCAATACATCTGGGATTGTTTTCCCCTGAATACTAGAATTTAAATCAAATCTTTATTTCCCCATAACCAGCTAAGAAGCTGTGAAATATATTTTATGCGCCGTAACTGTTTCAACTATTGTATTTTATATGAATATTGCACGAATTCGTTAATTAACCAAAAAGGGCTGACATAATTATAAATTTCGAGGCGGCTGTAATGGTGATATTTGTAAACAAAAATGTAGAGATATGTCAGTTTAACAGGAGCAAGTTATCAGTATTAGACACAAATGGCATATTTCTAATTATTCTCATCGACACTGAGAATATCTAATAGTTTTTGATATCTTCAGTATCTGTTTTACTGCTTTACAACGATGCCCAAGTACCGGCATCTTGTTTTTTAATTTTGTGTGGGCATAAATAGTTGATTTGGCTAGGTTATTTTAAAGAAAATTGGTATTTGGATGTTAGTGAAATTGTACGAGTATATATACTGCATTTTTCATGAGAATAAAGAGTCTAATTCCCACTATCTAATTTTAAAAAAGCACAACTCTGTATCCATTGCAAGCTCAGCATCAGCTCAGGCAATATGCCAAGAAATTTTATTTTTTGAACGTTATTATACTCCTCAAAAAATTTAAAGGAAAACATGTGTTGTTGCTTTAAGAAAGCAGTGTTTAAGTGACTGAATTTAATATAAATTTTTATAGTATTATGTAGAGCAAAGTTCCCATACAAACAGAAATAAATCCTGTCTTTCTAATGTTAATTAGAAGCTCGGTGCTCTGTCTGCAACTGCGTATGTTCCATTGTTTCTTTCAATTTCAAACAGTTTTTAACAATAATTTTGAAGTCAGTATGTATGCTTACTGAAGATAAGCACAGTTATTAATTTATCTAACCAGAATATAGTTAGCACTGGGCATTAGTTCTTCGATATCCGTAATAGCTAATTATTAATGCAACCTGGAAGGCATCCATAGCTCAGTCAATATGGCCAAGCCCATTGGTCGGAAAGACGTGAGTTTGATTCCCGTCACTGACGTGAGGAACTTTTATCGGGTATCTATCGACGAAAGGTGAGTTAACCGGTCTCATACGGAGGTGGACGGTTTTCTCCAGGTAACTCGATTTTTTTATCCCTCAAACCGTTATCGTGAACACACACGACTACAGTCATAAAATATACTACGGCAAGGAAGGCATCCGGGCAGCCACCTTGCTCATAATCATCTCCCTCTCACGATAGCATAGCTACCCCCCACTAGCCATATGGCTGAGGGAATAGGATAGGACAGCGTTTCTCAACGTTTCTAAGCCCAAGGACCAATAAAATCCTAAAGCAATTCCACGGACCACTAAATTATGTGATTTATTTTTTTTAAATGTATGTGAGGATTACCAACATTTACATATACATATACATATTATATTTACATACAACATTTACATATACATAAAGATTTACAATACATATAGAAACATATTTAAGTTGGAAGTAAACGATTAAAAGTGTATCATCACTGACCAAAGTTTTAATTTTTATCAAACAAATCAAGTTATCAGTTTCCGATTTGCTGTCCACAGCAACTTTTATATTTTATATGGATCCCCTTTCATCTTCCCACAATCATTGAGCTCACCACACAACAGCATTTGTAGCGCCGTTGGTACCATGGGCATTTCATAAATGAATGGGGAATGAAAGCGCCGTCCCGATGATACCTTCGATCATCTTCCCACAACGATGTTTATCTTTAATCCCCATTCATATACCCACAACAACTTTTATATTTATATGTCATCCCCATTCATCTTCCCACACTCATTAAGCTCACCCCACAACAACAGTTTTAGCGCCGTTGATACCATAGGCAAATGAATGGGGAATGTAAGCGCCGTTCCTCTGAAACTTTCATTCATCTTCCCAGAACGACGTTTATCCTTAATCTCCATTCATCTACCCACAGCAAGTTTTATATTTTATATGTATCTCCATTGTTCTTTACACATTTTTACAATAAGATCTTCTTTTAAAGAGGAGAGGTCCTCTGTATTAAGGTTGCCTCACAACAACATTTTTAGCGCCGTTGGTACCATGGGCAATGTCATCGCTGGGGAATGGGGAATGTCAGCGCTGTTCCACTGAAATCTTCATTCATCTTCCCACAACGACGTTTATCTTTAATCTCCATTCATCTATCCACAGCAACTTTCATATTTTATATGTCATCCCCATTTATCTGCCCATACACATGAAGCTAGCCTCACAACAACTTTTATCTTCACGCACTCTCTGATTCGACCTGCTACATGTAAACTGTTCCACTCGCTAAGGACGTTGTGAGACGAGGAAAAATATTCTTATCTTACTCCATTCATCATAATACTGAATACGAACTTGCCATCCATGGATTTCGTCATGGATGACATCCCTTGTTCTGTCCAAATCATCCATATACCCAAAAATTCCACTCACAACATCCCAAAGTCACAGTCCAACCCACAATGTCAGTCGCAAAGTACCATCTACGTGGTAAGGGGCATTTTCCTGCCAGCGACCGTACGCCGTATTTACCGTACGCATATGACTTGTACTAACCGTATTATGAAGGTGGTTTTAATTATTTCCGTTCTGTTTTATCCAGAGGCACAACAATGGTCATCGTAAATCTGGCAGATTCATTAATCGTGTGGTGGTTCTAGTTACATCCGTCCTGTGTGATTCTTGTACAGTATTCGTTACGTTGTGATGTGTGTTTCTGTACAATCCATGACTGTGCGGATGTTGTTGTCTGCATGCGACGGATTCGGTGTGCCAGCAGAGTAGAGCCTCACCGTGACGTCACTTTGCATAACTGTCGTTTCATCCCCGATTTGGTTCGATTTTGGAAATGATTAATTCCAAAACTAGCAACGGGAATAATCGGAAACTGTAGTCCAAATAAATAATATGATCTAATTATGTTACTACTTACTTTTAATCAGATGTTCAGCTTCTCGGCCTTTGCAGAGTTGCTGGATATCTGGCTCAATATTGGTCAACTTCAGTCGAAGATCGGCACACACACACTAGGATGATTTCTGTATTTTGTTTTTATTTGAAGGAGCGATGAAAATCCTTTCTCACAAAAATAGGTTATAGAAAATTGTATGACGACTTTCAGTGCTTCTTCAGATAATTCGTGAAATTCACTTCTCACCGAAGGCGAGATCCAGAATCGAGCCAAACCAAGATCACGGAATTGTATTTTAAGCCCACTGTCACTTGAAAGCGCAATTAACTGTTCTTTTTTCGATAACGAAAGGTCGCTCTTGTGACTATAAGCTTAAAATAGATGTCGAACTCGCACAAATGTCTTAGAAACGTTATTCGGAGAATGTTTCAAAATTATGTTTCAGAATTTTAAGGTGGTCACAAACCCTTTCCAGAAACTCAGAATCAAGAAAAAGATCATTTTCCATTAAAAAGGATTCCAATGTTGGAAAAGATGCAAATTATCTGTCTTTTACATAACTAATGCACAACACAAGTTTTTTTTCTCTCTCTCGAATGCCTTTAATTTGTCGTAGGCATCAAGAACATTTAAAGAATTTCCCTGAAGGGAGAGATTCAGTTCATTTAATTTCGAAAAATATGTCTGAAAGATAGGATAGTGTTGATAACCATGCTTCGTCAACAAGGAGTGATGCAAAATTAGATTTATGTTCATTTACAAACAAAAAAACTTCGTGCATTAATTGAAATATGCTTGTTAGTACCTTGCCCCTGGAAATCCAGCGAATTTCAGAATGAAGCAAAAGTTGTATATATTCAATGTCCATTTAATCACAGAATACCGAAATAAGCTGTTATTTAGCTGTCGAGCATTAATAAAATCATCTAGCTTTACAGCCACTTCCTTGACCATAGAAACAACACCCAACTATGCCTGCCTGTAAGGGCGCGAGCTCCATCCGAATAGAATCCCATGCATTTTTCCCACTGGATTCCTTTGTGTATTGTCTAATTATTGAGAGTGTGAAATATTTCTTCTCCAGTTGTTCGGGATCACAAAGTTCTACGAAACAGAATATAAACATGAATATTGTTATCATGGGTATATCTTACGTAGCATATTAACTGCGCATCACTTGTAACATCAGTAGTCTTGTCTATTTGTAACGCATAATAAGGGCTCTTCTTAACTCTTTCGATTAACTCAGATTCTAGGTCACCTGTGACCTACATTATCATTGAAAGAGGAGTCAAATCAACATCTTTTAGTAACTTGTTGCCAAACATTGTTTTTATCACATCTTTTATAGCTGGAAGTAATAAATTTCCCCCGGATAGAATGAGGTTTCCCTGTTTTCGCTATGCGCAAATTTAAGAGATAGATGCTTCCAGTGCCTTGCTATTAATTGAACCCATGGCCGAAACTACATCTTTCCCATGATTTAATGTCGCTAAGCATCGCTGAAATTGGATTTTTGCTTTCAATTTGCTTATTTTTCACATCACAATGTTTAGTTTCTAAATATCGGGGTTTCGCAGGTTTCATGCACTCGTTCAACAACACTTCATAACACAAAACACATTGAGGTTTCTGTTCACTTTCATCTCCACACTAAGTAAACCCGAATTCCAATTATGAACTGTTATATTTCCTACTGTATTTTCCCTTTGAACTGCTTGTTTCTTCTACTTTAATAGTATCAGATTTACTCGCCGTTACAACACATGTATCACAATTAGGGTTAGCATCACCTGTTTCATTTGCTTTTCTTTTTTCAAATCCTAGTTCTAAGCCATTTTTCCATCATTAAAAAAACGTTTCCGAAAAATATATAAATACTGGGGTTAACTCACGATACACTTTGTCCAAATATCATTTAGCACTTCTGAAGGTATACAGAGCCTTGGTTGATACACAACAAGCAATTGGTTGAAATGTTGATAACACATGTTCACTTCAAATCTGACAAAACAGCAAGGGAAGATGGAAGCAGTAAAACTATATTATTGTTCACTTCGCCCCTCTTATTATTCGTCATTCTGCCGCTACAAATTATTGTAGTGCCAGAATGACGAGTAATAAAAGAGGGGTGAAGTGAACAACAATATTGTTTTATTGCTTCTGCCTAAGAATCTGTGATATAAATATTCTCTGAAATATTTTCAAAGCTCTGTTTTTATGCCATCTAATCGTTGATTTTCTATATATATATATATATATATATATATATATATATGTGTGTGTGTGTGTGTGTGTGTGTGTGTGTGTGTGTATAGAAAGTTTTTTAACTTGGGTATATTATGTATTCAAGATACGAAGTAATTTTATATAAACAAGTCGTTAGTTATATATATATATATATTTTTTTTTTTTGATACTTTTGTTGCTAGAGATGCTGTTTTGGGTAAATCTTAAATATATATACACAGGGTAAAGTTAACTGTTAGTGTTTAATTAAGCAACCTATTTTGGAAAAAATGGAAAAAATGACAGAAATCTAGTGACTGACGGATTATAGAATGACAACATTACAAAGTCTTAAAATAATTCTTACTTTCTGTTAGCCGAGTGGATAGCATACCCGCTCCACAACCAAGAGGTCGTTAGTTCAAATTCCACCATAACGGTAAATATTGTAAAGCTTGCTTTGGAGGAGCTTGTATAACTCCTTTAGTTTATAAGGTTTGTCTTTAAAAAGTTGAAAATATTGCAACGAAACATTATTCTTTTCTTGAAGAATATAATGATAAATAAACTAAGATTTGGCTTCATCAATTCACCATCATAGTCCTTTGTCTGTATACTATAGCCCATATATCCTTAACAGCAACTTGTTAATACTAAAAAGAGAGAGAGAGAGAGGTTATATGAAACGCGTATCCTACTTTCTAGGATTTATTCCATACACTGTTCTAAAGAGAAGTCAATCTTGAACGAAAGTGAAAATTATCATGTAACATAGGCTTCAATTAGTTGTGAGGTCATATTACAAAATAGAAGAAAGGAAGAATAAAAATTAAAAAAAAAAAGGATACGTAGTGTGTCAGGATTCAGAATCATATTAAACTTTTCCCCTCCCCGAAGGATGTGTGCTACGTGATATTTCCAGAAGCTACAAATCGTGGCGCTGAAGGGTTGAGAACGTTGTTGTAGCTTGTTGAGTGCCCTTATGAAAGAAAATGTCGAAAAGGTGCACGCTGGGAGTGTAACTTATGAGAAATGTTGGCCGCCTGGTTGGCAGAGTGCTCTCCAAACAACAGGCTGCTTGTTCGAATCCCGCTGTGGACATGGATATTTGTGATTGTGTTTGAGGTGGGAGATGAATTTCATCGTCCCTCTAGAGACCAGGGTCCCCCGCTTATTGCAGGTCTGAAGTGCTTGAAAAAGTTCTATTTTATAAAGCCGAGTTTTACGACTATGCAAAAAACACAAAAAGTATACAAAATCAATAAAACAGAAAAAAAATTCTTAGCCTGCACACGGTATGAACGTACTATAGGTTAACAAATATATCTTTTGCAAGTGGAAGTCACATAAAACAACAAAAAAAAAACTTATTTCTAAATTTCATTTGCAATTCTTTTATTGCAAGTATGCACAGGACTTAGTTTTGAGTTTTTAAAACAAAACGATTTATGTTGCTAATTCTTCTATTAGGCTACACTGTTGGGTATTGCTTTTAAAATCGCACAGAGAACACACTGATTATAATTACTGAGCTGTTTGATCCTGATAAAAATAAAGTAAAATCTCCACTTGACTGGAAACTTCTGTTAGGGGATAAACCAGTAAAACACAGTTCAGTCTAGTCAACAGGATTTTCAGAAAGGGCTGTCGTAAATGTATAAAGAAAACAGATGGTAGAAATATTAAATGTTAACTAGGGTGACATCGGGCGTTCGTAGTAGTTATCGATGATGATATCTGCACGATCTGGAGCTGTAGCCACAAGGGTTTCTAGAACTGCAACTGCTTGCACAAGGGAATTATACAGCTCGAGGCTGAAGGCAAACATCGATGACAACAAAAGGTACATTTCTTGAAGGGACTATAGCTCTGGTGATCAAACGCTACCTTCAGCCTAGCATCTTGTTTAAATAATCATGTTTCCCTTTCTACTAATACGTCATCTTTACCACTTACAGGCAAATGTAAAATGATAAACATTTAATCTTTTAATACAATGAAAGATATCTCATTGAGAAATATGGGATTTTTATATCCATCTTTCTCTCTCTCTCTATATATATATGTAGTTTGCTGTATCCTGTTGGTTATAAATATGTTATTTGAAATAATAAATTTAAATCTTGGGAGAATTGACTGAATACACTCATCTTAAGTAAACATAATAGTCATATCATATTGTTAGTGCAAACACATATCTAGTATTATTTGAATTACCACACAAAAGGGATTAAGTAAATAGATAAAAACAAAATGTATTCTGACTTAGCTGGTCGAGTCTGTCTGAATTGTATGATAGTGATACTTCGAGGTTCAGTTAAACTCACCACAAGAATGCAAGTCACCATGAAACTCAGTCGACTAGGATGGTTCGGTTGAAATTAAAAATATGGCTTTAACAGCTTACGCTACGAGGCTATTATGTTGTTTTGTGTCTGGTAACTGAGGATGTTTCTCCAGTCGGTTTGCTTAATTTGGGAGGGGAATATTAATGCCAAAGAATGCATCTGTTTCTATTTGTAAATAAGCACACATGAAGTGTTATAGCAAAGCATGTATTAGATTTGAACAATTAACTATATACTTTTTTCAATTCACCACAGTCACTTCCTTGTAATATAATTTGTTTACAGTGCCCATATCCTACAGAAATAAATTCTGAATTAATATATATTTCCATTTTTATGTGAATCTTACTCACAAGGCTAACGTACATTAGTATGTACAACTATTTTTGATAATTCTCTAAATTTTTGGCAATTCTAATTCTAATAAAAGCAATCATGAATTCAGATATATCACATTTAGTGCACACCCCCTCTTTCATATCATGCCAACAGATTGAAAATATTTTGATTTTCAAAATGAATGTCTCATAACCACCCAATATTCCATTAACATAATGTGGTTTTCTCCCTTAATTCTCAATCTCAGAAAACAATTTATTTTCTTCGATGAATTCACATCGTATTTATATGTGCATTTTTCGAATTAATATAAAACACGTAATTAAATATAATTATTTGGTTTTTCAACTATAAAGTAATCATCAAACTGTAAGAGAGAACGACTGCTTAGAAAGGATTATTATCTTCTTAATTATTGAATGTCTAATCTTATTTGTATGCAATGAAGTATACGAGGTTAAATTCATTCTTTCCTACATTTTATGACTTTTATTAATTACATAATTCTCTACTAGCATTTTATTGTGTTGACTTTGTCCCAGATAGTTCAGTTTCAAAGTATTATTCAACAGTTAGCCAGTTGATTCTTACTTTACGGGAAAGATAATTAATACAGTTATACCTATGCGCAATAGGAACAAAATGGCGATGTATTGTGTTTCGTTTTTAATTGGGGGGACACATACTCGTAACATTGTATTACGGATTTTTGCCTTGCACATCAACAATTTTCAGGTTCATCTTTTTCTCTGTTATTTTTAACATTTCCTAAATACAGAATTAGTGTTGGGTAACGTCTCTTAATGAACATATTTTCGAACCAGCGCATATTCTGTTTAAGGAGAGAAAAATTCGCCTGGCTGCGTCATTACGGAACACCTGCTTTGCACAGTTGAACCGATGATACATCCTTTGACTGGAAAAGACCCGGACTCGACTCTCCTCACGGAAGTTAACAATGTTTCTTCGAAATAAAAGGGTTCTTTATTTTTCAATGGAAGGTGAATTAGCCGATCCCTTACGAAGAAGGCTAGTATTTTTCCCTTTACAGTCACACACACTGCTTAAAAAATGACAGTTCGGTTAGACAACCATCTCGTCGTGTAATGTACTGCTTGCAAGACAGTCTGAGTGCAGGATTTCGAATAGTAATAATCTAAGAAAAAAGTTGATTAAATTTACAATATCGGAAACTCTATATCCTGGAATCGCCTGAATACCTTCCAGGCGAGAGATCAGGAACCCTACCTGAGGATACGAGTATGCGAATACTGAAAAATAACTAACCAATCATCTTATACTAGATATTTAGTATAAGATGATTGGTTAGTTATTTTTTAGTTTGATGTTTTTTAAATTGATGCTTAACCGAAATACTATATTAGTATTTCAGTTATGCATATCATCCCAGAAAAATATCTTAATATGATATTCCACAATGTAACTGATTTAATGAATTACTATATTAAGGTTATAAAATAATATATTAACTAGTTGTGATTAAGAAAACTTCGTATGCGTTTATTTAATATTCATAGCACTGTTGTTAAAACAAATTTTGCTTGCTGTCATCTGGAATTACAAGAGAAAAATCTGTTTCAGTAAAACAGCCCCAGTCTTTTCTGCGTGAGAATTTTCAATATGTCTGCGAACTTTACATTTATCATTGAATACACTGAAAGTTATAATATAATCACAAAAAGAAAACGCCTACTTTCTTCTAGAGAGTTATACCAACCGAAACGTTCTAGGATGGCAACAGATGGTCCTTGTGGCTAGATCATTTTCCGTTCTAATTTCTCTTATTGGATTTTGGATGGAATTTCAACAAGACAATTTAGTTATTACGTTGAACGTCTGGTGCAGCGACCTTAACTTGCAAACAAGCAACGCAGACTGTAATGACAACATTTAGCTATAATCACGGCATTTAGGGTTGGGTACTGATCTAATTATCCTCCCAATCTGCTATTGAGGAATCCTTCGACAGGTTACCACACGCTAAATGCTATGCACGCTGCTAATAAGACAACATCGGAGGAGCTTGTCGAAATGAGATAATATAATTACCTTTGATTACGCTCAACTACCATTCACATTGAAATTTCCTTTAGCACACTCTACCCGTCGAGCGTTATGATTGCTAGTTCCGGAATGGCAGAGATTTGTATTGCTTCTTTCTCGTTTTCTAATGGTGAAGTCTCAATGACTTCATTTCAAGTCTGTAGTACCCTCCGTGAGATTATGATGTGACGTTGTTACAAAATTTAGATCCGATCATAATATTTTTCCGTGCACCACTAACAACGCTTATGCATAAATTAGAAAATCTTCTATTTAGGAGCACCAGTAAGCCTGCCTTCGAGATTTAGAAGTGCTCCATTAAAGATGATTTGGTTAAGGCATGAAATTATAACAGAGTTAACAAGATAGAGCTGAATTTGAAATAATTTATAACCGAGGATTGATAGGATAAATAAGAATCAGCATAATTAAAATAAGATTATATTTAGCTGAGAACAAACAGAAGGGAAGACGTATCTTGTAATCATACTGTTGAAAAATGTTTCAGATTTTTGATCTTCTTTCTTGTATATTCTGTTGGTTAGCGAGATAACTTCCTGAAGAAATATGGAATAATCGAAAAACAATTTTATGAAATCGATCGATCACTACAAAATCCGAAATTCTAAAAATAAATAAATGCAGAGTATAACGGACCGACCCTACGCTAGAAAATATTTAATATATTTTTAATTAATTTACTAAATGTACTAAAATATTTTAATTATTAACTCTCTTATAAAAATCATGTATCAGTCACTGAGTTTTTATTATGACATGAATGTATATGCCCTGCTAATTATTCATAAGAAATTAACAAAAGAAACTTGAAATTCAGGTTCCGATAATTCTAAATAACAGGCATAATGAACTACTAAGTATAAAAAAAAATAATAATAATAAAATCGTTGCGAACTTATGGGATCTGGGGCCGAGGTTATGTTCCTTTTGGTGAATAAAGACACATCAATTTCCGATGTTTATATTCTCGTAATAATGGAAATTTGTTTTCAGTATCTGTAAATTCAGATATCAGTTGAGTAAAATCTAGAATGCTTTTTAACTCAATGAGAATAAACTACAGTTAAATCATTGTGTATGCAGAATATCCAACCTCGGATAAGAATTGCAAGCTTAGAGGATGGTTTGTTCAAAATCAAGTCAACACGAATTTCTTTGCATATATTCATGAAAATTTACGTAGGTTAAGTGTGTGGAAAACAATTCAAATCGATTTCATTTGGTTATTTTTGAAATGAATTTTTAGGTCAGCATTTTGAGATCCTAATTAAATTGCTCTCTCTCTCTCTCTCTCTCACACACACACACACACACACACCATTCCTTAAGAATACGCTGTTATTTGTGCTCTTTTATATCATTCTTTATATTTCACTGTGCTGAAATATTTTAGTGCTGTTTTACTTATGCAATGCCAAAAAAAGCCTTCCGCTTCTAAAGGCTGAAGATATTGGTAAAGCAAGAGTGTTAGAGATTACGAATTCTGAGATAAAGCAGCTAGGTAAAAATGTGCACAAAGCGTAACACCGTAGGCTACATGTTTATGCCAGTCTTTATGTTGAATGTCTTGCCAGTCATGGAATACAGAGTATGTTTTTTTGGAACAAGGTTCGGTGCTTTACCCTATTTTGTATGTATTTTGCTTCCAGCAACTGCAGATTTCTTTGAGAGATGTGACTATTACTACTTGCAAATAACTGGTCTTCGATTTTGCTTCTTCTGCAAAAAGACTCTCTGCAAGATCGGACGATCAACCCTAACTGGGAAGAAAAACAGATTGAACTACACATCGACAAGAGAAGAAAAAAAACATACATCTGATTTTCACAGCCTCTTATCTACTAGAAAAAAGTGAACTTCAAAAGCAGATTTTTAAAAGTGGACATTACTCTCAATAAATCGCCATATCACTGTCATGTATAATCGTTAGTATTATTCACACAGTTAAAAGGTTATGCCATGTTTGAATAGTGAGATTATATTTAAAATCCATCATGCTGAATTCCAAGCCATTCTTCTTTGTTGCTTTTAAGTATATGTAAAATAATATTTGTTATAACTGTTAGGAAATTTTCAAATATTATTTTTTATTCGAATACATTTCTACAAGTTTTCACATGACCGTCAATATCAAAAATATTTCGAAATATTAACAATCGTACAGACTCAGGAAGAACTGGATTAAGGAAAGAACACTGAGATTATTACAAGAAATAATAATATTGAACTTTATATTAGCCATGGATATATTAAAGAAGTTTCTAACTATGTATAAGTGCTTCATATTTAGAGAGGAACTTACAGCGACCTTTGTATAGTTCGAGTTTTCCCGGAAAAAAAAATGAATTAACTTTCAGCTAAATATAACTTTGTAATAGAAAATTGTTTAGAGTTTGAACCACTTACTTCCACTGAATATTTTCACTGGAATTAATGTACTCGATTCTGATATAATTCCTTCTCGCACATCATGCAATTAGTTATGATCTACTTATAGAAATTTTTTATATTAAAATAATTCCACAAATGCGCTTTATGGCTTTCCTTTCTTTTGAAAAAAATTACAAACAGATTTTTCTTTTAATTAATATTATAAAATGCGAATGGGGTGGAATTTTTTCAAATAAATTAACGTGACAAGTAGCATCTTATACCAATTTGAATTATAATTGGTCGATTTAATAATTAACTGTTTATATCAAGTATGACATTTAAATTCTAAATAATTTTATAAATATTAAATATAGGCACTTCAAAATCCTATGATATAAATTAATACAGTTTTCTGTCTTATTCAACTTCTTTCAACAGTGTTTACAGAAACATAGCTCCTAACAAAAAATGAAAAGTGTGTTTAGAAAAAAGCAACTGAAAGAATAGAAAAAAAATTATGCCATCAAGTTTTTAAGAGGACCTGGTTTCCTCGGTGGTTAGTTGACTCAGAAAAAAAACATAGTATACAGAATCGTACAGAATTTTAGTGGCGTTTATTCATTGGCCGTTGCCTGAACAGTTTAAAAATCGTAAACTTTCACTCGTAGCGTTGAAGAAAGTAAATCGAAGAATCAGATGAATATCATCTATGTTTATGCTTCTGTTGGTTTGAAGACTTTGAAGTCTGTTGCCTTGAAATTTCTCCACGATTCTTGGGATTTCACTTCATTGGTTGCACTTCGTTTGTTACTCAACGATATTTACCCAAGAGGTGCACATCCAGCATATTTTCCAAAAAGGATAGCCCAAACTTTAAAATGTTAAAATAGCAGTGCACGGTTTCCTTTTCAAAGGGTCAGCCTGCATTTGACAAGGGAAGTTCTGGAAAAAAGCAAAGTTTGTAGTAATACTTCAGGACATTGACGCAACTTGTGAAAGCGGTTACGTTGAATTCATTTCTAGGAAAATAATTTTCAATTCTATACGTTCTTCATGGAGAGATTTGCTATGCGATAAATAAGATCCAACTTATCTCATATAAACTTAACTAGGATGACATCAATTCGCTACTAGACGATGCATTTAGAGTAAATATATAAGGTTTTCAAACGAAATATAATAACATAATGGAACGTAAGTCAGTATTGGAGAAACTGACAAGAGGAGATTAGTTTAAACGCTTTAAAAAATATACTGACGTTATTTTCAAATACTCTTGCATCAGATTTGCTTATAATCGAAGCATTCAGGGGAGAGTGACACCGTTCGAGTGGAAAAGTCAGTAGACGTATAAACTGTGTATATATATATTTTTATTTATTTATTTATTTTTATGAAGAATTGAATGACTAGAAAACCGAGATTTAAGTAAAAAGGTTTTAATATTAAAACACTACTAGTTTCTGCCTGTAACAGCCTTCATCAGGTGACATTATAAAAGAAAGAAAAAAGAAAAAACACTAAACACTGAAGGTTAAAAGACTATGAATAACATAGAGAGTCTCTATACATAATTAGCATGAAAACGTTGTAGTTGTATTTAAAGCTGTTCTTTCGTTTGTTGCATTGTTGGTAGAGTGCGTGCTTGCAGCATCACGTGAACGCCAGTACATGATTACAGCTGAATGACTATCTGGGAGGTTGTAGCTCAAGTTATTATTTAGATGAACAGGATTGAAGATGATTTCTTTAGATTCTACGATTTTTCTCTCTACTTCATCATTGCAACGGAAGATGTTAGTAGATTTTTCCCAGCAGACTTTGTGACTTTGGTTTTCATCATTAGGATTAGCCGAGAAAAGGATATGACTTGATAATGCACTGGCTCGCTGTCTCTTGTCAGTAATGTCCTTCATGTGTTCTTCCATACGCAATTCGACAGATTTGTCTGTCTGCCCAAAATAAGGAATATCACAATCACACAATATTTCATATACATCAGGGTATTTGAGTTGATGATGACAAGGTTTTGGGTGGCTTATTAAGAAATGGATCTTTGGAAGTGGAGTGAACAAGGTTCTGATATTGTATTTTCTTAGAACGTTTGCTAATTGATGTGAAACTGTACTTATGTAAGGAATAGATATATTGCCTTTGAATCTATTTGTTTCTTCTGAGTGATGTCTAGGAGGATTAAGAAGGAATTTTTCAATGATTCTCTTGGAATATCCATTAACTTCGAAAGAAGTTTTCAGATGGTTTATTTCTGTAAAAAGTTCATTTGGGTCATCCAGAAGAGAACGGACTCTATGTCCCAAGGTGGAAATTATTCCAAGCTTATGAGGAGGGAAATGATGGGACTGACTATGCAGATATCTGTTGGTATGTGTGGGCTTTCTATATATCGATATTTTGAGTTTACCAGAAGAGCGAGTCAGTTTGACATCAAGAAAAGGCAAGGAATTATTCGTTTGAAGCTCGGCAGTAAACTTAATACTTTGAAGTCGGCTATTGAGATGTTCGAGGAAAACCATAAGGGATTCATGTCCATGGCTCCAAATAATGAAGACATCATCTACATAGCGTTTCCAAACTTTAGGTGTTAAAATAAAGGAAGAGATAGCCTTGGTTTCAAAATCTTCTAAATAAATATTTGCGAGTACAGGGATAAAGGATTACCCATAGCCAGTCCATGATTTTGTTTGTATATATTATCTTGAAATTTGAAGTAACCGGACCTGATGCAATGTGTAAGCAAGGTTAACATTTTTTTTGGATAACTTGTCCTTGAGTAATGTTAGGACTTCATCTGTTGGAACATTAGTGAACAAAGACGTTATGTCCAAGCTAGACATGATGTCATCTTCATTAACTGTAATATCCTTGATGTATGTAACAAATTCTGTAGTGTTCTTGATAAAGCATGGTGACTTGCTTGAAAAACGTTTTAGGTATTTGGCAAGATATTTTGAAAGATTGTACGTCGGAGAATTGATACCTTCTACAATTGGGCGTAATGGGGTGTTCTCTTTACGGATTTTAGGAACACCATATATGCGAGGAATTAACGGATGGAGAGAGCGTAGAGATAAGCAAACGTTTCGGGATAATTCAGTTGTTTTTAATAAGTTGTTTGTATGATTTTGAAGTTCACGAGTTGGATCTCTCTTGAGTATTGAGTAGGTATCATTATGTAGTAATTCAAGCATTTTATTCTGGTAATCTTCAGAGTTGAGGATGACTGTTGCATTGCCTTTATCCACAGGGAGGATAATTATATCTCTGTTGTTTTTAAATCTTTTAATAGCTTTGTGTTCTGTTGAAGTAACGTTATCTGCAGGTGGTTTTGCGTTATTGACAATAAAGATTGATTCAATAAGTAGAAGTTTTGCATCTTGTGGAGGGAGAAAAAAAGTAGCGTTTTCTATTTTTACAAGTGTCTCCTTTGATATTAATTTTGGGGAAGGAATAAAGTTTAGACCTTTACTAAGGATGCTTTTTTCTACATGTGAAAGTATATAAGAAGATTTGTTGATAACGACTTTGTCAATATTGATGTGTGGCTTCGAGAAGTTCCTATTATTTTGTAATCTTTTTAATGTTTCAAATTTACTTATAAGATTTATTTTGTTATTATATTGTATTGTGGCTGCTTGAGATTCACAGTATGTATTAAAGGTATGTCAACTTTCATTATCTAGAGATTCTTCCAGTTTCTCCGCTATAGTTCTTTTTTTATTGAAAAGAAAAGCGAGAGTTCGTTTAGTATCCGAGATTCTTTCAGACAATAGGTCTAATTTAGCTTTATGATACTCTTCGCACGTACAGTTGTTATGTTTTCTTTAAAGCACATAAATTTAGGAAAGACAGCGTGAAATTTGCAACGTTTCAAGAAGACCAACCTGTTGATGCTTAGTCCAATCCTCTTCAGTGTCTTATTGAAGTTTCTTTTATTATTAATAACAGAAGCCTCGTCATGAAGGTTATAGATGAAAGAATGATCATTAACTCGGTTAACATACATATTTTTATGAAGAATTGAATTACTAGAACCGAGATTTAAGTAAAAAGATTTTAATATAAAAACACTACTACTTTCGGCCTTCAACAGCCTTCATCAGGTGACATTATAAAAGAAATAAAAAAAGAAAAAACACTAAACACTGAAGGTTAAAATATTATGAATAACATTGAGAGTCTCTATACATAATTAGCATGAAAACGTTGTAATTGTATTTAAAGCTGTTCTTTCGTTTGTTGCATAGTTGGGAGAGTGCATGCTTGCAGCATCACGTGAACTCTAGTACATGATTATAGCTGAATGACTATCTGGGAGGTTGTAGCTCAAGTTATTATTTAGATGAACAGGATTGAAGATGATTTCTCTAGATTCCACGATATTTCTTTCTAGTTCATCATTGCAACGGAAGATGTTAGTAGATTTTTCCCAGCAGGAAAAAATTATTTTTCATTAATATATATATACTAGTAACATATACTAGTAACACATACTAGTAACATAAATCATACGATATAATTGCATGAGCCAAAAAAAAACTTCATTTTTATGGAGAGCAATATAAAGATAAATTAACTAGGTAGGACATATAAAAATGAGGAATATGTTAATCATTTCGAAACAGTAAGTTAACTGAAATTATGTTTGACAGATATTAATGATTCTCAATCAGACGTAATTACCATAATAGCTACATAAAAGCAAATTTGAGAGAATGGGTAACCCATTAAAGGTAAGGGGCCACTACCCAGACCGGTTTCGACCTTTATTGTGGTCTGGGTAGTGGCCCCTTGCCATTAATGCATAGCATCAAACATCTCCTACAGGAGATGGGCTCTGCATTAAGGGTAAATATTAAGAATAGTGATCAGAGCTTATTCCACCTTTACCACGAAATGCCTAAACTTGTACTACTTTACGGGTCACGTAGACTTGCACTACGTGCAGGTGCAATCTTGACTTATTTGTCTATTTGCTTACTTGGGAAATGGAGTAAAATCAGGTTTAAAATAGCTTGGTATCTTTAACATATATTATTATTATACCCAAGGTAAAAAAATTCCTATATATATATATATTTATATATATACAATTTACAAATTGTCATGGTAAAATACAAACGCTATCATACTGGTTTCGGATACGCCAGTCATAATGCTGAATAGGAATTTCATAAAGAAAACCTCAGCCATGAGATTAGCTAATTCATATGCAGTTGAAATGCTTTGTAAGGGGTTCATCTGACATTCAGTTGATCCGAAACTGTTTGAGACACGAACTTTACAATGGCTTTTCAACGGAAAATGATATGACAGCGTTTTCTTATCGAAATATCGAGTTTTTCATAATACAAAATAGGCAACCTTCAGTTGAAAAGTCCTTAAATAGGTTTCTTGAATACTAGACGGGATTTCAGATCTTACAGAAGGCGAAACTTAGCAATATACCTGAGACAGCATTTTGAAGAAACTAAATGAAGAAAAGAGTTATTTATTAGAACCCAATCACAGTTTACTGAAACCCCAATTATCCATCTCATTTATAATCACTTAAATAAATATAAAGCTGAAATTAAACACAAAAATACTTTTCTTTCTACAATGCAAGTCCAACACATACTAGTAACATAAATCATACGATATAATTGCATGAGCCAAAAAAAAAACTTCATTTTTATGGAGAGCAATATAAAGATAGATTAACTAGATAGGACTTATAAAAATAAGGAATATGTTAATCATTTCGAAACAGTACGTTAACTGAAATTATGTTTGACAGCTATTAATGATTCTCAATCAGACGTAATTACCATAATAGCTACATAAAAGCAAATTTGAGAGAATGGGTAACCCATTTATAGAGTAAAATTAATTTGTTGCAACAGCACATTTGTTGCAAAAGTCATTAAGAAAATTCTTATTTCTTAAAAACCTTGTACTGAAAAATCTTAATTTTTGAGATGTTCATATAATCTATATTAATAAATTGATTCGGAAGGATTAAAGTCTAAAGTTCAAATATTCCTTTAGGGTCAGTCTTCACCTTTATTAGTCATAGATATAATCAATCTCCAGCGATAAAGCAGACTGTGATATATTAAAATAAAATATTCAACTGAAGTTATCGTTCTAATGGAAATTATTGTTTCTGGAAGCCGTTAACGACTAAAATGACATTTTTAAATCGCCCTTCTTACTAAACTAAAAATCTCCCTTTTAACTACTTTGTACATTTATCGAAAACCATTAAAAGAAGTCGCTCCTTTCAAAAATCGAAAGGACTATTTTTCACTTCAAACAGTTTGACAGTTTTACTCAGTGAACAAACCACTGAATCATGCTGCAGAATGAAGAGTTTCTTTTATAGCTGGTGATATGCGGAACGAGTCTTTCTAAGGGAGAGGAAGAAGGAAGAAGGAAAGACAGACAGAGAGAGAGAGAGAGAGAGAGAGAGAGAGAGAGAGAGGAAAAAAAGTATGAAGTTGTACCACAGGGACCAAAGTAATATCAGTGAGTACAAAAGACTGATGATCATCTCTCTCGCCTCGCTCTATCGTCTTCCGTGAAAAAAGAATGGAAAAGATGAGCAATTTTCATTTGGCCCTTTGGCTCACGTAACTCTATCATTCAGCGTTATACCCTAACAGTACCCAGATCGCATTTCGAACTGCTTGTTTACAAAACAAAAACCTCTCCCGTATTTCTGTAAACATCAATTTCGAAAGTCCATCAAATGATAAACAAGATGAATCGTCTAGCAAATGTGAAAGTTATAAAGATTTCCTGAAGACGTCAAAAAAAGAACGCTATTCATTTTTCTAAAATTTTCTTGATTCCCGCCTTTCTGGTGTCCATTAATATTTTCTATTTCGGGAATTATAGGGCTTGATGTGCGACTAAAAAAATCATCTATAAAATTTCAGATGAACTTATGCTTTTCAAAGGAAATACTTTTGCAATATTTCAGCTTTCTGAGAAGGCAAACTGATGTTTTTTTTTTTTTTTTTTTTTAAATAGAAAACCGACTGTTTAATTATAAAACTCCTAATACCAAAGCAGTGATTGCGAATGTGTTTTCTCTCGCATCTTGTAAATAATTCTAGAGAATAAAAATCTAGCATACGAATTACTCCATAGCATTTATTTCGATGTTCTTATTATGCAAAATCTAAAATCTGAATATATTTTACTTCATTTCTTATTTTATTCAGCAAGATAACGTACGCTTCCAAGGGTGCCTTCAAGTGAACTACATGATAGTCGAATTTGGATAAATTTTACTTTGCTTGCCTGAATGTTTAAATTTGAAAAAGATACTGGATTCATTAAAAAATATTAAATCAGAATTAATAACTCAAATGACGGACTTCTCCTTAAAATAATTCAATAATGAAAAATATATCAATGATATCAAACATTCGGTTTTATAATAGCAGCTAGATTAAAGAAGCAAAGAATTTTAAATGTATATCTTCATGTATATTGCGTTATTTTTATGTGCGGTGACAGTAAATTATTGTGTATAGAGAGTAGCTTGACAAATGTGCTCCCACACGTTGTAATTACAAAATTAATCGTTTTTGAAAAGGATGACTCAACAATTTAGTTTTAAAAAATAAAATAAAAAAATTAGTTATTGTTCTGATGACTTAATGTTACAAAGCTGGAGGTTATTTTGTGATGATAATCAAAAATCAAAATATAATTTAGTTCAAAGAACTTTTTTTTTCTGTTCGATCACTAGCACTAATACACGCAATCATCACTGTTTTGATATTTTTTCCCTAAGCTTGTCTCTCCTGTTTTAAGTTTAGTTTTTTATAAATTCTAAATTGTTTGAAAAATGTTCCCAAACATATTTTTGACACAGACAGTGACTATTCTGCATGTGATGAGAGAGAGGAATTACATTGAACATTTTTAGAAAGACCGGAACTTTAAATCAGTGAAATGTGAGGAAAATCTAAACTAGTGTTTCACAAAAATTCAAATAATGTATTGTATATAAGGACAAACGGAATAGCTGTAAGAATGGATGACTGAACAATCACGTGTTTTTCCTAAACATGGAATCAGAAAATCTAGAAAAGCAACGATAATCTTAACACAATATTAAGTGCTTACGAAACAAGTACGTAACTGATAGTTCTAATATTCTTATTTGATTAAGCTTAATATACAAGTGGTCTTACTCCCATTTTGGTTTGCATACCAAAATGTGTATTTTTGTTCTACTGACGTACATTAGGACGCTCTGCAATGTATTCAATGCATTTCTTCAAGAGAAATCTTTTATTTTAAGATGTAATATACAATATGAATTTAGACTTAAATGATAAATGCTCATGTTATACGTTGCGGATACCACACACCCATCTCATTATGACTCGTTTTCATTTTTACAAGTGGTGAAAAAAAAAAAGAAGAAACCATTTCTTCCAAATGGCATTACATGCATTTTGCAAAAGTTCTGAATCTTTGATGTATGTCAGGTTTATTTTAAAAATCAATTAGGTTCACAGTCGATTTTGATGTAGCAAAAATGCAACTTCTCCTCTGTGGGGATTATTGCATATAAAACCAAACGTGTGGAAACGCACTCTTTAAAATTGAAAGATACCTCTACTGACTCCTGTCCCATTACTTGACCTGAGGTATAGGAGTAGCAGGATACAATTTCATCATGATAATTGCTAACGGAAGACACAGTTATATAATTAAAAATTTATTTTGTTTTACCAGTTTGACCTAACCTTTGTAACCACTATCCGATAGCACCGGCAAGATAATGGCGATAGTCATATTTCTTCCCATATAATCTACCAATTTGGGAATGAAATTTCATCTCTTCTCAATTTTCAGTTAATAGAAAGGAATTAAGATAATCGATTCTCTTAAATTAAAGGATCAATGCAATCTTGTTAAATGACTAGACTCCATTGATTTTGATGGACTCCAGCTAGTCAACACATAATTAGTTACCATGCGACCTTTTAATCTTACAATGAAGTTTGATCAGGTGTGATTACACAGAATCCATTGTCATTACAGTGTTAGTGATGAAGGGTGTATGTTGTTGTACTGTAGAGGGATACCGTGCACCTAGTTCGTTTGCTTAATATCATTCGTTAGAAATCTTCAAGAGAATATGTAACATTATATTTGGAAATAGTGAAACTGTCATATAATTTCAAGCCCTTGTAATATTTCTAAATATCCTTTTCTTGCATTATGCAGCAGGAATGCTTGAACTAAATTCATACACTACTTTAGAAATTCGTATCCTCTTTTTGCTAGCTATCCTGATGTTGAAATCAGATGTCTTGTTTGTTTTTCTGTTCAAGTGAAGACATATTCATGTGTCATATTCTGATAATCTTTCCAAATTCAGATTTTTATATTCTTGGGGGGACTCGGTTTGAAGCTTACATTCCTCTAAATAATATACAATTGCATGTATTGAATTCTTAATTTGGAAAATGAGTTCTAGTCCGAACCAAACAAAGCTAAGGAAATGTAGATTTGCGTTGATCTAGAAAAGGGTGGATAATTTGATTTGAAGTTGATAAAGCTTCATTAGTAAGATTTCCTGATTATTTAAAAGCGAGTTGTTTTATTATGTACCAGTTATTGTGTCTAATCGTTCATCACATTTTTTTTTCATATATAAATTACGCTTCCTTTATTTAACACACAGCAGCACATAAGCAGCAAATAAAATCAAAACACTAATTAGTATTTGTTATTAATAATTGAGTATCTCGCATTCTAGTATATATTATTTTTAAATAAAATATACGAAAATTATTCAGTGTTCCAACTTAATAATAACTGAAAACATAAACGAATCGTATTAAGTTGTATACTCGGTGTGTTGATAAAATAATGTAAGTTTTTTCACACATGGAGCCTAATAGGGGTCTATTATTTATTTATTTATTTTGGCGATGGAATGATCGATATTAGAGTCAATATGACTTCTTTATGCATTGAAGTTGCGTCTGCTGTTAACTGAATGTGTTAAATTATTAATTGATGCTTGTCTAGTAACAGATCTTCTATCTAAATTGGATTTTTATTCTCAATATATTTATTCTTTCTAAAGAGGCCTTATATTTCTTTGCACCAAAGTTTCGTTCATCAATTTATGAAGCCTCACTTAACTATTTATTAGGATTAAAAGCTGAATCAGTATTAAAACAGGAAATCACTATATCAATTATTCACGAACTATTAATAAATATAAATGTATGTCAAAACATCTAGAAACAAATGCCTTATAGTTCAAAAATCTGATTTTATACAGAACAAAGCATTGCCATCACTCTAAATTATTAGACGTACATTATTCATAACATTACTTTAATAATACCAAAGATGCAAAAAATGTATAGCTTTAAATTTTTAAAGAAATGTTTTTTTTAATCTGAAAGTTCATAGTAGATTTATGGAAAGCTGCAGAACTGTACATTGATTATCTAGTTCTCAATAGGTAGTGAGGCGTTTGGTTTTCAGTATCAGCAAAATCAATTTACGAATGTTACAGCAAAAGAAAATAAATAACCGATTTAGATAACCAGTCAAACAAAGAAAAGATAGTGAATCTAGCTTATCAGGTAGGCTTTGTTCATCATGCGAAAAAAATGGCGTTAAACAGCGAGATGAAGGTCGAAGCAAATAGAAGTAACGTAGTAAATACAGGAGAAAGGAGACTTTTGTTATATGGTAACATTGCATTAGTAAACGCTCAACGTATAGAAGACAAAACGAATACATGGAAAAGCAGAGGAATGAGAATTGCATCACAGATCAATAAGAAAGCTAGAATGCACACATGTGCCATAGTAAAATAAAAATAGCAACCTTTTCAAAATAAAAAGGAGAATACTATGAAGGAAGAGAGAAAAATAAATGAAACTCAGCCAGTAAGATGCCGTAGGAAAAGTCATTTAAGAAAGCCCATATCAGTTCATATAAGTTTTAAAATTCAAGATAAGAAAATAGTTGCTGAGCACTATAAAAGTATTTTCGCAATATTGTTCTAGTTCAGTGAGACCGTCCCATCACAACTGAATCTATAGCCGTTTTTCGCAAAAATAATGTACACCAAATGATTTGAATAATAGATAAATAGGTATAGGTATCATTTATTTATTTTTGCTAATAAAATTGAATCGTAACTCTTTTAGGATAGCATTATGACTAAACCTAACTTTTTTCAGTAGAATGTATTATCGCATTCACATGACTACTTACTCATAGGCTTAGCAGGTTTATAATTGTTTTGCACAATACTGTTTGCAAGGGTTAAAAATTCTCAATATTACGTTATATTCACAATAACTGTCATGATATTGGAAGAAATTCAAAGTGGGTTGTCTAATAGTGTTATCGTAGTATTAAAAAACTCGAGAGTTGAAAATCTAGACTTAATTTATGAAATGTCCACCCAGTTTTCAAATACGTTTCATAACTTTGGATTTTAACGTTACAGATGCGGCGACCAAAGCATTGGTTGGCAATGAGTTGTGCGTTAAATTGTGTGTGTTCAATTATTATTTTTCTCAGCGCCTGTTTTGATGACATCACCTGAAACAAAGGCGTCAAGAGAGTGATTATTGTCAAATTCCACCAGGGTTTCATAAAATTTAAGATACGCACGAATTTTATTCCCAACATTTGTCAAGGCGATTGGAACTGATATTAATAAATCTGCACTGACTGCATGTAAATAATTAAATATTGTTCTACGCTTTGTGTTAATTTATGAAGTAATTTCGATCGACTTCTTCATGATTTTACCAAATAAACAGAAATATCAATAATACGAAACCAAATAGCTTCTAATTATAATGTAATATCGGAAATTATTATTTAAGTTATTATTTCTGTTTTATTTTGAACTGTTTAATTATGTTCCCTTCTTCGGCTTTATATAATGTGACAATTTTTATTAGCAAAACTTATAATTATTTACCCGTCTTCGGGAACGTTTTTATAAAATTTGGCATTAGTATCCCAGTTTCTCGTTTAAATTGAACTATTTTGTTGGTAAAATACCCACAATTATAGTGTAAGAAAGGAATTCAATCTGATCATCAGTTTAATTCTCTCAGTTATATTTTTATGACATCCCGTAAACAAAAATAATGAAAATCTATACCACAGTAATCAATGCTGGTAGACTAAGGTTATTCTACCTGCAGCCGACCAAAAAATGAAAAAAAATAAACGTATGTATTTGTTAATTTTTAATTTGCAAGCTATCTCACTTATTGTAAGTATTGTAATTTTTGTTTCTGCACTTGTATCGATGATCAAATATTATGGTGTTTTGTATAGCAGTAGCGGGATAAGAGAAAATGAAACTTCAGAGTTATTACTTTATTAATTGAACTTGGGGGGGAACTACTGCACGAATGACGATGGTATTCTATCTTACGCTATTCGTTTCAGTGAGATTAATGGAACTAAGTGATTTAATAAGAATGGCAAAAGATTTGAATATATGTGTTAGGCAGTATAAAATTATTTTCTTTTGGGTGCGAATTAATTCAGAAAGAAGTGATTTTAAAGAGATTTCTTGCTAATGACTACGAATGCAAACAGAGAAAAGCATTAAAAATTCATAAAAATTAGAATAACGTTTCAAGAAAGGAAAGAAAATTTTATATGAATAAATGAACAAGTGTAAAGCGCCTTAAAATAACATAATTTCTCTGTACCCTTTTAGTAATTTTACATGATTTACTTAAAGAGTAAATAATTGATTCTCATTTCATATTTCATATACGAGCGATGAAATTGATTTAAATGTCAGAGGCACCATCTTGGATGAATTTGCATATGAACTGACAAAACATTCATAAATACGTTTTCATAATTAAATGCCAAGTTACCGTTTGCTGTATTATAAACAGAAGGTGTGAATCACATTATGCAGATCGTTTTAACTGTCTCCGTCCTCTTCTTCCATCGTATCCCTTTCTGAATAGTTCTTTGTTATCTGATACAACGAGCTCAATATTTCTTACATTGTCAGAAATATTTGGAAGCTATTCTATAAACCTTCTGATTTTTTTTAATCGAATGGCCAAAGTCTTCGTTGTGTCCATAACAAATTTAGTTTGGGAGAAATAATAACGTTCACAATCGAATGTGAGTATAGAGTTTATTATTTCTTCTGTGCGAACACGTTTTAACATATCGATGGTTTCTGTGACAGTATTTCACTATTTTAAAGCAGAAAGTGCTGCACTTTTCTTGGTCACGAACGTAGGTATTCACAAGTCTTGTAGTACATTCGCAACAAGTCATAAATTGTATAAAAAATTTAATTCTGCTGTTTCCTAGAAAATAACTGAAGGAAAAACAAACGTTTTATACACAAAACTGTTGCATGCGAATAATTAGAAGTTGATGGTGAAATCTCTACACTGCTCATTTTACTAACACTTTTAAAAAGCAAGAAAAATAAAGTACACTGTACAACTAAGTGTAGACACCCGCAATGCAGTGCTACATCAAAGAGTGTCATTTCTAATGTGGTGCTACAGTAGAACTCTATTTGCATTTAACCTATGCAAACGCATAAAATTTTCCTATTGGACTATTTAAAGTAACTTGGCATATTTATCCTTGATTCGAAACCAAAGCGACATCTGATCGAAAAATATGACGTGGATTGGTGTTGGGATTATTTGGCCTCATGAATATCAAAAAGGCAATGCATTAGTGAAAAAATACGATATATATAAATTTATTAAATCAGGCACGACAACAGTTTATTTGAGTATAAGTTAGTTATTACCATTAAATCGACTACTTAAATATACCACCTAAGTTTCCTGGAAGTTTTATATTAATGGTAAAAAGAATTAGTGGTATAAACTGCTTTGGTAAAAGTGTGAGAGAACTGAAATAAATTTATTTTTGAGAAATGAGGATAAACTTGTCTACTTTTATAAAGAATTCCAGTCATACTCGAGTACAAAGAAGAAATTTTGGAAATGAAGCGATGTAATATGAATAGAGAATTTAACTTAGAAATGCATTTAATAACTTTAGCATTATATTTACCAGATACAGCGAAATATGAATAATAGATTGGTTATTGTGCCTATATCAGAAACGAAAAATAAATTTACTTAATAGATGCAAATTATAATTTCAATCGGTTCTGTCCACGGACTTGGAAAGATATTACCTTTGCCTAGGTTCGCAAAAACTATCTCCTTTCTTTTCGAAATTTGGGTGGATTGTAGAAAAATGACTTTTATAGCTACAGTAGCAATAAAAACAATGGCCACAGTAAATCATACAGATTTATATAGAGCTATTTCTATCCTCTCCTGGAAGTCCGCTTTGTATTTTAGGAACTGAATCCGATTGGATATTTAAAGACATCGAATGAATACTAAGACAGCTGTCGTAGCTTGGCGATAGGACTGTGCACTCGAATTTTAGTAGCCAGCTGGATATAAAATTCAAAGGATATTTCATGTCGTACTGCATGGATGTTATATTTCTATATTAGCAAACTTTACTGTGAAAAAAAGCATAAATGAACTGCTTCAAAAGAATAAAATGTACATTAAAAATCTCTGACTGGACTCCACTTTCATTTCGGCACTTAATCTTGAACATAGAAAGAGTTTCTTATTTTTGTATAAAATAGACCATTTCAAATGATTGAGGTGAATATTCTCATCCTCTTAGAGGATGAATGAATGCAAGTATAGGATATTTATAGATAGAAGATGTTCAATCATAAAAACATCTAAAAATGAACACATCTTGCTAAATCTCTGGGTGATTTCCAACGTTACGTAACGTTGACAAAAATATGTGCATTTTAATTTTGTTTTAATTTAATTTAAATTTTATTTTAATTTTGTTAAGCAATTTATTAGTAAATAATATATTAGGAATATGTTTATTAAGTAACAATTATATAAATCTCATTGAAAACCATTATTCAAAATATTCTATGAGCTGTTCTTGTGAATTGTTCTTGAAAAATTAAGCAGTTTTCCTCGGGATTGTGTACAAGTCTCAGAAGAATGAAATAAATCAAAAATAGGATGATGAGTATATTAAAGTTCGTATAGCGTAGTCGGTAGCGGCAGGGTCTGAAAGGTTCAACTTCCAATCCCTTCTAGAATGCGAAAAAGCGAAGAATATTCTAAAAAGCTTTTCAACTGATGGTAAGGTAGTCAGGTCTGACAGAGATTTATAGATAAATCTCTGTCAGAGATTTATCTATAAATCTCTGACATATCTAAAATCTGACATATCTAAAATCCTAAAGTTAACCACAAATTTTGGATTAACTTTGCCATTATTAACAGAAATTAACTTCTATTTAAAAGTAAATTCGTTTGGTTTTAAGGGACCATTTGGTAATAATATATGAAGGCGGAATGGCAAGTTGAAGAACGATTATTAAAGGACTCTTATTTATATTCATCGATTTAATTATTAATTTTGAAAAAACAAACAAACAAACAAATACATGACATATACTGTAACCACACTAGCACCAAAACTTTACTGAGTTTAATTAGAACTTTCAACTAGTATTTCAAGTGAAATAATAAAATTAAGCTCTTGATGCTAACCGACTATTTCATTTGTGTCTATTAGTATATGTAGTAGATTTATGTAAGGCAAAATGAATCTATTGGTGGATTTCAGAGGAGTTCCTGGGGAACACTATTGATTCTCGCTTATCTTCTTTTATGATTACCACACAGTAGCGAATCCCTTTATATTTAATTTGCATTAGTGTTCAGAGTCAACATGTTACTCTAAAAAACGTTTCATTGGATCTTGGGGCGCAATCAAAAAATTAGATGAGATTATCGTTTAAAAAAATCGCTTTTTCTCTCTCTGCTGAGAAAGACACTTCACTGTTGTTTACATTGTCTATTTATCCTGTTCTCCAACCTCTGTTAAGTCAACTCTTGCAGTTTCTCGGTGGTAAATGCCTTCCGTAGCAATTCAGCAGTTCCTGTTCATCGCTGAAGTCGACATTCTGAGTTCGCTGTCGAGGTCATTTGAATGATATCAGTGTTAATGGCATCAGAATATAACTGGCAACGGCGATCACTACTGAAAACTAATAATTCCAATTAAATCTTTCAGAAATTGATTTTCACGTCTATCTATGCTTTCCTGCAATTGAGGAAGATGTATTTTTTGTAAACGAAGTCTTGTTTTCTTGTTTAACTGTAATCAGTTGAGTGTTCTTCTGTAAGACTTCAAATTTATATTAATAATAAAACTAGGGACGCCTTTGTCTCCAAAATATATTGAAGGTTTATATAATAAATTAAAATTGTCCTTTACGACCCCAAACACGATACATTTAAAAAAGAAAATGTGATAGAAAGAAACTGATATTTAACAATAGTTTTTTTCCTCCGGACTCCAAACGGCTGACAACTCAGCCTACTAAAAACTAAACCCCACGGAATACGCAATATTTAATTTCTTCCCAAAGAACCATTAGCGTAATTAGTTCCATTGGACAAGAAGACATCATTAGGCTAAATAAACTACACCAATTAGTAAATTTCTATCTGCTTGCTTCAAAGAGGGAAGGGGGGAGTTAAAAGAAAAGCAAATCGATTATTAATGCTCAACCTTATCATCCGTCTAGCTTATATTAATAAACAATAGCAAATCTGACAATGCATCCAGCTGCTCAGTCATTCTCGTTTTGTAATTAACGAACAGAACCAGAGCAACACTAATAATCGCTCTTAACGCATTCGTTAATATAAAAAATGGCCAGATCCACTAAGCGAAAATATGCATCAGAGAGATAACTAATGGAATAAGAACATTGATTTCTCTCTGATGGCATTCCAAGGACGAAAATGCTTTTGTTCTCAGTAGGTTCTAACATGCATTTGGGTTGCGATAATTTAAAATACCGATGCTGATGCTGAACGTGTTCAGTTTCAAATTTACGCCACTTCAGAAGGTTGATTTTAACGAATGATATCGGTTTCCTGGAATACTTTTAATTTCCTCTAGCTTTTGTTCGAACCCTTCACTAATAAGATTATTCTAAACTTAAATAATTGGCAGTTTCAGAACAACAGAGATTAATTAATCTCTGCTTATCAGTTTATTGAATACGATTCTTAATATTTACAGTAGGCATAACAGTTCTATGATAATAACACACAGCGTGATTTTTTTAAAATATTTTTTTTACGTTAGTAGTTTCAAAGCAAACAATGTCATTAAAAACAACATTCCTCTTTCTCTCGGCAAAAAAATTTCTAGTTATATTACCGAAAATCCTACACTTTCCTGCATGATAGCTGCATTAAAACAACGATTTCAAATGTATGGGATATATTGTTGGAGAGGAAAGATAATCTTATTTGTCTCATTATTTTTAGCCTAAACACAATGAACAATACTTTATAACTGCGCCGTCCTAAACGGCAAGCTGACAACAAATGCATCTTTATTACAAGAGTTCTGACACTTTGATAGTAATTAGTATAAACAAGTTACTATCTCAACTTTGCAAAACTTTACCCAAACTTTAAATCCTTTGATTAGTATTGTTGAAAGTTTACCCATGGAAAACACTGACGTATGTACCTAATTATAATTTTGTTCATTCGTTTAATGATATGGACCATTATGATGTGGCTTTACATTATTATCCGTTCTAACTTGGTTTAAAATAATGTATATCTGTGTATGTGAATTTCAAATATGTTCGCTGAATGGATTTAGTTTATATATAAATGACTGCGATTATGGGCGGTTGTCATTAAGCTCAAAAATAATAATTCCCTCGGGTGTATCAAAATATGGATGAACCTAAATAATTTTAAATGTTTTTATCTTCTCCAAAACTATATATCTGAAGTAATTCATCATCGTTTAATGATGTGTATTCAATATCCCACGAGCATACACCATTATGTTTATAACTGGAGATTACAAATCATCCTTATATACTTTCTACACAGCTCCCGAACTACTTAATAGGTCCATTACTATATAAGGCCAGCTCAAGATATGCCTACCATAATTTAAACTATCTCACTTCTGGACAATACATTTTCCTAAGAGTATTAAATTGTACAGCATTCTCGTTTACGATGTTAAGATCGTGTTACTTGGTTAATCAAACATAATCTCACTTTTGTTACCTCATTTTTAAGCTTTTTTATTATAAAAATCAAATATTTGTTTTTTATAAGTGGAAGTGGTTTTTATCAAAGCAGAGACCATTTTTGTTTTTTTATTGCGTGTAACTTAATTTTATCTAAGCAGGAAGATATGGAATGATTCGTAGAAGTAGAACGAGATATGGAAAGTTATATGAAAATAAGTAAATATACCTGTATATTAGTTTCCTATTAGTTATATAATTTTCAAAATATAAAATATTCTATATTTTGACAATAAATACGCTCCAGACGATCAGCAGTACTGTATTTGATTTTCATCCAAATTTCATCAGACGACAGATACATGTTAACAAAGCGTGTAATGTTGGGTTGTCTGTCCGCTTATTTCCAGCAATATTTTTAAAGGTAATTATAAAAAGGATTATGATTACTAATTTAGTTGATTGACTGTATAATTCTGTTCAACTTGGTTAACTTCGTGTAGTTCGTTTTCTCCGGTGTTATAATTAGAAATTACAAGGGCTGAAAGAGACAAAAATTAAGAAGGATTTCTCTTGATAGCTTACATTTTTTTAGAAAAGCGAGGTATTATTCCTTAATAAAAGTGATTTCCCATGGTCTGTTGCTTATTTTAATAATTCAATGAAGCCAGAACATTTTCGTGTTTAATCGATATTCTTTCCGAACTTTAACATGATATTCTCAAAGGAATCGGCTTGTCTTTTTATGTGGTTAGCAGAAAATTAATTAGTCACGAGAATCCGTTCGACCTCTGTATGACAATAATCGCTCATCCCGCCTCCTTTATTATTTCTAATTAAACGGTTTTCAGTCGATATGTTCTGCACTTGAGATATTAAAATATAGGGAAACCATCAGGGAGGTAAGTGAATAATATAGGAGAACGGAGTTAGCAATCAAGAAAAAGAGCTTGGATTTTTTTTTTCTTGGATTACCATAAGATCGAGTAGTTCATGCATGATAATTCTATTCAAATGAATGAGCTTCATAAATTTTTCATTTAAGGAAAATAGGAGTTGCTGATCCATTTATAGTTTAGTTTTTCCAAAAAATATTGAAGGGATGGAAAAATTCCCTTAAAATTGAAAATCTTTCAACAGATAGGACAGTATGAAAATTTAGTTAATTAATAATGTATTGTACAAGAGCGATGGCAGAAAATGGATACCTTTACATACTCTTTAACAAAATTAGATTCTGTCAATATTCTTTGAAGAATGGGCAATGGGAGACAATCCATTCTCTTCGTCGTATTAAGTGAAAGTTCTGTGTTTATTTTCTTTAGAAAGTAATAAGTATATAAATAAAAAAACAATTTAAGATTCCACCGTCATTTCGTAAACGCTGAAAACATTAAAAATCAAGAATGATGACCATTTTAAACATCGTATGAGAATTATTACAAAATAGCAACTTTCTAAATAGAACCAATTCACGCTTGTATAGTGCGTGAATTGGTTGTTTCATTGGTTGTTCAATTGAAGTGTTTCATGATTACATTTTCACAACCTTTCCAACGAAAATGGTAGTAGAAAACGCAATAAAATCATTAATCACAATAATGAAACAGTTTTCCTAGGACAGAGGTATGCCACTTATAAACAACATATGACTAGGAGCCGTTAATATACTACAACATGAGTAAGAAGTAACATTATTAAAATCTGAAACTGGCGAGTTTGGGCTAAAGTTGGAGTCCTTGATGTTTTTCGTTGTACATCACAAAATATGTCAGCTTAACTGAATTTAAATGAAAAATACAAAAAAAAAAAAAAAGTCAGAATGAAATATTTATTGATGTTAAGTTTAAAAGTAATCTTGGGAAAACAAAATATATTTGGGACCACAATTAAGAGAAAGATTTTTCCCTGCACAGACGATTAACAGTGTTTAAAATATATGTAACCAAACAGAACTTTATATAATGTTTTATGCTGTCGATCGCTTCCTTTATCTGTCAGAAACTGAGGTCGTACATTCTTCGAGCTTTTAGGATAGCAAGCCTTTTTTTGGTACGCCGTGGGTTTAATAACTATTCGAAATTCAGCCCAGAAGCTTTGTAGTTTTGCTTAGGTTGAAATTTTGGCCAAAACGGCTAAGAAGCCAGAACTTGTTAACTGCATCTGTTCTTCGGCCGATTTGCGGATGAAAAGCATTCCACTAATCCTGTAAGAGACCGGATGAATCACTCACTTAAAAAAATCCCTCTGTCTGGTTGTTCGAAACTCCTACAGGTGTTTTATGCCTTCTCTTTACAATCGAAAGGCAGTTGTTTCGTTTTGGAGAATGTATGATGGTAGTACGTATGCAACAGAATATTTTCAGAAATTTACTCTATGCTAATTTATATAAATTCGCCCTTAGTTTCTCAAAAGCTAATACTTATCTAACTTCGCCAAAAGTATGACCACACAACATGTTTCTAACCTAATAACTATTACATAAAATTTGTGACTGTTCTAAGTTTATTTTGTTTCATATATCGAAATAACTGGAATTAGAAGTTCTTGATGCATATTATTAATATAGTTTAATTTTAATCATCAATTTAATATAAAATGCATAATAACCAAACTGTGGTTTGTTAATATTCAAGGTAAGGCGGACTTTAATGAAATCTTTGTATAATGTGGAAAGAAATTGAACCAAGAAAAATTACATAGAGTATTAACTATAGTTTCTCAAATGAACAATCCCGTGTTTTATTTATTGAGATTGATTATATTTGAGATTAATAAACTTCTGTAAAAGAGAAGCTTATAGAATAAATATTTATACTACAAATGACAAGTCTATGCAGTATATATATATACAGTATAATAACGTGACTAAAGTAATCGTTAATAATCTAAAAAATGATCAAATGTGAACGCCTGTTAACTTATATGTTATTGAAGAGGACTCAACAAATCTGGCATTTAAGCAAAGATTATTTATTGACAGCCAACTAACTGTTTAGTTATTTGTAATGAACAGAACATTGCTTTAGTGCTACAATTTCCAATTTTCAACACGCTAAGGCCTTTTGTGTCTCATAAGGAGTAAGTGAGGTCATTTAGTCTTAACTAACTTTTTGAAGAATGAGGGGAAACCACTTGTCACACTAAGACATCAAGAATAACTAGCCCAACATTATCAGAGATTTTAAAAGGTCTCCAGGGAGGAGAGTACAGCGCGTAACTGCGGTCCCTTGGTCCATAACGTTACCGCTATATAATAATGATAAAAATATTATTTTGACCACACCCTCTATAGGAGACATTGACTTCTACAATATTTGGGTTTATATAGATCAAATTTATTTTAAACTATGTTAGAAAATACGACAAGGTTTAGCTAAAGTTGGCAAAACTTGTCGGTATTTTTTAACTTAGTTTAAAATAAATTTGACCTATATAAACCCAAATAGAAGTCGATCTCTCCTATAGTTACCGCTGTATATTATCGTCTGAAATAGTACCTTTTGCGATCGAATTTCTCGAGTTTCTAGAAGTAAAAAAAATACCTTTCTGTGCCTGAGATTGCCTAATTGTGGAACCTCGATGAGATGGCCATCCCATCAAATCAGTACTAGAAAGCTGGCCTAAGACTATCAGTGATTACTTAAAAGGGCATTGCCATAATCTATCCACGGATAGAGTATGGCAGAACAACTGCCGCCATCTCATATTCTCTATTGTATGAAATAGTATGAGCGCTACAGTTCTTATTGTATGAAATAGTATGAGCGCTACAGTTCTTATTGTATGAAATAGTGTGAGTGCTACAGTAGATTTTCTTGAGTTAATAGGTTATAAACTTAATTTTCCCGAGAATGAAAAACAAACCTACATACTCGTGGCATAGATCTATTAACTCGGTAATCAGTCAAAGAAAGGCTTCGAACATTTGCTGTAAGTTGGCGAGTAGAATTGAACTTAAAACGGTTCTTTCTTCGGGAGATCTATGAATGCAAACATCATTTGCACAGGGCTGCAGCGTTAATGTAGTTAACTTCTCTGACTGCATTATGACAATAAATATAATTCAGACATGTTACAGCATGATTTTCTTTCTGGATATCAAAAATATGCTATATCTGCTTTTGTTCTTCTTAACCTGTTCATTAAACACAGCATTTTTTTAGAAATTTAAGAGTCCTATTTTCGACGCAGCTTTAAATACAGTGTCATATGATTTGGTCTAAATGGACTATTCAACTTATCTACTTAACATGCTAATGAAAAATAATGGATATTAATAAAATTTTGTAACAAATGAGAGTTTTTAATGCGCAGGGAATTAATTATCGTTTACTGGCACGTTTTAATAAAAATTCTTAACTTCTTAAATACATCAATCATGAGATCATGACAAAGATGAATCATAAAAATTTGAAATACTATAATTTTCTTAGACCTTAAGAAGTTTGATGCCACTGAATCAATTCTAAACAAATTATTCGGATGGTCAAATGTACAGTCATTTGTTGCTGGTTGTTTAGATTTTACCAACAGAACTAAGATTATGAAGCAAGTCCTTGCTTATGTGAAATTCGACCGATGCCTTGCGGTATGCATCTTTTGCGAACTGAAAACAGAAAGAGAGAGAGAGAAAAGCGCAAGATTTCTTGAGGAAAATACAACTTCCTAAGAAACTGATTAACTGAAGCTTGAACAGCTTTTTGCAAAAGTCTTTCTCGAGCGACGAACAGGATTCGAAAGGCTGTGTTTTCAATCAGAGACTATTACCGTTACCGACTCTGTCACGGAGGTGCTTTACGTATTTGTGAACGTAACTGAAATACAATGATTATGATGCAGATAAATTTAGAGCAGTACTAAAAAGTTGCTCTTCTATTATAAGAGATGAAAATTCCTTTTCCAGGAAGAAAATCCTCTCTTTTCCCTATCAGACTGGCTGGCACATGTTCATATCAAAGATACAGTTTCTCTCAAAAGACCTGGGTTCAAATCCCAGAAAAGATTTGAACCCAGGGAGTTCTCAAAGTATATGCACCATTCGGAATCAACAAGAGAAGCAAATTGTTGGAGAAGCTTTACTAATTGGGGAACAATGAAACAAATACCTTTTGTCTTTCTCTTTCTTTGATAAAATATTCCTATAATATTCTTCCCTTTGTTAGATACATTAAATAACATTTGCGAATAGTAGGCAAAGAGAAATTTATTTCCATCCAAAAATATTGAAAACAATATGCCAAAATCTGCGTAGTTGTAGTAGAATGCTCTCATTAATATTTTTCTGATGCATTATTGAAGCATGACATAACTGTCACCTCTCCATATTACGAGTAGTAATTTAGTTTTTGCGAATTTGGCACGAGGTTGAAGAAGAAAATAGTAGCAGTCTGATGCCAAACCTAGTATAACATGGTTAGAAAAACATGCACTATAAGTTACTTCATGAAATGAGTTTTACTATAAAATTCTTTTCGTTATAAACTAAAATGAGTTTTGATGAATATGCACAAAATTAGACAGATTTCATAAATGAGATTATTTACTGCGATGCAAGTATTTTAAAAGCAAATTTTTATTGAGAATTATTGAGTTACACGTGTAGCTCTGCATATGTCCTATTTTAATAAGTTCATATCACTTGAGAGTCGACCTCCTGAGTTAACTGTAGCCACAGCTTCTCTAAATTTTTTGAGCTGTTGCAATTACACAACAAAAATTGAATGTATTATACTTTTATGAATAATTTATATAAAATAAGCTCAAATGGAAAAAAAAATCTAACCACGTAAAGACCATGATCTGAGCAAGAAACCGTTCTCTTTCCTATCAGCAACATATCCTTGAAGAAGTCTCAACCGTTTATTAGATTTATATTTCTGAACATAACATTTTCACTTACTTTAAATGGATTATACCACGTCTTGATATTTTTATCACACAATGAATTAGGCTAGTAGTTTTCTGGAAATTTTCATTATACCTAAATCAGAAATTTCGGGTGCAAAAAATGAAGTTTAATATTTTATTGAGTTGTCTTGGCAACCATCTTGAGAGCTACTGATTCTGAGCTCGCATGATGAACAATGTTTCGGTTACGTAAATGTCAAGTTTGGTTTGGTTTGCATTTAAAATGCATGCATTATTCTTTAATGAAAGTACTTTCTATAGAATCCCACCAACAGAAATTGGGGAATTTTCACCTAAGCTGTGTGAAACGTTCATAATTGGTTTCTTCAAGATGAGACATATCCATATGATTTTCTGTGTATGGGAGCTATCAATCCACCAATCCCCCATTATATGAATTCCCTCCCCCACAACCACCACCACCACCACCACGTTCACTAGCCAACGGACATTGACTGCAGTGAGGAACATCAATTTAGTTTATAAAGATAGTTATTTTATTAATGGCATTTATAAAATTTTAGAAAAAGGCAGAAAAGTTTTATTCTAAATTTTAATAACCAATAGCAAAAATGTTAATAAAAAATTATACAAAAAAGAAAGGGGCTCGTAGGATTATTTGATGCTATTCCTTGCATGTCAACTGGAAAACTTTGTGGAGATAAAAATTAAAAGATTAAAAATTTAAAAAAATAAAGGAAAATAATTTACAAAATGATCGATATCTTTATTTATCCAGGCAACTTAAAGAGAAACTTAAAGTCTTTTTAAATATTTGTGTTAAGTTATCAAAATATTACTGCATGTCTGTTCTATTTTTATTTTTCAATAATAATAACCAATAGCGAAAATGTTAATAAAAAAATTAAAAAAGAAAAGAAAGTTGCTCGTAGGATTATTTGATGCTATTCCTTGCAACTGGAAAACTTTCTTGAGACAAAAATTAAAAAATTAAAGGAAAATAATTTACAAAATTGATCGACATTTTTATTTATCGCGGTAACTTAAAAAGGAACTTAAAGTCATTTTAAATTTTTGTGTTAAGTTATCAAAATATTACTGCATGTATGTTCTATTTTTAGTTTTCAAGTAAACAGCGACACAATGAAATATTAGCATTAAAAAGAAGTTGATTAAAGGCCAAAAACTGGTCGATTATGAAGTTTTACCTCTTTTCTCTATGACGTTCATTTTCCATACACTATTCTAAAAAATGAGGATAATATATTCATGAAATCTAAAAGGAAGAATGTTATACAGATGTACGCAATTTTTAAGGATAGCCTTTTGATAAAAGTTATGTCAACAGACTTAAAGGTTGAATAACGACAAACATTTCATTTTGAATATTTTTAGCTTCACGTTTAAGTTAACATTTTGTGCTTCTTTTTTTTCTTTCAGAAAACAAGATTTTATTAAAACCATGTGTGGTAGGCAATATTGTATTATCATAATCGAGACTTACACTATTTTAATGCATACTGCTCTTATAGATCATATGAAACTTCAACTGTACTCTGTGGAGGTCACCAAAGATCTCAGCTGTCTCATTAAGATGAGAACTATTTTCCTTCTGATGTTTAGTGCTTTTTTTGGAAATTAAAACTGTATACAATACAATACAATAAATTTTTCTCGGCTATTCTCGTCGAAAAATTCTATCATTAAATATTTTATATATATGAAATTCTATGGATTATTAATATTTCGTAGCATTCCAGATTAATTATTAATTATAAAATATGAATTATTTTATGATAAAAACCAGAGACTGCTGATGATCTAGTTACATTTATCATTACTCCAGTGATACCTTCTTAAAATAGAAAAATATAACTTATTTAATCATTAAATATTTTGCAGACAACCAAAATATATCTCGCAGTGGAAAAACTGACAAACGAAAATTCGTCACTGAACAAAATGATTCAAACTGTAACTCTTATAAACATAAGAGACTCTAATGAAAAATTATTTATTTGGCCATATACATTTATATGCAGAATTCGTCTAGTTTCCGTTTTGTTATGATGATGTTTGTATTAATATACTTTTTTGTTAGAAAATGTTTCGAAATGAATTCTTCTGCTTCTTGAATTTGATTTTAAATTTAATATATATATATATATATAAAAACAAGGGGAAAAAAGTACCAATATCTGTTATAATTGCATTCGCTGCGAGAATGCTAATAATGAAATTACATTTACATAATTACTTCCATTATTTGCTTGTTTTTAGGATAAAATATGAACAATGCTCTAAGATAATTGTTACAAATGATAATTTTAATTAATCGTCCTAATTTGTTTTGTTACTGGAAACAGTAAAACAATAACAATAAAACAATAATAATGTGACCAATAATCTTTTGCCAAGCAAAGATTATTTTGACAAATAAAAATTTTAATCATTTTATTGAATACAACAAGAAATCTAAGAACTGAATATCGTTATATATAAAAGGAAGAAAAAGTCCGACAAGAAAAAAAAACTAATTTACTCAACGGTATATTTAAATTACATTATTGAAGAAACGTTGCGAACTATAAGTAATTCAATTTCACTGAAAAGTTTTTTTCCTTATGGAATATGTTATGAAAATACATTCTTCAACTTGAGATTCCATCCATTAAGTCAAACCGTATGCGTTCATAAATTATTCCACACCTTATTAAAATTATTAATAAATTTCACTCATCAGTGCAAACAGTCTTGAAGAAAAGCGAAGGAAAAATAATTTCATTCCAATCGAAATCCCTGATCCTCAGATGGCAAAACTGCCGGAGGTTTCAATTTTCTTTCGGAGAAGAGCAATGTCTGTTTCAAATAAATCTTGAATTGCAATTCTCCAGAAATTAAATGCCTCGGGGTTCATAAAAGTAAAACGTGCAGCAGAATATTTCGACAACGTCTGTCTAAGCCAGTGTCTGCTACAATAAAACACTGGCATCTCTTCGATTTTTCGATAAATTGTTGCAGTGGACAGGAACCCGCAGTCTACCGAAACACACACACACACACACACCAAAAAAAAAAAAAAAAAACTGGTTGAGACAGAAGGCAATGATGTATATTGCTCATCTCGTTAAGTGTTTGTCTTCGGTCTTGTGTACCCTAGAAGAAAGCTATTAAGAAAGTTTAACTGCAAAAAAAGAGAAAAGTATATAGAAAACAAAAATGGAATAAGCCAGTAAAGTGTATAAATCTGTAGTGGTTAACTACACCCAGGTTCGGGAAGCCGTAGTTCAAAAAAGAAATTCAGATAGATTTGTAACGTGAAGTGATCTCATCTAGTACAAAGGAACATTTCGAGTCTGTATTTTCTTGTAAATAATTCTCTAGTTCGGAACTTAGCTTGGAAGAACAATCAGATAGCAATCTGTGTGTGTAGGGATTTATCAGTTGAAAGGATTCCTATACAAAAATACGCTTAGAACCATATACTGGGATTTTGTCAATGCAAGCCACTACATGCTCCCCCTTACTTGAAATGATTTAGTATTATTCAAGCTCAGAAAAATGAAAAATGCATTTTTTTTTATTTTACTTTCAAATAACAATGGAACTCGAGAACACTTAGATATTGCATTATGACCGTTGTCATGACAGCAATAGCTAACTGGATACACGTGAAGTGACAATACCGTTATAGCTACTTGCGTAATATAGGAAATTATTTCGCTGTACTCGCCATGATGCATTAGTACTAATACATTAATGAGTGCTTGAAAAATAATGCTCTAAAGCTCAAGGGTTATCAAGATTCTGTTTAATGGCTACAGCTAAATGATATTAAATATGATTGCATCTAGCACTGACCCAGGATGAAATAGAAATATAGTGTGCGCGTGTTGAAATGGTTATCTCATCTTGGGCAATTGAATAAAAATGTATATTTATTATCATATTGCACAATGCAACTTAAATAAGATATATTAGTAACATATACGATATTTAAAAATTCTGTTATTGGCAAATAGAAGTATCTGAATCGGAATAGCTTAGCAGTAAGGCATTTGATTAGGAAAAGATTCGTATTCAAATCTTAATTGTAAGAATAAATTTAAGACTAATAAATATTCATCGTTTTTTAGCAAGGAAGGTAAAAGTTTCCATCTGAAACTTACAAAAATCGAAAATTACTGATAGCTTATTGAAATACAAACCTTCAACAGTTACTCTGGTATTGAACTACTTAAAAAATATGGTCTAAAACCAGAAGTCTGTAAATTCCTTTTTTTTTTCTCGATCATTTATTAAAATTTTCATTACGGCTGTCTCGATCTGTTAGTTGCCATTAAAGCCAGTATAGAGCCTTTATTCTCATATACCCAAGCGGATCCTGTTCAAAATTTATGTAATTTTCTGGAAACTTATTGCATTTTTCTTAAAAAAGCATGGGCTACCTATATATTCATAGGATTGCTGCCCCTCCTGCGACGGAAACCAACAGTTCTATAAACAGTTAAGAATCGCAAACCTTCGTCACATACATTGCTAAAGGAGTTAACTCTGAATGGAGTTTGTGTCGTACACTGTGCGGTACTGAGGCAAATCCTTTTCCTAAGCCGTCAATCACTTTGTAATATAACATTCCTTTCTCTGTTTAAATATCATTCAAAAACGATGATGAATATTTATTACGGATACTTTTGTCTGAATAATTTCCATGTTATTAGGGATTAACATAATTTTTTGAAGATTTTATGCATTTGATTATCACGGTCGGATATCACCTTGGGGCTGTCGAATACGTTCTAGTAGTCAATAAAATGACCTACCGACCTTGAGTTTCTCAACATTAGATCCTCGAACACGAAGCGATTGATTAGAAAATCTGCCATCTGATGTGCTGTTCACAGACAGAAAATAAAATAAAACAAATAACTTTATGAACATAATATCACACTATTGAAAAGATAAGGTAATTTTAGCAATACCTGTTCAAACTTCGGAAATTTTCGACACTGCTAATATCTTATCGACTTCATATAGGTAGGGAGTTGCTTTGAGATATGAGATTAAAAACACATCATAATTTCTGCAAAGACATGAAATGAATATTATTTATGCAATTTGAGAAAGACACTCTAATTAAGAGAAAGTTATATTCACGATTTTCACTTGCGATGCCACAATGTAGTATAAAGTGAACAATATCTTGGAAATATTTTGATTGCATTGCTGATAATCATGAAGAAATCTTGAAGGATACCTTGTTTATTCAGTCATTTTGCATGAGTTAGAAGCTTAGCTTTTCTGTATGTAATCAATATATTTGAGATCCATTGTGTAAACATAAAAGAATTTCTCTTTTGTTAAAATAAATTTTATGTTTCTTCTCTTTTTATTTCCATTTTATGTAAGTTAACCTAACTTGATATTTGTTTTTTAATCGTGGATGGATTAACACCATTATGAGAAAGACTAAAATAATTACTAAAAGCAGGCAATCACACTGAAACAGAAGCTAACTTTGGTCACGATAGGCTATCGATACAACCAGGTAAGAAAGGCAGTATCTGTCAGTTAGTTATACAAGAGCAATTTCTGCCAGGATTTCCTTATAATTAATTCGCGATACTTTCGAATTATTTTTGCATCTAAATGACAGAGTCTCATATGTTTAAGCCACGTGTGCAACAGATTATTTAATGTGATATTTAATAATTTTAACAAATTATCAAAACTAATCAGGATTTTGGATTTAAACTGAGAGGCAATTAATCGGAACTCTCAGAAGATTTTAGCTATTATGATGTAGTTAATTACAAACGATTAGAATTTCTTTAAATTCGTTTTACCACAGCATAATGCACAACGATCTATCCGATTTCAAAGGACGTCAGAAGTAGAAAGAAAATCAGCCAGCGCTGTGGAATATGGAAGGTCTATTGAAAATAACTTTGGAACATATGACTCATATATGATGAATTGCTTTATGCTTAAAAAGTTAGGCGGTTTGACTGTGATGATATATCAATGCACGATATCGATTACTTCTCTCTGCTCCTATCTTTTTCTCTTTCTGACAAGAAAAAAAAAATTTCCTATTATTGCTTCTGCATAAAGCTAGCAACATGTGCTACACAGTTGCGTTTAAAAATGATTTCACCGTTTAGATTATTTTGCCACCAGTAGAAAATTAAAATAAGAAAAATTTACTAAAGTGACCTCTGATAGTAATAGTCTCTTAGATGTAGGACAATATGTTACAAGTAACGATTATTCAATGAATATTGTACGCACGAATAGGCTGTCTAAACATGTAATTGTTTATTTTATCTGGCTGTTTGTATAAAAACATACTGCAACAAGTTCTGCTACTTTGCTATTGTATAAGCTAAATGTGCATATATTTATGCACACGATTTATGTATGATCCTAGAGAGGTAAACATTACTTAGTTAAAGTGAACGTGATAAAAATCTACATGAAACGGTATGGACAATTATTATCATGCATCTCAAGTACATGCTAGAAAAAGTCATGATTTTGAACATTTTATAATTTCATTTACCGATATTCTGCTAATGGTGAAAACATATTAAATTTCATGAGTGCATTTAGGCATTAAATTTAGTTTCATAAGCATATTTAGGCATATTAAGTTTTATTTAATGAGCGCATTTAGTTAAGTTTAGCTCATAAGAAAATTATTTTGAATGTTACTGTTATTAACGTTCCATATTAAATGTAGAATCAATATGGGAAACAATCGTAAATACCAATATGGTTATAGAATCATTTCCACTTATAAACATGATATCAAAGTAAGTTAATAAAATTAAGAGCCATTTTAATCCAATTTCACCATCAAAGTGAAATTATTTACTTGATATAAATTAACAGTATCCACATGCCTACAGTTGAAGAACAGAGATTCCTGTATTAAGTTTGACTAAAACATAACTCCCTCTTGACATCAAACTTTAGGACTTCTGCCAGAATTTAGGTTTATTGTCATTCATAATTTGGTATTATGGTAACGAAAATCACAGCAAACAATGTGAGAGTAGCAATGGTGTCAGACTGAAATAGAAACGCAGTCTGAATAATTAAAAGGCACCGCGACATGGTTAAGATAATGAAATAGTTCACCCTGACTCAAAGAGTCAAGTAACTTGGTCACATGAGGAGAGCGAAGAATATATTTTATTAAACCAAATAAAAGAAACACTAATTGTGAGTAGGCCTTCTTGAAGCAAATGCTATATGATAAGAATATTAAATCAGCAAATAAAAGCAAGAGTAAACTCTTGCTTTTATTTGCTGATGAACTTTTCATCTGCTGATTTTAAACATCTGCTAAATTTACACCATAAAAACTATCCTCATATTTCAAGAAAATAGAATTTGACTCAAGATAGTCTTTACGTTGTGAAATAAATAAATAAACATAATCCTCAAAGTCGATAATGACATTGGACGTTTTGTTTATTTATTTCTCTTTAGCTTATCGAGGGTTTTATGATTGTTCATCTCGTGATATGCTAAGATTTGAGAGATGGAAGAAATTACGAATGGTTTCAAAAATATGTTCATATGTTGTGAAATTAATTCGCAAAATATGTGGCCAGTAATGATTGTATCAAAGGGTGAAGGGTCGTAAAAAATATGCGCCTACCTCCTTTCCGTTGCAACATACATCATTCATTGAAATTTCAAGACGTTTACCTATCAAAACATCCAGTATGCAATCAAAATGTGGGTCTATGAAAAATTATAGATAAAGATGGAAAGCAATGGTTTTTCTCTCTAAATATCGCTTATTCTGGACTTGTATTTGTTTTAGCGTAGCTAATGAAACTGGCAAAAAGCCAATAAAACATCACGAGAGAGCTTTATTAGAATTGAGGTTAGCTTTTCTTTTCGCTCTTCAGAATGAGACTACCGTGCGATTAATACAGTTCCACTAGTATTGACTTTCTCAGGAAAATATACGCGTTTCGATCAGCGTATAAGCAGAATAGTATATGTACTCGTAAGTGGACCAATAAACTGGGCATCTCAATTCTAAATATTTCCAAAATGCCACGCAACGAATATTTTTTCAATACAATACATAATTTCGTTTTAGATTACCAAATAAACAAAAAATGAACTGTTCGTTATAATACTATATAAAGCGGAAAAGTTTCTGTTCAAGAAATAAAGTCTCCAAATCACCAAAATTATAATACATTAAAGGATTATTTAAATGCTTTTTATTTGAATCCCACTCAAATTTGAAAATCGTTTGCAGTTTATTAATACAGTTAGTCGAATAATATAATCCTAAAACTTTGAACTCGAGGGACAAACACGTAACATTTAAAGCTATATCAGATATCCAATAATCAAAATGATCGTCTTACTTGAAAACGTTTACTAGGATTGAAACCAACAACCTTTCTTTGGTTGCTCTATCTACTTTGGTCACTTCAGGAAATTTAGGTTCACACATATTGTTTTAATTCGATTTTTTCCAAGAAAATTTAGTAACTGTCAGTGTGCACTTAACACCAAACACTGCAATGCGTATATTTGTATGTTATGTGCATATGTTTGTTTCGTATACTCGATTTCTTGTTTTAATAGAAAGATATATATTATCATATACACTATGGTGACAAAAGTATTTGGACACCTTACGTGCCATGCAAATTTCGGATCCTACTACATGCAAATATATGAGAATGTTTGCGCAGTCTGGTAATAAAAGCTGGGACGAGCTGCATGTTTTGCACTGTACTCGATATCTAGATCCCACATTCACCTTAACTGACAGACATCGGTACGTGGGATGGTAGTTTTGTCTCACATCAGTGGTCTTTCTGTCTTTAATATTGCTGCCCGTATCAGTATACCGAAATCCACCGTTGCTTATGTTATTCGTAAACGGTGATAGCTTTGGGCACGTCCATTGGTGGACGTGCCCAAAGCTATCACGCCTGATGGCCACCTGGACACCTTGGACAATTTCATACTTCTGACGCTATAGAAGTACTTTGGCACAGCACGACAATACTACACTGCGTGTCCAAGATTCATTTCCACAAAGCAACGTTACAGTGTTGGACTGGATGGCTCAGAGTCCAAATCTCAACGCCATCGAACCAATTTGAAACGAATTAGAAAGCCGAATATGCTTCCTTTTTTGCGAAATATCCAGAAATTTACAGTGAATGAATACACTGTCTGGATGAATGATGAAATTACTAAATATCCCACCCATGCTTTTCGTGATCTTTGGACTGTATGACATTTAATGACCGATATTAGATTTGCTGTCGTTTACGATGGGTGATGTTCTCTATCAGATCCTTGAACCATATCCTTAGAAAATGGCGGAGTGATATGAATCACTATCATCCAGGAAGATTGCGTTTTCGTCTGGAAACAGAGTATGGTTATCTCTACCTAACGTCGGTACAGAACTAGGTGTACATGATTTTTTTCAAGTACCAGTGTCAAGTCACAGTGTTTCTGCCACTGTAGGCGAATTTTCTTCTTCTTCGCCTAAATCAGTGGTTTCTGTATAGGCATGTGACTTCCAATACCGATTTCTCTTCAATTCCCTCCCATAGTTCGATGAGACATGGGTAGGGAATGCCGTTGTTTGAGAAGGCGTTCTCGTTCCTGACAGACTGTCTCAGAACCACACTTACGCCTATTAGACCAGCAATGTGAGTTATTTTCCACTGATTAAACATCTGGGATATCTCACCTTTTGAGAAACTTGAGAGCTCTGTGGTTTTCGAAATCGTGGGTCTAGCCACACGAGCACCCACAATAAGTCCTTTATCGAACTCGGAAGGATCCTTTGTCTTTTCCGATATGTCATCACCACTATTTACGATTGCTGACCAGCAGCATTCTTAAATTAGCTGTCTAGAAGACGTGGTGAGGAACATGACCAAGTATTTTGCACATTCGCTGCGTAAGTGACGTTCACGTACATCTCAATAAAGGTGTTTAATTCAGCTGGCGGTTTGTGTACTACGCCTATAATACCGTGTTAATTCCGTCTTATTAATTCCTGAGCACAAGCATATTATAAACTTTGCATTAAACAGAAAACGAAATCGACTAGTAAGAATCATTGATAGTATATTACATAAAATTTAGATCCATCGTTATATTCAAGTAGAAATTTAAAAATATAGCATCAGAAAAAAATGTTAAAAATGTGCGTGTGTGTGTAAACAATAAATTACTTATAAATTTTCATTGTTTCAAAGATAATTACAAGCCACATGTCTAGTTTTGTTTTATTTTATTAGTAATATTATTACATGACACCTCCATGGAATCCAAGGACTTTCAGTTCCGTATTTTAAAGTACAGATTTAGACAATGCAGAATTTCTAAAATTAATAACCGTATTTTATTAAAATCACTAATTCATATAAAGCAGTACAACCAATAATAAAGAGCATGGGAAGTCTTTTCTTTACGAATTCACGAAAAATGAATGCTTATACAGCCACTTCTATTTACTGATAAATGATACGAGCTCTAACCGCCAAGATAGCTCCAAAATGGCGGAAAGTACGGAGGGGGGGATCTGTGTAATAGAATAGCAGTATTTCCAATATATGTACTGTATGCAAGTTCATAAGATTTTTCTTATATTTCAATATGAACTTTTAAAAAGCAAGCAGGTCAATGATAATTTATAACTTATTTATGTTTATATATATAGATACATATATATACATACATACAATTTGGAGCAAAACAACCTCCCATTTCGCTATAAAGTCGAAAAAATCAAGAGCTCTAACGAATGATACTGTGGGCGACCCTAGATCCTAAATGGCTGCAAGTAAGCGTACCTTCTATTTAGAGTCTTAATCTGCGCGGTTAGCCTAGTTGCTGTGCGCTTCGCAACCATATGCCTAGGGAAGGAGCGTCCTCGGTTCGATTCCCGTAGGAGACGTGAGGAGCTCAAGGATCTGCCATAGACAAGTTAGCTGGTCTTGAGCGTGGGCAGTAGGGTTCACTCCCTATTTTAGCTGGGTTTTTGCATCCTGCAAGCAGGCAAACCTGCCCCTTGAGCACACACGGACTACAGTCACGAATATCTCCATTAGGGATGCAGCAGAGGAGTGGCGTGCCGCCTGCATTATTTGGCTGTGACTCCTTATTAGGAGGAGAACCGTCTGCAACAGATGGAAGTGAGATAGGTAGTTTGTAAGCATTTTTTCACCTATGAGGATTCTTCGGATTAAGAACTTGTTCTTTTATTTCTCATTCTTTAAATGAAATTAAGTTCAGGCAAACACTTTTCAACTTGAAGTTGTAAATAAACAGCAAATACAGATTTGCAGGCCAAGTAAACAGTGCATCCGTTCTTGAAGCAATAGATTTGGTTTGAGTTCCCCTGTTAGTATTAATATTTCGGAATATTGTAAGTAGATGAATTTCATTTCCAAGTGTCAGATAAGCAGGTTGTAGTCTCAATTAGCTTGAAAATGTTTCGCATTTTATCTGTGTAGAGAATGGTTTACAAATTATTCTCCTTTAAGCCTATTCACAATACTAATACTAATTCAACAGATTTTTTTGTCTTATTTTCCTTGAAAAAAATTTACGTCGGTGATATCGGAGCCCTGCATTGAACAATTTCCTTCAAGATCAAGAAGCATTAACAAAATGCATAATATTATATTATAAGAAGTGTAAACCTGCTTGATTGAATAGTGTTGGTATGTTAGTAACTACTGGGTAACTAATATTTCATAAACGTCCAACAAGGTGTAACGGTCTTTAAATGTTAACGAGTTCCACACGTTGGTCTTTCGCTCTTGCATCTCATCACCAAAATTTGCACGTTTTCTAGAGTTCGAAGTTCTTGTGTGACAGAAGACCCTCTGCTAAGAATATGAAGAATAACCTACTTGATAGGCTAGGGATGCTACTGAATAGCTGACCTCCTTCTGGGCTGCTGTTCTAAATTAAAGGATTGCAAGCCAACCCGTTGGGGTATTTGGCAGGCCTATTTGGTTGAACCTTGGCGTCGCTTTTTTTTTTCATAGGAATTATGACTTCCCATTGTGATAGAGTTGAATGAATACTTCCATTTAAGTTCTGGTGGCAATTTAAGCGATAAAAAAAAATTGTTGAATATTTGTTTTTAATAGTTGTCAACGGCAGGTTTATCAAAATAAAAATAAAAAATAGTCGCCAAATAATAAATATATGGTGTCATTTATCATTAATAAAAAACGTGTAATTAACAAGAAACTGTTCGTCCATTTAATCATTGACAAGAAGCGATTAACCGGCATTAATAGCGATAAATTTTCAAAATCTCTTCATAACGCCCATTAAAATCAAGGTAGTTCCCTGAACAACAAATACTTATGAAGCAGATGAGTAAACGTTCAATGTACAAAAGTCAGCTAAATGCAGATAATTACAAAGACAGTTGAAAAAAAAAAAAACGAAAGTACAAAAAAAAGTAAAAAAAAAAGCACTAATTTTGATGTAATTGAAAGTACAAATGTAATTAACACTAAACATTTTAGCGTTAGCATTTTTTTTTTTTTAATATCGGTCAAAATGTATAAGAAAATTGCTTTACATCTATTTTAATATTTCACGTAATGAAATTTATTTTAATTCCGATACAGTTAGGTAATATATTTGAAAATATCATAGAACTTCAAATTTTCTAAATCAGTATTTTAAAACTTTGCTGAAGTATAAAACTTGAAAACACAATCTTTCGGCTATCTGAAATATAATAAGTCATGTTCAGTCTTAATAAATACTTCGTCGATGTGACCTCTTTTTGTGATTTCGGTGTTTGGCACGAGAATGTTTTGGACATTTGTGGACGCTTCCGAGTGTGTTCATAACTATCACACTGCACAACGCTCACCGTTTAATTCCGCTGGTCATTCACCATGAGAAATGGCCAGAGTGGTCAAAGTTCAGATTTCTGTGCACAGTTGGCCACTACTGCTGTTTCTTATCGATGAAAGCGCAATGCGGATGTTTAAAGGGTAATTTTGAAACGCTTCAGAAAGCAGCTATCGATTTAGAGTTTAGACTTTGGTGGATGAAAAACATTTTTATTGATCAAGTCTGTTATTTTTCCCCCTTTATTTCAGCTACTATAAATGTAGATGAAGGAATAAAATTTTATGTTTGTATAACCAAATATATTCGATTCATTTATTTTAAAATTAACACCAATTGCCCAAATATTCTTGCAATTCACAGTCATAGCATGCATGATGTTGGATGGAGTCACAGACAGAAAAGAATTCAAGTAAATTATTTTCACCCTAAATGTACACCACTGATCCTTTTGATTAGCAAAAAAAAATTCTAGTTATAACTCGTAACCAAATAAAAATAACGCTTTAGATGCTATCATATTTGAAAATAAAATATTAATATTGTCACATATGCAAAACAAATGAATATATTTCAAAAAACGACAATTTCATTTTTATTTTGGGAGTGATTATCGGTGTTGTTAGCTACACTGTCATTCAGATCAGACTAAATCTCAAGGAATTTCATTATCGCATAATAGTAAAATTCAATCATACTGTGAACGAAATATTCTGTTATTTGATGAAAATCAGTGGTTTTCAATAATACGAAAAGTCATTTAAATGGTCGCAAAATAGTTGTAGACTACAACGTCTTTAAATTTAGTGAATCAGAATTATTTGGCTGAATTGTTAGGGCATTCATTCTACAACGTCCGATGGGTTCAAATGCTACCATGGTAGGGATTGTTTGGGAAAGTCTTCAGGTAGTAGATGAATTTCTTAGTAAGGTGTGAGGACCACTGCCCTCTGGTCCACAGAACAAGGTTTCCGTATATAATTAAGACAGTACTAATAATAATTTAGTATATAAGCTATGCATACAAATACTTTTCTGGACTTATTTTACATTTTTACCATATACTTCGGCAAAACATTAAGCCACTATTTAAAAACGGGAAATATTTAATTTTTTTCAACTATATGTAAAAATTTATGGAAGGGAGATTGACAAATTACACAAAGAATTTTTTTTTAGTCAGAAGATTAGTTCGATTGTAATTACAGGCAAATCAACGAGAGCTAAGTACATCCCATCTAGGATTCCAGAACATACGGAAGCAGTAAGAAATTATTCCTGGAAATAAATATCTTTCGTCCTGTCCCAAAAATGATAAATCTGACTAAAACACATTCAGTTAACAGACTAATACACTGGCCTCATAGCGATAGTTACCTCAGTTGTATGTCCTAACAACAACAACAACAACAACAACCCTGTTTTACAGAACAAATATAGAAAATTTTCATAATCCACTTCTGGTCTTCAATAAGCAGATTGTGGTAACCTCACAGCGGAAGATGAAACACTAGTACATCAGCCACGAATATTTTCTAACTTCTATTCTCTAACTAGGATTCAAACCCATTGCCAACTGGGATGGACATCCCCAGTTGGCAATGGGGTGGAAAGCGTACACGCTATCGAATGAGCCAAGTAGACTGACATCATCCTATATAAAATTGAATATTTTACCGATATTGACACTGATGTGTGAAGATTATTTAAATTTAAAATACCCAGGATATAATAACAGTGAGAATGCTTGCATCAGTTGGAAAGACGAGTATGTCTGTGACCATTATATAATTATATCACAAGTGATGGTATTCGTATTCATTGACACATAATAAGAACACTACTGCGTTGAAATAGAACTTTCAAAAAAACGTACGAATTTTTGTCACGTAAAAAAAATGTTGGGCAATAATAAAAGAGGCTCAGTACATCCGTAAATTGACTCAGAAAATTCCCTTCGGGGTTATTTCCAGTTTTGCAAACTGTTTTGTGTTGAGAACAGACAGACTTAAGTAATCTTCTCGTATTTTTTTATCTCAAAATCTTATAATGTTACGTCACTATCTTTCGTTTCTTGTTTCTCAAATTCTAGCACTTCTGAATGGGACTGTAAATTGAGTAGAATTTCTTTTTTTTGTCCATAAGTTAGAAGCATTTTTCGTGGTATTGTATACGATAAGAAATAAAATGCAGTTCTTTATGGATACGTTACAGAAATTTAAATTTTCCGAAGTGCATAATATTTTATGAACTTCTGAGTACAAAACAGATTAATCGTAAATTAGATAAAAGAAATTAACCACCTCAGAATTATTCAATTTTTATCTCCTAGAAAAAAAACAGTAAAGTGTTTGTTGAATAATATATTGTAATTGGTAATTCTAAATTTAAAGCTACGAACTAACTTTTTATAAACTTTATTGCTATTGTTCAGTACAACTAATCTGTGGGATACTGAAATGTTTAATGAGCTCTTCAGTTCATTCAAATTTAAACCGATCTAACAATGAATTCACTCCTTTTGAAATGAATTCTTTTTCTTATTCCACTACCCTTTAATGCACTTATAGTGTTAAATGTAGATTAGGGGAATGTCACGCTTTTTTTTTTCTTTTCGAATAACGGAGAAATTTTGCTTTGTGTCCCAAATTCTCTTAAAATTTATTTTAGGAACTTCCCTCTTCACCAGGTATTTATTAAAAATAAGGAAATATTCATTTGATGTGGTTTGCTTTAATCTCTTCTCATTATCTCAACAAACAAACATGCTTCATCACTTTCTCTAGCGAGATTTGATTGATTTTCTTTTCGCTCAAATATTATCTATCAGTATATCAAAAGGTTGTCATTAATTCACTGCGTTTTCTTCTTTTAAAAACATAATGAATTATTGATTTTGTTTTATTTCCTTCCGTGCATACACGGGTATTGCTTTATTGAAAGTTCCTCAATTATGCGTTGTTGAAACATTACGCAACTGTCTTCTCTTGTCTCTTTAGATAGACCGATGGATAGATTGTTAAATAGACTATTCTGCAACTTCCTTTCGTGGTTATGTAATCCTTCGTTTATACATAAAGTCTTTTTCTGAATAGACACAATACCAGCACCACCACTATAGTTACGGAACCATCCAACATAATTAATAAATTTTAAAACGATATAATTTATGCATGCATTTTTAAATTCCAAATTCCTGTAAAAGATTAGTTTTTCTCGCTTTTTTCGTTAGCTCGAATTTTTCTTTTTCATTACCAAAGCTCGTTTGAATCTAAATAAGTCTGTTCATATTTCAAATCTAACTCAAAAGTGCTTTTTCGAAATATGGAAAAGCAATTACAAACTTTCTGAAACCTACTTTTCAGAAGAATTCAGTTTGATTAAATAGTTATCCTTTATTCAAGGTTTAGTTGATCTTCCTATCACTCATCCAATAAAGTTGAAACCTATTTCACTTATGTATTCTTCTATCATTTTATCTCTTCATAATACATCCGTCTTTTAGGCAGGAAACCCTATTATATACTGTCCGTAACATTCTGTCCCGATTCTGAATAAGGTAGTAGTGAAAAATGACAGTTCAAGATGAAAGCTGCTTACTCTCATTTTCAGTAGAAAGGTTAATATGCCTTACATTCCAGGCAGGATTCGAAATTCCTTACGCTGTTTAAGTCCCTTAGAACAAATTAAGTGACTAACTAATTAATTATCCGTTCAGGATATAAAACAAAATTCAACAAAAACTTAATTTGCAATAGGCCTCTATCTTATTTATCTGTATTCCAGCTAATATCCCTCCTCCCCTTATTAGTATTATTCGATCCATCCACACAGTAGATTCCATTCCACACTGTATATTTGCGACTATCTAAAAGACAATTTATACAGATAAGAAATGACAATATATGAAGTGGGGGATCTTCATCCGAGTTGTTTGATCATGTAAAGAAATGTGTAGACGAAGCTGCTGAAGAGGTCCTTGAAAGAGAAGGTAAGAGGCAAGTAAATAAAGAATGGATTAGTCAACAGACGAAGAAGAAGTAGAGGAAATAGGGCAAGACATAGTTGGTTAAGCAGTAAAACCTCGTTGAACAGAAAGGAGTACAACTCCATTATAAGAAGTGAAAATAATGGTGATCTGAAATAATGGAAAGCCAAACAGAAAGGTGGAAAACTTAGGATAGTGAAAATGAATACTTTAGTGAGGTATATTCAGAGGCCTAACGATTTTTTAAGACCAGTTAGCGCTCCTTATAGATCTTGAGTAGGACTTAATATAATTTCATGTCTAATTTTCTTAGTTTGAAAGATGGGATGAAATATCATGAACAGGAAAGGTTCTTTTCAGCAGAAAGGATATTTGAAGTGACATTAGATGAGGTAATGCAGGGTTGTTCAGGCGTCATTGAACAGAAATGCAGCTTACACTAGAGCAATGGTTGTACAAACGTTCAAGTGCGCATGTCCTAACAATGACATTCAACAAAGTTACTGCTAACGAAGTTATCCTTTTCATTGGAATTTGCCATATATCAATCATCCATAAGAAGAGCAGTAAGAAAGATCTTAAGAACGATAGAGGAATTGGTGTCATGTATTAGATTAGGCGGATATTGAATCGAATTTTGAGGAATAGGACTGAATTCACCATATTCCCGATAATGTCGGAGCTATACAACAATTTGGTTGTATAGCAGGGTGGACGGATATGGATAAATATATCTTCCTTAAGACGAATGCGCAAGAAAAATTATTTCTAAGAATGTGGCAAGAATTAAAGAGCACAGGTATAGACAAAGGAATGGTAGAAAAGATCATGTGCAGAGGACGTAGCAAATCAAGGATCTGGATCAGGTATAAAGTTTGTCAGCAAACTATGAAAACACGAATTTAATACTAACCAGAAGGCTCAAGCAGGAATGCTGAATCTCATCAACGTTCATTAAGATCTATTAAGATGCGCCCTTGGAAGATTAAAACAGACAATGCAGTGAAATGCGTGAATATAGGAAACCAATTTTTATATATTTTTCTTTATGCTAATGAGTAGAAGGCCCTCCCACAGAACAAGGAAAATTTCGAATAGCAGATGAGAAAATTGTTGGATACATATGAACTTTGGGAAATGAAAGTCAATTTGTTAAAACTCAAGTATCCAGTAGTCGTAGATGAATCATGTGCAACTGATCTTAATTTACAGCTGGGAAATATAAAATAAGTGGATGGTTCCAAGTATTTGGGCTCCATGATGGATATTTTCGGCCAGAGTGAAGTGGATGTAGCTTTCGAACAGATGCATCTGTAAGAACCAACCACGAGTGGTATTTTATGGAGAGATAAGATCTAAAAAAACAAAAAGGAGCGGTATCGGAAGAATAGAGAATAATGAAGTATGGACTGGAGTAACGGAACCTGGCTAATAGCCGAGTAGAAGTCAAGAAAATAGATTGCTTTAGATGAAGTATGAGAAATAAAAGTATGAATCATCTGAAGAATGTATGTGTTTGAAGAGAGATGAAAGCTATGGATTCTGTCATGGAAAGGATAAAGACAGTTGCGTTGAAATTATATGATACTTCCTGAGAATTAGAGAAGAGCAATGGCTATTGAGAATTATGAAATTGTCATCACCCTCGAAGGAAGATGAAAATAAGAGAGAGAGAGAGAGAGAGAGAGAGAGAGAGAGGAGATCACGGTCAGAGCTACGGAGAAAAGAGGGGTACTTGTTGAAGACTGAAAAAGGGATTGAAAATTAATTTGTACCATTTTGTGATTTGTTGATGTGTTGTAATTTCCTGCATTCGCACGGAGTTCTGTACTTTCATTATAATCTTTGGCTACCTATATAATCATTTGATTTCTTCTTTATCTCTTGATAAATATTCAGATAGATAGAAAGATGAAAGGTAGAAACGATATCTTGATTCTTGAAGATTAATTTAAGTAAAACAAATAATCTTTTTTCCGTACTTATTGAAAAAAAAAAAACTTGCAAGCATTTGAGTCTTACTTAAATAGGTGTAGGTTCACCTTTGAGTGGGTGACTGTTGTGATCCTATAAAGATAACTGATAATAGTTGAAGATGGAATTCTATACTCTTGGATTCTAGCTCATTCCAATGGTTTCCATTGAGATTTACTTTAGAATACGAAGACAGAGAAGTCAGTCTTGAAAGATTTAGATTGTGAAAAGCTAATTAGCGTTGACGCACTAATCCCATCAAAAGGGTACGTATCAAGAATGTTCCCGACTTACAACGCGGGTGCTGGAAATTTAATAATCCTCTAAAGCACTCAGTGGGTCGTCCTGAAGAAGCAAAGCTGTTTATTCCCCCCTTCTTCTCAGAACTCTTGTTATTAACATTAGAAAATAAATTGACCTAAGCGGAATTTACAGATGGAATTTATTCCCCTCAAAAGGAAGACTGTAGATTTAATTCTAGTGCTGATCTAAAACATTTATATTTAAATCAAGCAATCAATATTTAAATTAACTTTTTATTTAAATACTAATCATAACTAGTACACTATGTTAGTAATTAAATTTTTAAAAGTCCAAATAATTACTGAGCACTGCAAATACCTAAAACATTAAATAATTATAGTTTTATGGATATGAAGTAATACATTTTAAAATATATTACACTATTTTATTTATATCCTTCAATATGTATCTGGAACTTTAGTGCTATTCTTCCGACAACAGTACTCATTCCAGGAATGTTAATAAAATTTCACTATGCATAATATCTGATGTCCTAACAATCGTTCATTCTCAAGGGCTCCGCCAACTACCATTCCAAAGTTTTGTTTTAAAAATAAATAAAATAGGACAAAATAAAGGAAACTAATTCATGTCTATATCTTATCTTCAACGTGGTATTTTTTTTTTCTTCTGCCCAACCCCACGAAGTGAATAATTTAAGCATTTCTTCTGGTAGGAAGTTACAGGAATTCTTAACCCGTATAAAAGCCTGAGTTGACAGCACATGCGCATACCAAAACGATTGTCTGAAACTCTATTATTGCGCCCAGGTTCATACAAAATTCATCAATGACATAAGCTGTGAAGGTATGTTAGCTGTATAGCCTGACGTTTGGCATTAATGTACATTCGATAAGCTTGTTTTCGTGCTACAACTGTTGAGCAATTTCCAGATAAGAAACTTTTCAGTTCAATATTACAAGACAGTCTGCTTGTGTCAAACAATGTCATTAACGTACAGAAAAATATCACCCAGAAGTACCAAAGTAAGGATCAAAATTTAAATGCAATTTAGACTAAGTACGTTTACTTTTCATAGAGGGCGCTTGAGAAAGGTTATTATAATGTTAAAATGTTACACTGGAACACATCCTTTGATAAACCTGAAAATAGCATTAATATGTGGAATAATTTTATGGGTTTAGGAGAGCACGTCTTTGGCGCATCAGTATCAGAATGCCCTGAGCTCAAATCCGGTCTAGGAAGCAACGAAAATTAATCAAGTTTTTAACCAAGGGCGTGTTGCCGTTTCTCTTAAGGAGGTGGATGGATTTTTCCTTCAGAAAAAAAAAATTGTTGTGTTTATGCCGAGGACAAGTAATCGACAACTGTGTTATAAAATAAGAAAAAGTACTTTTTCAGATTACAGAAACACGTACTGTTAATAAATGAATTCCAAGAACTTACTATTCTCAGTATATCAATATATCCAAAGGTTTCCTATCTTTAATATAAAAATATATATTACATCTGCGTAATCACAAGATGAGATTTCTCTGTGAAAATATTTCTGAGAAAATGTTTTTTCAGAAAACAATATTCATAGTGATGACATGATTTTTATAGCGCAGTAGTGCAGAAGCAGTGTATACGTGCCCTTTACTGATCAATAACACAGTAACCCAGCAACGAATCATTTTCGATAATACACAATCTCTGTAATATTTGTTAGTCTTGGTTGACACGTTTCCTTGATCATATATTGCTGAAATTTTGCCCCTAGCATTTGAATGGCATGCATACTTCACGTACAAATCTCAGTTGAGGTAGGATCAACGGTTATGGAAATTCCAGCACAAACGTTGCCATGGTGATAAACATAGCAGTAATGAATTCTTAACGTTCTGGATGGTCTTAGTAAGCGTTGACTGCAGTATTATTGACTTCTGGGATTACCCCTACAGAAAATATTTCAGTGGATTTTTAACGTCTCTTGTGGATATCTTAGATATGTTTAGCGTTGAATTCATAATATTTGACAACTCATTAATAAAGAATACTCCCTTCGAACCCACACAGTGACATGTTTAAAATTATAATAAAAATATCCCTGTGCCTTGGATACTAGGGACCTTCTAAACGTTAGTCTCAGTGTCGTACTCGAGGCTTTATCCTGCCAATAGGCTCAGCAACATGGGACCTATCACTGCAGAACTAGATGAAAGCGCAATGAGGCGTTTTAGTTTAGTAGTGGTTTGCCTTACAGCCGAAGCAACTGAGAATGTGGCCAGTATATTATGTCTGTCAATTGCATGTATTCCCTGATCACCCGGTTTGTCAGTTTTCGGAGAGGGATCAGAGTGCCATTTCCGTATTTGTGACTGGCTAACTGATTTTGAGTTGATTGCATAATGATTGCAGCATCTTAGGAATTCTAACCCAAGTTAGAATACTATAATACTATAACTAAAGGACAAAAGGTTATTATCGTAGGAAAAACACTGCAGAGAGAGGAAAGACCTCTGGAGTAATTATATTTTCACATTTATTTATTTCTGTTTTGTTTTCGGCGTTAATATAAACGCATCAATTTTGGTACATTGTTTGCTGCAATGCCAATATTTAACCCAACATTCTTGTATTAAGTTCTACCATCCATCAAGTATTGATTTTAAATGTCACAAATAGTAACTAACATTAGAATCATCTTTGGTAAATTATTTATTATTAAAAAAATGCAAAGGGTTCCGTTGATGTACTATATCAAAGTGCATGTTTTCGTATAGTGCATCAAAGTAAACAACCGTGATTTCCGATATGAAAATAGAGGATAATGAATAGCCATCCTTGCCCTAAACCAAGAAGACAAACAAAGATGTTATCCTCAATCTTAGTACCGTACTTAACGAGTTTATTGAGTAGTGCAATATACAGCAGCTTATGCAAAAATCTGTATTAAGTTCTCGATCACTTTCTAAAAGCAGACTTATTTATCTATATATATTATTTATATATTAGATAAATATATAAATATAAATATATATAAAATATTTATATGCTTATATGTTATTTTCTTTTTTAAATAATTTTAACCTCAGGTTGAGGTTGAGGTTGAGGTTCGAAATTCAGGGGTTAGAAATGTTTCAGGTTAGAAAATATTTGGAGGGTTTCCTTTCAATATATGTGAATACCGGCATATATAAAAGGATGCAAGGATTCAATGACTAATTTCAATAGCATTTCAATTAACAATTTCAATTTCAGCAACTTTTTATTGAAAAGTAAATTTACTAATTCGAGTAATAGTTGAACAGTGCAGCGACACATTTCATTAATGCTCTGATGTCCCTTTAGGTCACTTATCGACGATACACTCTGAATAGGAATAGATGGGCCTTATCTAAGACACAAGAACCTTTATAACGTTTTTTCTCCATGTAAAGGTGAGTTAGTCGGTCTTGGTGGAGGAAAAACGTTTTTGCCCCGCAAAAACAGGCACTCCGGATGACAGACCTCATGAAATGTACATGGCTAAATGACTAGTCTCATAGCATGAGTTGCTTCAGCTGTAATTCCAAAACGCACTGGAATGCCTCTGTTCTCCTTCGAATTCTGAGCAGTAACGCTATTTTTATCATTTACTAATATTCTACTGTTCTAAAGAGGCTCAAATCGCAATGAGAAATGTGAACGTGAAGTATTGCATTTCGAATGTGAGAAATTTCTGTCTGGTACTAATTATTTTTAAAGGTCGCTCGGAATTTGGATTGTGATGGAAATTTCGTGTATGACTAACTAAATTATATATTCATACCGAGCACAACTTCTGAAAGATACTTGGTCCTCCCAAACTTTCCTGTAGAGACTGAAAATATCGAAATGAAAATAATTTCAGATTTTTAGAAAATAATACGCCTTTGGTCAACAGTTTAAAAAGGGATCAGTTTGGAGAAAATTGCTACAGTATGAATATAGCTAGTTCATGAACCTATCGAACAAATCCAGTAGTGAAGAACGCATTTAACTGACCTATTCACAGTCCCCGCTACTGCTGAATCCTTTATTGCACCAGCTGATGAATGCTGCTGTTGTCAGTTGTTTGCACAGCGAAAAGTATGCTTTGGTATTTCCAAGCAGAACTTTTTAAAAAGGAACCAATCTCAGAGAAAGGGAATGATAGTGACAGGAAAAAATTACGAGTAGAAATGAACGGACAGCCAGTAACTGAGGATAACGTTCAAAGCACTTAAGTACTTCCTGATTGGTTTCAGCAATGCCATTTTTAAGTTAGAATAATTTGGACATGTATTATTAGATAACCAGTCCGCGGGGTTTGAAAACTTGTTGTTTCAGATTTAGAAAACTTTGCAAAATACGATTCTTTCTGGTATTTGTTTCATCTACTTTATACATAATATTTAGTGAGGCATACATTTTTCATTTACTTTTGTAAGGTTTACATAAATAAAATTGCCTTTCTTATAATTACTCAATAGTGTAGCACTTCTCCATACGAAGTCGCGAGGAATAACAGCCATTTATGTCTCGGTCGAACAAAAAATGGGATTCAGAACCATCTTATACTCTTTCTACTCCTGAAACCATTTTTCTCATGAAAACGGACAAATATTCTGGAAGATACTCGACTAAGAAATGAATGTACTAGCCTCGTGATCCTAATTGCTTCGGATGTAATTCTAACCACATTCATGAATGTTTTATTTTATTTATTATTATTTTTTTTATGTAAGCATGCAGTAATGGCTACAAAACTAAGGATATATGATATTCGTTTATAAAGCTCTTCTGGGTTTTGGACGAGATATTTTTAGAGGATCAGCTGGTCGTTCTGTATTTTTTCCCTTTTAGACAGACGGACTAAAATGATGTTTCCATGACGACAATGGAAACCGCGTTACGTATCAATGCGCTCGTATTTTCAAATCGTCGTTCTGACTGAAGCCATCTTATTCTTTTCAGATATTCTTTTGAAGTACAAAAAAATAACGATTGTTTATTACGTTGCATGCACAAATACAACGCGAATCCCATTTGAGTAAGGACTAAGGATTTACTTCAAATTTTGTTCGTTGTCCACAAGGTAATACGGAAAGGCACACTAATTTATTGTTGCTCGGTATTATAAAAAAGTAGTCAGCTATGTATTTTAAATCAGTTATTTTAACCATATCTATCTAATTACTGTTTATAATTACAATTTTGACGTTAAAAGGAATATTATTCTCTGTTCAATTAGTCATATTGTTTAAGCAAATTACTTCAATCTTGTTTACTAATCATGTTACTACGTTCGAGCATTTCTGTCTTTAGTATTGTTGAAACTTCTAACGAACGATTTATTGTAGAAAACTAAAACAGCTAAAACTGCAGCTAAAAACTGAACAAAATTAAAGGTAAAAACTGATGAATTAACAGCTGAAAACTATAAAGAATGAGCATACGTTTAAAATAACAGGGACAGAAATAATATTTAAATAACCGTGATATGGAGGAATCATACCTTTATGAAAAGCATTTCATTATAATACGTAACTGATGATTAAGTTAAATTCAGGCAATTATATTAAATTGCTAGTCATGGTAATTACTGTACACTATGCAGAGTATAAAACCATCTCATCGGAGATTGAAATACATGTGGCACCCTGCGTGGCCTGGATATAATAAATAATAATAAATTCGCAGCAATAATAAACATTTTTACGCATATTCGTGTCAGTGAAAATTTCTCTTCCTTTCTGATATTTCTAAATTTCGTCAGGTTTTGGTTCGCGCAATGGTCATTCTTACAAGATGAAATTAAAATTCGCAAATTCTGCAAAATTGATCTTATAAAATGTCAACGCACTAGTTTAGGTTAGGAATATCGTCCTATCGCATGTGTAGTAATTCAACATTCAACTACCTGCAATTAAGGATAGAATATTGTCTTTGTATTCAGTTGTAAACAAAAAATGGTGTAAATCACGACCTCATATTTTATTTTGGAATGAAAATACAACGAGAATTAATTTAAAGCTAACCGAAATACAAAACGAATAAAAAATACTTTATCATGAATGGTAGTTTTTTATATAAACTAACACACAAATATGAAACCTCCACTATTAGAATGAGAACTTCATAAAGTTTTCAGGATAGTGAAGATAATCGAATTTTTTATTTTATGTTATTTGCTATAATATTTATGGCTATTTTTGCCTGCTTCTGTTTAGGAATGCACCTGTTTAAATGTCATTGGCTTTTTACTCACGGATTCTTGGGGCATTGTAGATGTATATTTACCAATAAATATATGTGGCATAAAGGAAGAGAAATTTACACATACCTTTTTCTGGGTGTTGTGGCTTTTCTTCTTTCTGCGATGTCCAAACTACTGTGGGGGGGGATTAGGCAATGTGGGAGAATTAAATAGAAATGGAAAAAACCCGTTTTTTTTTTAATAATATACATATATACATGTATTATATTATTAGGGATTGGTGGTGCGTTTTTTTATATTTATATAGGGTGGGAAAGGGTGAAGGGGTTGAAAACAGCAACTGATTTTTAGAGGGGAGGGAAGAAGGGGGTTCACGGGGTGCGGTCCGTAACGACGACAAAGCATAATCGAAACCGACCGCACCCTGTCAACCCCCCCTCTAAAAATCAGTTGCTGTTTTCAACCCCTTAACCCTTTCCCACCCTATATAAATATAAATAAACGCACCACCCATCCCTAATAATATAATATATGTATATATATATTATTAAAAAAACCCGGATTTTTACATTTCTATTTAATTCTCCCACATTGCCTAATCCCCCCCCCCCCACACACACACAGTAGTTTGGACGTCGCAGAAAGAAGAGAAGCCACAACACCCAGAAAAAGGTATGTGTAAATTTCTCTTCCTTTATGCCACATATATTTATTGGTAAATATACATCTACAATGCCTTAAGAATCCGTGAGTAAAAAGCCAATGACATTTAAACAGGTGCATTCCTAAACAGAAGCAGGCAAAATAGCCGTAAATATAATAGTTTGTTAAGAGGAGTAACCTGGGAGTTTTCCCAGAAATAATATCCATTATTTTCTATATTTTGTTAAACAACGACAGATTGTGTGTTGTCCTATGGAAATAAGAGTGAAGATACATTCTTCTTCCATTTCTTACTAGAACGTATCGGTGATAAGGAAAGAAAATTAATTTTGAATAGATTTCCTTCGTTTAAGAGTAGTGTGAATGGTTTTGAAAACACCAAAACAATTACCAAAAGTAAAGTTTCAGGTTGGCCATTCGGCCGACAAACAAATAATTTCTAGATTCTCATAGAAGACATAGATAATCTCAGAGAAATTCTGGAAAAAGTAAAATATTATTAATAATATAATGAACGAAGGAAATCGCAGAGGTAATAATTTACATTTCCTAGGTAAATTATTATTCTTCATCGCCAAAAGTCCAGATGCTATTTTAAAGACTTCTAATTACAAGTAAAAACAAGAAGCTGAAACATGCCGAAAACCAAACTGAGTATACTTCAAAATTATAAGTAAATAAGACTGAAAATATGAAAAATAAACTAAAAGACGAAAGGATTAAAGGATTACAAATTGAAATATGATTCCTTCTTAAAATGTACCTCAAGGGCCAAAGTAATATGAATTAATAATCTAACGTTTCTCTAAAGGTCCCTGGTATTGTATTCACTCACGACTGTCAAAGAAGATACTTCTTGAAGTGTTTAAATATTTCTCTGCCATTGCAGTATCAGACCAGATGAACCGACGTGATCCTCTGTGTGACTGCGCATGTGTAGTAACTATCAGCAACAGTGAAACTATGTAGGCTGAATCGTATAGCTTCTGTAGTCTTCACGTATTCAACGATTTCAATAGCTCAAGGTTTGAGTTTGAAATGCTTTTAATGCAAGGATGGAGAGGGAATAGAACGAATGATCTAATATTACCTTTGGTTCTTCATAACACATTCGTTTAATGCACGCAACAATATGAAAATTCTCACAAGAATATTTATACATAATACCGATGATAAATGTGTTTCATTTTTATTTGTAGGAGTCACGGAAGGGGCTGTATTAAACCTAGTTCTGTAAGCCTCTTTAGTATTGGAAGAAAATATTCTATATTTGCAACATCAAAAACCTGGAATGAAGACGCCGGGTCTTTTTTTTTTAATAATTATTTTTTCTCCTTGTGACATACACTTGTGGAATCCATAAGGCACTGCTCAGAATTACTTTGATGTCTGCAATTTAATACAATTTATATTTGAATTTCCTCAGCGTTTCAATCACTAATGAAAATCAAACAGCATTTGTATGCTGGTCTACAACGTTTCCAGATAATAAATTCAAAGAAACCGAACGGCCTTTAAAAGGCAGATTTAAGGTTTGGTTTCCTTAAGTCTCCCGTACAAAATGTAATATAGGAGCAGGATTATTAACCGTGGTCTCCAAACCTTTTGCTCCAAATACAGAAAATACAGTTACTCATAATCAAGTTTACCCTCTTCAAATGGAAAATCAATTCCTGGAAGCACAGTTCCAAGATATCATTTTCCCCTTCCCTCTTCGATGATATTATTATCCAAAGACCTATGTTTGCGATAAATTCATGATCATATTTATCTTTAAGGTTTAGCTCAGTGATCTACTCCTGGCTATTAAATACAGTTAAGGATATAATTGGGAGGAGGGTTTGTTATCTATCAAATTCTCAAGTGAACTCGTGTTTGTGAATGTAAAATCAGAGTAAACCCTTACGATCTCCGTATGATTTGGGTTAACTTACCTGCTGATGAAGAGATATTTTAGAGGTTTTTTGTATGTTAGATGGGATTGAACTCAAATCTTTCCAACCAAATACTATCGGGTTTACCGGCTTCCATGATGATAGCTATTAGAGCGACTAGTTATAGATATTATGAGTTATAAAAAAGTAAATAGCTTTTTCGAAATATTGAAATATTTTTCATCATTGCGAAGTATTAACAACAATATGAGACTGTAATCTATGTATAATGTATTTGCTAATTTCTTCAATGGAAATACGGCATGTACATATCAAAACCGAATAAGCTGAAGCTTACTTGCCTTCTGCTTTAATCATATGATTTTGAGTAGAGCAAAATGTAAACGATTTTCAGATATTTGAATTGGTGTAATTTCTGAATAGATAATGAATTAATATTTCCTTCAACTGATAAAATCAAATACAGCTGCCGACGTACGGAGCTCATAAGATATCAAATGAGATTTGTTTTCAAACGATTGTCATTTAATTTTGATACAATTATTCTACTCGGATGGACTACTTTTCGGGAAACATAATATACATTCAGAGGTTTAATATGATTCAAGGCTTTGAGAACGAAATTAACTTGTAATCATATATATAAGTTACCGTATATTTATACCAGAGGATAACATACCTGCTAGTTAACTTACCTATCTAGGTTCGAATCGCATTTGATGATTTTAGAATATCTGCAAATGGTAAATGGTTTTCTACTCCAACTCTGAGAGTATCATCGTGCTATCTAAGGCTTGGTGTGTCTGGAAAATGAACTGCGCGATATTTGATCTGCAGAGTATAATCCTGTATTTTAATCCTTGATGCACTGCATTAATGCGCTATTCAAGCTTTTTTGTGCATGGCTTAAAAATAGAGACGCAATTTGATTCTCTGTTTAAATAAGTCCTTTAAAGTAAGATGAAAGTTTATGCATATTTTTCAACGGTCTAGACAAAGAATATTTGCAAAAAATATATAAATCATTCATATTTAAAGTAGCATTTTACATTATCTATGACGATATCAGAAACTAAAGGAAATAAGCCCTTCAAACGAGATCCGTTTACAGTACTAGATGCATTACAATAAAAAGAATGGAAAATTTGTATAGAATGTGTCCATGCTGAGATGCTTATCTGGGAGTAATGCATTATATAAAAGATGATACAAATATAGATCGATAATGTAGTCATTACAAAGATTCTCTGTTAAGGTTAATGTTTATTATTTCTTATCATATAGCAAACATCTTTGTTCATTATGCATCTTTATAGCGTACAATGTTCCTATGTAGAAGTACCTCAGATTAATACCCTCGAAGAAATTTATTGTATTTTTTCTATCCCATTTTAACGGATGATTCCTTGGTATTTTATAAACCATTAATGGACATATTCTTTAGAAATAAAGTTCGAGAATATACTTCCTATCTCTTAATGGGTGATCTTTCATTTCGTAAAAAAAGTTTCATAAAATGCTTCAGAAACGTTTATCTTTAACACTACAATTGAAAGAATGATTTATTGTATAAAATGTGATGACCGAAATTAATTAAAAAATAACAAAAATACGTTATAGAACTGCAATTCGTAGAAATGAATGTATACATTGTGTGTGTGTGTGTGTGTGTGTGTGTGTGTGTGTGTGTGTGTGTGTGTGTGTGTGTGTGTGTGTGTGTGTGTGTGTGTGTGTGTGTGTGTTTCATGGTGTATTCAAACTTTGTGAAATGCAAATCAATAATCTCTATTCGTTTTATAATATGATATTCAAAAATGCATAAAGATATGCCAACATATAGTCATGTCATTAATCTGAAATATCCTATATAGAAATAACTGCAGTTATGTTTACTCCTTGATCTTGCAAGTTAGTAAACATAAAACCTCGCACACTATTGTTGACTGGCTTAGGACAACGCAATTTTAAAAGGTTTTATATATATCTTTAAATATTTGCAAAATCTATTTCCAATACGATGAAATAAGATTTACCAATTACTTTTAGTACAGAAAAGTTTAAACTAATTAGTTTAATTTTTAAATTTAATTAAACAAATCAGTTTAAACTTATATGTTTAAAGTAAATATCGTACGTCCTTTCTAAAGATGAAATTCTATAATATAATTTTAGATAATTGCGCACATTACTAATAACCTGACTGTAACTTGCACATGCTTCTTCGCTTATTCATGAATAAACTATCAACGACCATGCTCAAAACAAATCAAAGATCACGCTATATAATAAATTATGCACATCAACTTAAAATGTACGTATGCTAAATCATAATTACGGCTAGCTAAATAAAGACATTTATAAAAACCAACAACGTAAGTTTTTATAGAACTGACGTTTTCCTTTGCTAAGCTCGGAATTGATGTTATGTATAAATTGATTTTTAACTCATTCGGAAAGAGGTAAGGTTAAGGAAAAACTTTAAGCTTAAAGTTAAGTTAATGTCTGATGTTTCTGTTGTAGCCAACACGTTAATATTGTGAATATACCCAAAAGGTACAATAAACAATATTTGCGAAGTTGCGAAGATTTTCCCATCATTAGATGATTTTAATCAAATTATTTGTAGATTATAAAATCCTTTAAAAATATATATTTTGTTTCAAAATATCATTATAAGATTTATGAAAACGTTTCTCTACATATTGGTATCTTAAGATATATAAAACCTATCTTAATCTATTATAATATATTATTTCTTCTTGTGTTGTTTCTGGTACTCTTACATATAGATTTGATTATATATAAGACTGTATAGAATATAATCAAAGTATAACATAACATAACTACTTTTTAGTAACGGGACCCAATAATAAAATTATATATAGAAACATAGCACGTGAACTTAATTATCGTTTCAAGATAGATTATTTCGCTGCAAATAAGCTTAAACAATATTCATTGTTTAACTTTTATATTTTTACATCATTCAACATTATACTATTTGAAATGAAAATTTTAGTAATAACAATTAGTCTATTGTCATAAATTCTGTTTTAGACACGAAATGCAGTTAATTCAACTATTTCATTTTATTTTAACAAAGTTCGAGTACATTTATTTCATTAGTAAATTTCATTTTCATAAACGAACATACGAACATAATTTTGCTAGTAATTTTTACTAATTATTTTTTGCTGGTGATCTTCACGATAATATACACAGATGTTGATATTTCTGCATTTCATATTCTGCTATTTACGATAAATATGCAGTTGATGAAGGAGCCATACTGAGCATCTCGAAAAAGCGCTTTTTAAACGTTTGCTGGGAAAAAGCATTAAAATGTGAAACAAAATAAGTTTGTGGAAAATAAATAGCAGAACATTAATACAGATATCTTCAATACAATCGTCTCCAATTCATTTATATTTTAATCACTTGTAACAAAATTGATGACCTTCTTCTTGCTGATGCAATTGCTTCATATATATTAAAACTTACTCTTCAGATAAAAGGCCAAATTTGATGATCAGTCGATATACATTTACTTTAAGACACGTAACTCGTTTGAACAAAAGAAAAAAAATCTTAAGTCTCTCCAACGTCGGAAGCACATTTCATTCTAAGCAAACAATACATTATTCACGAAGAAGCCTACACCGCAAAACGTCTGGACCACCGCATTCCACTAACACAGATGGATGTTTTTCGTTACTAGCAGCACGCAGATTCACTTGCTCGCAAAATTGGACATCAAGGTGGAAAACATTGTCACACAGAAACACTTTACTGCTCCGTCTTTATTCTTTCTCAGGGCGATTTCAGATGCTCTCGAGCTTCCCAGTTCCCACAGCTGCCTCCTTGATTCCATCTTGTTAGAGGAAGAAAGGAATTTACTAGTGTTTCGACAACTCCTCCGCTAGCTTTAAGTCTCCGGTCTCTAGGCAACAGATATCCAAAGTTCCGCACTTTATAATCAGGCTGAAGACTAGGGTTTCATGACGTAAGTTTTTCTTTTGCTTTCTCTGGCGAAGTCACGTCAAAAATTAATAGCACTTACTAGAGAAAGAAGTTTTAACAATACGTTTGAAAAATTGCTGGTTATTTATATCGTGAGTGGGAAGTGGAGAGTTAATGACACCCGCATTTCTTGAACACTGTGGATGAACCAACAGATTAGTGAAACTTTTCCTGCGTTCTTTACGTTGCTGTTCTTTCCATAAATAGTTTTGCTTTTTATGGTCTCTAAAATTCTACCGAACGAGTTTATTAAATAGCGATTTTGATTCTTTAGAGTTATCGTTCTTTTGTGTTAGATCGAAAAAAACAAACAAACTAATAATAACGAATGGTTTCTAAGATAGTGTGTTCTCTAATAATTTTATGAGTAATTCGGATTGATTATTGGTAGGTTCGATGTATACTTAATGATAAAAGGAATGAAATGTACTTATTTAAAAGAGAAAGTGTATAACTATGAAGCGTTGAAATATGACTTACTTCTGTTTGTTTTTTATCGTGTATTTATGTTTTTAGTTATTCTTCGGACGAGCGTGTGATATCGTGAGTTCAAAAAGAAAGTTTTGGACGATTTCGAACAAAAGCGCTTTGGACTGCCCATCAGTTCTCAAACTATACTGAAAGGATTACATTTGAATTCACACACACACACACACACACACACACACACACACACACACACACACACACACACACACACACACACACACACACACACACACACACACACACACACAATCTAACAACATTCATTAAATCGAAAGTCAACAAATCTGTTATGTTTAATAAATGTGATCATAGATTTAATGCACTATGAACTGTGTAGAAACTACTGAAGAGGTTCGTACATACGCACACATGAATCTTCAAAACAACAACAAAAAAATATTTAAATCGAGGGAAAGGGACAATAGTGAATCTCTCTGATGTTAGATGCCTTTAATATGAAAGAGTGAAAACAAGTTTGCAAACGATTATCGTCTTCTGGAATAGCATTTATTTATAATTTAAGAAATTTCTCAAAAATCAACAATTGTTCTAGGATCCTGAAACAAAATGTTTTCAAATTGCGTCTTTAAAAATTCATGCTGTTTCCTCTGCGGAGTTCCTTTCATAATATATTTGCAAAGAAAACGTTTCGTTGTCATTTGGTTAAAAGAAAAACAAATTAAGGTACCCTTATCGAGAAACTTTGTAGCCATGATTTGAAATGGCCTCCAATATGCTTTGTGATATTTCCATTCGGAAAATATACTGAAAAATAAATAAATAAAATGAAACGGGTATACAGAGAAGGATGCTAAATCTGGCTTGGTATATCGTTTGATAATTTTAGTGAAATTTCAACCATTGTAATTATAAACAGAGATTTATGAAGAAAGTAAAATCAATATCTATATTTCAAGGATAATGTACATCATTTCGTGCAATGTTTTTATTCTTCAAATGTGCAGTAAGCATTGTAGGTTCTGTCCAGAGAATAAATCGATAATCTCTATTTTGCTATTAGAAAACATTTACTGGCTTGTTAGTTTAGAAACCTCTCCCCATCACGCACAGAATACTGATTTCCAGTAAGCATTCCTAAATCATATTGGCTTATTTAGTTTAGCTAGATCAAACAAAGCATTTTAACTCCATTAAATTATTTTGTTTTCAAACACACATACACAAAACGCAAATAGATTTTAAAACGACAATCTCCACCCAGGTGCGTTATAAAAAATAACTAGACTAAAAGTACATTTTTTTTTCTTTTTACAGTGGAAGTAGTCCAGTTAAAATACCTTATTTTAATCGTGGTCGCTGGAATTATTTTGAAGTCGGGAGTGACTGGAATTTGAAAATAATACAGGGACAAGAGCAAGTACTAACATTAAGAATGATGAGCACTATCAATACATTATCATGTCAAAATAAAATATGTAAGCACTTCGTCAAATCATATCGTACATCTTTCCAATAATGCTTCCAATGATTCTTATGCGACGCGACAGTAATCTAAAACTAGCCCAGAAACAACTGGAAACTGTACACTGTTTGATCCGCCTAAGCACTTTGTATCTATAATCAAAAGCATAAAATTGTGTTTAGGAGTTTGGAAAGTTCTGCAAATGAAAAATTGTAGACAATATTGTTCAACTAAATCTTAATATTTTTTAAAATAATTTTTCTCTAAGTCAGAATTCATTCAGTCCTTTTACTACAGAATAATTTCAACGTTTTAGGCGAAGTGGTAGCTTGTTCATATTTATAAACGAGTTCAGAGTGGAGAAGACACATCTCTAGCAGCTTTCGAGTCAAGATGTCCCAACGTCAGAATTTTGATCAATTGCTTGGCAGCAAAATAATACCGACGTGCAAGTCAGAAATGTATTTCTGAGTTTTACTTCGGATATTACTGCATCAGCTATCTATACAAAAGAGAGCAGTGCATTCGAATGAAATGGAACAGAAGACGACTGCATTTCTTCGAATTTCAAAAGGAAATGTTAGATTAGAATTTTGGTAAGCAGATATTGATTGCATATGGTACAGTAAATAAAGTCAATGGTTACAAGACACAAACAGAACTCTTTTTTCTATAATTCTTTCATTCTAACATGACATGAAGATCAAAGGCTGGAGGAAAATAAAAATCTTTCATCGATCTTTTCCCTAACTAGAAAATAAAAAAAAATGAATAATTGTTTCCTATCCGCATTTCTATCTCTTAGAAATTTTAAGAGGATGTCTATGCTCTTAAGTCTATCCTCTTAATCCATAATTAATGCATTTTCTGTTAGGACAAATTCCCGTTTATTAATATTTCAATTATCCTATTTTTATTTTATTTTTGATAAACTGCCTTAATAATTGTCAAACAGAGAACGAATTGAGCGGCGTATTTTTGGAAATATAGTTGGATGAATAGCACTTTCATTTTTGTGGACTTTTCAATCGAATGCGAGTTAGTTGGACGTGAGAACACAATCCCTTCAAAAAATGATACAGATGTCTTATAAACAGTTATTTTAGCCTAATTGAAACAAACACACTACCACAACCAGTTGTTGTCTGGCCAGTTTATTTACTCATTAGAAACAAATGGTTACATTTAAAAAATAAGCAATAAATAAATAATTGATGCGAAAATAAAATATTCGTTTAGAAATATACGTTGAAAGAAGTAGTAAATGGTTTTCCTAATATATTTTCAGGAAATATCCTGATTTCTTACTCTAAAGTTGTTTGAAGGCAGTGCTTTAGACAGCCATATATGACACTATATTATATAAGCCGTCAAATGTTTGGTTCCTAAAAATTTTAAGACAACACAATACTTTCATTTTAATAAAAGACAGTTATAAATTATTATTATACGGTAACTCCAGTTCGAGGATTATCGTGGGAGACCCACATTATTTTGCACACAAACCTTAAATCAATTCCTTAGTGAATCCTTAAATTCATTCACTCTCACGGCATTCACAACTAATTCTGGCAATCTATTCCACTCATTCACCACTCTCCACGGAAAAAATCTGGTTCGCACATCCTCAGTAAATGCACTATTACACAACTTCCGCTGATTACTCCTATTTCTCTCCCTATTTGTCATATATTGAAAATTTTCCTTTGCGTCAAATTTATAAACCCCCATTTAATATTTTAAGTTTCTATCATGTCCTGCCTATCTAATAAACTTCGTAATCCATACACATCTTCAACCTATCCTGGTAGGGAGCATTCCATAGACCAATCACCAGTTTGGCGACTCGTCTCTGATTCTTCTCTTCCATCTCCTGATTCCCCAGAATCATTTGTACATAGTAGTCAAGATGTAGTCAAATCATCACCTTATACAGAGGGATAACAACTTCGCTATCTTTACTTGTCAGCATGTTTATTTAATATCCAAGAAACATTTTAAGCTATTTTTTAACTTTTGCAATATATCCTGTGAATTTCAGTTCTCTGTTCACCATTACCCAAAAGTCCCCAGCCTCATCAATTTCCTGTACTTCAATACCATAAATGATACACAGTATGTAACCGTTTGAACCCGAAGTGAATAATCTTACAATTTGCAACATTACATTGAACAATTATTTTCCTTTGGCCACAATGCCAATTTATTAAAATCATCCTACAGGGTTGCCCTCACCAGTTTTGCATCATCTACAACAACTAAATATCCCATCTTAAATCTTTCCCGATATCATTAGTATGCATATAAAAGAGTAGTGACCCTAGTACAGTACCCTGAGGTACTCTATTAATCATTCATTCTAAGGTGTCGCTCAGTCACACCCCTATGCATGCTACTAACTTCATGTCCGTTCCCATTTGCTCCAACTTTTGTAATAGTTTTTAATGTGGTATTCTGTCAAATTCTTTTGCAAAGTCCAGCATTATCATGATGTAGCCATTTCCTTTTATTCAGTTCATTTGTCACTTCATTATGAAATGTGAATAAATTACTAAGACAGGACTTATATTATACTATCCCAATCCACCAGCCGTTGGAGTTTACGACTAACTTTTCCTATACTTCAACAACCGCTCCTGATATATTAATTGGTCTGTAGTTTGCTACTTCTGTCTTGGAGATCTTTATGTAATGAACATGTCTCACTCTCTTTCCACTCCTTTGAAGAATTGCCAGAGCTGAGACTTAGACTGAACATCAGCGGCAATGCCCATTCCCTTGTATTTGCCATTGCCCATTCACGTAGTATACTGGCTGACATGCGATCCGGTCACCCTACTAAACTGACCTTGATATTGAAAAATATCAATGTCAGTTTTTCAACCTGTTCATCCACCTAAATTCTGACATCCTGATGTGATAATTTTGTCACAACTGCAACAGAAAAATTTCCACTTGGATGATGTACCTTTGCACAATGATCACTCAGCAACTCAACTATTTCATTTACCTCCGTCATGTTTTACCATTAGCATGGATTAAACCATCCTATCATAGTCATTTTCCCCTCCTACTTGCTACATAACAAAAAAAAAACTGTTTCGGTTTACTTTGGCCTGCTTAGCTAATTTTCTGTCATAATCTGATTTGACTCTTCATGCTCGCACTTTGTACTGCTCATGAGTATTCTAATCACTTTTTCTTCATATTCCCTCCACAATGTTTTTTTTTTCTTTTTTCATTTTTTGCTTTATATCTTTACTCATCCACTCATATGCAATATTACTAATGTTACTGTTAATACTGATATACTATTAAGTAGTAGTAATAATAAAATTATTAATAATGTTACTAGTAATATTATTAATAATATTATTAATATGCAATAAATGCTAAACAATGCTCTTTTGTTGAATTTTCAAATTTGTAAATGAGAAACTGGTTCAAAGATAACACCTGCGTATTCCTGCCAAAAATTAAAAAAAAAATAAAAACAAAATCTGGTGCTGCCTCTACAAATACTGATATCTACTCAGACGATATCTTTCGTCTTTCTAAATATATGAAAATGTGAAAATGATAACTAACCGAGCAAGCATATGCGCAGAATTCACTTATGTTACGAAAATTCTTATTAATTAATATTAATAATTGATAATTTGAATAGAGCATTCTGTGAAAAATATTTCTATTAATTTATATGCGCCTATTTTAATATTTACGAAACTATTGCCTCTGATATTTCTTAAACCGATATTTTATTCGTTTACCAAAAGGAAAATGTTTAAAGCAGAATATTTGTTTAATAAATAATTGAATGATTATATAGAAGTCACATTAATTTGCTTTCTTGCTGATTTGTTTAAGGTCAGATTCACCAAGAAATCCCTTCATAATGAGAAATGTTATCGTATATCTGTGGATTCTCATTAAAAAATAAAACACATAATTTTTTTTCTGTTCTCTCCTCCAACGTTAAAGAACTATGCATAATTTATACCGTAGTGTGGGAAACACTATCGGTGTTGAAACTACAGTTGGCTAATTAAATATCTTTTTAAGCTCTGCTTGCAGTAGTCGTTTATTAATTATACGTCTTTTGCGTGATAGACATATCTTTACCAGATATCTGCACGCTAGCATATTTAGGATGACCTACTAATACAGTTTTTCATCATACACGATGTCCATTTGATGCAACAAAGAATCCTAATTTTGTGAAGATAGAGTAGAAGCTTCTATGCATGGACGTAATCCTGAAAATTGATCTTTACGACTCGCGTCTGATGATTTATATTCTACGCATGACTTTTGCGCAGGTTACCGTGACTTGACATGCAAACAACTCACTATAACTACGTGGTTTCCGACTGCTTCTTGCATGTTGTCCTGTAAATTATGCATTCCGTGCAAATTTGCTTTTTTTTTAATTCTATGTTTTGAGAAACTTTTTGATCAAAAGGCGCAGATAACTTCTTAAAATATTGCACTTGAGGTGTACTGCTGTAAATGTTATCTTATTAACAATACGCTTTTTCTATTCAGACTGGATGACTCGGATATTATTTATTTCTAACTAATAATTAAATTAACTTAATTTAACTACTAGTAGTTTGTCATGTGTCAATCTATCGAACGTCTTTGCAAAATATGAATATGCTATTGCACATGCATCCTCCACCGCGATCTTGTAATAATAATTAAGCAGATTGCTAAAACATGATATTCCTTTAGCAAACCCACACTGCCCTTTAAAGAAAATTCTACTATTGCTAACCCAGTTGATAATATTTCTATTCACTAGCTTCTCCAACACCCATACCACAACTCGAGACAAGCAGATTGGTCTATAATTCGAAGCCTTAGCCTAATCAGCCCTTCATGAAGCGGAAAAAGTTTATCTCTTTCCACTCCTTTGGAACTTGGGATAATCTAAGACTCATAGTGAAAATGTAAATTAAAGCTTTTGTTAACTCCCTGGAACATTCCTTCAAGACACGCGGTGATACACCATCAAGGTCCTGGCCTTGTTGATATCAGGTTTCCTCAATTCCTCCTGCTCACCCACCATCATTGGTTCCTCAATCATTCCCACTGCTATCAAGTTCTGTATTATGTTACAATCACAAGGATGGAATACTTTAATGAACTGCTCATTAAACACTACTACTATATTCTCCTCAGTCTTTATCATTCTCCCATCACCACTGACCGACATCATCCTGCCATAATAATTCTTCCTTCTACTGGCCACATATCGAAAAACCTCCCTAGGATTTCTTTTGGCGTCATTGGCTAACTGCTGCTCATACAGCACTTTTGTATCCATACTAAGTGAGTCACCTTCTTTACTTGCTCTTTGTACTCTCATGTAACTGTTTATCTCCACTCATCTTGTGTGGAGATATACCTGCTGTCAAATGCTTGGTGCAGTACATTATATTAGATCCGTGTTTCAGTTTTATCGGTGAATGATATCCAGAGTAATTGAATACTATTTACAGTCTATCCAAAATGTAGGAGAATCAGACTAAGAAAATGTAACAAATACTTAAATAATGCTCAACTTCCAAAACACTTGTTGAAAAATAATCAAGTCGATTTTTTCTCGTCATTAATTCCGAAATAAAAGACAATTATCTGGACTCATCAAGATGACGTTTCTCATTAATTGTTTCTATGTGAAAGTTACACGTAGAAAGAAACATTTTGATTCTCTTTCTAAATTTTATAAAAAAAAAAGCTTAACAATTTAAAGTGTATGTACAATAGCAGTGCAAACTTTCATTTTCTTCATGTTCTATATGTTTCTATTTATAAAATGGCTAGAAACAAAAGCGTAGATAATTCAGAGACTGCGTTACTGCGAATAAGCAGATTGCAGATTTTAAAGTCTTTTAAGTATAAAAAAATATGAGAATATTTAACTTGCCTTGGGAAATAATTTTAATGTACTTTATTGGCTTAAGTGGGAAAGTAGTCTGATGCGTAATCATCTTTTTAATAAAGAACAGAAATGCTTAAATATGAATAATTTGGCACAATGTCCAATCTATATATTCTCTAGAACTAATTTATACTTTTTCATAGAACTAGAACTAATTTATACTTAGCTCTTTCACATCTTATAAGGAAAATTAAAGAAAGACGAATAAAAAAAATCTCTTCCATTGTGACAGATCCATTATATTAGACTTTAATTTAACATGTTATTAACTTTGAGAGAAATTCATTTTCTAATATTGTTTTTTGCTATTAAATCTAATGTGGTCAAATTGGTTTATTTCCTTAATCTTCTACTGAAAACAATAGAAATTTTCCAATATTTTATATTGCGATTTTATTACCTTTCACACAAAATGGGATTAACATATTTATTGCAAGCAGCTATTTTAAATATCTGCAAGGTAGAGCAGTATCTATGCCAAACAACGCATGGAATATATTAAAGAAAAAAAAACTGCATAAAGAATTCAAATGAGTTCAAGCGCCTATCATTTTCTGTTGATTACATGCACACCAACTATACTATATTAATTAAATGCAAATAAAACGTTTTTAAAACGAAAGATTTGATTTGAACCTCGTTGCTAAATATGTAAAAGAGCACTATATGATGATTTTGAAATTGCTTTTCTGGTTATGTTTTGATTTAAAATATTGCGCCCTAGAAGCTTTGAAAACTAATTATTAAAGCCAAAACACGAGTAACCTTCTGCTGGATTTTCCTTATTTTTATTAATTTAATATCACTGCCTCATGTGGCACTGTTTCGAATTTCTCGATTTTCTTCGGTTTTTCATACCAAGAACATGCAATATTTTTCCAAGATTTAATAGCAAAATTAACTGTTTAAGCCATTTTCTTAGTACATAACAGTTTAGTCAGTACTATTCTTATTCTTTTAAATTATCATATTGTGCTATTGATACCATAACTTAAAATACGTGCATTTTTTTTTCCAAATTTAGGATTTCACGTTAGACTTTTACTTCCGACAAGCCTGGAACGATGATCGTCTTTCCTTTACACCCCGACCTGGGTTTGAAAGCCTTACAGTAGGTGCCGAAGTTGCAGACAGAATATGGGTACCGGACACATTCTTTGTGAATGAGAAAAGTGCATACTTCCATAAAGCCACAACACAAAACACATTCTTGAGGATTGGAGCTGGAGGAGAAGTATTTAGAAGTATCAGGTAAGGACCATTTCAATGAACTCTGAGATGTGCTTTTCTATCGTCTAAAATAAAATGCGAAGTAGCAGCAAGTATTGAAAGAAGTATGAGAATTATGTATGCGAAAATCGATGATCTAGTTAAGAAATTCAATCTTTCCATCTAATTTTTAAACACAGAAATAGCGGGAACCTTATTAACAATGAAAAGCACCTCTTCAGTATAAATAAAGTCATTATTTTTTCGTCAGTATATTAATGATTTAAAATGCTAATCAATGTAACATAAAAACTAACTTATAAAATAATTGTAAAACCAAGAAGTAATTATTCTATTTATAGTTTTATGAGTATTTTAAAATTACGAAATGCTGAAAAAAAAGTGAATTCAGCTATGCATTTGAATGATTTCTTTGTTGTAGTTAGCAATATAGTCAAACAGACCGTTATGCATATTTTGTTTTCTATATGTTTTGTTATCATAAAAATTAAAATCAGTGGCAAAGATTTACTACAAATAATATGCAGTGTATTTATTAATGGAATGTTAAGTCAAGGGATCTATTATTCTATCATCGACTAATTCATCTCTCAGGTTGGTGAATATTTTTAAAATCTATGCATATCTAATAATCTCATATAAATATACTATTTAAAATATGACCAATTATGCATGCAAAGAGAGTTCACGTAATTTAAATGCATTTTACTGTGTGATGATTATTTTCTTCTTGGTGAGCTTTATTCGACTAAATTCTACCTGCAGTAAAGATTTTATAACATCTTACACCTCGACAATATATTAAATGTAATTAAAATTTTAATACTCAAATGTTAAAATTATAAAAAAAGAAAAACTTAATAAATTTAAAATATTTTACGATATTTCGGACCAATATCTGGTCGGTCTTTGAGTATATTAAATTGCATATAAATATAAACTGCTAAAACGTACATAGGAAATTACACACGCACACACACACACTATGGGTACGCATATCAATATAAATAAGAAAACTCCATGTGACAAGTCAATCACACTAAATCTTCTGTAAAGTTTGCAGTAATTATTTATAGACAGGCACATGAGATTCATATGCTAGTACTACTGCATGGAATTGTTTAAAATTAAATGAAATTTAGAATATACAATCAAATTTAGAATATACAATTAACTAATAAGATATATTATTTATTAATCTGTACAAGCAACGCGATCTGTTTCCCCAGTCCTTAATCCTAAGGTGATATAAATAATCCAAGGATGACATATCGTCACATTGTTAAAATAATGATTATGATACATGTCCTTTTCTTTGTGTATCCCGCTGAGTGCAAACTTAAAATTTATGAACCGTTAATTGCATTTTGTGAAACGCATTAACCAGAGTCTTCTCTTCGCATCAATATATCTAAAAGGTACCGCATTTCGACGTAGTTCACATAAACAAAATGTATTCGAAGATCCTTTGGGATTTAAAGAAAATGAGACTTCATTAATTTAAAAACTGTAATTCGTTTCGTTTATTAACAGAATGCCCGTGAGATCCATTATTTGTATCATCTCACACATAAAAAAAAAAGAAAACATTCCGTCGTGGGTAAGCAGTAGAGGGAATATTGGAATTAGAAGGAATTTGTGAGCTCTTCAATTTCTTTAATGGACGCCTGATAATTAAAAGTAGCGTAATTTCTTCAAGCCATGAAATGAAGAGGTTTCCCAATTACTGATAAAATACTTGGTATGTTATAAATCATAACAAAAATTGATCAAAATAATCCCAGAAACAATTATGTTCCCGATATAACTCACTTGAGATTCTCTGCATTTGAAGTTCTTGATTAATTTGACACATTTCATTGAATGGGGACCGATAAGGAATCTATCTCCCTTTGAACTGTCGTCTTACATTAGACTCAACATCAAGTGTCTTACATTCGTTCGTTCTTTTTTAAGGAAAAAGAGAAAAATATAGTATCTCTTCAGTTATAACTTTTTTTTTGTACCGAATAGAAGTTTTCAGTTAATTTAAACTAATTAGACTACTGCCGTTACTACATTGTGCATTAGAAATGTATTTTTCTCAGGAAAAACTGCATAACTAAAGAATAAATGATCATGGATAACAGGTTACGGGTTTGATTGCAAATGCTTCATTTGGCGACAGGTTCTTATTACATGCATTCCATTGAATGCTGAAAATGAATGTGTTTTCTTAATGTAGTACGTTAACAGGGGCAATTTAACTAAGTTCTGTACTTAGCTCTCACGCTAATTGAGAAAGTTGGGATATGTTTAAGGTATCAACTTTAAATGAGTCATTTGTCTGTTGCATTTTATGGATTGCTATTTGTCGACAGGGATGACGAACTAGAGTCATATTGATAGAAGGCTATTTGTACAATTTCAAAATCAGTGCAAACATTAAGTGATTGTCATAGACTGAAGTGCAAAGAATAACCAAAAAAATAAAAAATTTAAAATTTTCATAATAATTTTCAACAAATTTTTAATTTCTGCTTTAATGTTTTCTAAGAAAATTTACTTGAGCTCAACTAAGTTTGCAGTGCAGTAACAACAGTTATGAGCAACATTCACAACGCTTACCGTTGTGGATGCTTATTAGAAAGGGTTAAAATTGCGATTTATTTTAATATAAAAATGTACCAAAACAAAACTCATTTCATGTTAATATTCTTGTCCGAACTTAGGTCATAAGCTTGCATTTTTTCCGGGTGCGTCAGCCTATTTCCATATTATTGCTGTCGGTCTTCCACCAGGAGTGTAAAGTTCATATGGGGTGGAAAGGAACGTTTATAAGGAACCAAATAAATGCTTAACGGAAAAACATCTTTTTATACTGAGTTAAATTTTTTTAAAAATAATGACAGTTTTCCTCAACGTCTCTGTGTACGTGAGTACACGTATTAAAATGTTTTTTTTTTTTTTTTTTTCAATGCAGATTACATTATATCCAGTAGGTGGGGATCATTTTGTTACTTAGATTAGATGTTACTGATCTCTGTTGAGAACGTTTGTTCTCAACAGGGATCAGTGACAGAGTTTTCCATGACGATTGAACTGTTTACTGTACTACAAATCATATCGCCTCAGTCAGTACACGTTGTTAGCTAATTATAATGTGAAACATACAAAATAACATTAAACTAGTTTATATATAGATGGTATAGAGTTCCTTAAAATAATCCATACTGGCCTGAAACCAATAGTTTTTTTTTTTGGCGGGGGGGGGTATCACAGCAATCATTTACCCGGATAATCGATTTTTAATTAAATTATTAAATTAAGAAAATTAGTTAATTTATCATGTTAATCGAAAACTAAATTTAATCTATTCAAGTTTATTTTATCACTAATTATTTTTGACAATTTTCAACAACATGTAATTCATTGTCACCTTAATCTAAAATCAAGATGGTTTCGCTGGGAAACCATTCTGCTTATCGGAATGCTTGAAGTGCCTCAATAATTACCAGGTTCAGATTTCCAGAACAGGATTTCTGAATGGAACGGAACATGACTCGTGGATTATCTAAAACTTATTACACTCACGGTATTAACATACAATAGTTTTACAACCTTTCATGGATGGGGTTACAATACCAAAACTATAGTATATCCGTTCCAAGCAATGAATATAGTATTTAAAAAAATGTCGCTTAATGACTTAAAAAGTGTCTGTTGATGAAGCGTCTCTGATGAATGTAAATGAATGTTCATGGCTTCAAAAACGAATCAATAGACTCAATTTCAGAGACATACATTCTTCTCAAGCTTGGCATTTAGTAACGAAGAGCGTAGTAGTAGTAGCTATGAACGTGATATTGTTTTTAGAGAACAGACCATCAGAACATTTTAACAAACAAATTAAATCTGTCTTATTTTAATGCTCATTTTTTTAATCTTAGCGAGAAATACAACTACCATAAGAATAACATAGTGCTTTTGTGCGGTTAGTTTCAAAATTACGAATGCTAGACAATATTTTATATATAACGCCATAATTCGGAATCATCTTTATAAAAACTTAACACCATATATACTTGTACACGTACATTAAAAATAAAAAATAATTAGTATTGTTGCATCAGTAGCGTGTCTCATGTAAGACTTGTATAATACTTCAATAAAATCAGTCAAGTACTGGTAGTTCTTTTTTATTAGCAAGGATTTTATTACTCATAAAAGTAATTTTTAATCAGAAGATAATTATGTTTTAGAAGAAGATAGTAAAGCAAGATATTTGGAGAAACCGAAAGGACAGTGTATGAATACTGAATTGAATTGTATTGCTTTTAAATTTTAAATCGTTTTTCTCGAATAAATAAAAACATCAAGTTTTTTCACAACAGATTAATACATTAAGGGAATAAAATACAGTTATTAAATACAGCAACTTGGATTATTCTTTCAAAACCAAAACGAAAAATATAGATTAAAGAAGGTTAGCTTCGTAGTAAGCTACTGCATTATATCCCAGTATTATAAAATAAAAACTGGCTACTATAAATAAATTCAATTTATGAATAGGAAGTGACGTTTATTGTGTTTATGGTGCAGTTATCAAATAAAATCAGGAATTTAATTTTGAAACCGGGACTATTGGAATATCTGAGCAAATATACGGATCAAAATATCGTAGATAAATAGGACAAAATAATAGCACCCAACTAGATTAAAAGTAGTTGAGTATCTTCATAGCACCAACCGAAAGATAAACATGATTATTATATTAGTAATCCTATTTTTTGTTAGCTGGTAAACATAGAAATAAATTTAGTAACGTATAGAATATCCAGGGTTTTGTACCAATAGCAACTAGACAAAGTTTATATTTAATACGATGTATCAAGTGTCGGTTTTTCATTCGCAAAAACAAACCAGCTGGCCGATCCTTTGATATGTTGTTACGTTTTCTTCTTTTTGAAAAGAACACTGGCGAATCTCAAATAGACAGACCATTCTTTAAAATACAAGAAGGAAACAAAAACAAAAATTTGGGAATGTTAGGAATAGTTCCATAATTTAAACTACGTCAACAAATCACTTTAAAAAAAAATCAAACAGCAAAAGAAATGCTTTGGTCACCGAGTCATTCCTTTGTTCAAGAAAAGGAAAAACACTTAGACCATAGCAAAAGATCTTTCAGAGAATAAAAGTAAACAGTTCGGGTTAATGGATGTTTCTGTCTTTCCGTATTTTTCAAATTTCATCGTACATGTAGAAATAGCGTGTGTGTGTGTGTGTGGGGGGGGTGTATTCGTGAAGTCATTTACCCTCCGAAGATAAGAAAAAATAGCATTTTCTTGAAGGTAATTTCGGCTTTGCTAAGAAAAGTGCTTATTCCTCACATCTCGCACGCTTCACATAACCAAAAGAATCCTTCACTTTCTTGAATGTTACCTTATATCCTTGCGCAGTTTTGTATTTGTGTAAAGGTGGTGCTTCGATTCATATCGCGAATTCTGTAAAGGCGCTCATAACCGAGCACTTTCGCTAGCGAGGCGACATTTCATGACCTACATTCCCCAAGGTATTCAAGAACTTGCAGTTATGAGAATACGCAGAAAGTTGTCTATTACCACGTATCATATCTCCAATACTAAAAGATGTTGGTATATATTCTAAGACAAAAACAGTAATGTGTGCCAGCAGTTGAAAGCTATGACGAATGGAATAGCAGAGGCTGTAATAGTGTTTGAATAGCAGGACCTCTAGAAGTAGAGTTTAAACAAAATTATTATGAGCTGCTTGCACATTTCAAAATAACATACTATACATAATACGGTAGGATACAATGATTGCAATTAATAAAAATAAAATGAGGAAATATAAAGGATTTTTTGTTTTAATAATACAATGACATTTTGTTTAAAATTCTGGGAGAAAATAATTCAAAATTAACATTTAAATTACTTTCACATCGAAACTATCCAAATGTGTTGTTACTCACTGCATATATATTTTAAACTTTAAACCTATGCAACAAAACCACTGAGGAATTTTTTAAAACTTTATATTTAGTCACGCTGAAATATTGAAATTATTAAACTATTTTTCTGCTGGTGCATTATTCCTCATCCTAGACGAATTTATGATTCCGTTATCATTTGATTATTTTATTTTTAATCCATTTTTATTTCATGATACAAAAAAAAATATTTCCAGATAATCAAAATTCACGAATTGAAAACAAAAATTCTGTTTTTTTTTTCTTTTTTTTTCCCCGTTTGATCTGAAAATCGTGGTCATTACCGATCCAATTGTTTCATCATCAATGACAACTCAAAAATAATTCGTTATTAATTTATTTCCAATGGCAATAAATTATCGAAGAAATAGTAATTCCAAAAATATGTTCCCTGTTAAGTGAGCAAGGTTGTCAGTCGTTAAAAAATTTTATGTATAAATTTTTTGCATTCATTTATTACTCAAATCCTCCATATAGTAAATGGAAATTCTTTTCTGCTTAACCGATTCGAGATATCGACAATTCAGTTAAGCTGCTATAGATCAATATCGTCAAGAGAAAGCATCTAGACCTCTTTATTTATTATGATCATCTTTGGAAATGTCCATAAATTAAAGGAATAGGCCCTCCGAGTGATAAAACATGCATTTTTAGATTCAACTCGGAAGAGCTGTCTCAAAATATTTTTCAATGCATATTTCAGCAAGCATAATAAATACTTTGTACTTTGACACTACGTGCATTCTTTGAATGTAATACTGCATTATTTTGATTAAGCAGTGGACAATGGAACTTATTTATTGAACGATATTCAAATAATGGACTGCCACGTGTTAAAAACAATGTTACTTGTGGCAGTTTTTCTTAACAATCACAGGAATCAATTTCATAGCACAGAAAACGATTCTTCGTGTTATTTGAACAATATTATAATAACTATTAGATTCCCTTGAATTACTGATGCAAAATTTCCTGTATACGTTTCCTCCTCAAATAGCAAATTCAGTATTTTGCTCCTTTGATTCGTGTAGCTCAAGTACTTGCATTATTTATTACTTATAAGTATTTATTACGGAATTGAGAAGCTATTTAGGAAACTTTGTGTTATTGTTTCGGCCTCCAGCGTTTGATCAGAAGCAAAAATGCGATATTTTTAGCATTCTCAATATGAAACCCTCACGTAAACAGCTAACGCATATGAAAATGTTTGTTTCTACGAGACCATGGATTTAAATATAAAAATAAGGAAAGTACGTGCCGCGCGAAAACAGAACAGAACAAGAGAATGGAAGTGAAGAGAAACGAACTCTGCGGGAGTTTGACTAGAAATACTTACTCTGATATTGATTTTTAGAATATTAGTCTTGCGGTTTCCATGTGAAGAAACGTAACGTTGCAGGCTGAAATATAGGTCAAGGTTCTAAACAGCAAAGGTCTTTTAGCAATTCTGCAGTTGTCGTGTATTATATTATAAATAATGAAACTTACTGCATACAGGGAACCTATGTTAATTCAAAAATCATTAAAATGTAAATGAAACTGAAAGCTTTGAAAGGAATACTAAACAGATGGTCAGTTTTGTTAATAGACTAATATAGCGTGAATTAAGCTTCCGCTCCCATATTCAGAGAAATATTTATATTTCACTCTGGATATGCATTCAAGTTCTATGTATGTGTTTTGATAATGAGCTTTTTCGTCCATTCATTATAGATGGAATGATTCGACTCAGTTAGCCGTTCATGAGAGTCAGTGAAAGAGAGAGAGAGAGAGAGTGCTAAGCCAGTTTACGTCAGTTCTAAACTTGTAATTGCATTCCACTCCCTATGTTACATTATTAATATACTTAACATATTTGAACAAAATATGCACTTACCACGACAAATATTCACAAAATATTCCAAATATTCTGGCAATAGACAGATTGGCAATTTATAATTAATATAGATGACAGCTAAGACCACAAGAGGAACTGTAATTTGGTGCAGGTGGCCCTTTGTTCTTATCTGTGGTTGAAAGGTTTTGTAGGAAGTAAAAAAACATGCATCCTACCTCAACTTCACCAGAACGATGCCCATTATGTACAGTACGATGGTGTTTTATTAAATCAATACGTTGTTTTGGGTTGAAATATATTTTATTTTTATTATTACATGACACCTTCAGGGAGTCCAAAGACTCATCGAGGAAGGGCACCTACTCTACAGCTCTCTGTCTCCGCCAACTACACCAACGCCATCTACTACCCACCACCACTAGCATTTTCACTAACAATCATCCATGTTCACGGCGGGATTCGATCCCGCAGCCTTTTGGCTGGATAGCAGATACACTAACTACACGGACAACCAGGTCGGCATTGTATTTAGTCTCTAAATTGCAAGAGATAGGTTTCCCCCACTACTTTCCAGTAGGAAATACCTCCCACCTCTTCATGAGACTGGCTCACTCACCTACAGTTGAAAAGCCCGTAATATTGTTCGAATCCTGGAAAACATTCGAACCTAGTTCTTTCTAGCTGAAAGACATCATTGCTACCAGTGGTGCTACGATATACTTTAAATAATCAGCACTTTGGAATAAATTTGGATAATATATGCTAATTCAAAATATTATTTCCTACACTTTGGCAAAATTTCATGTTGCATCCATTGACATGGAATGTATTCATAAAAACATGAAAGTGATTCGGAGCCAAAAATTAAAATATTAGCCATAAGGAGGAAAGTAGAATTCTGAATAGCATTAATATTAGTATCATGGGGGAGTTTTACCAGGGACACTAAAAGGGCGTCACAAAATGAAAACGGTTGAACGGAAAACACGTTTATTCGAAGGGAATCATTTGTCCACTAGACTCTTCGATAGATTCAATGTATATATATATATATATATATATATATATATATATATACTCTCCACCACATGCTGCATTGCACAGAGTGCCGCATATTATTATTCGCTCTGACTTGTCCCACACCACCAGACATGTGTAAAGGATAAACTCGCTTCCGAGAAAACCTCATCACCTTAAAAAAAAAATTATAGTGTGTGATATACTGTACGTATAACTTTATAATTGTGTGTGTGTGTGTGTGTGTAAAACACAGTAATTTGTAATTTGTTAACAATGTTTGATTATTTTTTTCAAAAAATAGTTCCCGTTTATATGAACCTTCTAATATATATAAAATCGTCTAAAATCTCAATAGACTTAGTGTTAGAATTTTGAAGTTTATCCCAATTTTCCATATTATAACAGAACACTTGTTATAATGGGCCAGCCTGGTTAGAGTATCCACTTTCCCATATTATAACAGAACACTTGTTATAATGGGCCAGCCTGGTTAGAGTATCCACTTTCCAACCAACAAGCTGCGGATTTAAATTCTGCCGCGGACATAAATGTTTGTAATTGCCTTTAAAGTAGGAGATGAGTTGGCAGCCCGCTAATTAGACTAGTGCCACCCTCATTGTAGGGGGCATGAAGTACGTTGAAAAAAATACCATGTTTGGCATTTTAGAGCAGAGGTTCTGGATAATGTACAAATAAAAATATCTATTTAAAAAAATAATAAAAAATAGAAGATCGTCCTTAAAACATCTGCGGTACTAATAGTATAGGTTTATAACCTTTCGCGGGTGAAAGTACATTAAAAAAAAAACTTTTCATTCACTTTTCTGGGATAGACTGCTTTCTATTCAAGTAAGGAACTTTAAAAAAAGATTTAAATCTCAAGACAGTTTTTGATATTTTGTGTTTATGAAGCAAGCTGATGTCACCCAACTAAAATATCAACCTACTGGTCTGTTCGCTCCCCCCCCCCCCTCTCTCTCTCGCGTGTGTGTGTGTGTGTGCCTGCGCTAGCGAGACAAAATGTACACTTATTAGTTCCACTATCAAAAATCTCTTGGCACATTCAGCCAAATTCGGATCAAGTGACCAATCGAACCATCGTGCAGTTAAAAAGTTCCAGTTTGCAATAATTTCCGGAACAAAGATTCAAGCTACGCTATTTGATATGGCAGCTAAAGCATTTGTCTGCATGCGCAGTTACCGTATGACCAATTGTCGTTTGCGTCTATTCCTATTACGGCTTGCGCTCTGGTACGATATTGATTGTGTCTAGCGTTAAAGGCCGAATAAAGTATTTTATTTACTTCTGGTATGGGGTTCGTTCACATGCTCCTTAATAAGAGTTAAGAAAGGATGACAGGCATACTGCATGATCAACTTAAGTGATAAACATTTGTATTAAATAAGCAATTCGTAATTTAAAAGAAAAATTCTTTCCTTAATAAATATGCAAAGAATTTCCTCAATGTAATTTTCGTATAGAAGTACCATCAGTTTAGTCTTCTTGAAGTAAAAAAAAAAACTAACATTTTAAGTCGGACACTATTTTAAAATGGTAATTCCAGATGATTTCATATTTTCATTACTGATTTAAAACCATCTGATCGCAATGATTTTTAAATGTATTATTACCTTCCGAATCACAGACAAAGCTGATTGGTTAATAATAAAACTCGGAACTGCAATAGCCGCTGTCTCAATTTAACAAATTACGAAGTATGGGATCGTAATAAACTAGTAACACAAGATTTGGAATATCAATATCCATTGCAGAAGACGTACACTGTTAAAAGGAAAGAAAAAATGCTTTAACCATCATAATATCGCTTTCATTAAAATTAGAATTGTATATATTTATAAACAGTATAAATGTATCATTCATATTGAGTATTTACATTTAATGGTAATAATTTAGAAGTTATAAAAATTTGTAAAGAATTGCATATCGCGTATTATTAATGGATTTTAGAAGTTAAAATTAATAGTTATTTGTCTGATAACTTCATACTGTTCTGTACTGTAGGGTTGTATATACTGAATGGAAATTTTTAAGACCATTTTTTTTTTTTTTTTTTCAAATAGTGGCGACGTTATCAGTGCACTTATGTTTCATCAAAATGCATTTTGATGCCGTTTTCACAATATATTCTTTCACTTAACTTACATTATGCGATTTAGCAGGCGGAATTATAGATTATTTAGGAGTAATGCCTAGCCATTATCATAATGACGAGGTGAGTGTATTATTTCGGGAATCGTTTTTTATTTTTTTTATTTTTGCTAGTTGAGCCGACTTGATTTGTGGAGAACAATTCCAGTTTGCCAGAGAGAAACAGCTAGGATTATTAAGAAGAGTGCATTCTCCTGCTGATGTTCTCCTTCAGTTTGCTTTCAAGGGAGAAACGGGAGATTATCTAGCGCAGAGTCAGAAAGGCTTACTTAGATCTTTAAGTTTTTTTACTCTAGCGACACTTCTCCATAGGCCACACTACAACATGCGGACATTCAAAGCAAATTCTGACGGAATACGATCGTTATCCCTTATTTATAGGGGATAGTCTGGACCGTCTTGCCTTTTTCTGCGAAAAGCAAAACCAGTGTTTCCAGGAGGGGAAAAAAATCCATATGGAATGTAAAATCCCCTTCAGTTCAAAATGGGATTCGGGCCCCTTTTTAGGATCCTTATGAAGTCTTCTCATGTTATGACGATATTTAAATCTAGTAATTTACCAAAGGAAGAACACAAGTTGTCCTTCCGACTGTACTATAGTGACATCGGTGTTTAAGCGCCCTACTTTAAATTGAAATATTTTGAATGCAAATATATTTTGAATATAAGCATTAAAATATTTTACAATTATGTGAATTTCTTTACTTTATTTGAAAATAAGTTTTGGTAAAAGAGGTTACTGAAATGTATTATAAATATTCTATGATTTCGTTGACTACACGCATTGTAATATTTTAAAAATATATTGTAGGTTTTGTGTAAAATACAAACCGTGATGGAATTCTATATTTCATTAATATAAGTAAGCACAATTTTCAGTTTTCTAAAACGAAAATGAAAATATCGATTTTACCAAAAAAAAAAAAAAAAAAGCTTGCTAAAATTTGAATATGACTTTTTTTTTTTTTTTTTTTTTTTTTTTTTGCAAACTGAACTAACTTCACTTCATAATGAAAAAGTTAATTAGACCACGACATTTGAAAGTAATATGTACATAGAAATCGAAATGATATTATACTGACAATAAATGCAAACTTCTAAGCATTTTTTACTGAATAAAAATACACACACACGGCTCACAGAGTTCACAGTTCCTAGCCAGGTATATTAAACTGCAACAAGAGTTAGGAATACTATTCCATGAACTACATCTGAAGCAAGGGTTATGAAATATATGCCATGATATATACCACGAACTACAAGTGTGTGATTGCGAGAAAAACAACAATAAAATAGGATTCAAACACAAACGTTGACAATTTTTGTGTGCTTGTTTATTCTCTTACTTATGTATATTTGAAGTCCTGGCTGATCTTGTCTAAATATTTGGAAATGCGGCCATTATGCTTATTCTATTCAAGCATTAGATGCATGCAAACAGCATTTTCATGCAAAATACTAAATGGGTGCTCGTGTTACATGACCTTTTGTGAGGAATACGGAAGTGTTGTATGATTTGCAAATTAACATATCAAAACAGGTTTTATCAGAAGAGAGCGCATTTCCACAGGGAACGAGAATTATCGTGCCACACGCGTGGGTGTTTCCTACACATCGCATGCGGCTGTCATTAATTAATAGCCATAGCTATCAACCAAGTGAAATTCAAGTGGCTCCTGTCTTATTGAATTCAGAACTACTTTTATTCGCTGACATACATCCGACAGAGACAATCTGGGTTTGATCTACAGATGTCGCTGCTTTTAAAAGCAGATCGGGATAAATGTCAACTTTCATTTAATTGACACTTATCTTTATCATTACTTAAATTATTTCAAAAATTAATTAGTTACTTTTAGAATGGGCGTACGTTCTTGCTGTATTATAATATAAAGTACACGTTTTTGTTCGTATCTGAAAAAATCCAGTCCGAATTTATGTGAATCTGTAATCGAATAAACACCGCAAGTAATGTCTATAAGATGTTTACAATTTACATATTTTAAAAATATAAATTATTTTTTATTCATCGCGGTGACATCTCCTTCGCAATATTATTTATTAATTATTGAAAAAAAGTGTCATCTGAAAATCACAACAATAGGAATATACGGTTAACTTTTAATTTTTTTTTTTCTGTGTGGTTCGAAATCTTTGTGCTTCACTTTTTAATTGTGAATTCAGATATTTAGACGCATAATTTAAACTATGCGTTTCATCATTTAAATGGAGCCTTCAATGATTTATGAAATTATTTGATGCTCAAGTGATACGTTCACCGTATATCTTTTGTAGGGGAGGGGAGGATGAATTGTCTAATAACCCAAAGCAACGAAGTTTACCTTATGTTGTAACTTACATCAGTACTGATGAGCAGAAAGTTAAGGAGAAAAAAATGGTAGAATTTTAGACTGGAAAAATTTTAATGTGCCATGCGTAATTTATTAATATCCTAAAATATTATTATATTTCTAAAAGCAAAAAGAAAAAAAAATTATTTTATTCAAACCAAATTAAATCAAAAATAAGTAAATACGATAATAGTGAATGATAGTTTAAAAGAAAATTTCTAAAATATATGTACTGCAGCAATATTGCTAAAACTGCAGACAATTAGATGTTTATTACTTGGAAAGAATTTAAAATTAAGACCGTTCTCTGTAAATTGTAATAACCCAAACCTACTCTTGGTTCTCTGCAGAGAACTAACCTACTCTTGGTTCTCTGCAACATCGTTTATCCTTTATTTTTAGAAACTGTTAAGCAATTCTAATACAGTTGGTGTAATATGGTTTCCAAAATGTTGAGAAACCGATGATTACCTCTCTCAGAGGAGGTTTTGGCTAGGAATCAAAATTATCTGTATCTATCAGATAAAATGACAACTAAAGTCCTCGACAGTCTCCTTAAGGGAATAGATTTTCGTTCTAGCGTAGACATCTTTACGGGCAGAAAGAAATATTCCCGGTAGGTTTCTCATCAGCTGTCAGAAGCAGAACTGCACAGTCGTGATGAGAGTGCAAATCAAATAACCAACGCAACAAATAACGAACGTGGCACATGCGGTGTGTCTGTGTGTATGTCACACATTGTCACTGACGATTACTGGAATGCACATTCTGCGTTCCAACTACCGCGAGCGAATCAGACTTAGGTGAATGCATACGTCGCATTAAAAGATTCAATGAGATTCTTTGAGAAGTAAATAAGTGCGACTTCATTGGAGTCGAGAGAGATGGAATGATACAAAAGGAAGGAAAGAAAGAGAGAGAGAAAGAAAGAAAGTTCTGATATTAAAATGTGATTGCTGATATCATTATAGCACACCATGTTATAGAGTACACTTGGACCCCATAATAAATAGTATGCATTTTACATAAAATCGATCTTTAAGCGCAATAAAGTAGATTACTTTATTTATGAGTTTAAGACGGGTGTGACATAATACCTCAATATTAAGAGCAGCTCACATTATTATAAAAAAAAAAAAAACTGGAAGGAAATACAAAGCTCAGTGGCAAAGTACTTGTCAAGATCTGCACATGCTGAGTTCAAATCAAGCTAACGCTACAAAAAATGCGGAGATCGTTCTTTTAGCGTAGATGTGTTAAAAGAGTCACTGGGTAAACAGACAGAATTGAAGGGGAGGTGAAATAAGGAATTTTCACATACAATTTCTTAATTCAGTTTCTGTCAGGAACCTTATGATAATCTGAAATAAGACAAAGAAAAGCATCTGATTTTAATAATATTTTGCTAGTATTAAAATCAAAAATATCTAGAAAATAAATCAAAGACATACACACTCATTATATATTGCTTCTCCAGTACGCAAGATGGAGCTATTTTCTAATAACTTCACTTCTTGTTGTTTGTGGGTTTAGATGGTTACACTAATTTCTTGTAACCATTCACAATTTTATATTTACTGGTGGCTGTGTAGTGGTGGAAATTACGCTCGATGCAAATAAACCTGATTTAACATAATACACTCAGATTATTCGGAAATAGGGTAATCTACCAACAAAGAATGATAAGTATAGTCTTAAGAATGGAGCTAATATTCATTGCTGAAGGCAAGAATTTTTTTTTTTGATGCACGTATGAAGACTAATAAAATTCAAAAGAATTAATTCATTACTTATCATTTTTTATATATTTTAATAGTTAATTACTTAGGAAATTTATTGCGCGGATGCCGGTGTTTAAATATTCATAAAACTTCGTGGAATATAGCAAATTAAATTCCAGCGAGTCAAATATAATTTCAAAAATATTTTAATCCTTTCCTCATACTGTTTTTTGTGTGTATGGTTGCAGAAGAAATTAAAATTAACTGAATAAATCTTTCTACAATTTCAAATGACTGGTAACAGGAAATTAGAATGTACTTTGCATTTTCTAACCTATGAAATTCCAGTAAAGGTAATTTAAAATAACTCGATTTTACTGATGAGGGATGATATAACCACTGAATTTTGATAATGGTCAGATTACACGATACATGCCGACCTGGTCGACCTGGTTAGCATACTCGCTCTACAACTAACTGGCTTTAGGTTCAAATATCGCTATGGGCATGTATGGCTGTGATTGTCCTTATTTAGGAGAATAATTTCATTGTCTGGTGGCCGAACTAGTTCATCGCTCATTGAGGACTGGAGAAAGTTTCATGTTTCTCTCTCTCTCTCTCTCGCTCTCTCTTTCTCTCTCTCTTGTATAGAAGGATTTCCTGAGTATGAATAAACACAAACAATAAATGAAAAAAATCTCTTAACCCACACACGGCACTACAGAACTATAACTTTTATGAATGGAACCCATATTAAAAAGTATGGATTATTTTTAGCCCTTATAGATATTTTTGTTTATTATTTTCAACTAAATATCCAATTCATACCATCTGCATTTCTCTACAGTTCTGACAACTGTGTAGATCTGCAAATTGTGCGATAGCGCACACGGCATTGTTGACCTTTAGCATTTGTTCAGCTTTCAGTGTTTGCTATGGTGTATTCTAATCATTCATATTTCAAAAGGTGGTATTAAATTTAAGATTGAAAGCCCAATGTATGTGAAGAGAAATCTATTATCAAAAATAAAGGCACAGTGGTAATGAGCGATAACTTTGTACATCACAGAAATAACGTTGTTGTTCTTTTTGCTGTTGTTGTTTAGAGCCGAAAGAAAATGCATTCTTCCTCTTGTAAGCAAGATTTTTACATTAAGATTTCGTATCACTAATATATTACTTTTTTTGTTTAGTATCAGTGTCATTTCGTTTCCAAGTCGAAATGGATAGTAGCAGACCAAGGGATACATCCTACCTTGGAATTTCCTCCAAAATGAATAGTAGTTTAGTCGTGACAAACGTTTCTACCAATGCTCTCTCTCTCTCTCTCTCTCTCTCTCTCTCTCTTCCCAATCCTCCATGCGAATGCATGTACAGAGACAAATTTGGCTGCTTTAAATAGCCCAGAACCTACCAAACTTTCTTGGTTCACGGAACCCTTAGTGTCTCATTACTTTTCAAGACAGCCCTACTCAAAAAAAAAAAAAAGCTGTTTCGTTTCTTAAGTACTTATATTCGTTTCTTTTCTTATATATATTTCTATACTTATATATATATATATATATATATATATATATATATATATATATATATATGTACGACAACAAAATGTTGGACTTACTACATACAGACATTTACTCAGTCCTTGAAAGGGATCCTACCCGTGAACTCCATAATCGTACTAACAACCTTCTGAGAATAACGACAGAATTTCGAAGGAATATTCGTCTATCTCTTTGATGCCCCCATCTGTTAATTCCTAGATTATACATATTACCAAAAATACATAATGAGAACACTATATTAAGACTAGTTGTAGAAGAAATCGACTCTCCCACTTACTTAAATACTTAAATGCAATACTTAAACGTTTTTTTGGGCACGTCTAAAAAATTCGATCGATTTTGTCTCAAGTATAAAAAATATTTCTATTAAAGAAGCAGAAATCATGGACAGCTTTGATATAGTCTACCGCTTTACTAATGTACCTACAGAAGAAGTTATTTTACTACTGAAAAAAATGTTATCAAAAAAAGGCCATGTCATTATTAACTCTCTGTATTCATTCTGGCTATTTCAAGTTTAAAGATACTATCTACAAACAAAATTCTGGTCTAGTCATGGGCAACCCATTATTGCCTATTCTAGCAAACATTTATCTAGAATATTTTGAAGAAGAGGCTATCTCTTCTTTTCCTTTAAAACCAAGAATACGGAAACAATATATTGATGACATTTTTATAATCTGGAGTCATGGCCGTGAATCTCTTCAGAACTTCCTTGACCACCTAAATAGTCAACACCCAAACATAAAGTTCACTGTTGAATTAGAAGTTATTGGTTCTCTTCCTTTTTTAGATGTTAAACTCACTCGCTTCTCTGAAAAATTAAAAATCTCGATTTCCAGGAAACCTACCCACACGAACAGATATCTCCACATTCAGTCCCACCATTATCCACTTCAAAACCTTGGATCATCTAGATGCTAGGAAACCGTGCTTGCTCCTTTCTTTGTGAAGAGAAGGAGATTAACATAGAGCTTTTTTTTTTACTACTTTCCAACAGAATGGTTATTCCAAGAAAGCAATTAATAAATTACTTTTAAATCCTCTCCCACGCCATAGTGAAGATACCAATAGTATACAACGTCATATTTATCTACCATACATCAGCTCTGTTTCGCCCAAATTGTCTAAAGTTCTTAAGAAATACAACATCAACACGTTATTCACTCCCCTTCCTAAACTCCTTTCCTTAGTGAGCCGATCCAAACCAAGGCATAAAACCTTAAATATCTCGACGTCTACCAAATGTGGTGTAACTGTGAAAAACCATATTTTGGTCAGACTGAGAAGTCCATTGAAGTACGTATTGAAGAACACAAGAGGGACGTGACATACAGCAGAACACGGGTTAGCGCTCTGTCTAACCAGGTTCTGTTTTTTTGATAACACTAATGAAGAAAGCATCATCCATTCAGTTCTATAGGACAGATCAAATATCTTTCGTTGCTACGCCGAACTAGAAAGACAGATAATGGAATTTAAAGAATTCAACCTTAAGCCTATATATATCTTAATAACAACCGTAGTTATAACCTATCAGACTGCCATTGTGCTGCTATTCAAATGTGGTGTTCACGTGATTCTGAGCGCATGCGCACGTCCCAACAATGAGGTTATCCAGAGATCAGTTTTAAATGTCCAAATCAAACGCTTTATTACTGAACTGAGTACGCTAACGCTTTGTTTGTTTAGAGTTTATTCCTTATTGTTTTTTTGCTTGGGTTTCTCTTTTTTATGCACCTGAAGAAGTCTGTTAAAAGACGAAACTAGTTGTGCTAATAAACTATATTTTACTTTAATCCCTCGAACAATAATTAAATGACTGGATACAGTCATTTAATTTTTTAAAAACAAGTCTCTCCACCGAGTAAACCAGGCTTTCTACACACACACACAAGCACACACAGTTCATGAACAATAAATAACTGACCAGTGAGTTTCAAGTCGATAAATTTCTTCAGAATATATGGAATCTTGAAAATAAATGCAAAAAAAAAAAAAAAAAAAAAAAATATATATATATATATATATATATATATGTGTGTGTGTGTGTGTGTGTGTGTGTGTGTGTGTGTGTCTGTTAGCACAGAGAATGTCTTAGTCGCGTTAGTTTTTTAAAATTTTTAATAATAATAATCTATACCAAGAAAAACATTTGAAAATGTACATTGCATTACTACCGTGAGTAGGTAACCCTAAGATAAATATACTATTTGAAAATTAATAGCAATTTAAAAATAAAAGTTAATGTGTCATTCCGTCGATAATTACAAATCATTTATTTTCGAATTCTAAATAAACTTTACTAAATAAAAATCAAATTAAAAATTCTTAATTTTTAAACGATAATAGCTTATCGTTTTTTTCAGTCCAACAACGTTAATGTTCTGCTCAATTTAAATTTGTTTTGCTGAACATAAATCTTTCTGTATTCCTCAACTACATAAAGAGTACATGTAAATATCGAAAACAGCAAATTTCAGTGTCTCACAAAATTAACATACTACTTACTTTTTTTAAAATTTCTGATTACTCTGGGGATTGTGAACGATTTTAATCCTTAAAAAGCAACAACTAGAATCTTACTGAAGATTTAAGTTACCTGACTTAGATATTTCTTGTACATTCATAAAAATATAGAAAATAAAAATAGTCTAGGTGACTTGTTTTTGACAGGAATGCAATGAAGAAAATTCTTGGTTGATTAAAGCGAATACATTCTGAGAGAATTCTCGTATGAATATTAACTGTATCAAATGATGTTTATCTTAAGATAATTATCTATACATGCAATTTATAGCTAAAGAGAATTTCCAGGAATGAAATGAAACAAATCTTGGAATTAAAATGCAAAATTCGTTCCCGAGGGGAAGAAGAATAATTTTAAGAAAAAGAGCAGTCCCTCAGATATTACTGGATTATTTTTTAATAAAAATTATCTCATGTAAACTAGGAAATATTACCTTCTAAAGAACGTTTCTTCTTATCTAAAATTACTTAAACTCTCTTAGATACTGAGAACGTTATGTTTCTTATTACTTAGATACTAAGAGAATTATATTTCTTATTATCTAAAAATTAAAATTTATGCAAAGTACGTAATAAAATTTTAATAAATTTCTTTGCATTTATGCTCAGAGGTTTCAGTTTTACTTTAAATAATTTCGTCGAACTGAATCGCTTGAAGGCCTTTTGTTCGCAGAATGACATCTGAAACCAAATAATAATCAGATAGGAAAACTTCCAATACAAAAGTTTAAACGAAATCAGTAGTGACACGACCATATGTTAAAGCGCCCTTAACTCATGTTTGTCTCCAGAATAAGGTTCCAGATTTATCTAACTCGATTTTTCTAATTGAGCTATAAGTTGTTAACTATCATTTATAGAAGAGTTTGACATCTAAAACGGAGAGTAGCTATCCTATCGGAACATAAATTCTGTCTAAACAGATACCTTAAAACGTTTTGGTTATGGACGCCTAGGAAAGTACAATGACGACATGTCCCATTAGGCGCATTTGCATGACGTAGATTAGAATCTCGAGTAGAACGAGGAAGATATAATTGCTTTTAGTTGAAGTTAGTCAGTAACAGAAACAGAAACGGCAATGAAAACTGCCACTTTTCTTCTAAAACAACGTTTTCGTGCTATATTTTTATTTTTACTATTATTTTATTACATAACACCCACCTCCTGGGAGTCCAAAGACTCATCGAGGGAGGGCATCTGCTCTACAACTCTCCGTCTCCACCAACTACCTTCATCATCCACACCAACGCCATCTACCGCCGACCACCACTAGTACTTTCACAGACAATCACAAACATCCATGGCCCACGGCGGGATTTGAACCAGCATCCTTTTGGCTAGAGAGTGGATTTGCTAACCACTCGGCCAACCAGGCCGGCTATATGCAATATCTGAAACATCTTTGAATATTTTAAATCAGAGAGATTATAAATCTTTCCGAATGATCACATTACATAAAGGGTGTCCCAAAATTCACGCAAGATTTAAATTTAGCGCCATTTGTGTGGTAAAGTGTTGCCAACGAGAAAAAAAAAAGACAGCGTGACAGCTGACAGTTCAGGGTTATTAAAAATGGAGCGCTACACGAAAGAACAACGCATTTTCATTGTTGAGCAATATTTTAAAAATAATAAAGATTTGACAGCTATAGTTCGCAATTTTCGTACAAAATATGGTCGGAATAGTGATTTAACTTCATCAACTGTGAAAAGATTAATTAAAAAATTCAAGGAAACTGGATCAATTAGTGATCTTATACACTCTGGCCGTCCTTCAACAAGTCGTTCAACAGAAAACATCGAAGCAGTTCGTGAGAGTGTTGCTGAGAGTCCAGGAACATCAATTCGGCACCGTGGTCTTGAATTGGGCATTTCGAGAAGCTCTCTACAGCGTATTCTCACGAAAGATTTGCATCTTTATGCTTACAAAGTTCAATTGACTCAAGAACTGAAGCCTACTGACCACACACAGCGAAGAGAGTTCGTTGAATGGATTATGGAACAACAACAAGTGGATGCTTTTATTTTTCGAACAAAATCATCTTCAGCGATGAGGCTCATTTTCATCTTGATGGCTTCGTTAATCGACACAATTATCGCATTTGGGGTTCAGAAAATCCACGAGTGATTGTTGAGAAACAAATGCATCCACAACGTGTCATTGTTTGGTGCGGATTTTGGGCTGGAGGCATCATCGGTCCATTCTTCTTCGAAAATGTGGCTGGTAAGGCAATAACAGTTAACGGTGCTCGCTATCGCGACATGATAATCCAGTGTTTTTGTGCCTAAATTGCAAGATATGGATGTGGTTTCAACAAGACGGTGCCACATGCCATACAGCCCGAGAAACAATTCAATTACTGCATGAGTCATTTCCTGGTCGTGTAATTTCCCGTTTTGGTGATCAGAATTGGTCGCCCAGATCATGTGACTTAACGTCATTGGACTTTTTTCTTTGGGTTTTTTTGAAGTCTAAGGTTTATGCCAACAAGCCCACGACCACCCACGCCTTGAAGGAGGAAATTGAGCCCTGTATCAACGAAATTCAGCCACATTTATGCAAAACGGTCAAGGAAAATGTCGACAAAAGAGTGCGTATGTGCCAGCAAAGCCGTGGAGCTCATTTACCCGATATGCTATTCCATGCATAACCCTATACTGTATACTTTATGAATCAATAAGAAATTACAATTTTTAATTAAAAACCTGTGTTTTCTATCAAAATTACTTCTTGCGTGAATTTTGGGACACCTTTATAAGATATGTTAGCATTTCTTGTTGATGACCTCCTTCTGGCTCAATGTTCGCTGTTGTTTGCATATCGAATCCAGTGGTGGTAACGAGATTGGAAAACACCGCTTGCAATTTGGAATTCAGGCACGTGCATACTTCTTTATATGTAAGTTTCATAACACATAGAATTATTTTAAAATAGAACTGGTGCATATAGTAAGAGACTAGTGGTAGTAGCAGTCCATCTATTTAAGAAAAAAACAAACTCTTTCCTAAGAAGGGAGAAAGAACACTAAAGAAAACAGAAACCCTTGTTTTGTTTTCTCACTTCTTTGAGACCTAAGAAATTCAACCTATACTCTGCCATCCATATATTCAATTCGTGACACAACTTGTTTTCTTTGAAGGAAAACTTCGAAAGAAAAACACCTTGCTGTTAAATTACCATAATGTTCTTGCGAAGATTTTAAAAAGTGTTCTTCAGAAAATAACCTGCCCACTATTAGCCCTAACGATCGCTTATAAAGAAGAAAACGAATGACCTCCTTTAAAAAAAGTTCACAACGAAAGCTTTTTTTAAAAACAGGAACAACATCGACTAACAAGGCTAAAGTGGAAAATGTTCTACTTTATTGACACCTATAGGCATGCAATTGTTTTCTAGTTACTTCGTGGAAAACAGTCCATCCCCTAGCAAAATTTACCATCTCAGGTTGCAAAGGAGAAAAAAAAAATCAAAGCCAGTAAAAATGCACGCATCTCGTGAATAGTATGTAGAGCACGAAAAGGGCGTGGTAAGGTTAGCTTTAATGTATACTGTTAAGTTTAATAGGAAGATAAATATAGTGGCTTCGACACGCACGTGCAATCGTCTGTTACTACCGGATAACGTTATAAATGTTACATTACTGCAGTGTTAAAGTTTAAGGTTAGTTTTACAATACGCATTACTATAATATGAAAAAAATTCAGGGAAAAAGGAAGAGAAAAACGGGGTATATTTAAGAAAGTAACCGGTAATTATTCTGTCGACATTATTATTATTATTTAAATTAGCAGCTGATAACAACTTTGTTGGCAACTAAGAGTTAAACTCCTTAGTTGTTTCAAATATATAAATCCAGGAAGAGATATGTACGCAGTAAGATTCGTTTATTACAATAGTTCCCAGAGTGTGCACTGCAGTGCATTGATGAAATTGAAAGTTTAAAAAAAGTCCACTTTTTTAAAAATCAACAATACCAAGCGATGATTGCTAGCATCCTAAAGGTGGCCTGTATAATCGCGAACTGTAAAAATCCTACGGGAGCCGTGAAAAAAATTACTCAGACAATAAAGGCGCTGTCATCCCGGACATTTTAAGAAGTTTGGTTTATTCCATACTTACGCTTCATGTAAATTTTTACAAGGTCAACTGAAATTCAACCACTGTTCAAGAAGTTATACGTAATACTTCAATAACGAAGGAACACTGGATTCAGTTTGATGAGTAATTATGTACTGCGTGTAACTTACTGCAGTTCAATGTGGAGTATTAATAAGTCTTTAGTTAGTTTTTACACGAAATGAAATTCATATATGAGTAATTCTACTACGTAATTTCCTCAAAGGCATTTCAATTTATATTTTATGTGACTCCTATTTTCTTAAATCTATAGTATATTCATATCGTGGGCTTAACATCCTTTTCTACTTTTTATTATGTATATAATTTTATTAATTTTACGTAGTCTGGAACCTTTCTCTAGAGAACAACATGGAAAGTGTTGAAACCAGTTCATATCTCTCAAATACTATAAAAGTTCAAGCAAATGTTTCATCAGTATTTCGAATTATTTAATTACAATATCATATTTCCTTCTTACGAAGAAACAACGTTTTAAAACTTTGAGAAAAGATATTATATCACACCTGCAGGGAGTCCAAAGACTTATCGAGGGAAGGCATCAACTGTACAATTACACGTCTCACTACTCCACCAACCTTCATTATCAAACACCAACGCCATCTACCGTCGACTACCACCACTAGTGCTTTCACAGACAATCACAAACATCCATGCCCACGGATTCGAACCCACAGCCTTTTGCCTAGAGAACGGATACGCTAAGCACTCGGCCAACCAGTCCGGCAATTATCGATTTCTATAATTCGAATACTATATGAAATATAGCTATAAGCTATATTTATATTTTATGGTATTTTTTCCCTCTATGAAAACCAGTGCCAAAATATATGAATGGAAATGATGGCGTTTTATTTATTTATTTACATTTAAAGCGTGACAACGATGCTATCAGCGATACTTTGCTTTGCGAAACGGATACTATTAATTGGGTGCCAACTATTGCTGTTGAAGTTTCTCATACCAAGGTCGTGTTCCAGCGCTGGCAAAGGAGCCAGCTGTCACACTTTCGCATACCCAGACATGGAATGAGGGAGAAAGGGTGTTGAAGCGTAGAATGAGCAATTCGCGTTCCTAATGTAGCGTTACGTCTACTAAGAATTGACTACAAAGAATGCATCAACATTCTCTTCACGAAATTTGTCTCAAGATATATATTTAAGGTGCGCAATACTATCAAAATTGCTCTTTATTACAAGGCAGATCGTATTTTTTATATCAGAAAATGATAAAAATATTTAAAAAGTACTTTGCATTGCATATAAACTTTGATATTACATTTATTTAAAATTCTGGAATAGCTGCTCTGCGAAATTTACTGACAAACCTGATTGTGAATTAAAAGACTGAAAACGTGCCCACAATATGAATATGAATAGAATACGATCTTCCTAGATTAAAATATAGATATTTTTGGTTAGAACTATCTGTCATATGGAATAAGTTTCTATACTATTATACATTTCATTTATCACTATATTAAAGCTTATGGGAATTAACAATCTCCGACAGAAAAGCTAGGTCCATCTAAGGTAGCAACCGAATGAGCTTCACAAATTAGCAAAGTCATAATTCCTGTCTTTACAATACAGTAACTGTAAAACAATTTTCATTAAACGTCCACTGTGTTACTATGTAATTACTCTTTCTAGAAGATGAATTAATAGATATACATTATTTGAAAATGATGGTATGTGAAGTACTGTAGGAAATTATCTTATGTGACAAACTTGAATTTCTTCAATGAGTATAATGTAATGTTCATAATAATTCCGAACCTTGGAACGTAATAGAACTCTGAAAATGATTCGGTGTAATATCTATATGCAAAAGCTGAGACGACATATTACAAAATGTTATTATTTTAGTAGATAATTGGAAATTACAATAACCTCCGAAATGCAGTAACAACTGAGAAACTGGTTATGATAATGTTGGTGCTGAACACTTGTCATTAGTTCATGTATCTGCTAAAAACCTCCTTTTGATCGTACGAACAATATTTTTGTTCTTGTTCTTGTAGTTGAAATTTTAAATTCGGCTCTAAATACCTATCCTACATTGGTATTGCAGTGTGAGTCTGATATCTCATAGACTCTATGAATTAGGTAGCATTTATACAACACAACAATATTGTCTCATCCCAAATAACACTATTCGGTATTTTTATGTGGTTAATGTAATAGCATTTTAATATATGATTAAAAAACTACTAAACTATATTAAATAATTTAGTTTGGATTAAATGAATTACGATGTAATAAAGTGAGGTTTGAAAAATGTTTTATAAAAATATTTGATATCCTTTGAACTTTTATGTATTGAACTTTTACTAATTTTATAGTTATCTTTTAATCATTATAGAGATAAAATGATTTATTTTAAATACAAATAACAGTAACGGGAGAGTGTGTGGATACCAAAAACTGTAACGGGAGAGTGTGTGGATGACAGGGAACCTTTAATAACTTTTGAAGAATTTGGCCAAAATCCCCTTAAGATTATTTAAAATAAAGAGACAATAGGCTTCATTTCAGCTATGTAAACATTTATTTTAAGGGGATATTAAATTCCACATTGTTTCGAAACCGAATAGAAACTCAAAGATCGGAATCAGAGAGTTTCATGCCGAATATAGTAACTATAAAAATATCGGCGAATACTATCGTGAGCTAATGCAAGTGACCCTAGTACGTAGTACAAACTAGTGAAACTCGTAGCAAAGGAGGAGAAAGTTCTGATCGCTATTCTTAGTATTTCTTATAATGTAAAACCCATCTCCTAGGAGATGTATGATGTTATACATTATGGTGGGAGGTCACTACCCAGACCGGTTTCGATATTTATTGAGATCTCATCAGTGAATAGCTAGAGTAGGGCTAAACTAGGGCAACTCGTACCTTTGCTACGAGTTGCCCTAGTTTGTACTACGTACTTGGACTCTCTGATTCCGATCTTTGAGTTTCTATTCGGTTTAGAAACAATGTGGGATTTAATATCCCCTTAATTTAAATACTGTTTACATGTCCGAAATGAAGCCTATTGGCTCTTTATTTTAAATAATTTATGGGTGCACCTTTTTGACAACTCGTATAGCAGAGTATATAAGTTCTTTTCGCTATGAGATGAGATCTCAATAAAGATCGAAACCGGTTTATAATTTCCCACCATGATGTTACACATTATGGTGGGAGGTCACTAGTATAGAAATACTAGTGACCTCCCACCATATGAGAAATACTAAGAATAGCGATAAGAACTTTTCCCCTTTGCGACGAGTTGCCCTAGTTTGTACTACGTACTTGGACTACGTGCTATAGCTTACGCTAGTAGTCGCCGATACTTTTATAATTACTATATTCGGCATGAAACTCTCTGATTCCGATCTTTGAGTTTCTATTCGGTTTCGAAAAATGTGGAATTTAATATCCCCTTAATTTAAATAATTCTCTTAAGATGTTAATGTTTAGTGATTGCCATGTGTGATAATTTATATAAATTACTGCATACTATGTTAAAAACTGTACTACTACTGCTTTAATTTGAGAGATAACTGCCCAACCAAAGTTATATGAAAGGAGCAAATGATTTGCTCCTTTCATATAGCTTTGATTGAGCTTAGCTTTGGTTTGGTATAGCTTTCATAATAACGAAACAAATAATTAAACAAGTAAAACAAAATACGAAACAAATAATTCGAATCACTTCTCTCAGTACTGTGTTTCAATAATATTTCTTTGGATTCTGAACATAAATACAACTAATTATTACTTTGCTATTATTTATAAATTCCTTTTCATTTCTAAACCTCACTCTTGTGCACGGATCTGAAATTATAATTCAAACACTGTTAACAACACGGATATGCTGTTTATTTCCGATGTTACTGCATGCTTCTGATTTATTGAGAAAACTATAATAACTATACACTTGTTTACGTAGCGTACTTGACAGCCTTATCGTTGATACGAATATAAGTACAATGTGAAAAACATATATTGATTTCGTCTTGATAATAAACTAGATTGCTTCAAGAAATCTGTAGTAGAGTATGTTTCCTCTGTTGTACTTTTGTAATGAAAAAAAGAAAACCAAAATAAGGAGTGAAATAGAACAAACACAATTTTTGTTATATACGCGGATATACATCATCGCCTTTCGAAGTGCCTATCTGTAGTCTTCCGCTGCAAAACATCCAATAGATTAGCGAGATTACAAGACGGAACCAGACAGCCGGAAGGGTTACGATGTGACAGATTAATTTACTCTTTGTTCCTGGACGTCAATGCTAGAAAGATCTTTGATCTAGAGATGGCGCTTTGATAAACCAAATGGAACTGAACACAACATTCGGATATAAAGTTGTTATCAATGGATTAGCAAAGTTAAGCCTTATTCTTTCAGGCATAAAATAAAGAGTGCACCGAAAACAAACACTGTGCAGCACTACTAGACACTGCGACTCCATGTATCTAATTTTATTTCACTTGTGGTTTCAGCAGCTTCGTAACTAATCCACTCCTGTATCATTGGATTCCATACTAAAGCTTTTGTTAGTTTAAGTTTTGTGCACAGGCCTACAGTATTGTTTGACAAGTATAGATAGTTTAATAGAGTAGAATAAATTGGAATTACGCAACTCCAAGAACAGTTGGCAGTAAACATCAATGTTTTTTATCCACGTTTTTCTATCTACAAAGTATGAAAATAACTTCTGAAGCAGTGGTTTTTGTATTCAAGTGCTCACACTTGGTTGATTAACAAACCTTGTTCAAATCATACTTATGATGACTGGAATTTTCGAAGAATATGGTTCAAGTATCTATCCTACAGGATTAGGTTTCGAAACACGTCTACTTGACCATAATTGGGGATACTTACCTAATGGGTGTAATAGAATTAGTTGTTTTTTCGGTAATCGATGATGAGAGAGAAAAAACTGAAATGTTTGAAGTTTTTCTCTCTCTCTCTCTCTCTCCCTCGCTCTATCTTCATTTCTATAAAAAATAATATTTATCTCTTTTATTTGTTATTTTGAATACCTTAGACTTGTTATTAATCACATCAGGTGCTCTGTTTCCTACTACGGTAATCAAACTTCAGTACGTAAATATTCCGAACTCCAACTTCTTAATGTTCTAACTAATAACTATTCAATGTAATCATTTAGATATCGCAAAAAGATTCTAAATAATTCATCCGTAAATGTGAATTTGCATCTCTGCATTTCTTTGTAAAAATGACTATTATTAATGGATTTTCTTTCACCTGTTCTTCAAGAAGAAGAAGGAAAAAAAACTACTCATTTGAAGAATTATAAGAATGAATAATAAAGTGGAGACAGCATATGATAAATTGAGTACGAATATATTTCTTGCAAAACAAAGCGCGGAGACCAGAAGTACAATTGAAATGATCTCACAATGTCAGTCTGAGACGGGCAATTTATCTTTAGCTAAGTTAGTCATAATAATAACGGTTTTCTTTGAAAGCACAATGTTAAAAATGCGCGCGCGCGCGCGCGCGCGCGTGTGTGTGTGTGTGTGTGTGTGTGTGTGTGTGTGTGTGTGTGTGTGTGTGTGTGTGTGTGTGTGTGTGTGTGTGTGTGTGTGTGTGTGTGTGTTTCTCTTGAATCTTCTTACTGCAAATACCTCTGCACAGGAATAGGCAAGTGTGAAGTTGGCTTTCTCCACAGCTCACATAACATACATGCTCATGAGTGGAAATCAATACAGCTGTGCGGCAGATCAGACAGCGAAGGAGGCCATCTAGGACTTGTGCCACCGCCATCTGAGAGATATATTTTGAGAGATGTTTGCCACTTAATGTCGAAAATTGTATTTCAGTATTTTCTTACTGTAGATGCTTGGACCTTTATCGCGTTTATATCGGGATGTGCAATAAACGGGAAAAAAAAATCTAAAATTTACTATTGAGGCTACGAGTTTAGAAAATACATATATTCAGAAGAACTACGAAAGTGCTAAATATACAGCGCCTCAGATTCACTTAATCAAATTTTATAAGAAGCAGGGATAAAGCGCACATTCTATTAGTTGGAAAGATAAAACACTAAACTATTATAGGTATTTTCTGAATTCACAAGAGGTAGGATTACTTAAACATTAAAAGAGTTCTTGTATGTAACCGATATCGAAACAAAAAAAAAAAAAACTACACTGGCATAATATTCAAATAACTGTGTTTGCTGACAGATTACATAGCTAATACAGAAATTAAGTGCTTAAATAATATGTTTCCATTATGTAACTTCGTCCAGTTATTCGTTTAGATGTCGATCTCTGGATATTTGCTGCAGATTATCGCAATCTTCAATAAATATGAATCTCAGAAAGTAATGAAGTCAAATCTAGTTTTTTTTTTTAATTCAGATACATAAAGTTAATGCGAATTAATTTATTAGTAAGTAACGCATACTATTCAGTAAATTATTAACTATGTGCTGAAATAGAGCATACCCTTCTATGACTTGCAAGAAACAGCACTACATACATTGTATTAATGGTTCAGTTAATGCATTTAACGAGATGGTGCTTGTAGGAATTTCGAATAAAGTACGATACAGTTAATGATGGAATTATTGCTGTACTAACATTCCATTAGCTAGAAAGTGATGTAGTTATTAATATATTAGTAAACTCATCAAGACAAGCGCGTGTAAATTGAATTCACTCTCAAAACCACATTATCTAATTGGGAATACACTAAACTATAGCTAAATAGTTCACGAGATACTGATTTTGGGCCAAAGGCATGAATAGGAAAATCATGTCATAGCACATTGTATGCAGAGTAAACAATGAAATGTGGTCAGTTAATTGAGATATATATTAAGTTACAGCTGATAGCTGCATTCACAAAAACATGATTTTCGACAGATAAGCGAATCTCACTCACTGAAATAATATAGCACAGTTACAGTGTGAAAGCTTTAAAAGCATCGCTTCAATGAAAGTTATTCCAAAAAATAAAATTCCAAAATTCCAAAAAATAACTTCAAAGAGATATAACGGACTTCTAGATGTAGTTTTTTCTAAGCCAGTATGATGCATTCCAACTGTACAATATTACACGTTCGTTATATTTTAAGCAAAGGTTCGTGATAGTACATCTACTTGACCGAAGCTTTCTCTCCTTTTATTATATTAGGGCAAGGATACATTTCCTCTGCAAGAAGTGAATCCTCATTACAAATTCTTTAAAAGAGTTCCCTATTTCTTTGACTATTTCTGCGGCAATGTAATTGAGTTATTTATTCAAGAATGTGTCACTGATTATATTAGTGCCTATCCTCCTGGGTTGTATAAATCCACTATCTGAGTTCGCGAAAGCAAGCGAATGGCTAGGAAAAATAAAAGCACACTCAGGAAGAGAGGCTAATTTAATCATTACGAAGACGACGAGGTCTAGAGTAGCCTATTAGCAATGTCACCGGAAGCTTTATACTAACATCACCTGCTCTCCACGAGTGGTCCAACAGCACACCGACTTTATGATGCACATTAGGTTATCGGAAAGCAAGTGTGGAAAATTTACAATACCAACTAAGAACATCCAAACAGTTTACAGGAAAAAAACGTATAATTAGAAACACTGAACACTGGCAGAGATACTTAAAGGAGAGAGATAGAGCATTCAATATTTGGATCGATGAAAGGTTTTTTGGGTAAATTCGAACACAGAATTGTCTCTACTCTTTTAAGAGTTATGAAAACCTACATAAGAATTTCTTAACTCAAGGTCCATAAGCTAATATTATATACTGAGGAATATTTGCCTCTAATTAAAATAAAAGCATGATTCCACAGCTGGTTAAGTTAAAACTATATTAATATTAATTAGACAAGTAGTTCTCTCATATATTTAGGGAATTGTATATGGGAGACATGCAAAAATAGATTTTTAATATTATTGATTGTAAACATTACTGCTTTAACGAATTCAAAACGTTTAGAGTAATAGTGAATGTATATTTGTATGCTGAAGAACCAAATGTCTTAAAACAATCGATTTTTATTCTATGCCTGCTTCTATCTTCTTATTTCGCAACATATGAAGAAATGAGAAATATTTAAATATTTTACATTTTAAACGATCTTTCGTTGTTTATATTTAAATTCATAATATATTAGATTCGTATACCCATACACATTGTCGTTGCATTTATTTCATTTTTTTAAATGGCTGGATTGGCTAAAATAATGAAAAGATGTTAATGTTAAAATTAAGCAAAGGCAAACGACTACAAGTAAAGAGTTCACAGAACGTTTTGTTTCGTTTTGTCTCTTATTTTCGCAATCCATGCTAATGCGGATACTTTTTGGAGGCGATCTCCTATACCCGAAGAATACAAATATGACGCAGTATATTACTCAGATCATCATCAACTGCTTAAATGTTTATCCATCAGTGTTACTATTAAATAATATTATAGTTTGAAAGTGCAATTATTGGATTGAGTCCCGTAACTCAGTTAGTTTCGATGGTGCCCTCTGGTTAGAAAGACCTGAGTTGAAATCGCGTCTACGAACCGCTAGGAATTTGTATCAGAACTTTTCAATGAAACAGTGAGTTATCGTCTCATATGGAAGTCGAGGGGATTTTTACTTACCGGAAACTCGGGATTGTCATCCCTCAACATAGGCAAGTCGACCAGTGAACACATGTATCTATAGTATTCATCCCTTTGCATTTAAAGACTCTACTTTCATTGTGCTACTAAAGAGAATTCTAACATAATAAAAGTTGTGTTAACTATCAGAGAAAGATAAAAGATTAGCGTGTTATCATACCCAGCACAGTTTAATGATATAATAAACCAATTACGATAAGAAAAAAAAACAATTTATTTATTGAACAATGCTAGACGAGTAAGGAGAAGAAAGACTGATGAATGTTAATTTCCTATGTCCCTTTATCTTATTCTACATTTGGGAACATTAATATTCAAACTGCAGCCTTTCCTGTTCTACAGAATTTAATTAGGCTTAATAATACAATGAAAAATTTCTATAGCTGAACAAATTTAGAGACCAAGCTCTCTTAAGTGTGACACCGAATACATTTAATAACAAGCCAAACTTTCCTCATTATCATTATAAAGAACATTGAATTTTATGCAATAAAGTAATATTTTATCCCATTTACAGGGATAATTTGTAATTTCTTGCGAGTATTGCTTCAAATTTATTCTGTGACCTACAAAATGAATACATATATAGCTCCTGATGTCGCTACGCGTCTTCAACATCTTTAGTACATTGCAGCCTCGAAAAATCAATTTATGTCATGGCGGTCAAACGAGTTTTATCTTAAGAGCATAAAACTGCCGATAATAACTGCGAATACCAGAGGACACAAAAGTAGACAGCAAAGAAAAATGTGATTTTTCCGTAATCGATTAATATTCGCTTTTGAAAGATACGCAGGTCCAGGAAAGTGTTTATCTGACATAGCATAAAACTTTCAGAATGCAGCGATAAAAGATAAACTATTGGTCATCTCTTTATTTATGCAGCAATTTTCATGGAAGCTTCACTAAGTAGATATTTGTTTTAGCTTACAAAAAAAGAAAGAAAAAACTAAGTTCGATTTTGTTTCATTTCGACAAATAACCGCAAAGATAATATATTTGACCGAGGTGTGTTATTGAAATCAGGAAATTAAAAAAAAATAGCGTATGTTTTTTTTTATATAAAATCATTTATTTGAGGGAAAAAAAGGAGTCAATTGGCACATTACAACAAAACCTATGAAAAGAAAGTTTTTGTAGGGAGAAAGTTAAAAAAAATTACCTAAAAACGATAATTACTTTAGCACTCGAAACTCCTAGTTATCGGTACGTGGTATCAGCTATACAATATATGTCACTCTGAACTGAAGCACTTTAGCGACAGTGTGCATTTATGGAAATCCGTACCTCAGAGACAAAATTTTTTTTTTTTAATATTTAATCTATAAACTCCGATAGGAAAAGTTAACAATATGGGTTACTACTAGCTTAATTTATATTGTTCTTCAATGTAAATTGCAATGAAACATGATGTGCATATATTTTTTCCTAAGATAGAATTGAGTATGGCTGAAAGGTGTGGATGTCCAGCATATCCGGATAGAATATCAATCCCCAATCAATAATAATAATAAACAAAATGTCTTCGAGTTCGTAATTAAAGTAGATTTAATCTTAATTAATAACGCGCATTAAAATAGAAAAGAAGTTATAATTTCGGATCTCTTTGTGCATAACGAATATGTCTTTAACATAAACATGCAAGCACAAAAAAAATCACCTTAAAGATAATTACATGTTAATGCTAGTAAAGGATAGATATTCCAACATATCACCTTTGTTTATAGAAAGAAGTGCTAACAGTATCTCTTTTAGAAAGATATTATTATACAGCTGCGGTAAAGGATGCAGGCGAGATGGATGTATTTTTTTTTAATTTTTTTTTTTTTAATTCTGCGTGGTAGAAAAAACAAAACAGAAAATGCAGCTGGTAAGCAGTGATACGTTAAGCTTTAGGCGATGCTTCGGGAGAAAAAGGTTGGAACCGCAGTTTCAAAATAAACAATCATGTAAAACGGTCGTGGGTATTTGTGATGGGAAAATAGTAAAACTATATTATATGATATGATAGGAAAATTATTTCCTCCCCAAATTCTCTACTCTTATATAAGGATTAAGTTAACGAATCTGTGTATCTTGAAAATTGATTCGGTAACTTCGCTCACAATCATTTTTAACTCCTCGAAATCCCTTTAAAGTATGGGATTTCGAATGATTGGTTCATCTGATGCATACATAAGAATTCTGAAAAATTGTGTTTATTTCTATTTTGGCTTTTAGCCTTTTATATTTTATATATAATAAAAATAATATAATAACTATATTATTTGCGTGATTATAATCTTAAAGAGTTTAATCATGAAACTTAATTTGGATAAAAGTACACATAAAATTTGGTTATTATCTCACACAAATAAGAATTTCTGGAAAGGTTCAGCGATAAAATAATCAAGAATAACTTACACGTACATTATGATTATTTATTATTATTATTTTTAAATTAAGTCTTCTCCTTCTCTTTAATTTTTGTGATACTAAGTACATAAACCCTCCTAATAGTGTTATTTTTTCCAAAATATAAACTTGTCGTTTCTGAACCATATTAAACATACGCATATAATGTCATAAATAAAAAAATCAGTTATTTAACAAAATGCCGAGAAAGTTTCAATTTGGCGAAATTTATTGAATGAAAGAATATTAAAAATGCATTAGTTTAAAAATATTTAGATATGAAATAGTAAACGTTTTGGAATTGAAAACATATGCGAATACACCTCGGAGATGTCTTGGTGTTGTACTGCTTAAAAAAAAAAAATTCTTGCCCAAGAAATATGTTCTCCAAAATTGTATTAGTGCTTCTGTAGTAATAGTTTCAGCTGTTCTCATAAGTCCTCTGGTTCATGAAGATCCTCAAATTTCTATAATTGGATTTGAAAGAATCATGGATATCAATACTTTTTCATTCAGTAGATATTTCTATTTCACGTTATGTAACTGAAACCTACATGAATTATAATTCACATGCCGGCATGTGAATTATAATTCACATGCCGGCCAACATTCTCATTATTGAAAAAACAGCTGATGAAAGCGAAACATAACTCCTAAGCGGAATTCTTAAGTACTGCAAAATCAAGAGAATTCCGATGCTGAAGTTTGTATTCTCATTTCTAAAAATGTTGAGTACCTGAGTACAGAAACTTGAGTACCAATATATTTGTCTAAGAAAGAAAAATGGACGCTTAATATCCTTTCATTCAATAAGAATGTCAATATTTAAGAATATTGCATTTGTATATAGTTCGCAGCATTAAAAGGAAAGGTATATTAAAAAAAGAAGGGGTTTAATTAAATAGGATGATAATCCAAACATCTTAGTCTGAGTATCCTCAAGTAAGTACATCCAACCAACTAAATTAATTCTGAAAGATGAACTGCAACCTTATGATTAATTAAAAACAAATGAGAAAAAAACAAATTAAAGAAGTATCAGAAGTAAGCCGATTCGCACTTAAACTTAAATCCCTTTCTGAATTTGGAATTTTGCCATTGAACCGATAAATACCGCCACAGGATTTGCACACTACTTAGCAAGTCGTGATGTAACGATTAATCCCACTCGACACCACACCACATCTCAATGTTCCTCAATGCACCGCATAATAACTATACAACCTTATTTTTAGATTTCTATTTCGAGCTGAAGCAAAAATAACTACCGCTATTTGCTACTACAGCTACTATATTTGAAAACCTACAGCGCAATTTATTTATTTTTTTATTAACCTAACACAGGTAGGGTGAACAATCTTTCTCTTTCCTTTTTCACTTAAGTAATAAGGCTTAAGCAACTGATTTACAAAATAAATGAGAAGAATTACTAAATTAAGAGCCACAAGGCTTCAGTTAACAATATTATTTAAAACTAAATTTATAAAGTAATATGGAGATTTAAAACTGCATGATGTCTCGAAATATCGCGATTTAAAAAAAAAAAACTGCATATGTTTTTACCATTAGTGTGCTGTTCCATTTTTTCTATTGGAATAACAGTTGTTTCGTAATGTTGAATACTTCGCATAAATTGTCATTTAATTTTGGTTATTATTACATGGAATGGATATGTTTGTAAATATTAAAATAAAATACGACATTTCGAATCGAACTGTTAAGTTAAAAAGAAAAATGAGAAAGAAATCAAGGCAACTTAGAAATTGCAAGCTATTAGCATTTTGTTTATAAATTTAAAGAGAAATAACAATTGCGATATGTTTAATCATTCTCAATTTGAATATTTGATTTTTTTTTTATTTTCTTTAAATTTTCGTAATGCTTTAGGAAAAAAGTACCAAATACTTATTAGCGAATTTATACGAGAAAAACAAAAACAAAACAAAAAAACAGTTTTACTCCTTTGTGGCGATTAAAGCAATCATTCGATTATTAGAAGAAATGCAATGATATATGCAATTCAATAAATTCGAATGGTACTTCTGCATTGCAATAATGAAATTGTAAGATACAAGCTGTAATTTGACATTGAATTCGAATAAAATACGAAATAGGTTTACTGAAATGCCTAACATCAAGAATGACGTAATTACGATGTTTTAAGCAATTAGGCTGCTTGACAACAAAGGAAATTACAATCAGCACTTAGATACAGCATTCAATTCTACTTCAGGTGCATCACCGCTTGATTAGCAGCATTCAAGATTCTCCTCCATAGCAACGGCAACACGGTTTGCTCTAACGTCAAAAGAGCTGCTATACGTCAACACCAGACGGATTTGCTCATGGCTGAATGAGATTCTTTCATTCGCAACCGGACACCGTGTCAATGTGTGCTTAAAGGTTAGTAGTAGGTTTCACAAGGTGGCAGAGTATTCGCGTGATCCAAGTTTACCGAATCTATATTCGCTAGTCGCTACACAAGAGTAACGTGATATAGCCGAGGAATTAAAGTACGCCTTGAGAGAGAGAGAGAGAGAGAGCTAAGTTAACAACAGGAGCTTATAAAGACAATTTGCGAGAGTTGTTGGAAATCCGCTTCAGAGGTATTGTATGAATTATTCCAGTGAACGCGCAGGTCATTGTATTCGGACAATCCACTATTCCTCGAGGCAGTTGTTAAATACGGTGTACTATCGGCTATTATTCATTAGTGCAAGTTTGGGTCATTTACACTAGCATGTTGATCCTTCTAATGGGCTACATTAATGGTGCTATTTCTCAAGAGGTAATGCGATTGATCCAATGATGTTTTATCCTAACTGCACTATAATTCTACCTGATCAGTGTAGTTACCATTTTACTGCTCTACTTATTCACAGTAACTGTATTAGGCACGAAAATATTATGCATATTATATTGTCGCATTGCTTATCCAGTACCATACTCAAACACAGACGATCACTAGAACATTCTATTTTAGATCAGTATGGCACCAATGGCGCATCTCAAGAAATAATATAGAGGAAAAAAGCAAGTAAATAAAACCTGAAGGAAATTAACAAGAGATGTATGTTTGGGCCGCTTTAACGTTGGCATATTGAATTAGGTACTGTATCAATACTTTCCTGAATTCAAGGCTTTTACATTAATGAATATCAATCACATTTCCTATAAATCTCAACTTTGGTAATAATAATTTGTTAGCCAATATATCGCAATCCTTCAATACTTTTAATAATATAGTAATGTTTTTTTTAATAGAATTAGTGCGATTATGAATACCACAAAAATGTGTATCTATAACTTGGTGTGTTATTAAGGGAATATGTCTGTTATGGAAATACGCGACTGAGATTTTCTGATGAAGGAATCATGATCTCTATGCAACGATTCCCACACTCTATAACCAGAAAAGCTAATGAAAGTTCTTTTAATTGCTGACCGAATTTCAACAAAACTTTTTAATAAAAAAAACGAAAAGCAGTGAGATAGTCTTTAGTTAAAGAAACAGTGCTAAATGTGTTTGCATCAACTTTTTTATATTTTTATTTTCTGTTTCTGAATTTTGGGTAACAGAGTTCCTCCTTCACGACCAGTCAAATGTTCAAACAATCACAAGTTTGATAAACTCTGTTCTAGAGAATGTTCAATATGTTCTTCACAATGTATATTGGTTTATACAACTCTTCATCCATATTTTGATTGATACACTTGAGGCTACATGGGTATCTGAATGCAATTTTAATATCTCTTCTATATTTTATTTGAATTTAATTTTTCTCTAATAGATGGCAGCACCACCAAGCATCAGCACCACTAGAACAGTCGTCCCTGCTTTTTTTTTTTTTTCACTCTTCTTTTCTATCCTCTCCAACATTGCTACTTTCTCATTGAAAAATTCACAATCGTTTATTCATTTATATTATTAAATGATATTGCATGTATGAATGATAAAATGTAAATAACGGTAGTTCATCTAATATTGCTTACTATTTACTAGGCTACTAAATGACAAATCGCGAATTTTTCACAAACCGCAGGTGAGTTAACACTCACTGAATGATTAGTACATGGATTCCGTTTTGAAATTATTAGCTGCCTTTTAATTTTAATGCATGACCTGAAAAAAATTAGATCCTTCTCTCACTTTCACATTAGTGTATCCATCATCGAATAACTAATATAAATTAACGATCCCAGATTCTGGTTGAGATTAATGTGTTGATTTGCGATAGGATTATATTCTTCAATTATCCGGTAATCAATGAAAGGAAACGTAAACTGTTATAGAAATATATTAACTTGACATAATTTGTTTTCTCTTGAAATTTGAGAATTTTAACGAACGATGCAGTAATCCATATGATCATTACCGTTGAACTAGATACGTAATATCAAAAATATAACAATGAATCCGCAGTTCAAATTGTATTATTCCTGAACTATTTTCAAAAATGTACTGATGTGCTCAATACACATGAGACTGAATTTATTCTGTCGCATAAGTTAAATGAAATGATTTCATGGACCTACATTCCACGCGTCTGATTTGATGAAATCTTAAATGTAATTCGGAGAGTGCACTGAAAAGTCTTTCCAACTTATCGAAAATGTGTAAGAATCCACAAAATGGACAATGAACGACAGGTCAAAGCATCAAGAGGAGTTAATATAGTCTTCAGTTTTCAAAAAAAAAATCATGATGAAAAGCTATTATGAAATAAATGGAGAACAGATATTTCACATTGATCAACCAGCAAAAATAAAGAAACGTATCCAGAGAGAGAGAGAGAGAGAGAGAGAGAGAGTGGTCTAATTCTGTTAAAAGGTTATTCGTACTTTGGTAAGGGAAAGTTCAAAACATTCAGCATGTCTGCTATGTGACTTATAGATCTATTTTTGATCCAAATCTTCCCAGTCAGTAATATTATGTGACAACCCAATGTCATGAATAAATAACGATGATGCGAATGCTGCACATTTCTTTACAAAAAGGTAATTTTTATTAAGAGGGAGCATTGTCAGTGATTTGTGATTACACAGATGTTTACGCAGAGTTGAAGAAAAGTGAACGACGTTCCCATTTAATGAATGGATGTTCCTAAACACAATTAAAGATAACTATTAGCATGATGAGGAATCCCGCATTTCATCACAGCCTCCCTAATTCGAGAGTACAGAAATAAAGCATTTACTCATAAAGCATGAGAGAAAGCCCCTATAGAAATGAATCAGGAGGATTCTCAATGAGCTAATAAAGCTTCTGTCGACAATTACTCTGTCAATTATTGACTAAATGGAGCTACGCATGCTGGTATGAATCACTTACATACCCACTTACCAGAATACTAGGTAACTCTCAGCATCCTGCCCCTTGACCTCTTTCTAATATGCTACACTTCAAAATATCCTGTAGATATAGGATCTCCTTTTGATAACTCAGACCACCATCTCATCGAAGTATTCTTCACTATCGAAGATTCTTCACCCACATACTCTCAGTCTTGTGTCCTTTGACATTAGTACGGTGCCGAATGAGATGAACTCTGAATACATGGTCTGATTAACTGCTTGGGATCTCGTGATCTAAATATTCACTCAGAGCGAAAAATCAAAAGAATTATATTTCATCCTATCCAAAATTTCCGACCACGGACCAAGCTGGGTTCTCTAACAAGTATGCCAAGCAGTCCATGAAAACAATTCAGCACATTTGGTTACGTTTTGATACGAGTACCAAAACTCTAGCTGAACAGTCTACATTGCATTTCGCAGCAATTGCAAAAACCCAACAAATTTAATTTAGATTGTAAATGGAATAAATCCCCCAAACCTGTCTGTGCTGTAATGACATTCGAGACATTAAAATAAGCACTCTTGAGTTACCTATTGACAACCTTGTTTATACCTCCTCCCACATTCTAGTATAACATTGTAACATTAACTAAACAAATGAATGATCTATTTCTTTTCGAATTTATGCACTGGTGACAAAAAAATGGCCCCCACTGTACCAAGAACTACTCAGTCCATGCTGCCTCTAATTTTGCGACAGAAAGAAAACACAATTTCAAATGACTTTCACATGAATAAGGCATAGGTCTTGACGGTATTCCACTTATTATGCTACCAACAAGGGATCAGGAATTAACATACATATCTAATATCATCCCTTCAATCCTTCCTACTCACCTGGTATCTCTCCTACAGATTGGATACAAGTTTACATTCAGCCAACTCAAGAAAAGTAATAATTCAGCCAACAAACTACCGAGCAATTGTTCTCACTTCCATTCTCTTGTAAACTATGAAGGCCATCAACAGTTTACTACGACACCATTTGGAGGTCCACGAGCTAATCAGTGACCTAATTACTAGCAGCATGAATTCCTCCACTTTCGAGCTAAAGCTGATCTCTATCTTTCGCCATCCACGCGTGGATTTGAGCCAGGGAAAGTTACGGTAAAACTTACGCACATTGTTGCCATCGAAATTTTTAAAACATTTGATGGGGGTCTGTCACAGAGCGAACTATGGTCTGTTTTCTGTTTTTTTGCAAGTGCGTTGTCAGTTTTTTGTCTAGGTGGTCACTAAATGTCATGGTCGATCGTTTCCTCTATTCAGATGTTTTCCCAAAAGCGTGAGTGTCCCGAGAGCTCTTACACGCGCTCTATTTTTGCAAAAACTAACCTTATTTCATTGACTTCGAATCCTATCTTCAAATTCGGCTGTAATCAACAAAGTTTAAAATTATATCTTTTCTAACCACATTCCATTCTATTCCTCTTTTTTATCTGACAAACTTTGTAGTCACTAATCATCAGAGACCTTAACATCCTCCATAACTAGTGCTTTAACTTCGTGAACTTAAAAGTTTCCAATTGACAATCCTGTATAATTTCTGGGCAAAATCATGATCCAAACATTATCAGATTTCTCTGTATGTACTAACCTGTAATCCTGACTTTCCTGGCACGAACAGCCACAGTTCTGTAAAGCAAGAATCGCAAATCCTCCTAACTATGGAAATACTGCTCATGCGTTTTTTCAGGGAGTGCACCAAAAGTCGCACTCATTGCTTGATGCGGGTCTGAAGAGGACAATTCATAGTGGTGACCTCTTTCTCGCAGAATCACTCCAATTCACCTCTCTGAAGCATTCAGTTTCTGCCTTATGTAAATGCATGTTTCTTTTACATGTACATTCATGGACAACTGTGCTAATTATTCCATTATATTCTTCAAAGAAAGAACAAGAACAGTTGGTGGTCATAATCCATTTACTGCCTCTCTCCAAACTCACTGAGCCGACTTCTCTCCCATTTCTTTCATTCTGCCTCTTGTTGCTCTTTAGTTTCCGAAATACAACCTTCAGGTATTCGAAAACAACATCAAGCAGGTCTTTCTTTCTTCTCACCCATATACAACATTGATGCGATATTAGTCTTATGTTCTTTCGTTTGTAGGTCATATGTGTGCTCGCGCGCTAAGTTGGTGAAATATCTACAACATTTATTAATGTTGGAAATGGATTTCCAATTATTTGTTCGGTACATTTAAGTAAAACTACGTTTCATCCACAAGAAGCTTTATAATCGTTGACCCTTGTTCACATTATATCCGAGTAGCCTAAAGAATGTTATTTCTTGTATCTTGGATAAAATATTAAATGCGAATATAACTTGCTGGTGACAATCAATAACGCTCTACAGTTATATTTATGCTCATACATTCATATACGCAACAGTTTATGCTTACTTATAGGCAGCTGTAAGTATAGTTTGCGCCCAACTTCATAAACCTTTTAAATACAGTACATACACTAGTAATCTGTACGTGGCAAGGGCCATCAATCCTATTCTGAAGAACAAACATTATCTGTTTCATAGAATCCAATAAGGAAGGGGGGGTCCAGTTTCATTCTGGATAATAAAAGGCAAAAGGGAATGATTCATGAAGACGGTCCCTAGATCAGATTAAAGCGCTTCAATCCCATTTGATAATCTAATCAAATGAAAATGTTTGATGTTCGTGAATAAAAATTCAAATATTTACCTCAATTTATTCTTTTGTATGTAATGTTGTTCTGTCTTAGTCTTTATTTCTGTACAAGTAATTAATAAGGCTATCAGTTTCCTGTCTACTTCTATTAAACAGCACACTCACCTTATCATCCGCTACTGTTCATATTTAGTAGGTTTGCCACCAGAGTAATTGAAATGAATCATACGTTCAGGAACAGAAAGACAAATGCACCTTGTCTGATAACAAACCAAGCTAACAGACATAATCAAAAAAAAAGCAAAGAAAACAAATGGCAACGGTAAGGTCACGACATGAAAAGAAAGGAGAGATGATGGAGTAGGATCCTAATGGCGTTGCAAAGAAAATAAGAAGACGAAAGAACAAAACAGAGGAAATAGAGAGCTTCGTTCAGCTGAAATAAAGACACTTTTGTATAATACTGGGTACCAACAAATTAAAATATAAGAAGAAAAACGGAATGAGAGTTTTATCCAATCGGATGGCAAAAATAGAACAACAACATAACGTCGCTAATAGAAAAACAAAATAAATATCGCATAGTATGCAATTATCCTTTTTCAATTGCTAATGCACCCAAAGCCTTGTTAATATTGCTTGATAATGTTCGAAACAGGTACTCAGATTAATTTATGATCCCCCTCTTAGAGAGTGGGGAAATCCTTGGAGAGAATATGGAATTAGCAATTTTTTACTGCATTTTAATTTGATATTTTTGGAATGCATCCAATATGCGTTCAAGTGAACTAATGATGCTAAGTGATATTTTTATATGAACAAAGATTTTTAGTTGTTCTAAAAGCCTTATTTTTATTGATATCATGAACACCATTTTATAACTTATCTGTTATTATCATACGAAAACAATATCTAATATCTGTAATGTAATATTTGGAAAAGAATTTGTTTGATTTGTCACGCGATGATTACAAAGAAAATCCCTCGATATTTTATATATTCCTTTGATCATCTAAATGCAGATATAAAACGAACTGTTTTGCATTCCAAGAGAAAGATACATGTTGATTTTCCTTTCATTTTATTGTAGTCATAACTTTGTTTACTAAAAGAAAAGTCTGAAAAAAGAAAACGATGAATTTCAGCTACTCAGTAAGAAAGCTAACGTTCGTACATCACTTAAAGATATGCGAAATAAATGTCAAGATAAACGGATGTCGCTTAAAGGAAAAAATACAAATCTCTTTAGATAAATCAGTAAAAATGTCTCTTTATATCTTTCATACCTGAGGCTAAACAGGTTGCAAAGTCTGTTTTGTTATTTTTATATAATTTCTTTCCTAATTTCCTGAAATGTTTAGTTCATTAATTAACCTGTAGAATGTTTAATTTTTTCCGATGTCTGCTGATTCTAAAACCACCAATAAATAGATTAACGAGCATATGCCACATTAAGAATATACTCTTGAGTAAATGCATTCATTGGTTACATTACCGATAAAGTTATTTTCCCTCTTCTTTATGAAAAAACGCCTCCCAGTCCTTTCATATTATGAAGCGTATCAAAACCGATACAATCATGCTTCTCAAGGGGAGGGGAGAAGAACTTATCTGCACCCGAAACAGGGAATTTTTCTAAAAAAAGAACTTCGTTTACAAAACGAACGGTAAACAAAAGCCCCCAAATCCAGTTCTTGTCTGATTACTGCATCGCACACAACTACAACACAAAGACTGCCTGTGGGGAAATATCGATTTTTATTTCAAACTGTTTTCCGAAAAAGCAGTACTTTCATTTAACTCTGAGACACTGATCTATGTTCAAAAAAAAAAAAAAGGAAAAACAAAGTTATATATTTATGAACTTAATAGCTAATTTATTAATAGCAAAGTTTTGTTGGTGAAAACACCAACAAAACTTTGCTTTAGAGATTTTTGAAATGATCTGGAAATTTCTTCAGACATAATAACATTCATTCTAACAGATAAGCTTAGGTGTTGATTTATTCATGGCTTATTTTTCACGGTATTAACAATACCACACACACACACACACACACACACACACACACACACACACACACACACACACACACACACACACACACACACACACACACACACACACACACACACACACACACACACTTGTATCACAAAGATGTTTTTTTAACGTTTATATTTCGCTGATTTTCAACTCAGCATCATCAGAGCACAACACACTTGTATACGCGACAGTGAGTGAGTGAAACAATATAATTACAAAAGACAAAAGATCTAAAGTCCTATTTTTGGCGCCCTCTAACGAAAAAAAAAGCAGCTATCCAAGAGTTTTTCTTAGGATAACCGTCTCCCAAATTTTTGGCAAATTAATGCAGCCATATTTGTTAAGGTTCGGAGAATTCTTCAAAGCCATTGCTGACTCAAAAAACAATCTTTCAGATCTATAATGACTCCTAAATAGCACATTCGTTTTCCTCCATCTAATCCTGTGTGAAGGAGCGTCCAAAGCCTGGTCTGCCAGTCCCGACTTGCCATAGTAATAGTAGCGAATGTATCTTTCATGTTCTTCCAGGCAGATGTTCACTGATCTTCCTGTTTGCCCATAATAGGTCAAGTCACAGTCACAAGGAACTTCATACACTCCTCGGTGTGCTAAAGTGTGAAGTTTATTCTTAGACGAGCGGATCAGAGTTGCCAGCTTGACGTGAGCTTTCAAAGTGGTGCGAAGGCCATGTTTCAAAAATACTTTGGCTATCTTTTCCGATGTACCTCTGATGTAGGGAATAGAAATGTTCATGTTGTATTCTTGTGTATTAGCGGGGGCAGAGTAATGGGCCTGTGACTTGGCCTATTATGGGCAAACAGGAAGATCAGTGAACATCCGCCTGGAAGAACATGAAAGATACATTCGCTACTATTACTATGGCAAGTCGGGACTGACAGACCACGCTTTGGACACTCCTTCACATAGGATTAGATGGAGGAAAACGAATGTGCTATTTAGGAGTCGTTATAGATCTGAAAGATATTGTTTTTTGAGTCAGCAATGGCTTTGAAGAATTCTCCCAACCTTAACAAATATGGTTGCATTAATTTACGAAAAATTTGGGAGACGGTTATCCTAAGAAAAACTCTTGGACAGCTGCTTTTTTTTTTCCGTTAGAGGGTGCCAGAAATAGGATTTTAGATCTTTTGTCTTTTGCAATTATATTGTTTCACTCATTCACTGTCGCATATACAAGTGTGTTGTGCTCTGATGATGCTGAGTTGAAAATCAGCGAAATATAAGCGTTAATAAAACATCTTTGTGATAAAAGTGTGTGTGTGTGTGTGTGTGTGTGTGTGTGTGTGTGTGTGTGTGTGTGTGTGTGTGTGTGTGTGTGTGTGTGTGTGTGTGTGTGTGTGTGTGTGTGTGTGTGGTTAATACCTTGAAAATATGCCATGGATAGTAGCATTCAATACAATATTTTGTTAATAAATATTTCGTGCCATTATTTCAATCATGGATATATCAAATATTACATACTTGATATATAGGAATAAATTCGGAAATGAACTAGATTTTTTATGTTATATATATATATATATATATATATATATATATATGGATCCAATGCTATTTAAACAATTACAAAACTACTCTCTCTCACTTTTAGTAAAATGGCTTCATATTCCATTTCTGAACAGTGTCCATTTTAATTACTGTCAGGATAATAAATGAAGATGAAACAAAAAACAAACAAAAACCTTCTTTCAGATATGTACAAATGGTTATATTTTAACTATTTTACTTGGATTTTGAGATAAAAATCCTTAATTAACTTCATTCTTCATGTAGATAATAATTATCTTTCAAAAGCTAATTTCGTTTTTTTTTTTGTTTGTTTGCTTGTTTATACGACTGTTACTCAGGAAAGGTTGTGAACCTATATTCCGTTAACACAGTGGATGTTTCGTATTTGTTTACATAATCCAGAATTACTACTCTAGAGTTCAGAAATGGGACTTTATGTTGCACGACCAACCTAGTGTTAGAATCTATAGAGTACAATGTGTATAGAGTATGTTTATATTTGTGCTGTAGAAAATGAATTCTGATTGCAGTAAAGATCACAATTACGAACTCTAACTTCAGTAATCTGAAACCACATTAAACTCATAGCAAGTTTTTGGTTCGTCAGAAAGGAAATTATACTTACCAAGAAATTGCATGTTTTTTTTATCCTTTAAGAGTATGAAGAATCTTCACAACTAGGATACTTTTATTTAGATGTTTTATCTTTATGTCAAATTGTCAAATGTCTCCGTATCCAATAATGCACATTATATTTCCTTTCTGAGGTATATGAAATAATACAATTTATTGGTCAAATTTACATTAAATTCTCAAATGCACTTCCTGTCCATACAAAAAAACACCTTCGATTGACGGGATGGAGCAGGATTAAACCTGCTCCATGCAAAGTAATATCGTGCGGTTAATATGAATGAATATATACACTCGATTTCCGACTTCAGTGCTTCCAGTGAACTGACTTTTGTTAGCTATATTTTGCAAGAAAATATAGCTGTCCTATTTTGTTTTGTTATGTCTGACAAAAGCTGAGTATGTGTATGCAACATATCTTGCGTGTTCTATAGGAGATTTTCTTTGAATTGATAAGAGAAAAGAAAGTGAGACAATTTCACTAATAACTGACGAACTTAACGATCGACTCTGAAAGGAAGAGTAGCCAACCCAGCCCAGATCAGAATGAAACACTCTTCCAGGCAAACTAATGCGTTTTGTAGCAGTATCCAGAATTGCACAAGACTGGTCGCATCTTAAATGGCTTTATGTTTGAGGAATAAACCAAATTATAATTTGCATGGATAGAGACATTTGTCAACAATGAATAAATGGCATCAAATATTTCCATTTCCAATACAAAATTTTACGGCATTTGTTGACTTTTTCACGCAACCTTAAACTGAGTTATTATTATTCAGATAGATTAATTCATTGAGAATATTTTTGAAGCGCAGGAAAGTACTTCCACTTGAGAAATGCATGTTTATAAAACTATAGGAGCTTTATTGTGACGATAATTCTAGATGTACGAGAAAACAACCAAACTACCACAACACATATTTAGTTTGGTTTCAGATGCAAAGTTTTGTTTGCTATTGAGTGAAATTTCAAGGGAAATTTATCAATATACAAGTCATTTATGCATCAGGTTACATCCAAGAAATGAAATATAATAAATAGTTTAGGATTTAATACGTCTAATGTATTATGACAAAACGAATTCATATCACACACAAATCATCCTTTTGGGAAACATGTCTGAATCATGACTTGGCTGCAAAACAATCACCGTTCAATTATAGTGTTGCACCGAAAGCAAAATTTATGTGATGTATGTAGCAACTAATATACTTAGCTGAATATACTACACAATCCACACCTTTATTCGGTTCGTGCTCTAGGGTAATATTTAGAGAAATGGCTTAATGAATATTTCATGCACGTCACTAATACATATGTCATTTGATACGCATGAAAAGCAGGTATGAAATATTAACCCAGTGTTAGCAGAAAGTGCTTAATTTTATCAAAATAAACATTTGTAAAAGCCGTCTAATATGTTGTTAAGGTTATTCTTAAACAAATCTCAATCACCATTCACTGTTATTGTTTACATTATTAATCTAACTTCTCAATGCTTTTCAAAAGATACTTTTTAAGCTATTTTTCTTTAAAACAGGTCAGATGTAAGTAATGTAAGTTTCATTTCCTAAATATCCTTATAAATAGGCTATTTAGCAAATGAAATATGATGCCATATGTTTTCGTAGTCTACTTACTGGCATAATAAATTACTACATGTTAATTATCACGCCATAAATTCTTCTTAATTATCCAATAATAAATTAATTAATGCGACTGATTATTACGACGTAATTCTGAGTGTTTTTATGTTAAAGAAATAAAAGGACAACATTCAATAAATGTAGTTTAAAACTTTTTGAACTACATTTAGTTCAAAATGGGTAAAAATTCACAAAATCTACTTTAAAGTTTGGAATCTTTAAACACACATGCGAGCAAAACGCACCAGCATACGTACTGTAGTAAGGGATGTAGTTGTAGACCACGTTAGATCAGATGTTTCAATTTTACACATGTAAATTATCTTATCCCAGCCTCTCAATATTTCTAAAATAAATTATGCCAATAAGATTAGACCTATATTATCCTATACGCGATAGGTGTCGCTGCAGACATTCCCAATGCAACACTACTTTAACCCATCATTTTCATACGCTCAAATTGAATTCATGTAAATGGTTATCGTGTAATTTAAATTTGATAGAATACAAGGCAGAATACTTCAAAAACCAAAACACATTGGCATTTTAAAAGCAAAAACACCTTACTGAAAAATGAAATTGAAAAATGAAAAATGAAAAATGAAATCTGCTGCTGCTTTCCTTATAATCTTTCCAATTTCAGCAGCATATATCCAACGTGATAATTCTGAAAAAAATCAGAGAAAATACATTTGAAATTCATCTGTAGATCCTTGATGATATTCAATATCAGGGATTTCACTTACTGTTTCAGGCAAAAATACGATAACATTTGGATACTGAAATAAGATTTAGCAATAAATTCCGATATATGCAATATGGTGTCATACGGTAATATGTTGTCAGTAATTATCTGAGTTGATGATAATAATTAAAAATGATCTAACAACATACCCGGAAATATTTTATTTAATTTATTTAATTTTTTTTCTACTAAAATTAAGAAAGGAGTTCTCAGTAACTTTCATGGTCTGATTTTTAAGAACATTTCCTGATTATATATCCGGAAAGAATCCATACAGATTTTTAAAAAATATTTTCAATCATTAAACGTAAATTTCTGTTTATATCCTTCCACTTATCTACATTTGAAACGAAGGCGAATAGATTAGCAATTAATTTTTGCTTAATTGACCATTACAATTTTTATTGGTAATAAATTGCAGATGCTTTTAAATGATTACATCTATTCCATGTGGGACTGTTGCAGTAGTGATAGTCAGTTTGATCAGTAATAAAAGTTGGCGAATATAATATTGTTCGCTTCACATGTTGGAAGCGGCTTTCTTGTAGATGTGCACTTTATGAAACATGTAGAGCTTGCGAAAATTTTCTTTCCACGTCTCGAGTGAAAGTGCACTATTTTAAGCATGAAAGAGAAATGTTAATTTATTTATTACGAAAGCTGTTTTGAAAAGATCCTGCCATTCCAATTTTAGGCTGGATATTTTCCTTTACGAAACGTTCTGAGTACAACGAACTCAGAAAATAACTTCGAATTGCGTAGGTGCCCTTCGAGTTAAATAATGCGCATATTTCATCAAAACATTGATGTTATCAACGCGTCGAAACGCAAACCAGAATAATAAATTATTTATTAAATAATTCTACATGGAAATATCAATCCAAACGCGACTACTGTAAATAAGCACATATTGCAACAGAAATGAAAATCTGAGACGTACAACCCACTGACAAATTTCGTTCACTAAGGAGTTATCATTTCAGATTTTCGAATATGAAATATTTCAAGTAAAACTTACTTATCAGACTTAAAAGACATCATTATGGATGCCGAAATAATTTATTTGAATTGTGTATGTGGATATCAAAATGAAGGTGTTTACAGTACCATGAAATAAAAATTCCAACATAAAAGTATTTCCAATTTGTTTTCCATTTTGATTATGAATCCTTTTCGAATCGGAAATAAAAAGGGGGGGGGGTAAATAATTGTAGTCTGTTTATAAATTTATTCTAGTTTATTACAGTACGTTACCCCTCTCCCCCACGAAAGCAGGTTGATATTACAAATATGCAACTTAGTTTATGAAGCCAATATCCTTATTAATTAATTGCGTATATTGTCAAGGAGGTTTCCCAGTTTGATGCAAAACCGTACCACCTCCTTCTTATGAAATTGGCAGTCTGGCGTTTATTAAAAATGGGACGATATCACGAAATCTAACGACTGTGCTACGAAAGCGAAGGGAAAATTAAGAAATAATCTCGAGAGCTCGCAAAATGTGACTTCAAATGTTTTTTTTTTCTGCATTTTTGTTGACCTTTTCAATTATTGATAACCCGTGGCATATGAAACTTCATTTTTAGAAAGAATGGCTGTCGTGCTATAACAGCATCTTTCAAGCTTTCAGAATGCTAGCATCTTCTGTGATTAAATTTCATACAGACATTCCAACAAGCTTTCCGTTTGAGGAAGCTAGAGATATTGCTTTTTGAATATACCAGTGTCGTTATGAAAGTTGTCTTAATATCATCAAAACCTGTATGGCTTGTTTAAAATGTTTATACCACATGAAGACAGTTTTGTAGGCTTCAGTGACAACACTATATGCCGTTTATCATTTAGTAACACTCGTTTGAAAAATTTTCAGTGTATGATTAACAAAATCCTGCAATGGCCCTTCATTCGCTGTCTGCCATTGCAACAATAGTAAAAGAGATATTCTGATGCAGTGTAGATTATGAACGAATACTTTTACCATAAACAATCACGAAATGTTTTAGTTGACTGAGAAACACAATACTCTGCTTTACATTGTGCTGATCACTTTCAGTTGTCTGCAATTACCAATATGAAATCAGAACTGCAGAATGAATTTAACATTTGCAAGCATTGCTTTCTGAGAAAGAAAGTTCGTAGAATATTAACAGTTCGTTCGTTTTTATACTTAGAAATTCAGTATCGCAAGTATTTCGAAAGATTTATTGACAAATTCTAAGACGAAAGAAACAGAATAGTTCTGAAAGCTATTAGTATTTATTGAAAATAAATGAAGCTGAACACCATGTATTCATCTATGTTTTACCGCAGAGCACTCAAACAAATGTTTGGATTACCCTATCATGAAACGCAACGATGTGTTATGGAAAGAAAGATCTGGGTACGAATCCTGTCTTTGACGCGAAGACAGGATTCGTACTTGAATTGTGATTTTATCCTTTAAGTCATTTATATACTTACAGGATTTCAGTAGTAGTCATTCTGCTGGAAAATATAAGGATTGCTATATTTATTAATATACTTTTTGATATGAATCCTACCAGGAAAGATTAATGCAAATAGGAATACATTTTATATAATTCAGTAATCTTACCCACGGTAGTAATGCGTATCCATTCATCTTGTGCGATTCGCATTTCAAACTAAAAACACCCCGTTAGATGGCGAGTTCTGAGTATCAGTTTGACCACAGCGGACAAATATGTAATAGAAATAAAATCAATTTTAGAAGTTTTTGAATGAGAGAAATGGATTGAATTTATATCATTGCTACCGCAGATGTGTGGCCTCTAATAAGTATATAATTATGTTGATAATTTAGATAATATAAAGAAAAATAATAATTTAAAATGATTGAAATAGATTTTGCTGCACACTGTTGCAATTAAAATGATTGAAGAATCAAGAAAAGAATTAAAATCAAAGTTCGTGGATCCATCAGGGCAAAGAATGAAAGCAAGTGGTTAAACAAATATGTTATTAATGTATTTTCATTTACTAAGAACCTAATTAGCTAAAACCTCCAGGGGCACTTCCTACGAAAGAGGAGTTTTCTTCGAGTTGTACAAACTATAATAACCTGTCAAAGTTGCGCAATCTGTTCTCTGACGCGTGAAAAATAACACCAATCAACTACAATGGGGACGTAATTCTTCTAATGGAAAATTCTTTTCATGTTTTTGTAAATGAAAAGGCATGAGTAACGGTTACGAAGCAACGACTGCATACAGAGACTCGTGGAGGGAGGGAGAGAGGTAGGGAAAGAATTATAAGAAAAAGTGTTGTAGAGATGAAGCGCTTCTGCTCTACAACCCAAAACTTTACATCTAATGAGTTAAGAATGTAATTTATTATTTAGCGGATGGATACGTGCTTGTCTAACGGCTCGATGGAAATACTATGCGATAATTAGAAACACTGCTTTCGTTCAATATTTCATGAGGATTTCCACGGTCAGCACTGCATCTCTCCGAGATAACAGCAATCTACACGCGACACTGACTTTTTCTACGTATGAAACGTTCTCTTCATTTCGCATGAGTTATTCAGACAGTTGAAAGGGCAAAAACACAAATGCTTTGGTTCGAAGGAAGGGATTCTACTCGTGGCCAATAGTTGCCGATTTGTCGGTCTACGCTTTTTATCGGTTTCTTGTTGCAAACCAAATGATATTGTGTACAAGAACACACGCTTTAATCATTGCATGCAAGTAAATGTTTACTTCATGAACTCTTAACAGTGGCCCTGTGCCTGAATAACTAATAAATAGTTTATCTCCGATGGGAAAGGGTGTATAAACTTTTCATTAACGAGAGCTTCTTACGAACCCTCAGTTACTGCAAACTCCATGTTCCTGGCATTCTTCAAATAAATAATTTAAATCGGCATTATTCACATAGTAAATTAGAAACAAAATTGGATGAACTAATTAATTCTGATAATTTTTACTCTCGGTTGTAAAGAAAAAAAGAAAGATGTTAAACCAATTACTTCGAATTACTATCATTTTATGTAATGTAGTTCCCCCCCCCCCCTTGAAATTAAGATGTCAAACATTTTCCTTACTAAAGCAGTTCAAATAATCTATGCAAGCACGAACAAAAACTCTGGAGAACTCAGAGATAATTAAAAAAACACGAAAACAATACACATAGAGTATACGTAGATAAAAGGCTGGATTGGATTTCTTTAAGAATCTTAACATAACTACCTCAAGTTGTGTATTTCAAGGACTCGGGCGCTACATAATATAGTTAAAGTCCAATTAAAGCAGTGTTGAGTACTTCTCCTATGCAAGATACTTTTGGCAATTTTTAAATCGTCAAGAAGATATTGAAGAAGTAATATCTAAAGGGGGGGGGGGATTTTTCCCAGTTTATTAACCTGAATAACAGGAATCTCTATAGTAGGTAACGACGAAAAAATGTTTTTAATATTTCACTTCCATTGATTAACAGCAAGAGCATCACAAAAACTTTCTAATCTGCGATTTTTTTATTCTTCAATATTATATTTTTCAAAATGTGTCATCAGAATGCCAATATAATCACTGACAATTTAAAGCTTTCAATCGTTTCCAGAATTTGGTATTTTAATATATTAACCTGGAAACAGTTAATATCATTTTAAAAAGGCAACTAGAAGATGAAGACACACACACACACACACACGCACGCACGCACGCACGCACGCACGCACACACATAAGAGTGTACTTCAACTCAGTCATTTTTGTATGGATTTTTATTAGGATTTATGGCAATTCTGATATCACAGACGTTAGTATTTGTTTAAATTACGTAAATTATGCTAAGATAATTGCTCAAATATAAATAAAATAAATAATCTTAGTTCAATACTCGCACCCAAATGAAAGACCTAATACACTCTTGGATTGAAAACTTATTTGTCCCGCTGTTATACTGAATATACGATTTCTAAAAATAAAGACTTTCTTCTGAAAAATCGAATCCCTCCCTTCTTCCTCAGAGTATAAAAGAGTGAAACAAAGAAGGAAACAGTGAAGCTAATGCACGCAAATATGAAAAAAGAAGAAGAAAGAAATGGGCTTAGTTGTCCCGAAAGCAATATTAAATAATCTCATGTTATACTATACATAACAATAATCAGTTTTCTCAAGATGGCTGCTATTTTTATTAATAATATAACGATCATAGTGATAGGGATTTCAAAATACAATGTAATATCAATCAATGCATTCAGAGATGTTATATTGAAATAACAGAGTAATCATTTCTCAACAGAATTAGCCATTACGGAAATATATCAATAAAAGTGTTATCATTTAAAAACTATGTATATCCATTGATGGTATTCTCCCACACTATTAGTAACTAAGATTGTAATGATTTATTTGAACACTAAATGCTATTTTACAGACGTTTTAATGCATTATTTGGAGAGCATAAATGAACGAACAAATAATGTATTGCCTGAAATTATTTTGAAAAAGAAAAACGTATGGTTTTTTAACATTCGTATATGCTCTGTAGACCCAGCACTACAAAGAAATGCAGGAAGTGAGAATTCCATCTCTAACCAAAAGAAAAACTTTTAAACCTATCACACATGATTTTTCTTAGTACTATGGGTAAGATAAGCGATTGATAATCAGAGAAAGCTGTTCCAGAGACCAAACATGATACATTTTTTTCCCGAGCCACCCTGAGGCTTTCAATAAATAGGATTGTGCTTCCACACTTAAACACTTTCACGCATGCCCATGTTGCAGTAGTATATGAACTTGTCGAGCTTGGAACAGAGACGATAATTCGTTTTGCTTTCCAGTTTTTTTCAACTATATATTATAAATAGTAAAATTCATTTTTGTTTATTAAAGTTCTGCAGCTTTATGTTTTATGAAGTATTTTTGTGGATCAGCAAATAAATTAGAGTATTAGGTACTCAATGAAACATAAAGGAAAAGCGACTGCAGCGACATCGTGGAAAATAACGTAATAAACTATATTATTATGTAAAAAATACATTCTGCGATTAAAAACGTTTTTTAATGATTTCAAACAAGTATATTTAGTAATTTTTCAGTTTAATTACATTTTTTTTTACTTATTTCATTATTGTTATTTATTTGTTATTATTTTATTTATTTATTTATTTTATTTATATTTTTTATATATCAATTTTCTTAGATCTTACCCATTAGGTAATTGCATAGATACTTTTTGTTTTCATTCTACTCCTGTCTAACAAGGACTACTTGAATTATCTGCTCACTAACGCTATAGACTGGGTTTTTCGCAATAATAGGGCAGAATAATAAGCCCATGAAAGAAGCATCATGTATTTAAAATAATTAAGAACGTACTTCGAAAAGTACTTTCTTGGAAAAGTCACAAGAACATCATTTTCTGAAACTAGTTGAACAAATGGAGGATTTTAGAACTCGTCCAACCAAAACTAATTACATTAAATCTAGAAAATCAAATAATTCCCCATCTAATAACATTTTTGATATCACAAGTTGCAGACTAAGATAGACCTGTGCACTATATTTTTGTAATCTTAGAATTTAGACCAGTTAAATCATTCATACCAATAGATTAAACTATATCAACTGAAGATAAACACTTTTGACTGCAATTTTAACGATTTTTCCGTAGCAGAATGTGCACAAAATTTCACTGAAATTTTTTGTGCACACGGAAAATTTTGTGCTACGGAAAATTATGCTGCTGAAGAAATAAGTATGAAAAATACATTCATACATGTCCCATTGTTTCTACACTTCTTTCTCCTATAGTGAAGCTAGAATAGTTTCTTCATCTTCCTCTTCAGCTTAGAAAATTCTGAACAGAAAATGTTGTCAGTGTCATTGGTTTTTCCCTGTAGCGATGGTACTTATGGCCCTACTTAATGGAAAGACCACAACTCAGTCCCTTCCAGACCTTCGATATCTACTTCTAGCCAATATTTTTATCTAAGTGTCATTGATCGACGATAGTAATTTTTGCCAGCTGCTATTTGGCTCGGCTGTCGCTTTTAATGATTTCTTATAATGTCAGGAGTTCATGACCAGAAAAGCACACTATCTCAGCAATTTGTAAACATTTCTGGTTTAAAATTAAACTCATAACTTTCCTTCAAATTTCTTGAGAGAAATTGGATTATTCAGATAATTAATAAGGATATTTTCATCATGTAGGTAGGAACTCATAGAGATGGCCTTAGTAACCAGACGGATCCAAACTTAATATGCCATTTGCAGATCGGTTTGGACAAAAATGTATCTAAAAAAGATAATGCTGAGACATATTTGCATAGTTTATGTTCGGATCGTCTTCATGCGACGGTTCAAACATATCGTAACATGGTGGAAATTAAATGGATGTTCAACCTTATTAGGCAAAAGATCTACAAGGCAACAATTATGCTAAAGGAATATCATTATAGAATAATGAGGGGAGTCATGAAATATACAATTTAGTAAGCAGATACAGGTGTTCAAGTAATGAGTTCTCACTTGCTAAGACCTAAAACCTCGTGTGCAACATGGCTCACAGTGATTTCTCTATACTGGATGAACAGATAAAGGTGTATGACAAGGAGGTTCCAGGGCTGTTGCATAACCTAGATAAGAATTCGCCAATAGGGAGAGATGAGATATCGGCACGCATGCTAATGGAATATTCCTAAAATAACTAGGACCTTGACCTGGTTAAATAATTTGAGTTGCAGCTCAGGAAAGATCCCAAGGGAATGGAAAGAATGTGTTATAGTCCCGATGTACAAGGAGGATGAGAAACACTTCTAGTTACAGATGAAGAGCTGTCTTATATATATATATATATATATATATATGTGTGTGTGTGTGTGTGTGTGTGTGTGTGTGTGTGTGTGTGTGTGTGTGTGTGTGTAAATAAGTTTGTTTGTTTTTTACCTTGGGTAATGTATATTAGGGTTACCAAGTAATTTTATAAACTTGGTTATTTTACTCCTAATCCCAAGAAAGCAAACAGCTAAGTTTGCGCCTGAACGTAGTTCAAGTCTAAAGGTGGTGCAACACCAGGGCAACTCATTTAAAGCTCTGATCACTATTCTTAGTATTTTCCATAATGTAATGCGACTTCTTACCAACTTCACAAAACACACACACACACACACACACACACATAGATAACCGGGTTGGGAGACAAGCTGTAGTTTTAATGAACAGCATGAATTTAATAAAGGGAGGTTGTGTGAGCAATTTGTTCATAATTCATAAGAATGTTATGCAAAAACCTCTCATCAGGTATCCTTTTGGATAGATAAACAATGATGTGGTTGAATGTTGCTAAGACATTTGACAGGACGCTATATGAAAGGCGGTTGTATAAATGGGGATATAGGATGGGATGTTTCGTTATGTGGCAGGCTGGGAGAAGTAAAGAAGCCAGCGTGATAGTGAATGGGTGGAACCTGTTGGAAGCGACGAGTTCATCCAGTATAGGTTAGTTTGATCGAAAGTATGACAGCCGGTGTGGGTGGTGTATGGCCTACCGCCGATGAATGATTTACTCCCTGATGGTCTCTGATAGTAGTATAAGAAGACATACGATTTGGTCAATGATAATCATCTGTCAGAAATAGCCATTATCTCCATGATGAAATGATTTTAAACATGCAGCAAAGTTTAGTACTTCAGTTTTTCTCTTTATTCCCATAAGGCGCACAAAGAAACAATTTTTGTGAAGAAAACTCTCCACATCGAAACCATTTTGTTAACCTGAACATTTTCCACGAATAATTTCACTTTAGTTATATACGCACTTCGGATGTTAATATAACTGTTATTACTACACTTTTTTGCCGTTATTCAAGACGCGTACAATCAAATGCAAACGAAGACATGCCTGTATAGGTTGTTGTCTGAGATTTGTGGCAAACTTCTTAGGCTATGGAGACGGTGTATTCAGTATGTATTTTCATGGTATCTTGGCTTGGTTTGCACTAGGAAAACTGGAGTTTCTGAGAGTAAAAAAACGAAATCGTATAAATCATTTGTAAAGTTTGAAAAAGTTATTAGAATCCTAGAAGAAATTGCCACCCATGACTTTCTACCTAAAGGGCATCGTCCATACTAGCAGAATAGTAGCTAGTTTTGATAATGGTAGCAATAATAGACAAAAATAGAGATGTATTTCAAACTTCTTAGACAGAGAAAAGCATTGTGTCTAGGTGTTTGACATCTAGCTATTAATTAACAAAATGCAGAAAACAATTGGTTGCTTCATAAAGAGTGAAATATATTAATGATTGCTTCAATAAGCTGATAGCGAGGATAATATCTTTGCCCTTTGGTTTGAAGAATTTGCTTTGGAATATCGTCTAGAATGCCAGGAACTTTTGCAAAAATAATATAGCGAATCTTAAACGAGTATAGCAAAGTTGATACGTTTAACAGATCAAAAATGATGACCCCGTGGCCTTGATTACTTCAGCTGTAATTCCAACCAAATATCTTTAACTGACAGTTTAATCAGCAGCACATTGTTTGTCCAGAAAAGGGAGCAGAAAAGGTGGGATGCTGCTGCTGCTTGGAATTAGGACTGTTGCAACTTAAAGAATGAGATCAGCTAAGTGTATTAATGAAGTGTGTTTTTTGATTAGTTTGTTTGTTTAGTGGAAGGAAAAAAACTGATTCTTGTCTATCAATCCCTCACGCGTGAGATCATCTTCAACTGGAAAGCCCTCATGAAACTAGGTGTTAGAAGGGATTCGATCCCATTAGGGCTGTAGTATGTGTAGTAATACATTAAGCATTATAAATAATGATTTAATTACTGAAGTGATGAATTTGCTTTCTAAAGAGGAAGTATTCTCCCATTCATTTATTTGAACTCAGTACAATAGCAAAAAACATGGTAAGCGATCAATAAAAATTCTTTTATATTCATAAAATTGAAACAATGCCTAAAAAAAAAAAAACTTTCTGTTTAAATAACATTGCCTCTCTACTGACTGAAACTTCCTTTTCATCTGATAAGTGTTGTAACTTCAATAAAAAATTTAAAAATATAAATTATACAAAAAGGAGTAAGGCAGTTTTTCCCCCGTTACATTAATTTCCTGTTGTCAACTCTTTCCTTGTCAAAATGCGCTTCTTTTCTGCAATCTGTCATTTTGCGTTCGTATCTCAAGAGCTCTTTATAATCGAGGAATAAATCTTGTCATATTGCGAAAAGTTCCAGAAGGTTCAGAGAACTACCTACGTAACTCCTAAATAACTTGATACATGTTTGCGTCCGTAGCGGAACAATTTAAAATTTAAAATATCACCACATTTCTTTTATGATAAATATTACAAAAAAAAAAAAAAAACGATGTGAAAATTGAAAGTAGGACGGAAGAGATTAGCGTTGGTACCTGTAGCTTTACAGTGACTATGATTTGCTGCCATCGTTTGTGACCACGAGAGACGTCGAAGAACTGATTTATCTTTACTTAATGTGACGTCTCTCTCTTTTTCGCTATGCTAGCGAAAATTATGTTTTGCACGGAAAAAGTTGAGAGTTGCAACCTACTTGCGTTTTAAAATAAATTTTAAAGGTAAATCACAATACTTTCTTTTATGATAGTCCATAAGTGTAATGAGCAAGTCTCGGTAGGATATATTTTAAGATATCTGAAAAGCACGGTTTTACACAAAATAAGTACTTTTTTTCAAATTCTTGGATGAAATAGCAAGATTCGTTCATTGCATTTCATTAAACAAAATACGATTTCGCTATTGATTTATTTTTTAATAGTTAGAAGAAAATTTTCGATTTTATAATAAAATGTGCTACTCGAAGTTATTAAAAGAAATATTTGGAGCTAGTGTTGATACTGGAAAACGTATACTCGCTATTACCTATTTGAAATTGACTTCAACATGATGCAGAAAAATACAGGATGGGTTTGTATCCCCTGATTATTGCGATTACAGTTATTTTTATTGGCTGTTCACTTGTTGTTGCTTGGTTGCTGCATGCCTTAAGGACAGGTGTTGTGTTATGTCTGTATTCACGGTGACCGGAGTGTTTGCTTCTGAGATAGAAATTCCTAATTTACAGGAGCAAGAAGGAGGACAAATTCGATGTCCTCATATCCTCATATTTTCTTTTCGCATCCCATCCTAAAACTGGGATTTAAACTCAAGTTTTTCGAGCAAACGACATCTTAACAACAACAACAACAGAAATAACCTAACTCATTCTTAAAATAGCATCAGTCATTTGTCGTGCTCATAGGAAGCATATTACTCTTTTGCAAGACACTAGTATCTTGCAAACGAGACCAACAAGATGGTCATTTCATCGAAGGAACGAGTCAGGGAATTACGGGATTTTTTTTAATCACTTGGAAAGTAAACGACTCTAGGAACATGGCTGCGATATAGACAATACATTGAATGTTTCATATCATTTGCTTCGATGCCGACAATCAGTAAATGCAACGATCAGACCCAATTAAAAGTCTTCATATTTATGATTACATCTAATTCGATAGACGGTGTTTATAAATCTGACATAATATATGGTATTTAATGAAATTTACTGGATATGTCTGAATTCTCAAATTATTAAACTTATCCGATAGAAAAATATATGCATTAAGCATTTATAGTTCAATTTATGCTATGTGGAATAATTTGTGGTAAATTATGAATATTCATTTAAATTACGAATTTCGTCCTCAAGGCTGTTATAATTAAATTCTAAATAATTATTTCATTTACAATCACAGTCGTGACAGACACCAAACACACTGACCCGATCATTATGAAATTGTATATAAATGTTTTTATACCCGATTCGTATTTAAAGCAAACACGTAATTATAAATGCTTAGAAACCGTTGTGTGGATGAAACGATAGATGCTACAAGAAACAATAACTCAAGAGTTATTTTAATCACAAATATTGATTAACATAACCTTTATAAAGAATGCAATACGCATTCCAGGATAAAATAATTGGTTTATCAGAAAGAAGGAACGAAATTTAGTCTATTCCTGGGTTTTCAGCTGTTTATTCCCAAAGCCCTCTAATGTAATTGATTTTCAGTAATACTTCATGCTGGAGAAGCAGAAAATACAACAAACAAATCCTCTCGGCTTAATAAAGAAGATTTTCCGATAACAATCCATAGCTTCCTTTTCGCGATTGTGTGCTAAATAATACTATAACTTCTATTAATGAATGATGAACTGTTTACTCAAGAAAATGCGAGTCATATAGGAGTTAATATTATTTTCACAAAGAATAGTACATTTTATGGAAATGACTAAGATCTTTTCAATACTATTCGTTTACGTCTGTATTTAATCTTGAAATTCGGAAGATAATAATGATTCTGATAAATCTCGATTACTTCCCACTCATTTCCTCATGGAGCGTCTGAAACTTTTCTTCTATTTTTATAATGTCGTTTTCAATCCTAGATGAATGTTAATGGAATTTGTTCATTGTCATTTCATTTCTTTAGCAAAATATTACTGCCTACGGATTTAGTTTCGAAATCAAAAGAAGCAAAAATTATATTAGAGATGAAGACATGGAATATTTTCTATGATCAAATGAAACGCATTTGATCATAGAAAATATTTTTAATGAAATGCCTGCCGAAGATATCTTTATTTTCGAAAATAATGGGACTTGAAATATTCATCCAGAAATAGAAGAAAATATCAAAGGAAAGTGAACAATAATTCTGATAAAAAAAATATAAAACTGCTTTCTTTTTTTTTTTACGCAGAATTACTGTATCAATTGATTTTACGTATTTCAGATAATTTTAATGACGTTTTCCGTCTATAAGGAATGTTTAAGAAAAATAATTCATCACGGGATAAAAGTGAGAATAGTTTTGCATTTATGACAAAGATCAACTAACTCGGGAATCGGTCGAAGAAAGGCATTGAAAAGATTCCTTTGGTCGACGACTAGAATTACAAGCCGTTTCCACAGGGCTACGCAGATCTGTGAGCATCCGCAGCTCAGTCAGTATAGACGAAGTAAAGACGAACCCAGGTCATTAAGACCTGGGTTCGATTGCCGTCCAAGTCTTGAAGAACCTTTATTGTTTCGATGAAAGGTGAGTTAACAGGTCTCATACAGAGGTGGAGGTTTTTTCACCCGGAAACTCGGGATTTTCGTCCCCCTGAACAGGCAAACCTGCCCGGTGAACATACATCGATCATAGTCACGAATACGTCCAAGCCATATACAGGTCTCAAGCCCGGATAAACTGGTGTGTGTGACGTGTGTGACGTGTGTTATCTCATTCGCCCCTTTCAAAGTATGAATACTTCTTCCTAGTATTTTTGCAACTATTAAGGATAACCTGATAATGAAAGTTTTTGTTTCTTTCTATGTCTCGATTTTTTTTCTTTCTTTTCTCGTACACTACCTAGCTTTTTGTTGAATAGCGTGCTAAATTCGTAAGGAAATTTGATTGGATGCGAAATATGGACCATCATTTCAACAATATTATTTCTGTATCTTGATCAAAACGTGTTGGATAATAAAAGTTGAAACAATACTCAGATTGGGAGACGATTTTACTTGACATTGTTACAGAGTCACAGGAAAGAAGGCTAAGTCTTTGCCTAAGCTGCACGATTACGGTATGACGTACTTAGAGGAGAGGTTATTTCTATATTATAAGGAGAATCGTTTAAGAAACGTTCCAGAATGGTGGAGATTGGATCGGATCATTTGGTATTCTTATGAATAAAACGGACGATTTACGTTTGATCAATTCTGACAGGAATATTTCAGTATGATTTCCAGCGTTATCAGAACTGAGCAATTTATATGCAGTATACTTAACTTACCAGAAAACGATCTTACCCGCATTTGGGGAAGTTGAACTTCCCCAAATGCGGGGGAAAGTTCAACATTCAGTTGAACTACAGAAATCGAAGTTTCGTACACCTAAATACTGGCATGGTTGCCGTAGCTGGCAGTAGAGATTCACTGAAAAATGGTCGAACACGAATTACTGTAAATTGTAAGAGGTAACACTGAAACTTCAAAAAAATAAAAATAAAAATAAATATATATATATCGATGGACCTCCCTCCATGTGTGCGATTGTTATGCCGATTGCTATAACTGATCAGTTACCAGTTTGAAGGTAGCTTACTACTTCTTACAATGACCTCTATATTTGCATTTTAACAATTTTAAACTATAAAGACACAGATTTCCTGTAAATTTTAATGAACGTTCCCAACTTATTAGATTTTTTGACTCAGTTACTCATTTGTATTTACCTTTTATTCATTAAAGGAAACTACTGTCAGCCTATCCAGTGAGTTCGGCTGCTTTTAATTACGGTCGAAACAAATGAGGTTATAAAGCCAGTATATTACAAAAGCCCATTGCGCGGGATTTTTAGCCTCAATGTAAGGCTATTTAACTCATCTCCAGTTGGAAAGTCATTATATTGGAACCCATATCTTTATCATTCAAAAGACAGAGTAGCCCCAATAAGTACTAAATTAGTGGTCATATTCAACGCATTTCATTTTTATGCTATTTAAAAATATCATCTATAAGCATACAAAATGCAAATTTCTAAAAGTCAATGACTCAGGATCATAAATTTTAGAAATACATGAAATTTAACATTGCATGTATTTATGAAATTGTTTTCTCTAATGTTTTAAGTCATCCTTTGCATATGCCAAATTTCATCTTTCGTAAGCGTTAAAAAATGCTGGATTTCAATGTCACAAAGTACGCCGGAATTTCGCATGCATATAGGCATGATATTAGACATGATAATGAAAATTCTCATGATATTTCATTCAGTGTTTATTTATTAATCTTCATGCCAAAATTATCTATTTATGTAAAGTTAACGAAGTTTTGCTTTCATTTTGATTTGATTCTTATAAAGCATGCCATGTTGAGCAATACTGATATATGAGGACTTGAATGTACACAGAATACTGATGAAAGAATCAAACTACTGAATATGAATTAAAAAAAAATTAAAACATTATCACGCATCAAAATTTAATCTATTTAAAGCACTGCATTATGTTTTTTTAAATATTCTGTCTCCATTCGATTTTATCATGATAAATATGCTTTTGTTCGTGTATGAAAAATTATAAAATGAAACTATCTTTGAAAATTTTACGTTTTTAATTATCGTTATGCTTTAAAATAACAAAACAAAATCAGATTTATTATCATGGTAATCGATACGTTTGTTTAATCTATCTTAAGAGTATTAATTCAATAAACATCACTTGTAATATCTGAACGATAATGAACTCAAGACATGTAATTAAAGAAGAGCATTCATTTTCAAGAATTATTACGAGAATCGTAAATGATGCAAAAGGTTTTAAAGGATAATGTAATATGAACGTCTGACATTTCACTATTTATCTTGGTTTTATAATCAAATTTCTTCTGTGAAGAGGATATTCAATAACCTACATTTCATCTTCGTTGATATTTGCAATCTCTCTCTCTTTCTCTTTCTCTCTCGCTCTCTCTCACTGCAATATCTGACACCGCAGTTTGCTATCAGCTGATGAATTTTGACATTTTCTTATCACAATAGCATTTTCCAGAAAACTATAATTAGCGAGGTTGGCAGTAAACAGAGAATTTTTGTTGAATAACACGGAAGGCGATGGTGAAATTGGAGTAAATAAAATCAATAAAACCAGAATTTACATAAAGGAAAGGAATATGCGATGTATCTCACGCAAGCTAGTGAAAGCAAGTTAACACTGAAATTAAAAAGTCTCATTAAAAGCAACAAATATAATTAAATTAATTAAAAATTGCATTCATTAAATTTTGCAAATGCAACGAATTTTGTATTTTTTTTTCTTTCCTAAAGCGTGTACACGTGTTTAATACAGCGTTAAGGATCGAGATATTATCATGTGATTTTGATGATATCGAAACAGGATGGGGTACCTTATCAGAGTGGATATATTTAGATGGACATATTCTAGCAGAGGGGAAATATGAAATGATGTATGCATTCAGTGGAGACTGTTTGTGCATTAAATCATTAGCAAACAGTGAAAAGCATTTTAAAAGTAGTAACGTATATAAAGATAAACAATTTGTCATAATTGCATATTTAATATCTTTCTGCAAAACAGGATTTCTAAATATATCTTTGAATTCCTTACAATGCCCTTTTTTTCAATATAATCTTTGAAATTCTTAATATACTAATTTCTGCTATAATATGTTCCATTTGAAGAACATATGATAATCAAATTTATGTGTACAAAGGCAGAAAACAGACCACATAAAAATAAGATAAATAAAATATGTAATTTTTGAAGAAAATTGGCGATTTTTGAGATATTCCTCGAACTACCACGTAATTAGACACACCCTTTACAAACTTATCCTCCATTTCATGAAATACGCACTTTCGAATTTCTATCTAAATGATATTGCATACAGCTGCGCGATATTTATAGCATCATTACTGTTTGCAACCATTTTTATTTACAAAGAAATTCTGTGCCTGTTTGCATAATGGGGAGCTGCAGAGATCATGCTTTCTGAATAATAAAAACATAAGTAGTAGTAGTTAGGTTAATTATAAATAATACTTATTTCCATTTCGCGGGAGGAAACCCTTTTCGCCATAGTAGAAATTATACTTTTATTTTTGCATGGAAAATATGAATAACATTTTAACAAAGAATTTTTGAAATACAAATCTTTTTATACTTATTGAGATCAGTTGGAGTATTCTAGAAATCATGCGGTTCTTACATCGGGTTATGTTATAAACACAGAGCAACTAAAGACTTTTTCCCGTAGACCATGCGATACTAGATACCAGTGTGATGATAGTACAGCAACAAGATATATCCGTTGCCAATAAAATTGCTTCAGATACCTCACCTAGTACAGCCTGAGTTGTAATGAGAATTTTACGCCGTGCCAGTTTACCCTGCAGCACTACATATTGGAGACAGAAAAATTTTAAGTAATATACCAGCCATAAAATTTTCACTGTTTGCCTCTCAGATACGTCATGAGATTTAGTTATTTGGCAATAAAGTTCAATTTCATTGCGAGTGGGAAAAATAATTATTCGTTATCGCCTGCGAGGCTTAAGATCTCGTCTGAAACATTAATATAGAGACAATGTGATGTGATCGATCTCAATCAGCACAAGAGAGAAAGATCCGTAACGTACTTAAAGCATTCCTTAAATTTATGACAGTATAGTGTACGAAGATGTAAGTAGAATCGCTGAATTTGTCTCGGTAAAATAAGCATTGCATTCTTCCAAAATATTATAAGTATTCCTAGATAAATATATGCAATCAACTGATAAATGCGTAGAATCTGAAAAGAAATTTCACATAGTTTAATTATTTATCATTTTTAGAACTACATGAAGTTTGCAAAAAAGTCCCAAGTTATGAAACGTGTAGTGCTTGCTGATATGGGAGAGAGAGTAGAGAATAAAAAACGTAAGAAGTAATCTTCCGTTGAAAGCAAATAGCAATAAATGTCTCCAATTCAAACACGCAAAAGCTTTTTTTCATCGTTCTTCATCCATTCCCGTAATCAAAAAGCGAGAAATCTTGACTTCAATGGTTCTAATGAAATTGCTCAGTGAAGGGGGGAGAGAAACAGTTGTCCTTGTATCAAGTCCAAGACGTGATGGAGATATTTCAACTTCAGCAATAGCAGAAAGTGTTGTGGTACGTGTCGCTTGTACCATACCGGCCTACAAAATTCGCAGAGAGAAGTTGATGGCAATGAAACATCCTCCGCTGGTTCTCCGTACATTTCCTGTACAACAGGAGCCAGACAAAAAAGGAGGAAAAGAGGGGAAAAAGCATGTCTGATATTGTGTCTTTCTTGTCCGAATGCATTTCTGTTACAGTAGCTTGCCCACAGGCAACGCAAGGCTGGCTTAGTGGCTCTATACGTGTGCAGGATGACATGAGGGAAAACGACAACACGAAGGCCTCGTTTCTTCCTGCCTCTGGAAAATCTTCACTAGATTACGATTGGCTTATAGGCTTTAAGTAACTTTTTTTTGTTAGATATATCGGAATAAGAGAACTTATTTTATTTTATTTTTGAAAGTGAAAGAGAAAAATCAAGAGGAGTTTAATCATTTTTTCAACAATATGATAGTAGAAATAATTATTATCAGACTAATGTAAGTTTTTTTAACGTCCGCATAAGTTATTTCTTTTTTCGAATGCTGAAAATGTTTTTCTTTTTAACACAAAATGACTACATTATGAGAAACACCATATGTTTACGAGTAAACCATCCAATGTATGGTAAATCTTAATAAAATTATCAACAGTTCACTGATTTCATACGTTATAGGTTTAGTAGTGATATCGCAACAGTGCTCGAAAGAGAGGAAATTTTTAAACTACAATAGCTCTGTAAAATATTTAAATAATTAGATTGTACTGTAAGCTTAACTTAGGAAAATGAATTTGCAAAAACTCAGATAGGTACTGATCACTAAAGTATTAGAAAATTCGACCGCAAATCATCTATAATATTATTAATGACAACGTAGAAATAGAATGTTCATTCAGTCATATCTACTTATCATATCTACTGCAATAATATTTTAATATCTATTTCCAACATGCCACTGACACTAACCCACTTGTTGCGATAATTACGTACTTCGTTTTACCAATATCAATTCACCATGCGGCCTAATAAAGACATCTTGAAAAAGGTGATTGTTGCTCTAGATTTATATTCTATCCTATATATATATATATATATATATATACAGAAATAATAGATAGGGATGAAAGAAACACTTCCAGGATAAATTACAAAGAAATACGCAAGGAAATTATCGGGACTCGGGGGGAGGGATTAGTTGAAGATCGCTTATAAAAATGTTTCATGTAGTAAACAATGCTATTGTTTAATTACCAGGTTATATAACTAAACTAAACACTCAGTAGGGTGCAGTACACCAAGCGGAAATTATTACAAATGAACATATCATACAGATTGCCGAATAGACGGATTATGGCACACTTGAAAGTGGATCAGTTGCTTTGGCCTTCAACAAGCATGCGATATTCATACTAAGGGATAGTAGGATATTAATCAAAAGTGAAAACCCATAAACCACTGTCCTTTCTAATTAGAATACTTAATTACTGCATGTTAAGTTTCTGTTGTATCATTATCATCCAGAGAGTTTGACGTCGGCACGTGATAGATGAACATCTGTATTCTAGAATACCATAATGACCCGAGCGTGTTGCTTTCGGGATCAAAGGCGTGGCACTAAAACGGATAAATGAAATGCAGCCGTAAGCTTAATGGCAGCAATTTATAATTAGGCAGTTATCATATGGATCCTGTCACGTGCTTCATTAGTTGCGTCCGTTTCACATTGAATACAAGCAATGTCCGGCACTTTTCACTGGTGCTGATTACTGCGAGTAATTAAATGGACACCTCAGTACTGATAAATATACTGATATTTATAAATCAAGCTATTTTAATATCAATTATTTATGTTTGAGGAGCGCATTGTTGATTTTCGCCTCTATTTACCGGCGTACTATATTACTCAGAGAGCTACGACTAATTCTGTCATGATTACCAGAAAATGGTAGTTATGCATGAAATGTACCACTGTGTGAAACACTAAGTTCAATGATTTTCAAAATGTTTCAGGGGTATTTAACTTGGCAGTGAGGAAACTCGTTTGGTCCTGAAGTATTCTCCTCAAAACTACGTTTCTCCTTCTCACGGAAAGATGATACCTCAGTTGTAGAATACCTGTATCAAATAGTTTGATATTACTTAACAATTAAGTAAGGACCCAAGTTCAGAAACTCAAAACACTGTTCGTGAGTTCATATTGCTACGCGTTTAAAATTAATTATTCTGAAATTCGAATGTGAGAAAACTATGAACATAAAATTTAATATAATTCACTTTTAAGTAGCAGTGTATTTAAAAGTGTGCTCGAAATACTATTTCGAGCACACTACTGTTTAAATGTGATAGATTTGCTCAATACTCTTGTATTTAGCCCGGACACTTGTATAGAGCTAGATAATAATAAATTACATCGCGTTAGTTTATTAATAATTAATAGAAATAGCACTGGTGGTTATCCGATAATATTGCTACTGTATTATGAGATCCTAGGATATATTACGTCTTAATTCATCTGTCCTACACTTAATGTGACGTGAGTAAAAGATGTGTGAAAGTAGAATATGAACTTTAAGTTACTTTATTTTTTTCCATTTGTAAGGATAAAAATAAAAATAAATTATTTGATTGGAATATTTTTTCGACATTTCGTCAGGTCGATTAATCACAAGTAACCGATACGTTACAATACGTTATGCTGTTTGTGCCGGATGTTATCGAGAAGAGTGATCACTCTCTCACAATCTCCTTCCACTCGTTATCTTAGACTGTTTCTGTATTATTTCTTTTTTTCCAGCAATATTCATGAGCCTTGCTCTATCGAATTGGGCACAAGCAGCTATTAGCCACCATCCGTGTACGTAACAATTTTTCATCCGTTTATTTCATTAGATATATTTTTATTTTCGTCTTTATTTAATTAATATTTTTTTTTTATTTCTTGGAACAGTCTTTCCAATACCCATTTCTCCGGTGAATATAAATCCCAAGTCGTCAAAAAATGAATGAATGAATGAATGAATAAATAAATAAATAAATAAATAAATAAATAAAAATATAAATTTTCTTATTTTCCTTTAATACCTTGTCCACACTTTTGGGATCAAGAAGTTTGCAACCTCTGGTGTGTAGAATTTGATGTAAAATAATGCAACTTTTCATAAAAAATTCTATATGTTCTTGTGACATATGTCTCTAAGAGGTGCATTTTTCCTATACAGAATGACGAATGTACACTGATGTGTGTTTCCATTTCAAATATAATGGAAAATGCCATTAAATATGCTAAGTTTTTTACGATCATGGTGGTCGCAGTTTTAAAGTTTAGAAATTCTGGTATTTAATAATAGGATTAAATCATATACTTGATATATGTTTATAATAATGTTGTTAGCCTAGATATTTTCATAATAATTGTTAAAAACACTGATCAACCAAAGCTAGATGACATTATTATATGAACCATCCGTAATTTAGCTACGAAAAATCATTTATCATATACTCGTACGTGCCAGCTTTAATTCTAATTTAATTATTTTTTTTATTTATATTTTAAATTAAAATTGACGCATTCTGATTTAAGCATGCATTGTATTGTCTTAAGATATCATTACAATTCATCTTTTCACATAGTTTACTCTAATTCATTCTTCAACAAAACTCTTTTTATTCACATGCAAGATATTCATCTCCACAAAGAATTTCTAAAATCTCTTTCTTGAGAATATCGAAAAGAAAACTGTACTTAATTTCAACAAATATCATCTTCTGTCTATCAATAGTAATGAACAGCATTCAGTAATATATTGACTAGAGAAGTAGCATGGAAAAGAAAACTTTACTAAAAACGAAGTTCAATCTTCCATTGATGGAAATCTTTAAACATTTTTGTAATGAATCGTAGTAAGTACTCGGTATAAACTATTATTTAACCATGCTTGAATGAGTCACACTTAGAGACACTCACAATAATTGCTACATCAAGTACTTACATGAATGATATTTCACGCAAAACTTGATTTGCTTTATTCTGGTTTTGGATAAAAATAAAACCCATTTCTGCTGTAATTTAACAAACAAAAAAAAATTAAAATTTTTTTTGCTCTTTACATTTTTACATGACAGTCACGTGGTAGTTATTTTTACGTAAAACATATAAAATAAATATATTTTTGAGTTACTGTGCTAAACAATCATAAACAGATATGGCTTCGAAAGTAACTTGGGAAGAACATCTTAGTATCAAGGTCTTTATCGTTTTTCATGTTTAATATTAAGAGATAAATTAGTCTTTTATCAGAAAAGACAAGCTGGATATTTGCAGGAGGAATCATACAGTACATACAATAGCAAATAACTCATTTATTAATGTGTATAGATAAAAATGAACACTAATAGCATTTTGTTGATCGCCTTGTTCTAGGTAATTTAGGAAACCAGTTATTAATGAGTATGAGATACAACACCGCATTTGGAACAGAGAAAAATAAAATATGCAGTTTAGCTTTAAGATATGATTTTCTGACTCCAAAGAAATGACAATCTAATGCAAACTTCAGTTCATTTCAAAATAACATTAAGAAGTTGCTCTTTGTATACAGTAGAATAACAATGTTCATGCATGTGAAATGATATAAACATATCAAAGTCAGATGTCCATATGAAGAGAAAATATGATCAAATTGCATCACAGCGAAATTCTGAACAACAACAAAAAAAAGCATCAGCGTTTACGATGTCGTGGGTCGGGCCGAAACTTTCACCTCTGAAGATGTATTGCTTGTCGTTCCGCTGCTCGAGTCTGGCTAGAAACTAGAGAGAAGGCAAGAAGGCTGTCAATAATTACATACCAGGAAAAGGTATCGGAAACGTTAGCCGTCGGCCTGGGTCAAGTTGATGTGTGTCACATCTGCCACATATTCGATCATCGCTACTGCTCAATCCAGCAAAACCGTGCACTTGAACAATTATTAAACGAGATAACCGATAAGTGGATTTCAAATTGATTCTTTCACATCTGGTGTCAAATTTACAGTTAATTTTACCTTGTTTTTAGGAGAGTGTTCTTGAGAAATTCAGTTTTGCAGTTGTAACAATAGAAAATACTAAATAATAATGTGTAGTTTATCGATATGTTGTGTGGAGTAAATCAACAACACTGATCTGATTACCCAGAGGATGTCTCCTCTATCTTCACGGGTCGAACCCAATGTGGCAAGGATGATAGTGAATTTCACTTTAGGTATCAAATGAATTTCAGCGACCCATGCAAAACCTACACCCTGGGCTTGCCACCTGTGATGCTTATGCCAAACTGACGGGTGGAATATCATAAAAAATGTTTAACCTGTGTGGTCTTGAGTTAGAAGAATTTATTGCTAATGGATCGTTTTCATATCTTTCTTCATAAACTGCTAGAACTATATGCCTATGATGTTTCATAATTAATGGTGACACATTTCAAGGATAATTGAATAATTTTGGTTGAGAAAACTTATCTGAATATGTTAAGTTGTTCGAAGGGCTGCTAAACTTTCTGTAATGAGCTCTGTTTATAAAATTCTCCAGAATTCCTCGATAAAAATGCTCTTCAATTCTCCGTATTGCATTTCTCATTATCTGAGCAAAGTCATGAATAAAAACACCCCAGAACGTTCTGTATATTAATTTTAATAATAAATTAAATAGGCCATTCTTTGCAGTAATGAATCACTGAAAAACTTTAAAAAAATTTGGATCGCCTTAACTTATGTTAACATAATTACTGATAGTTTATTCCTTCATTGGCTAATTTCGATATGACTGTTCGATAATTTTCTGAGATACTTGCATAGTTTTGATTATTACTGATAGCATGACTGATAGTTTTGCATATTTTGTATACACATTTTTCAGCAATACTACTTTAATGCTATTTTGTTTTCAAGAGTGACTCTCATGTTTTATCCCTTCTCCATGATTTTGTCCTATTTTCATATCAATATTATTAAATATTTCAAAAAATTCAATATAAAATAAAAATCGATATAAAATAAAATTCAATATCAAATAATTCAAAATATAATTAATGTTCTGCCTGCGGTTAGATGATCTCTTTTAAATCACAGATCTATCATTTTCCGCAGAACAACATTCAAGACAGAACATTATTCGTCGATACCAGTCAAGCAGAAAGGATTCTAATACTAGTAACTGTATTAGATCTCTTTTGATTCACCAAGTAATTTGAATTCAATAATGCGTTTTGGTTGGAAAGACATGTGTATGGATCCCTTTTAGAATGAGAATCTATTTAAGGATTTTTTTCAAATGAAGCTCAGTTTAGCCGTTATCACACGGAGTTAGTTAGCATGAAATACCATCCAGAAAAAAACAAGCCCAATTAACGCACAAATGCATTGGCATTTTATTGATTCTTTCACATCCGGCGTTAAATTGAGAGTTAATTTTACCTTATTTTTAGGACAATGTTCTTGAGAAATACAGTTTTGCAGTTGTAACAATAGAAAATACTAAATAACAATTTGTGAAGTTATATTGATATGGTTTAAAACACCCTGTTTGGTCTTGAGTTAGAAGAATTTATTGCTAATGGATCGTTTTCATACCTTTCTTCATAAACTGATAGAACTATATGCATGTGATGTTTATATGGTGTGTGGAGTAAATCAACAACACCGATCTGATTACCCAGAGGTAATCAAATCGGTGTTATATACTCCTCTATCTTATGGTCGAAGCTCTTGTTGCTTCGCCATAATATGAAACATTAAAACTCCTATGCACCCACCTAATGCAAAAACTGTAATGGATTTACTGCAGAAGTGGCCGTCAGATATATTGCGAACTTAAACTGAAACCATTCACCCCAATTGAAAAATTCTGTGTAATCTTTAAAGATATGAACGGGATCTGAATGTATTCCTAATTTCAGTGTACAATCCTACTATGTTCTGTAGCATTGAGGAAATATTCAGGAATAATTTCATTTTCAAATTTGGAATGCATGATAATATTGTATTAATTCCACCTGAATGTGTGCAGTGCAGTGCAATGGTTACAATACAAAACTTTGGCATGTTGTAATATTTTTTTAAAAAATAAAAGACGAATACTTTAAGCAATTTACATAACTAAAAGCGGTACAGGCAATAAGGATGAAAGCACAATTGACAGAATTATAATTTTCAATTTTGAAATAACACTTTAATAATAATGAACAACTTAGAAAGTTGCAGTAACCCAGTTATCATCTTCCATTCATTGTATTTGAAGTAATGCACTCCATCCCGTTGATAGAGAAGCTAACCATGAGTTCAAGTAAGTTGTGTTGAAAGGAAAAAAAGCCAATTAAGGAGTACTACAATCTGATTAAATACCAGTTCATATCTCGAAGGTTTTGTTGAAAATGTTGTGATAATGAATAAATATGATCACTAGTTCTCTATAATCTAAATTTCTCCACACACGTTAATACAAAACATTCAACTCTCTATTTTGTATGCTTATTTCTAGTTCTTAAACAAGATTTCGACAAAATCATATTAAAAAATATTTAGCACATTTCTCATAATTTTCGTGCCTCTGTTATAAACTGCCTTGTTTGATTGACTCGAATGCTGCCTGCTCCGCAAAGAAATATTGACCACCAATTACGCAGAAGGTGTAGAGACGTCTTGTCACTTGCGTTCTGATGTAATCTTGGCTGACCTAGGAGTTAAACGAGTTTCCCCTTCAGTAATCTGTATTGCCTTACGACAAATATAGCTCAATGAATCTTTCACTTTTTTTATCTTGTTTTCTTTGTCACTTCTCTTAGTAACATGGCGGTTAGTAGTTGAATATCAAGGATGCAATTTCCACAATTTCCACATTAAAAGAAAGCAACAGTACCATAACGATATCAGTTACTCATCAAACACGACTGTAATGCAACTCAAAATTGTTTTTATGTTGTAACATAAGGAAATAACTACTCTTTAGACAGATGTTTAAGAACAATAAATACATGCTCAACATTAAACTTATTCCGGTAAAGAAATATCTTTCAGTTTATCGTGCAAATCATACGGTTGCGAAGCGGAATTAATAATATCACTGAATAAAGCAAACGCAGAAGGGAATGATTAGAATTAACATGGATATCATCATCATCAAATTCCAAATATATACAAAAGTGTGTAGAGAATCTTATGATAACACTACAAGAATCGTTATATCATTACAAACTTCCGATCAACAATTTCCCTCCAAATTAGCATGTGATCTGTCAACATTCCAATATTATTTGATCTTATATTTCTGTCTTCTAAGGCACCTTTTACTATCAATCCACCGAAATGTTGGTCTTCCTCTGGATCTCTTTCCTATCATCGTGACAAATAGGTAGAAGAGTGACAGCCATAGTTAGGAAGGCAAAATCAGATAATGTAAAGAAGTTAGCCAAAAAGGACCAAAGGAAAACCAAAAGAAATTTCATCATTCCATTCTGTTTAGCGTTAATAGCGCCTGAGATGAGCTCTCTGCTAACATATTCCTGGATGCAAACAATATCAAATTCTTTCCTAATATTCTCCTTTTTAATATGATATTGCCATTGAGGCAATCTGTTCAATCTCTTGATCATTCTCAGAACTCTCATATCTGTGGTCTCCAGTGTTTGATCAAGAGTTTTATTTCTACCCCAGCTCTCAGATCTATAGGCAAAAATTGGTTTGAAAACTGTCTTGTATACAGCGAATTTGGTGTTTTGCCTAATTTCTTTCTTATTCCATGTAAATTTATTCAGCTGACTTCTACCATACCAGCTTTATTAAATTTGTTATCTATTTTCATATTTAAATAACCATCTTCCCTAAATATTATGCCTAAATAGCTGGAATGTTTTACTTTTTCTATAGGTTCTCTATTCAGAATGTAGTTGTTGTTTTCAATGTTTCTGCCTACCTTCTTCCAAAATTTATTACAGCAGTTATTCAATTTGGTCAGGCCATCCTTCAGAATTTTCCTGGATTTATTTAGGAATATAACATCATCTGCATAAAGTAGAGAGCTGAGATTAACATCTTCAATTTTAATATCATGTTTAATATCGATTTCCTTCATTATGTGATCTATATAACTGGTGAATAACAGTGGATATAATGTACAAATGGTGTAAAATCCTATTTACACTAATTGGAGCGTTTTGAATGACTTTCCTCTTCTAACCTTGTCATATGCCTTTTCTAGATCTGCAAAACTTCAATACCGATCCTTGTTTCCATGATTTCGCAGCTATTTGCTTAAAGTCACCCATGATAAAGGATGACATGAATGAATTTCATAATGTAATTTTAACCTATCTGCAAAGAACGTTGCTCGTAGCGTGCTTTATATTAGATTCTGTATAGGAACATTTGTCGCTAAGAGTGGGTATTATCTCCTTAATTCGAACATTTTACAACCCTACTAAAAGAATAAATAAATAAATATATATATAAAACTACTGATTATATATATATATAAAATTTCTGACGAGAACCTTGAGAGCTCACTACGAATTCAACCACTCCCATCGAATCAGACATTGATGCATTGATTTCATGTAAACAAGGCCAAATATCTCAATAGTTTTGTGTTTATGCTGTTCTCGTTTTTTAATGTTATAACAAAAAATTTTAAAAAATAAAGGATGTTTCGTTACTTATATATATTAACTATATTATACATTTTAATGCCGTCCAAGACAATTCCTCTTCACTCAATGTAGCCCAGGCAAGCCAAAAGGTTGGACACTGATGTTCTAGACCATAAAATATATCATTTTATGGTCATATATCAGCCTATACTCAAGTAGGAAACACAAGTTATCAATATGAAACAAAGAAAGTGAACTTCTAATTTATTTAAACCGTATTCATTAAAACCAAGAAAGAAGTATTCTACTTTCTTTATATTTCTGAGTTTCTTATTTAAATCTTCAGAAAATAAAGAAACTTATTTAAAATATTTTATGTATTATATCCATTTTCATCTCATCATCTGCGTTCCCTTTTCAACATTCCTCCCAGAAAATATAATATGCCTATCTTTCACACCAAGACACAATGGAACAAATAAAAAGTTAAAAATAAATGTTTTTACTCGCTCATTCCAGTTGCTTGTTATTTTCTTCCCTTCATTTTCATATATTAGTTAATGTTAAATGTAGTTAATGTATCTTCATCAAGCGAAAATTTCCAAATTCATATTTCTTTCCGATTTCCTGTTCTCTTCAGTTTAAGTTATTTGTGTTCTTTATATCTATGAATATCATTAAAGTAATGCAGCGATATTTAGTATGCGCTCAAGTTTTGTTTTCTAAAAAAATGATCGTCATCATCTTTTTTTTTTTTTTGGCGCTTTCTTTTTTTTTTAAAAAAATAAATTCGATAAAATAAACAAATAATTTCCATACTTAAAAATGCTATCTACGGATTCCATTGCTATACTTTGCATTGCTTTAATTTAACCATTATCAGACTGCCACAGTGCATTATAGATTTAAGTTCCATCCATATTTTTAACTTACCAATTTCAATTTAACTTATCCATTTCCAGTTCGATTCTTCTATACTTAAACTCTTAAACATATATATATATATATATATAAACATTAAAAAGGTAAAAATCTGCGTGTTTCATTTTGTCTATTTTTTTTAGTTTTTCCAATTTGAATATCTTAAAAAACGTTAGCACTACCATTCTGCAGTGGATTAAAACAGAAAAAGCGAAAATTCAAATATTCATTTTCTTGTTTTTGAGGGTGAAAAAGGCACAGTGTGTGTGTGTGTGTGTGTGTGTGTGTGTGTGTGCGCGCGCGCGCGCGGGCTTAATTTTTTTTCTTGGACTACGTAAAATACAAAGGATAGCTATGCTTTTCATTCGAAGTACAATGCTCAGCTGCCTTTTCCCATATGTTCCTACTTCTTTCAAAATAGCTCACCACACAAATAAGACCTGGAAATTAGGTCTGCTTTGTACATCGCTATAAGGCGCGCGCCTGTTATTATGGCTAATCAACAACGTTTCTCTGTTCAGGTGTAAGACTAAAGTAGCAGTATTCAAACGGATTTTCAGTCATTGAAGAAGCCTGTTATTAAGTTCAAAAGACAAACGCAATCTTTCATGAATAATGTAAGAATCTGAGTTTCTTCTGACTGTTACAACCCGCATTTTTGCCAACTTTTGAAAAACATAATATACAAAAGATAGGGCATTTCATAGTAGTCCTACAATTATGTCAAATTTTTGTACATTTTTCTTAGAGAATTCGTACAGAACTTTTAACATACTTCCAGTAAAAACATGAGGATTAAATTACGCACTTCTTTTTAAAGAATAATGATACGTCACGTTCTCTACAAAATGTTATATTAACTTGAAGGAATTTTCGTGCCATATGTATAAACAGAGGTAGTTTGAAACAAAGGCGAGCAGTGTCAGTAACCTCATGATATCTGAAATCATCATACTATATTTTTCCTGTCTCTCTTTCTCTAAATGGATTGGAACAAAAAGGAAAGTAACTAATAAACAGTATACGCTGTCTATTCTCAACAAATTTTTCGGAAATAAATTTGTGCTCGATTCCATTCATTTCCTTTTAGACATCGTCTATGAATTTAGCAACATCAAATTTGGTTTTCACTTTACCGCGCAGATGAATTATAATATAACTGATCATTGATGGAATACAAGGAAACATATTAAGATTATCTATTACTTTGAGCATAATATTAAAATATTGTTTTATACTGTTATTAAGAAAAACGTTTTTTAAAAAACAAAATAAATCCTATAACGTCGTCTAATCACAGAAGAAGTAGGCGTAACTTCTTTAGCCCTAAATCTTTGAAGGTAGAGCAGCCAGTCTACATCCTTCAAACCTTCACTAATAAGGTACTCAAGCTATCGATTAACCAAAGATTTTCAATAGAGCAGAAGGAGAAACAACTGCAGTAATGTCTTGGACATAAATCCCCTACACGCGTTATTATTGTCTCTACAATCTTTCTATGATCGAATGAGATATGTGTTAAATACTCGAGTTTTCGGTAAAAATGTTTCATTTAAAACATAATTTCATTTCATGGTAGCATATATGGTAATACAGTAATCAGTTATGTCTCTTCATATGATTGCCTTTGCTTTCATATGTTAAAAGGGACATGTTTTAAATGTGATATGTTAATGAGCATAGGCATTTACTACAGAACACGCACGTCAGTTAAATAGCTATCAGAAACCATTTTACCTTACATATATTGTTTCATAAGGAATCCTTCCCATTAAATACCAATACCAGAAAAAAAACTACTGTTGAGATGTTTCCTATAAAATATAGCCACACTGGAGCGAAGTAATTTAACTAGAAAATTGTTAATGCATTATAAAATACATTACGTTAATTAAGCAAACAAGAAAACAAAACACTGATTTCTGTGTCAGGCATCCACAACAGAAGACATTAAAAATTCTGAATTTTGCCAAAACAGTTGACAGAAATGACTTTTGCATCGCATCACTAGTATAGCCCCCCCCCCCCCATCGTCGAATAAAGATCGTTGTAAATTCAGTTCTAGTCGCCTACTGGGGGAACCTTTTTTTCCTCCAAGAAACCCTCAGGGTTTTCATCCCATAACTCAAGAAGATCGACCTTAGAATTTATACCATTTCGGAAAAATGATATATAGTTTTAGGGTTTGGAACCACCAACAGATGGCTGCTGTATGAAATTACAGAATAGGCTAAGGGTGGAAGATAGCTGCCCTCTAGTCTTCAAAAGTTAATTCGGGCGAAATGGTTGCCTATGCCTTTTCGGGAATAAAAGGCGTTAGCGGATTTATTTAGAAGCATTGGAAGCAACATGCATTACAACAGATTGCAATAGGATAGGTTGTTGTTGGATAGTTACAGGGAAAAAAATTTAGTGTAGATGAAACATGTGCTATTAAAGTCAATATGTCAAACAACACAACAATATCAAGCCAACTATGGGAGACTCGTTTTTCTAAATCAAATGAAATTGCAATCGTGTTCATTTAACAGATTTATATATTTTTATAGATTGTAGTTTCACTTCGTTCACTTCAGTTGTCAGTAACTTTAAGCGATTCTAAAGTTAGTCTAAAAAACACGTTTCTATGAGAAAATTCTTCGAACATTATGTGAAAAAACACCGACTGTTGTTTTAAAGTATGTGGGTTTAATCTACAATAAAATATCTGGGAACGATTACAATATAATGTCAAGTAACAGACCAGTTAAATGTGCACTTATAAATTCTCAATAAAGGATAGTTAAATTTCTCTAATTTGTGAGAATATAATGGAGATTGGCGATGAATGGTTTAACATATACTCTCGAGATCTAAAATGTGTTAGGAATGTAGCTTTTAATTGGATATTTCATCTTTGTTCTCTTGGTGAAAACAATATTTCCACATAAACTGCGGGAAATGTAATACAATGTAATTCTTATCTGCTAGAACCACAAATCCCAAAAGCGTCATTGAAGATGCATTTTGTACGTTGTAAACGTTAGTGGTTGTGAGAAGTAATTAAGGTTACTTTTGGGAAATAAGCTTGTATGAAAGCTACATTATACATCTGCCTTGGATAAAGTTGAAGAAAATCTTAGAGAAAAATCCAATGAACAAATACACTGAAGAAACGATTACTGAAGACCACAGCGACGATATGTAGACATCTCGTCATTAAGAAACTACTGACAATAATGGTCATATTAAACATTTTAATTTTAAATAAAAATAAGATAAACAATTTTAATTCTCTAATAATCTGTTAGGTTATTAACAAGAAACTAAAGATTAGACAGAAATCTTTCCCTCCAATTTTGGATAATACTTGTATTTGAGAAGAACTATTATACAATGAATTTGAATAGTCGATACTTAATTCATTTGTTTTAACAATGCAATTTAAAATTTTACATTGTCGCAACAAAATGTGCACGGATTTTTGAAGGAAATCTATAGAATTATAAAATTGTTATTAAGAAAAATTATTAGTGAGGGAGATTCAAAGAGGAAAGACTGACATGGATTTAATATGCATGCTTACTCAGAATGTTTAACTGCAAAAATATATCAATTAGTCGCTGATATTAGATAAGTTATAACTTCTCTATAGAGTAAGTATGCTTTTTGAACGCGTTAAATCATTAAAATAAAGAATAGTCATATCCGATTTTGAAATTCATCCGCTGTTTACAATATGAAAAAACTAACTATGACAACGATATCGTAGACGTAGACTACAAGGAATGACAGAAAATTTTATTACTAAGTATCTGATAGCTTTAATATAAGCTAAGCTCTAGTTAAATGATTTCTGGATGAAATAAGAGTTATTTTTAAATATATTCTTTGAATACTGTCATTTAAACATTTACAGAACGACGTGCCGTTTTCTACACTGCATAGTGACACTTCATTAACTAAACAGAATTACGAAGTGTGCTCAGCTTCGTAATTCTCGTTAAACTAAATGAGTGTTTTCAATTTTTAATGCATGCATCGATAAATATAAAGACATCTTTTTGTATGACGTTCAGTTTTATACGAGTCTAAATTAAAAGGTTTCTTTTAGTTTTATTATTCATTTCAGTCACCATGCAGAAGTCTCATTTCAAATTAAACAAACGAAAAAACATTAAGGAGCACATCAGTGTTTTTCTTAAATGAAATCAACTGCACTTTTATTATTCACTCAAAATTAAGAATTCTTACGAAGAATTTCCATTGAGTAATAAAAAGAAATTACCTTTTATCCTTAAAAAAGCTTTTAAAATGTCGGTTTTTTTGCATGACTTCGTATGTATTTCTTAATCATTTGAGATGAACTTCGCTAGTAAATGATGCATCTACACCATGATAACTTAAAAATATACAGAAACTAATCAGCAAAAGGAATTATTTTGGCTTCGACATGTTTCACGTTATTAGAAGACATCTAGTAAACACCAAGTCGAATTACCAAAATTCGATTATTTTAAGTTGTGTTTAGTTATTTAGAATTATTTAGAATCAGTTAATGTACTGAGTGAATAACACTTGTTGAACAGTCAGTTCGACTACTTGTAGGAATTAAAAATCTAATTCTAGAAACTTCCATTTCAGTTGTAGAAATGGATGGCACAAATTTATCTGCCTACGGTCATTCCGTAGGCAGATAAATACAGAAAAAGTTCTAAATTAAAATACATTGCATGTGGGTAGCTAATGTCAAACAAATAATTTCTTTCTGCTGTTCGAAGTCAGACATCCTTCTTGTGTACAAATCTTGAAATGAAATGAACCTTGGATGCGTTTTGGTGGAAAATCAGTGATGTAAAACGGAAATTAAATATTATGAAGATAATGAGACTTTATAAAGAATTATCTTTATGAAATTTCTGTTAACCACCCTTAGAATATCATATTCATCCATTTAAATATTAAATTAGAGTATCTTGTTACGTCGCTATTCCGAAGAAATAAATTCAGCATTACTATATTCGCGAAGTATTCATGAAATTAAAAATGATTAAAATCCACGTGTTTTGCTTAAAAACAGATATTTTTATAACTGCTACATTGAAAAATAGGAAAGGGAATAACTTCCAAAAGGAATTTACTGTTGTACCTTGTTTATGGTTCATTTGTTACTTATTTCCGATATTTTTATTTTGAAGCAGTTCAGAATTTCGTATCATACTTGCTCGTCGACTGTGGTGTATTGTTCTGAATCTAATTTTTTGGTGTAGCTATGCCAGCATCGTTACAATTACTGATGAATTAAGAATTTCAGGTGGAATAGGATAGTTGCTTGTTAATGACGCTTAAGAAGAACCAAGGGAAAATTTCCCTCAACATGCGTGAAAATAATATGGTGTTCTGCAAACACCATATTAAAGTAGAGAATCTTAAAACTTTTACTTTATACGAGGGAAACGAATGTTTCATACCTGAGTCATAAAAATCACAAATTACTTAAAACTGCTTAATGCTAAATGACTATGTTTATCTACTTTCAAAGTCTGAACTGAAAAACAAACTCTGAAATTTTGCAAAATAGAAATATACTTCCTTATTGTAATAGGAGGAATTACGTGACATTATGGAAACTTAGCTTAATTTGCTTAATGATTTCAAAGTCCAATTTCTCTTTGAATTTTCGTTTATGAGTCGAACAAAAATGTCAATCATATACTGGATACACTTACAAAACTAGTTAAAAAAACAGAGAGAGAGAAAAAAAAAAATTCAACATCTGCTTTCAGACTTTACACGTCTGCTTATACTGTAGAAAAAATGCCTGAATCGACCCTAAAATTCCTAAAAAACTGCTGAATAACTATTGTATTTTCTCTTTCGTTACCAGGAAGAATGTCAGAATGACACTAATCTGCAATTCTAAGAAAATAAGAGAACTGAAGTGATTAGATTCGTAAATGAATCTACTTATTCTTACCGAGAAGATTCACGAACCATTTATTGTCAGGTTTCTGTGCAGTGCCTTGGAAACAAAACGTTGTCGTCCAACTCATTAAATTTGAAGTGTTACTTTTCTTCACAGATGTGCACCAGAATGAAGGGCAAAAACTTTCAAATGTCAGAGTATGCACTCTGTTCTAGACCATTATATTGCAAACGCAAAACATTTTATTTAATAATAATAATAATAATAATAATAATAATAATAATAATAATAATAATAATAATAAAAGTACCTTTAGTTAGGATGTACCTTGTAACCTTAAAGTTGTTATTTTAGATTAGATATGAACTCATCCTCTTTAGTTAAATCGAACGAAATATTTAGAAAATGGCTACAACTTAGGCCGTCCAAGACCGGTTGAATTCCTTAATAAGGGATTTTAGGTAATTTAACGCAGCCGGTTTGGCGTTCCTCTTAGAAATAGTATTTTAGGGCGATAGATCTGTGTGCTTACGAGCTGAAAATCTCGAGTTTCCTGAAGGAAAACTAACCATCCCCTTCCCCTTGTTAGATAAATCAAATTCCTGCTTTAACATCCGGAAAAAAATTTCCTAAACTATTTTACTTTCAAAACTACTGTATAATGGGAGTAGAATGATCATCAAAACTTTGTGTACTAAACCTTTTCCCTGAAACTGAAATTTCCGTTGTCTTGGGATACCTCCCTGCAGATTAGGTTGGATGAGCGGCTGGCATGTTCGTTCTCTACCCAACAGGTTGCAGTTTCGAGTCCACTGTTGGCAGGGATGTTTTTGATTGTCCCTTGGTTTAAGGAAGAATTTCATCGACCGCTATTATTGTATTATTATTTTATTAAGAGCGACTTCCAGGGAGTAAGGGACTCATCCAGGGAGGCCACATACTACTACGCACCAGCTGTCTTAATAGTTCTTGAATTCATTTTCACGGTTTGCACACACACAAATCCAATGGCAATCCATTCCAATCACGCACCACTTGTGCGTGATTGGAATGGGTTGCCTGTATTCAATTCATGTATGACCCTTTCGGAAATTTGTAGGGCGCTATCGTATCACATTGCTTTCTCCAGTTTGCTAGTATAATAACTACTTAATTCAGGCAAAATGTAAGCCTTTAATTTTCATTAAATACGTTTCCTGTCCATTTTTTGATTTTGTTACATTTATTACTATTACATTTATCACTCTATGCCAGACGACAAGATCGTCGTCTGGTATCGAGTCAGAAAGGCAAAGTGGTAAACCAAAACTTAATTTATAACGGTTATAGCGGTTAAAGATGATAGTACAGTAAACGTTGCATCGAGCTAACTTTAGATAGGTATTTTTGTGCCTAATTCAATTCTCAAACGACTTTATCAAAAACATTTGACGATATAGCTAAAACCCTCACTCACCACTTAGCCGATCACGTGTGCAAGAGATGGTTGAAATTACGAGGAGGTAAAAGGTATTTTAACTGCATATGCTTCAGGATGTGATAAGATCCTGAGGAGTAGGAACTTCATAAGGGAAAAATTCAAATAAATATTTCATTTACTAAAAATTGGGTTGGTAAGAGCTATGGACAAGAGAGAGAGAGAGAGAGATAGACATCATTGGTATACCACAAATCTGAGGCATGGCTCATATCCTAGCACGAAAGGCATTCAGTATATTTTTAAATATCATCATATTTGAAAGAGTATTATAAAAATGAAGAACTACGAATTGTTTTCAATATAGACAGCATAAGAGAAAGCTGAAAAAAGCAGAATTGGAAATTTTTTATATTGTATTTACTGTTGGCAGAAATAATGTGATGCATTAATTTAGCTTGCTTTTATGTTGCATTGTGATTATTTAAAAAAAAAGGAAGAAATATTGGACGTTGTCTACTCTTATGCTTCCTCTCAGGCTCACTTGCAGACAATTCAATAAATTTATGAGATTTCACAAGTCCCTCTCCTTGGGAGTAATGGTTTAAGACGACGAGAGCGGTTCATCGAATGTTTGCAGACAGCACAGTTCACTTCATCACTATCAACCACGTGTGGACACACTTTTACCATATGAATCTAAATTCGCTGCAGCCATCCATACAAGCCTTCATGGAGTTTAACAAAACTCGGCAGTTCAGGCCATCCATAATACATCAATGTCAGATACAGGTGTGCCAGTGAAAGCACACTGCTACTGTAGATCATGTACTTAAACTACCCAACCTGTCACATATCATCCACCCATAGTTTAAATATCGGATGTTCAAAAGGGGAGATAATTTCACCAACTGAGACTGAGAGAAACTTCAATTTCCAAGCGTTTACTCAGACTGTATGTTCATGTAAAGCTGTTCATTTCAACTGCTATTTGACAATGTTTGAAGAAAGTGGACATGCATCACACTGAATATATACAATATATCCTATTTTATATATAATGAGAGCCAGTTTAAATTTTTGGCTATTTTTGAAAAAGAGGAAATTACATACTATTCAAAGAAACTTTTGAAAATGCAGCCATTTAAAGAGTCATCCTTGAGCTCGTGATATGAGAACATAATTTCTAGAATTAATTATTATAGGGATAGTAAAACCATACATTTCTGACCATACAAAACAAGATATTGGTTACTGATTACAATAATACCTTTGCATAGCGCAGTGAGGAAAGTTTGTGTAATGTGTTTGAAACACAAAATAACAAGACTGGTGGGAAAAAATAATTTCTCATCATTTGTTTACTGAAAGCTTGTCAGAAATATCAATTAATTCGCACAGAAAAATTAAAAAGGATTAAAATAAAACAAAATCTAAAGTTTTATTGTTGATAATTGTACAAGAGATTTCATTTGGAAAATTGTATTTAATCAATGTTCAATGTTATGATCGGCATAAGAAAGTCAGAAGTATCGTCTATTTTTCTGATAAAAGTAAACCTCATTTAATGAGAATTTTTTGTCGGAGTTTTAACTGTGCATAAAAATGTACTCATATGTAATAAAAATATAAAAAAATCTAGAGTGACAACAATTTTGCTATGCCAAAGCTGAAATAATACTAAAGCATCCATGAACAGGCTAATTCTGTTCATGAATTATGTTCATGAACAGTTCATTCTGTTCATGAACATAATTCATGAACAGAATTAGTATACCGCAATATACTTATTGCGGTATACTAATTCACAGCAGTGCTGTTTTAGTAGAGTCAGCATATCGGAAATGCAGTAAAGTACCTTACTACCGTTAATTTTTTGTTAAATATTAAAAATTATAAACCGTGCTATCTGCGATATTCCAAACCGTAGTATGCAAGGTGTGGCTGTACTTTGAATGTTTTTCCCTTAACTCTAAATCTTGCATTATCTATTATTCTGCTTCATTTTTCTGTCAACTTTTTCTCACAAACTACCTACAAAATCCAAGCTGTTACTCAGTCACTGAAATATACATTCCTGGTCCTGCTAATATTTATTGAGATTTCTAATATAAAAAAAAATGAATGAATAAATGGAGCTACGCAGTAAGAAAATTTCTCGCTTATAAAAGATGTCAGCGTTCTCTCTGAAATCATTTTGATTAAAGAGCACTAGAAAAAAACCTAACAGTGATATGTATAGTAGTCTGTTGTGTTTGACGAAGGCATTTTTATGTGCTGTATAGAAATTAGTCATCCCTTATTTGACCAAAGAAATGAAGGCCCATAAGTTATTTGTGAATTAACATTCGATCAAGTCAGGCTAAATATACAGTCAAGAACAAATGCTCCTCCTCCTCCAGAAGGTTCGTAACCGATCTTGCCGTCAGATCCTTTAAAAGACGCTAACAGCCACAAGTAGTTCAAAAAGAGTTTCCGCAACATGTGGAAAACTGTACGCCATGAATTTTCATGCAATACCTTCATCCCACAAGTCTTTATCATTTACATCATTCAAGCTACAAACTCTACTAGTCTGATGGACCTTAAGTACAGAAATGTCTGGAGAATGCTTTTAAAACAGTGTGTGTGTTGTAGTAGCAATGGAGACTGAAGACTGAATGGGTGAGTTACTAGTTGTAGGAGATGGAATCACGCTTATTAATATGCATTGCAGTTTTGGGTAACTGTGTGTTTTTACATTATGGAAATGTTATGGCTACAAGCCATACAGCTTCAACCTCGATAACGTTTCATGTTAAAGCAATGAGTATAAACTCGTGGTCTGCAAAAAACATTTTCAGGATCATTGCTAGTGCTAGCCAGAAAATAGACTTTAAACCAGACTAAACATTTTTAAGTTGAAATGAAACTTACGAGTGCCTCAAAAGAGTAGATGACCATACCATGAACTCTTTACCAGGATTTTTCCATGAGATTGAAATAATTATTATGGCCAAAAGGACAGCACATTATCATTGTCAATCGCTTTACTTATTTATTTAAATCTCACTCATGGCAGTTTATAAACCTATCAAACATTAGTGACATAAGAAGGATAAGTATTAAATAATTCAGAAATTTTGCTCTAGAGACCAAATTTGGAACTTACTCATGCCACATCAGACTTCCAATAACAGACTGATGCTGCTATCCTTTAGAACGATAAACTTCATGTACTAAGTAATGACGGTCACAGACATCCATGGCAGTAAAATGCGCACTTACGACCTATTCGTTAGAGAGCGTAAGCCCTATCCACTTGACCAACTAGTACGGAAAATATTTGCATGCATTCCATGTTATTTCGTAGGATAATATATATATATTGTGTTTTTTGTCGGTTTTGGGGATGGGAACTGTTGAAAGTTCGAAGGGATTGAGGCAAGTTTATTTTCTTAATCAGTAAATTGCTGTATTCATTGGCTACTTTAAACGTTTTCTTCGGACATACATATCTTTCACTTCAGTATGAGTGCGCTAACTCACTTTTACTTTAAATTTTTTCAGACATTTTTCAGAAATGGTCCTTGTGTCCTACACTGGATACAAACCAAGATCTGTCCAATAAAAAAGTGTTTCCTTCAATTGTAACTTTTTTCCATTTTTTGTGGGACAGCTGTATTCAATGTATATTTATCATTCTGTAAACATTCGAGAAATTCTTAAACGTATATCACACACACACACACAAAAAGAAAATGAATAAATGACCGGAAACCGAACTCACGTGGTTCTAGTGATTATTTATTATATACAGCCTTCTTATTATTCTGTATAGTATGCTGAAATGAAAGTATATTCATAGTAAAGTAATTTCATTAGGCATTCATATGACTGAAGCGATTTAATATATTTATTTTCAAGTAATCTACACAATTAATACTTTCCACATACTTCTAATGCGTGTCAGTGTAAAAGGAAATTGGAATCACGAAATGTCTTAGATATGCTACTGGGAAGCCAATTACCATATAATATCTTCAAACTTATATTTTACTGAACTATAACATCGAAATATACTATATGGACTTTCGCATGTGGTATTGACAGTGTGTTAGCTCTCTAAGCGCTCCTAATTCTAAACGGAAATCTACTTTATTGGTTTTTACTGCAGTCATGACACGCCTGTTCAGATGGTTTGGCAGCTGTTCACAGCACATTAGAGCTGTGTTGGCTTTCAAGCACTCTACTCCGATACTAAACGAGGCAGAAGGCGTGGTTATTCGCAGGTTTTAGTGTACCCCATGGTCTACCGTAAAGGCACGCAAGCAATTGGTGTGCTAAGGCATTTTCAGAAAAGTGCTGTGTAACAATCTTTTGACATACAACATACAAAGGTTGAATCAATAACTTTCGAAGGTAACACGTTATGAAAACACTGATGCCATGTTTCGATAGTTTACAAAGGACATCCAAATATTAGCAATATTAACACTGAGTGGAACGTAATGAATCGGTTACTTTTACCTTATTTAAATACAGTTGGTTTTGAGGAAACGTGGATTACTTTATTTTTATGGAAGTTATAAAACGGTAAAAAAAAAGTGCAAATAGTTGAAACATAAGCTGTATGACAAACGAAAAATAAAATTAGTCTCACATTACACTCAAAAGAAAGAAAACGGAGAGAAGAAGAAGAAGAAGAAGAAGTTTTGTTTTGCTTCAAAATGTTGTTCTTTCATCGAATGTTTGTTGTTCTTCCAGAGCGAATCCATTACTGCACAGTACCAATGTGCATTAAGAATAACAGATTATCTTTAAAAAAAAAAAATAGATTTCTTGTGGACTTTTTTAAATGATGTTTTTTTTTTTTTTTTCCGGAAAACATCAAATTTCGTGGCATCTCTCTCGCTTCAAGATCCTGAAAATGCAGTGTCTGCAGTTAGTCTTATTTTCTTTATATTTTAGCCTCAAAAGGCGGTCACAAAAATGTGGGTAATCTCTATTGTAACTGAAAAATCATTGTTTGTATAATAGATGTGTTTTAACCTGCGGATGTTGTTGGTTTCATTTCAAATAAATATTCATTAAACTCACAGAAGATGAAAAGATGTTGAAAAATTCAATGACTTAATATATCTGCATTTTATTGAAAAATTAAACATTATTAGCAATAGAGATCTTAACTGTATTCACAATTTTTAGAGGTAGCCACTTTCTTAAAACATTAAAATCCTTCCAATAGGCAAAGAATTTAATCGAATCGTTGTTTGGCTATTCCATGATGTTTGATTTTCAAGAAATCTCTCATTGAAATCTTAGAATACCGTCTTCAAAAAACATACCGAAGAAGCTTTCATGATTTAATACAGCAATCGTAAATGAATTACACGTAAATCAGTTAATGCGATTTCTAACTGATGTGAGTGACTAGAGTTACTACCTGTCTGTAGTAACTATACACAGTTACCAACTCTTTGGTTACTGTCCGACCCAAAATTTTCCAATTTAAACTACAGTTAACTGTTTAGAGAAAATATAGTTTTCATCTGAAATATCAAAAACAAAAAAAAATATTCGTCAGTCCTAGCTTTGATTAAATGCTACTAGGCAGCAGTAGAATAGAACGAGTAAAGTGGAACTCTAGAATATTAATACATGTTACTGCTCCTGTACATTGCTCTTCCAATATGCAGGCAACGGTGGATATCATAAAGCAGTTCCGTATGAAACGAGATCATGAATATTGACAGAAGAAAAATGCAGTGTTGGGAATGACTTAACTACATAGGAAGATTTGCCTTCTGTCGAAAAAAAAATACGGATTCACCTTTCGTTTGTATTTATTAAAATACATATTAATACATATTTCAACATATATACAAAATGTTGAAACATGCTAAAAAATGTTGGAAAGACTTTTCGATTTATTATCCAGTCGTCATCATCATCACGCTTTCTTCGGATAATTGCTGGATGAATGCCTCTCCATACTTCTTCCATTTTAACCGGTTATGTATATCTCTCCGTCTTTCCGTCTGTCGTCAGACAATCTATGTCGTCCTGCCCAGCACCATTACTAATGCAATGTTCATTATCTTTGTTTATTATCCTACACTGTTTTCTAACATTGTCAAATATGTCATTACTTTCTCTATAACTAACTTCACAGAAGTTTTCACAGGCAAAGGCTCTATCTATATGGTAGATACAGCGTATCTACCATATAGATAGAGTTAGGAATACTGTAATTCAGTTAGGAATACTGCAATATGCATATGTAACTGATTTTCAATCGCTGTTTTTTTTTTTTTGTGTGTGTGTGTGTGTGTGTGTGTTACGCGAGATAAAAACCAAAAATCGAGAAGGAAAATTCCTGAATGCTTGTATGTGAAACAGGTCATCTGACATTTAGCTGAGTATTTCTAAACAGTTTTCTCGTATTCACTACTACGGGAATGAAACAGATCTTCCAACTAAAAGACGTCGCTACCGACTTGCGTTCCAGATGAACTTTGCAGTGACAAGTAATGCTTCAAACACAGACTACAAAGACATATGACTGATCTTATCGAAAACATAACTGGCAGAATCTGTTATACTATGCTTTTCCCCCTTGCAGTAAGTTGCTTTTTAATGAATCATTCAACTTAAGAAAATACCGTTTAGTGTAGGAACGCATGAGTTGTTTTTTTTTTTCTACCAATCATAGTTTGCTTTTGATAGTCATTACGCCCCTAATAAGAATGTTTTAGCACAGCCCTCCTCTTCCCTTAAAGAAATTGTTTTTGCCGCTAGAGCAGACCTTATTCATCAAGCCTGCGAACCGAGTACATTTGTTCAACAGTTTGACCTACTTTGCAGTCATTTTTAAATGCGACATCATAATGCACGTTTTGTAGAGTGTCGTCTCCATACACGTGGTATGTGTGGAATGCTTCCTGAACAAGGTTAAACACACTTCAGTTTAACTAAGGCGAAGTGCTTGGCTTTGCTGCTAATGTTTCTTTAACTTGGTAGGGTTTAATATAAGAAAATAAGTTCAGATCAGAACGAATAATACCACAAAATATATATATATATATATATATATATATATATATATATATATATATATATATATATATATATATATATATATATATATATATATATATATATATAGTACAACGTACAATGTTACACCATTGACCTATCAGAAAAACTTGGAAAGATATGGCAGTTCCATAACCACATAAGTCAGTTGGAGAGATGTATATTTTATGTGTTCTATATTTGGGATTCGCATGCCTGACTCAGCCTTAGGTAACCCGCTTCGTCTTAAAGTGTTTCTGCTGACTTTTCAGGATTCTGTTTTCTAGATTATAGAAACGAAGGATGTCCCAAAATAAATGGTGCATGTCAATACAAAACGTGAAAAAGAAATCACGTATAAAGTGAAAATAAAATATGAGACATATTTAGAATTGACCTGTTATTTAATATCCACTACATTTTAAGATGAATATTAAAACAGTTTCAGATCAATAATATTATAAAATCTACCAAGGGTTTTATATTTGTTTTCTATGACTTTCAAATGCTTTTTTTTTTAATCTTCGGCTTTGAAATGTGTTGAAAACTAACTCCTGTTTAAATTCAGATCGAGTAGAATAATTGACTATATTGAACTAAAAAGTACATTTCTCTTTTATAATGCTGACATGTATTCTTCTTTGTTTTTACTGTTTTCAAATGTGAAGTAAATCAAAGAAGTTAAAATCGTAATAAAACATTGGGTAAACCAAATTATCCAACAGATATCTCTAGTAGTCAAGTTGCTTTTAGATTATTTCTTTTTCATTTAATATCTTGATTTTAGACTTATGATCGCTCTAGTCCAGTGTTTCTTAAGCCCAACCCATTTCAGTAAGTACAACGGTGATGAGAATTTTAATTCGCGTCGGTTCAGTAATCTCTACAGTCCATCGCCGTAAAACCATCTTTTTTGCATAAAGATGATCTCAAAATCTATAATTGGAATTTTATGGTGATTCTACCCACGAAAGTCTGGAAAGCTAGAGCACATTAATATCATGACTGGACCAAGGTTAATTTAACCTTGTATAAAGCATAGTTCTATAACTCAAACATTGTTTTATGGAACATCAGATCTCCAAGAAGCAAAGTGATGATGTTAGTTAGTACAATAATATTAATTTAAAATTTATACGAATTTTGAGAGCAGTTATGTACACTAACAATGCTATTTTCTCAGCACAGACAGAATACTGAATATTGAGTTTTACATATGAAGGATAAAAGTGAGTTTGCTTTGGTTGTGGTGAATTACAGTCAAAATCCTTATCTGATCTAGGATCCAATCTTATTTTCACTTAAAACGATTACTATCAAAATGTCCTGCTTACAACTCTTCGTAAGCATTACCACCGTTATACATATCCAGCAACATAGTATTCTGGCTTTTTTTTTAAAGGGGAGAGTTGAACGTTTACTATTTTAGTTTGAAAAAAATGGCATCACTTCCTTACATTCAACATTAAGGCTATGCTATGATAAAACTACGAAAATTCTATATGATCCTTAACTTGTAGTGTACAAACAGCATTACCACTTTAGTGATATCTCTTATATAATGGAAAATTGATATAAACTATGATACAGCTAACTGTTGATCACTGCACAGTTTAACTTGGTAGTGATTTTCACTATTCTCCATTTCATCGAGTTAGATTTTGAAGCATCGTACAATGTTAACAAGCCAAAAGGCTATTTTACCGGCGACATAAATTAAGTTTAAGGGAGATGGTAAATCCCATATTATTCTACAGCCGGGTACGAAACTCAGATCGAAATCCTAGAGTTTCATGCCGAAAAAACTATCGGCGAGCCCAAGTGTAAGTAATCACTTGGGTAGTACAACACCAGGGCAACTCGGAGCAAAGGCGGAGCAAGCTCCGTCACACACACGCAGCTCTTAGGAGATGTACTTAAAACCTTGATATTCCAGGTCTACCTACTCACTGATGAAACCTCAAAAAGGGTTGAAACCGGTCTGGGTAGTGACCTCTTCTCATAATGTAAAACAGTAATACATCTCCTAGGAGCTGCGTTTTACATTATGAGAGAATATTAAGGATAATGCCGGATCTTGCACCACCTTTGCTCCGAGTTGCCCTGGTGTTGTACTACCCAAGTAATTACTTACACTTGGACTGCTCGCCGATAGTTTTTTCGGCATAAAACTCTAGGATTTTCATGTGAACATTAGTATTCTGTATTATTCTACAGCCGGGTACGATCCGAGTTTCGTACCCGGCTGTAGAATAATACGGGATATACCATCTCCCTTAAACCTATCATTGTACAATGTTTTTGTTATAAAGTTACATATGCTCTTGTTGAAGAATGCTTTGCAAGAATGTTTCAAAAGGATTTGTTGTAAACATATTCTTCATCCTCTGCATGTGAAGTGAGACGGAAAGTTACTATAAGAACTCATCGTGTTTACTTATTGTTTGCTTCTTTGTTGTTTCACCTTCGCTGTTTTACTTTCCAGAACAGCATTCATAACTTAGAAGTTTATGCCGTTATCAAGACCTTCTAGCCTATAGGAAACGAGGCCAAATATCAATAAACTAACGAATCTTATTACTGGTTCGCCGAAAACGACGTAATCAAACTTGAAAAGTTCTATAAGAAACTTCTGCTAATTTGAAGAGACGGTAAAATCTAATATTGGAACCTATTTCCCTTCTGCCTAACATTTCTCGTCACGGAAGGGAATAAAGGGCTAACGAAAGAGTTAAAATATTCTTTCTTCCTTATTTACCTTACGTTCCTTTTATGTCTTCGCTTCGGCCTTTCTATGCAAAGTCCAAACATGTGTGTACTATCTCATCGGATAATGCCAGCTTTGTTGCTTTTGCTTCTGCTGCAGTTCTCAAGTGTGTCTTGCGTGTATAAAACTGTACATGTAACTTTAAAAATAAATCAGTAAGTTATACATGAAGTATAAATGGAACATTACCGTGTACATAAATCAGAATGTATTTTATACTATATCTTTTTAGAGTAGATTAACATTAGAGGGTTGAGCTGGTCCTGTAGAAATTTTTCGATAAATTTACAGTTATAATTGTGTACGTACATTGCCTACAGATTCAATATTGAAACCTATAAAGGACAAATTATTCTTTATTTTAAATAAATTCTCAGAAAGGAAAAATCAGCTTTATATTCATAGCGCATGCTCACATTAAACGAACTGAAATTTGATTTCTTGATTTTTTTTTTAAATGAAAAGAAAAGATTAATTGTCGAAGAGGAATTATTAGGAGAAGACTTATAGGCTGATAGCTCAACAAAAAGTTTAAATGAACTGATTTTCTACAACACGATAAATACTAAAAAGGTATTTATTTTTGCTTTGATCCTAAATCTAAACATTCTCAGAATGGCTTTGATTTTAACACGTTTATTTCAATAACGGACGACGCAGTTCGTTGTTTCCTTTGCAGCAAAAATCAAATTCCAAATAGATAGGTTATAATCACGTTTAAAAGGATCAATTCATTCGTTGGGTTGAAATATTAAAAATTCGGACTTTTATGGTGATTCTATTTGAAAGTTTATCTATTTGAAAGTAACTACACATGGATTAGGAAGAACTTTTGAAAGATAAGCAGAAAGCATAGGGGTGGAATTATTTCTAAAGACGAAATAAAAAATCGTGAAACTCCTGTCGAAAAACATGTTTTGATTCAAAATATCATGCAAAGAATGAACCTCATTAGGATTTTTTTATTGTCCATGAAGGACAAATTCTTAAAAAATGTTTCATAATATTAGTATTAGATCCTATAAAAAAGACAATGGCTATATAAATTGTCGTCTCTGACAAGGACTTCAAGAGTTTTTTTCTTTTTTTCAAATACGAACTAATTCCCGAAATTTGCCATATGCTGACACAGAAAGTCGTATTCGATATTTTCGCTTGTCATAATATGCTTGTCTCTTTCGAAAAATATCGAAAAATATTCTATATTTTTCGCTTGTCTTAATGGTACGGTATGATGCACCTTAACCATTAGATTTCTTTTCCTGCTTGTTTGTCGAAAACCTTTGATCCCCTCCCCCAACTCTCTCACTTCCATGATTTCTTAGAGGACTCCTGTTTAGTGCAAAATACTCTACCTCTTCTATAGAAATGAAATAATTATAATTGTACCTACTGGTAAAGTTCCTGCAAATTAAATTAGTTATAAAAGACTTAAAAAATCGAAATTGGCGATTTCTCTATAATTTTATTTCAATAAATAAAATGACAATCGAAAAAAAAAATAATAACAAGAGTATTTGGTGACAACGTAATAGAGCTGTGCAAGAGTTTTAATTAATGCCGGATGCCTTTTTTGAAGATGATAATCGAAGTAAGGCATTATTGGTACGCTTTACAAAGCTAAATATTAATCAATAATTTAAAGATTAAATTCTCTTTTCAGAAAAGTGACCATTCAGCAAATGAAAACTTCACCATAACGACACTCCTTCACACTCGGTTTGATTTTGTGCTGCTCAACTGTTTAGACAAGAATAGCATCCCAGAATCCTCTTTACAATATATTATATATATCTTTTCCTCTGCCTAAGGGAATCTTAAAAAGCAAAATATCGAATATTGTTGATCCGAAGAAACAAAATGAAACGAGGGGGCACTTTCGATACTAAAAACTGCTTGCGAAAGATGATACCTTCTAACTATTGATATGCTGAAACAAGAGTATTTGCTCAAGGGCTGCTTGTAGCGTATGAACTCCCAAGGCTGCGACTAAATTTTTCTCAAATCTCGATATTTTCTAATCATCTTTTTTTTTTTTTTTTTCTTTTTATCCACTGCTAGTATTACTTCTTTCTGCTCTTGAATCTTAAGATTCTCTACTCACTGTCTCTCTCTCTCTCTCTCTCCATCTTATGCTCTTTCGACATGACTTCTGAACACGATTTCTATTGGAAATCAATTTCATATAACCATACTCTTTCTTCCACATTCAACATTCGATACTCACAGCATCCAGATAGATCTAGTGAAATAAAACAGACAACTATGAACCTTCGCCTTTCCGGTTTTTTCTCGAAGAATCAAAATAAATCGCAGTAACACTAAATTACTATGTACATGGGCAAATATGTAAACACAAAACTGATTTACATATTTTAAGCTTGCGCACTTTTCTTTCTGCAATACTGGTTGAATTCTTGTCTATCTGAAATTCATTTAGTTGCCGACATTCAGATCCTAAAATTGCTGCGATAATAATAATAATAATAATAATAATAATAATAATAATAATAATAATAATAATAATAATAATAATATCAAAATCGGTAAGGGTTGAAAAGTCTCCAACTCTACACTTGATTTAAAGCGGTTTTGAATTACTAAGTTATCATTTAAGTTATACGAGTATTTAAATTTATGTTTCGATATGGGGGATAACGGTCAGCTGTTCAAGATAGGGATAAAATGCATTATGCATATTTTTACCAGTTGCACTAAAATATAAATAAATTAAAAAATAAATAAATATTTCAGCATTACTTATTTAACAAAATAATAAAGTGATAAAATTGCCGAATATTGAATAAAATATCGTGTTTTAAATATTAAGGAAAAATATTCCTTTAAATACTCTAATTATTAAAATCCGTTAGCTAGTGTGGTAACTGATTTTAATACATTTATATTTCTATGTTTTGTTTATTTTTAAAATATTGAGAAGAAATAATTCTTTAATAAAATTTGGTACATTGTCCAAAGCCGATAAACTATCAAATTGTTTTCAGTGTAACTATTTCTCATAAGAGAGTTCAGTAATGATATACCATTTACAAAATTCTTGTACAAATTACTTCTTCTTCTGATATATACTTATATTCATTCATTAAAATCTAAATACTAAATTGATATTCAGTAGGGAAGAACTCGAATTTTGTACCACGGTTAAAAGAGGTTTTATCTATGAATGTTTATACGTTAATATTTCATTTTTCTCGATAATCTATTTTATATTACATTTACATCCATTTGTTGATATTTTTCGAGATTATTGTTTCTCATTCATTTATTGGGGTAGGAATTGAAATACATTACCCTCTTTGTATTTTCTTAGTGTATTCAACCTTTTTTGTTCAAGTATTTGTTCAAGATATAATACAACAACACAAAGACTGCTTTTTCGTGGTCGCTTTCCTAAATAGATTTGACAAGTTCTGGCTTGAATTCTGCTCACTCTTATAAATGTCGCATTACTGCTTTCTTCCTATGCCGTACACGTTTATTCTGGATTGCGTATATCTCTGATTACGAGCATTTTATTACATACACCAATTTATTTCTACGTCTTATAGTAGTCGTGATGTCTCTTGCTTCATGCCGTTTCTTTTATTGAACGTGTTGAAGCGTGCTCCTAACTTGTATTTATTGGTTATGATTCTTATTTTCTGGTTCAACACTTTAATCATCGTCGCAGCAAAAGATAAAAAATAAAACAAATATATCTCCAAGGAAATAAACATCGAGAAATTAAGATGAAACGTCAAACTGAATTTATACTTTAATTCTGAATTCTTGAATTTATACGTGAATGGACAGCTTTTAATAAAATTCATTATTTAGAGTTGTTATCAGAAAGATACAGAGTGATGGTAATGTCTCAAATGAATCATATCCAGGGTAAAGCAACGTTGTTTATAAGCGATATATAACGAAATTCTATAGTAACTGGAAATAAATTAAATTAATATTAATTTTGGATTTATATTAGAATGTCTATGTGGCTGAATTATAATTTTGATTCTGAATTATTGGCAAAACGATTCCATCTAACAGAAATGATTCCTCTCTGGCTATATGTTGCAGGGAAAATTGTTAGTTGGAAACCCTAATATTTGTATCCATTTCAAATTTTGATCAACTTGGACAATTTGTAAAATGCATACCGACGTTACATATCCCAAGCATGGAAATGATTACAGGTAATCAAAAAAGGTAATTAGTAATTACATTCTTATACAGTGTTATACTGTATAACACTGTATTCTTATACAGTATTATCATAATATAGAGTCTAAGCCATTTTTGGCATATATACTGCAGACAATTTCATTTTGCCTAGCGTTTACAATTCATTGCCTGTTATATCATTAAAATGGTTCAGTTGATTATGCTTGAAGAATTTTAATAGTAACCCTGAATTCTAAATTTAATTAAATTCCATGACGCTAGGGATATACTCTCATCCATCTGAAACATTTGGCTATATATAAAAAAAACGAATTTGTACTGAAAAAAATTATAGTTTTAAGCCTTGAATTAGTTTTCTGTAAAAAATATATTTGGTAATATTAATAGGCTGCAGTGCGGCACAGTGCGGCATATCGTTGACTATACAGGTATTCGATTCCGCAAATGCTTGTAATTATTTGCATTCAGTATTTGTCTAATTCATCTTTCGGTTGCAGATATTTCCATTATTTTTGCTAGGACTGCCGTGATATCTTTGAGAGATTTACATTCTTCAAAGGGCTAAATCATCGAGAGGTGGTTATATTGTTGGAATTTCGACAAGTAATATGTGATATTTTTACTAGCAATTAAAAGTACGTAAATGACCGAATATTATTCTAAGATTCACAGAGCTTAGATTGCCCAAAAGAAATTAATTGTCTCAAGAACATTTATTGCCAAAATTTCGTGTTACCGCTGATTGTAAACACCCCTGAAAGAACTAGAACACTTCTTTTGGAAGGAAGCCGATATTAGTCTGAGAATTATCGAAATTGTATGAAAATTATTAATAAAATAATATACATTATCAGCATATATAGTTAATTATATGTTAAAAGCTATATCTATGAAACTTGATTTACACTAAGTCAAGAAGCAAAGGATTGTCACAGAAAGTTTGAACTTCTGATGAGGAGGGAGTATAACCTTGAAAGTTAGTTTATGATACCTTATGAATTGTGCACAAATTTATATAAATATGGTTAAAATTACAAGGTTCCTTCTTTAAATTCAGGCAAATAGAATGTTTAAGTATGTTCATTATATTCATGTAATCTAAAAAAAAAATTATTTCAATGCTCAATTTAGTCTCGAGACAACTCAGTGAGCAAAGGAAGATGTTGATATTTATTCCCCCTGTGATTTCTAGTCTGAAGTCTGTAATTATAATTACCTACTCATCAATGTTCGACAGATTTAGAATTAGGTATGCAGATCTATAACTTCGAGGAGGGCAATCTTATTTGGCAAATAAATTCAGCATAGCGAGTGATTCCGATTGTCCTTACAGAAAATAACAGAGATTCATCTTCAATATTTCATAAATATATATCAGTATCGATTTCTATCGTTCATTCTTTTTACATATCATGATGTAGTCATTGTTCAACAGAAAGTGACATATGCGTAAACAAGAAAATGAAGGAATCAATACACTAACCATGACGCAAATGTTAATATAATCAACATGTAATTATCCATATAATTCAATCGAACTAAGTCTGCAAATTTCACAGTTAAATGTACATTGTAGTTTAATAATAAGTAAAGGTTTTAAAAAGAAATAATAATAACCTAGCCGGCCTGGTTAATCAAGTGGATAGTGTATCCGCTTTCCAGCCAAAAGGCTGTTGGTTCGAATCCCGCAGTGGGCATGGATACTTGTGATTGTCTGTTAAAATACCAGTGGCGGTAGTAGGCGGTAGATGACGTTCGTGTAGATGGAGGTAGCTGCGATTCTTTGTAGTGGATGGAAGTGGTTGAGACAGAGTTGTAGAGTAGGTGCTCTCCTTTGATGAGTCTTTGGACTCCCTGGAGGTGACAAATAATAATAATAATAATTTTTTATTAAAGTGGAGCCAGAACAACCACTGTAGCCAGAATAATGCCGGTTGATGGCATCCTTTAGTAATCTGAGAATCATCCTCTAGAGAACAAATGCCACCAAATTTACTACTAAATTTAATACTACAAATAATAATACTGTAGAATACAAGAATAATAGAAATCTATTTAAGTAAAATTTAAATAAAATTATTGTAGGTAGAAATATCAATATTTTAGAACAAGTTTGAATCACAAAATAATTTACTCAATTGATAATGCTAATAAAAAAGGGCTGATTTTCTACATTCCTCAAATAAACTGTAAGCGAAAAAAAGTCAAAATTCCCTATTGATATGTAAGGAATTTATATTTCAACAAATAAGATTATTCATTGTTGTTTTTTTTTAACTTTTTTAAATGCCTAACATAAACTGTATTTTCTCTGTTCAGGGAAGAAGTAGGGCCGTCTACGCAGAGAAATGTAAAATATAGCAGAATTAATTAGGCAGTTGAATGCATAATCAGTTCCTGAGACAGTGTTTAATAAAAATCCAGCTGAAATGAAATTTGATGCTTCAGATGACATTCTTAACTCGCATTTTAAAGGAAATCAGTTTAAAAGAAACGTCTTGAAGCGTCAATGCGACAGCTACAAAGGAACCGTCAGAAATCGTTGACAAAATCGATTATGTTAACCTGCTTTGGTGGAAAAGTATGCAATGTGCATTGTAGCCATCTTCTGTCAAATGCTGAACTGATGATGTAAATTAGAGGAAAAATTATCATTCCTGGAATGGTAAAAACGGTTCTATAGCTTCAAACCAGGGCTGTTAGAAATGAAAGAAGCAACTGCTTTACATTTCTTGGAAAAGATCAATCACGGGATGCTTCGTTTGTTCCGACATTCACTATGGCTTTTTATCATTTATGTAACAGCTTTGTAAATGGTATTGCTTATGAGAACGTCTCTTCAAGTACGCAGATTATTAAAAATTCATAATTCTAAATTTAAGTTGCATTTCATACATTTAGATATTAGAATGCGGTGCAGTTCATCTAGGTTATGACTGCGCTTATGCCCTTATTACCTTTATAAGTGATTGCTTATTCACAAGCGCTTGTATTTATTAGAAATCAGAAATTCAAAGCAAGAAGATTGCTAATTTCCTTCGTAATAAGGAAGTGAAATGATATATTTTCATAATACCGATTTTCTAATGGTAGCATACAGTTTAGTTATTGAACCCTATCTCGCCCTGTATGAGATTTCTGTCGGATGAATGACCACCCGAACAGTGTCCCGAGCGTTTCTACCTGAAGATTTCTCTTTATCCTAGTTATACATTTTAGATTTTTGTCTAATCTAAACAGTCTTTTGTATTCTGCGTGCAGCTCGATATATTGTCTTAATGCTGCTAAGTGATATTTTATAACTAGGGAAAACAGAAATCTGGTGACGCATTACTAACAAATGAGAAAAATACCCCAGTTGGAGCCTTTGTAGCTCAGTCATTATAGACGAAGCCCTTTCAAAGCGGCCCCGTGAACACACATGAATTACAGTCATGAAAACGTACCAGTCATAGCCGGTCCAGAGCCTGGAAAAAATTGACAGATTGGGGGAAAGCAATGGTGAACTACCCTGTAAAATTCTTACCAGGAATACTTTGTAGGCAATGTCTGCAAAGTAACCTAGAGTCGGAAACGACTGAAGGGAAAAAACAACCAACCAACCAACAAACAAAAGGATAAGTTCATTTCCAATAATGAACGTATCCTTTGCTCTTTATGACTTTCTATTGGATTGTTTTGATAAAATATTCGATAGACTGCAATAACGTTTATTTTTGATATTTGTTATTTGATTACCTGTTCGTCGTACGCAGTTTTAGTAAGCTAATAGATGCTGGATGTTTAGTGATATGTAAAATAAATATAGGTGTCCTTTTTGTGATATCTCCCATGAAGCTATGAAAATCCCATTGCATCAGCACTGTAATAAGTTAAGTGCAATGATTATATATACTACATATACAGTATTTCAAGCAATTTCAAAGCTTATAATGAGTAAGATATGTGAACTACTACCAGATAATTAAAACCATCTACTATATTTAATTTTGGATGTCGGAGTATTATGCTGAAGGAGTAGGTTAAACATTTAATACATATGATAAATTATTCTAGATGTAGGCATAAAACAATGCTTACCCAATTTTCAGGATGGGAGAAAGGAAAGGTTAGGAAAAATATTAGCGGTTGCATGTTTAACTGTTCTCATAGCTAGTGAAAAACTGAAGAATGCTAAATAGAATGGATTATATTCAATACAAAAGGGAAATATGCAAATTCTTGTTGCAAAACTGCACACACACGAAATTCAAATTGGGACATTATATTAATAGCATTGCAGTGTATTGATCCGAAACTAAATATCACACTATCTATAGTTATTCATGGTTTAATCTGCATAACTGGGATAATACGTTTTACGTTTTTAAGTTTTCTTCCATTCAAATAACCATACACGCAGAAATGATTTTGTAGTCATTCTATTCGAATCTGAGGTTCATTTTTAGCAAGTAACAGCTGGAAAGCAAATTACATTGTCCATTACTTTTCGTTGTTCAATTTACATGCGAAATGTAGTATGGAGTAGCTATAATAAGATTTTAGACTGGTTGCGAAAGTTTCACGCTTTTAAAGTGTGCCTGCAAATAAATTATCACGAAAGATCTTTCATTTAAAATTTCTACAAGAAAAGTGTAGAGCTTAAGTACAAGTAGCTTCTAATAAATTGAGGTTTGAGTTTTTTTTTCAATTGAATATATAGATGAATGATCACTATGAATTGAAAGAAATGAAACTGACCGGTAGGTATCTGTTCCTGTAAACAAATCCAGTTTCTGCTTCCCTACTAAAATTCCATACCGAAAAGCAAGATGAAAAATCTTGTGTTTTTGCACGCTGTAATAAATTATTTATGATTTTAATTTCGGAATTAATCATAAACGAAATGAAATAGTAGCAATGGATACTGGGATAAACCTCGGCTATATTAGCTATATATGCTTTGAGCAAGCTATATATGCTTTGAACTACCAACCACAGAAACTAAACTCTTAAGTCGAATAATATATCACTCTTCACATATAAACTTACATATATTATAACTAAGTTAGACGAAAGCTTTCGAATGCTACATTTTTGTATATTATTCTATTCCAATAACATAAAAGACTCATCAGAATAAGAAAAGACCAAGTTGCCAAAGTTTTCTTTGAGAAACTAATATTTACGAAAATGACTACATTATACCAACTGAAGTAGAATTGTCTTTATAGAGTACCACTTAAAGTGCTTCAATTCCACAAAGAACATAACGCATTTTTATTGTTTTTTATCCTTTAAGAGGTTGTCAAACTTACGCTTGCCAAATGGTTAACAATATTTTACGAATGTTCTAAATAGTAGAATCAAAGAACAAAATAGCATATACTTAATAATGAAAATTATATTATATAGGACTCGTATGCGTCCGAGATTGAAATTTTATATTAAGTTCCGCAGTTGGTTTGAAAGCTTTACGATATTGCAACTTGTATTTTGTAGGAAATGATCGATTTATATACTCATATATAACAAGATCTGATTCCGACAACTGATAATTGCACATTTTCAATACGCATGGATCGAAAAGCAGTGGCGGTTCAGAGCGAGCTGGGATACCGTTTCTTATAGTCCCTTTGTTTCATCTAGTTGCAGCATATGACAAAAAAATCAGAAGAAGAGGAGGAAAGAAAGAACTTTCTGCCTCCAGCGTGCGAGTTATCATTCTTGTCGGAGATAAGTGATTTATGAGCCAGTGATCTCTACTGAACGTATATCTTGTGGATAGTTAACCTTAATGAATATCTCCACGAATATTTTTTTTCCTTTCCATCTGCCTATCTGGCCAGCTTCTTTCTACGTTGCTCACCTGGCATTAGTTTTTAGTATTTCTCGTTCCTCATACATTGTGTTTAAAGTTCCGTCGGCGTACATACTCGTATACAATGTAGATGCTTTTATTTAATTACATGTAGGAATCAAAATCTCTCTAGAATAATCTGATCTGAAAATTTCGTCATCACTCATAAATTTCGAACTTCGTATCTCATCCACAATCAATAATTCAATGCATGAAAGGATTAAATATCGCTCATTGATCATAACCAGCTGATTATTCAGTAGAGATACAATACCTTGTTATTTAAGTGGTAGACTCTCATACTGTTTTTTTTTTTTTTTAAATCAAAAATTTTATAATGGATTTTTCTTAGCAATGTTCTTAGCATTTTAATAATCTAAACAGTATCTAAATCAGAGCCTAGTTTCTCAGTAGTGCTTTACGAATATATTTTTCTCAATAAACAATATTAAAATATTCGCTTTAGACAAGGTTTAAGGGGAAACATCTCCATACTCTAATACATCCTCTACTATTCTTAATAGATAGGATGATTCTCTAATAAATAACATTCTCCTAACAGTCTAAGTAAACACATCTATGGGATTTTGAAGAGTATAGTGACTCTTCTACACAAGAGATTACAACGGTAAACTCTTCGATAATGACGTGCACAGTACTACGAAAGTAGCACTAAGTTTTGGGAGTGACGTTCGGCTTGTGTCAAGCTTAAATAGAAATCGAGACTATGGGTTCGATATGCCGTTCTGGCATAAACCCCCTTCAGCTATGTAATCAATGTCCTACAGTCGAATGAGGATCTGAGAACGCACAAGAATTTCATCGCTCGCCTGTTCGTTTCAGTCGGTATCTGTAATCTTCTTATTTCTTGGATTTGTTTTCACCCTTAAGGTTTTAATCGTTTTAATAATGTGAGCCACACTTTATATCGAATGTTTCAGTTCTCTCTGAATCGCTTCATCCATGATTAATACGGCATCATATAACACTTTACTATTAAATCTAAACTAAGCTTTATTTCCAGTATCGTACTCAAGTGCAAATATTTAGCGTAATATATGTTGTACAGTAAGAGAAAGGATGCCGCTTGGAATTTCATTAGGACAGAAGCAAGGTGTATAATAGCGTTTCAACTGAAGATAACCTTTATTATTACAACAAAAAACTGGTCAAAGTATATTCACGTTGATTAATCAACAGGTACCTTAATCATATCATTAATTGGCTTTATAAAAAGTCAAATTACAAGGCATTGACACTTTCGTTAAAAAGCAAATCAGATATAAACTCTCTTTTTTGGCATTTGAAAATTAACTCCTATAATTTGTATATAATTTACTATAGGGTAAAATTACAGTACAATATAATATTATCAAAGTAATGTATAATTAGAAAGTATTTATCTTTTTACATAGAGTCATCATTATTGTAAATTAATAATTTAGATAAGTGAAAGGTGTAAAAGAAAAATTCAGTAGGTAGGTAAATTTAAAAATTTTGAAGTTTTGTTTAGAAAAGTAAAATTTGAAGGAAAAAAATATAGCATACGTTTTTTTTTTCTTTTTCTTTCTTTCTTTTTTTGCTGCTGAGAATATTTTAATTATAAATGAACTGCTGGAAAATGGAAGCGCATTATAGAAGAGAAAAATCAAGTTAAATACTTTTTCATTAGTTGTTCATTAAATGAAACATTGCGAACAAGGAAACTTTTTGTAAAAATAATTATTTGAAATTCGTTACATCCACTTTCTAGAACGCTGAATTTATTAAAGTTCTATAATGACTGCTACCTAATTAAAGCCCCACCACTTGCAACTAGAAAAAGTCGCATAAACCTAAAGGGGAAAAAGGTAATTTTTTATGCCTCTGAGAAGAAGCTAATACACTTGTGGAAATAAAATGTTGGTGTGAGAGCCATGGATAGTAAGTAATGGCCATTGCAAGTGCAATGATTTATAATGAGACGTACACTACGCTACAGAATTCGATTCTATTAAAAATTCATGATGGTGATAAATTTATATTTAAAGCTTATTTTGTAGAATTAAATTTATATAAGTTATATTCATGGCCATTTAAGAATATTTTCAAATATTAATTCAAAGCGAAAAAATAAAATATAATATATATTTTTTATACATTGCGCCTTATCGATCATAAAACACTTGGGTGCTAAAAGATTCGCAAATTTGTGACGGTCTTTCATTCTTTTTTTTCCCCTCTCATACGAAAGTGAATTAAGTAGAAAATGAAAAATAATAGCGACCGTCATGACCTTTTTATTAGAAAAATGATTTTCTAGCGCTAATTTTAGAAATCGACAGGTCCTTAAACTCAATAAAGTACACTATGAGGGGGGGGGGCGGTGAAATGTTCTGATAAATACCTTAACTGAGGTTCTACCTTAAATCCTTTAAGTTGTGTTTATCACAACTTTTCAGCACACCTTGTAATTCTTACGCTAAGAAAATTCTATAGTTTAAAAAGAACTCATTAAGATTGAATCTTTTCCATTATAAACCTAAAGAGTTGCTTTGAATACTTTTACGCACATTATTATTATTATTGTGTGACAACCTCCAAGGAATCCAAGAACTCATCGCGGGAGGGCATTTCATTCCATAACACACAGCTCTTCGTCTCCCCACTACTTAATTCTTCACCTACATACAACATCACTACCATCAACTCCATCCGCCGCCCATCATCAACTCCGTTCTCGTGGTCGATTTGTTTGCACAAGGGATAAAAAATCCGAGGTTCCCGGAGGGAAAAAACGCTACTACCTTCGTATGAGATCGGCTAGTGCACTTTCAATTGAAACAGCCTATAAAATGATTCCTCTCGTTATGCCGAAAATCGAACCTAGGTCTTTACCAAAAGAAGGGCGCAATGTTTCATTACTCACCTAATACCGCCACAGAAGCGCTCGATAATTCCTGAAATGATGTTTATAATCTCTATCATTTAATTGATATCTGAAAGCGCAGGTTCGTACATGTTCCTATAAGAATAGATAGAAATTAAGAATACCAGAACCTGCTGGAAGTTCAACTATTTTTGCATACTTGCTGCAAAATTTGGTTATCAAAATTATATTTGTTTAAGTTTCTTCAATCTAATAATTTAATTAGATGACGCTAGATTTTTGCTTTCCGCTATTTTAAAATATCATTTTAAATAAAAACTATCAGCGTGAATCGGACGCAAGAAAACATTTCTAGCCGTTGTATAAATGTGATATTTTAATTTAATTAACTACATATGACATTCTCTTTGATTTAAGAAATAATGAATCCCTTTATCAAGTCTTAGACAGCAATTAAGAAACACTTTGCAATCTCGTTTTATTTTTCAATAACGAACACAAATACTATTCTGTAATTACCAGATTTATATTCGCTAAGTACTTTTGGCTGTTGAAGAAATTCCCATATAAACAGTTTAGTGAGAATTCAGATTGTTTGGGAAAACAAGTATTAAAGTTAGACCACAGTTTATGTTTTATATTTAAGGTAACACAAGAGACACTTAAAAGTTGGCTTTTTGTCCTCTTTCCTTTGTTAAAAGCCGAGGTGGAACTGTTAAAGAATTCATTAATCATGAATTGGATAGGATAAAAAAACACTTACTTAAAGTTTATTAAGCGCTGAGAAAATTAAAAATCTTCAGTTGCAAGTTTTTTTCCTTCTATTTTTATCTTTTTTTCTTGATAGATTACTCCCACAGTTGTTTTCAGAAGTTAACTTTGCCCATTTATCAAGGCTATCATAAAAAGTACAGAATGTGTCTTATAAACGTTTTACAAGTACCTTCTTCGGTGTTTGCTTTTGCATCTAAACACAGTAAAAAACCCTGATAATGATTTTGACTTCCGAGCATACATTGCCATTAGTTTCCCAAGTAATTTAGAAGTAATATTTACTAATCTATGATTAAATAATTTTATATTAAACAAAATTATACGAGAGCAATATATCATTCTTACTTCTATGAGCAATGCTCGAGATTAAAACATAATATGTTCTGATGTCAAACATACGACACGTGATTATTTATCTAAAGCACACCCGATATGCTCGTATAGAATATTTGATTTGTATATTATGTGTCGTATGCACATTCTCAATTATGTTCCCTATAAAAGTATATTAATATAAAATTCTTTAACATTCATCAACTTTGGGCATTTTAATCAAATCAAATAATTATTGGAATTAAATGCTAAAATAGGTTGAAAGATTCAGTAGTAAATCATCTAAATTAAAAAGCCTGATATATACATTCAATGATCCACTATGGGTTGAAACAAGAGTAGACAACACAGATGGATGGTAAAAAGTAATCTGAATTTTAGTATTTATGTTCGTGAAACAATGTCTAAGAGAGAAATGTCTAACGATTTTCTACTGAAGATAACTCTTCCATTCAAAAACGTAATATTCACAAATTAAACGACTCGCCTAATTCTTCTACTTTCCATAAAGCCTTACTTTTATTAATATAGCGGTTTAACAGATTGTTAAATATGAGATATCAGACAAACATTTCCATTTTCTGTACGAGTTTGACATCACTGTTTCAGTAAGATAATGAACAAATAACACATGACACCTGCAACATAATCATAAATAGTTTCTCATTAAAATGCTGAGATTAAGTAGAATATAATTAATTTATAATAATTTATATATATTTATATATCATATTTTTGTGGATAATATCATTGCATGCAAAATAGGAGGAAATTAAAATTTAAAATCAGTACCCAGATATTGCCAGCTAACCAGCAATGCTTTGTGCTAATGAATGTTTATATGCCTTTACATAATTATATTTAAGGCAAAGGGTTTATACGAAATATGACGTGTCATATGCGAGTTCAAGAAATTAAACAAAAAATTTGAAGCGAATCACTCGTTTTTCATTTTAAAATCAACCTAAGTTTTCATTTTAAATTCGTGTATATTCGCATTTTATATAGCACTGTTTTATAACCGTTCTACTCGGAATAGCAGGTGTGTGTGTGTGTGTGTGTGTGTGTGTGTGTGTGTGTGTGTGTGTGTGTGTGTGTGTGTGTGTGTGTGTGTGTGTGTGTGTGTGTGTGTGTGTGTGTGTGTGATGTAGCGCACTGTTCGATTTTATGCAAAAATCCTGACTCGTAATAGATTAGAAACGCCAAACATTTCAAGATGGTAGTGAGTTTGACAAGCTGATTAAGAGGCTGTCTTTGAGGAAACAGGAAATGGCCTTCACTTTACGTACTCCCACTATATAGTCGATAGCTTCATTCCATTTGGGTCAGTACAAAAAATCACGCTGTGGCAGCTCTGGGGATTTGGATTGGAATGCTGCAAAAGGCAGTCGAAAAAAGCGATAGATAGAAGAAAAAAAACTTTGCGTGACTTAGCCAGAAAGAAGAATAATGTGGATCTGACGTGTGCTCATCTCTTACTGAAACTGGAGATTTGATACAACTATATGATTGAGATTTACTAAATCTAAATTTCGAATGAAGCGAAGTATTTGACATGTGATCGCTTCAAAAGATTCCCAAAGTTTTTTTTTTTTTTTTTTTTTAATTTTCAATAGTGAAATCAGTGGGATAGCAAATGGTCCATTTAGTTTCATACTGATATGTAATTTAACACCTAATATGAAGAGTTAATTTCGGATTCAATACACTGACTTAGGTTTATGGTTTATACCTACAATAAAATATCCACGGTAATCACATCTTTGCAGTTGTCTCCAGATTAGTAATCTCATATATAGTGTATAAATAAAACCATCTAACCATAAAAGCATAAAAAAAACATCTTAAATTTGAAACGGAATACGAATGTGTTGAAAAAATCCCTGGATAAATTAGTTGGTATAACACTGCTTGTTTATCTCTGACTGTCGATATGAATCTCGAGTAAGGAATGGATGTTTGAAGCCTACTCTGAACGAGCTTGTATAACTCTTCAGGTTATGTCTTTTGTTAAAAAAGAAACACATTAGTTTTAGGAACGTTTTAGTTTTTCAACAACTATTTTAAGCTTCACCTATTGGTAGTTTGCATGTTCTGAGCGGACGGCTTATGCTAAGTATTTATTTTTATATAATGTGTTAAATCCGTCCGGATGATCACTTTAGATTATATAATATTATTTATGAAGTGTATGATAATCGCGAAATGATTTATTAAGCGATCTTATGCAATTTTTGGTACTGGACCTGCAGAAGTATTTATGAAATTAACTATGTATTTATGAAAATAAAACTTGGCAACAGTTTTATTTTACAGAAGTGCAAATGTCTCGTTTCTTTCTATTGTCTACTTCATTTGATGTATACATTATTAACGCTTATTAATTGAAAAAAACTTTAAAACTTATCATTAACTGTAGGGCTATTTTTACAATGCCAGAAAAAGCAATTTCAACCACAAATATGAAGTGTATCCAGTCTGGCGTGGGCACGCCTGGCTTGCTTCGCTTGTTCCTTTATGTGTGAAGCAACCTAGGACTGTTATTAACTTCATTTTAAGAAAATAATGTTTTTGACTGTACACTCCAGCGAAACAAATGTCTTTTGTTTAAAAGATTTAAAGAATTTATAGTGAAATAAACATCGTGTAAGCTCTTGGAAAGCAAGACCAAGCAATGAGTTTTCTATAGTCGTTTTAACTCTTTGTGGGACAGTGTCATAGGAGCTGATATGGCCGCATATTGTACGATTCCTTAAATGTTGAAAGAATGTCATGTGTATGTGTGTCGACTAAACAGAGACTGGATAACGTGACGATGGATTCTGAAGTCACAACGCTCACAAAATTATTTTAAAATAAAATAAGTATTGATATTAAAAATTTAAAGATATATTATCATTTATAATAAATTCAAGACGATGCCAAGAAATACATTTTTTATATATTTTATATGAATTATATTTATAGTTATATTATCATTAGAGATGTTCGTTATTCCACTGCTAATATAGCAAATATAATTTTACTAGTATTATATAGAATATATTGTTGTATAATTATATTCACAGTAAATTTAGCTTCGATCGTTGCAGAGAATTTGTCGAAATGCTCATAATAAAAATTCTTCATTGACTCCACAAAACTAGCCTTTTGTGTAATCGCTGGAAACGAAGCGTAGAGAGAAGATTATGTAAGGATCGCACTACGGTTGCCTAAAGCAAAGTTAAGTACCCTCCGACTACCAATCTGTGCGTGCATTAGGAAATCTATCAACAGCGAACTTATCTACAAAGCCCTTCGTGGTTACCTATCACAAATCCAACTTCCCTCCGAATTTCCAATTAATATGTTATGAGTAGACCTAGCAACCTCAGGAAAACTAATTCCTCTTAACATTGACTTTATTATTACTTGAATTGTATACAAGGTTATTTGTTTATTTTTTTTCCAGTTCAGGAAATTTCAAGACATTCGCATATAAGAATTATTCTACTTTCGAAATTCAATGTTTAATGAAATCAAATGGTAAAGAGAAAATTTAATAACCAAGCAACTGTATTTTAATCTTTCAATGATTATAAGCTTCTTGCTTAGTACTGACAGATATCAGAGAAGGCATCATGACAAAATTAAGAAAGCCACGCAATATAAAATAAGGAGATAAACATAAATTGTCAGAGGTTGATTTATGCTGCATGTCATCAAAATAGTCGCTCGGCCCACGAAACTATAAATCAGAGTTTATGTTCAATTTACGTGCTGTGCGAATTTATCAGATTGGTCTGAAAATAGAAAATGAACCAATATGAGTCTTAGGCATGCCTGTGCTTTAGGAATAAGTGGATGCTTTTAGCGCTTTCAATCAAATGAATGAACAGCCCATGTCGCAAATTTTATCAGAAACCAAACGATGCCATTACTTTGGGAAACATTAACACTTCATATTTATATTTTAAACAAAAAGCAGGCATCTTTGTCCTTGTGTAGCTGCACGCTTACAAGAATATTCCAGGAAGCAGAGCTTTCAAATAAAGAGGATGAATATGAAATATAACCGAAATAAAGACATCCTTTATTTCGATTATAACTAAAAGCGCAGCCACAGAGTAACAAATTATTGGTGCATTGCATAATAGGGATAAGGAAGCACGGAATTCACTGTGATAATAAAAATGAAATATTGCAATAACCGAAATTCCGCTCTTTCATATAAGCTTTCGGGAACGCAGTATAATCATCTGTACAGATAACTCACCGATACTGATTTATTTTAAATGAAAAGGTAGTAATGCTGACGTTTATAATTTGAACTCGGAGAGTGAGTCAATGCGTTTCATCTGCAATAATATCATGTAACCTGAAATCGATTTTCAACAGAAAATTAACATCGGCGTGGATTGCTAAGTACAGACGTTGATTACTGCATTCATGAAACCACTTCAGTTTTTTTTTCTTTACAGATTAATGAAATATATAAAAAAAACAACTTTTTATATATCACATTTCGCAAACTATCAAGAAATAATCGACTACGAATAAATTTCTCATCTGAGATCTAATCTTTCTTTGAATTACGAATGATGCACTGTCTAGTATTTTCTGAAAATAATCCCGTAAGTAAAAGTTACTTGCACATAGCAAGTCGCTAAAACGCTAGAATTAAATATTATTTATTTATTTACTGCAGTGTGATAAATCAAGATAGTACAGATATCATCATTTCATCCACAATAACTTGTTTTATAGTATTTCGCTGTTAAAAAAATTATAGAAGTATTAGGTTTCTGTTCATTTATATTTTCTGTAGTGGGATGAATGGAGGGATAGATTATTCGGCTGAAAAATAAATATGGAGTAATAATAATAATCAACCTGTTTAGAACAAGAGCGGCAGCTTTACAACTCTTACGCGTATTACAGTCCAACGTCTTCTCTTCCTACCTCATTCACTTCGCCTCTATTTTGTCGAACAGTCTCTTTCCCAAGAAGTATTCTTCACTAATTAAGATTTCCAGCTATTCAATCAATTTTTGTCTATATATATCACATTGTTGTATCATGCTAGCTTTGTTGGATGTGATATAGATGCATATACCTCATTCGAAATTGTTATCAAGAAACTATTAAACATTTAAACACTAAAAGGCATATTCATTATTTTATGCAAATACATTAAAACAGCCAATGTGCATATTCACTTTGTTAGATTCATGTCCTTATAACTCTACAGCTAAAAGGCATGAAACGTCCGTATATTATGTTCAGAAACTGAATTTTCCTTCCAGACAGTTTGACTACTGGTCGAAAAATAATGCAGAATTTCCCAATATTTCTTCGATCTATGTCGAAGAACTGTCTATTCAAAAAGCCTCTAATTAAAGCAGAAAAAGACGATAAAACAAAAGAAAAGAAACATAAATCACGAGAAAGCTGTACCTTAGGTTGTACTTCATTTCTCTCTCTCTCTCTCTCTCTCTCTCTCTCTTTTAAGTTAAGTTGGCATTTAAGATGTTGATAAAGTTTTACAAGTTCTTATTCAGAAAGAGCATGAAGAAGTTGTGATTATTTATGCAATCACAAATGATTTGAAATATATTTATACAAGAAACGAAGTTTCATGGAAGGAAGATCGCCACTTTTAACATTTGGTAGAAATACTTCAGGTCGAAATAGAACAGAAACATCTGAAAAATCTTTTAAGCTAAAAGTGACTTAGCGTATCTCATACTGAAGTTGAGAGCTTTTGTTTACTTCAGAAAAACTAACCGAGGACAGGCATCATTAACGGATTAATACAAAAGTGGCTCTATTTGTCTCTTAAATAACTTTAAATACCCTAAATTTCTGTCTTGATTTTAATCGCATGATGTGGAATCACGACTCTATCCTTATATAGTCTGCATGTAAGACGTAAGATTTCCATGATTTCGTCTGTACAGAAAGTGTCGGAATTTTTTTTTTAAATGTCTCTTCCACCCCAATGAATGTTTATAAACACATAGTAAATCAGCACCACCAGAGGTCTATGGAACATTTTACCATTGGTATTCTTTTGTTTATTTTTTATAGTTTTATTTATATTTTACACAATCCTTCCGGAAATCTTGCTCTAGACACCAGAGAAGAAACGACTTCAGGCCTCTAATAATTAGTGCGCTAGTCTCACACCGGACGATGAAATTGATCTCCAACCTAAAGAAAATCAGTCACAAACATGCATGTCCATGGCGGGATTCAAACTCACCTGGTAGTAAAGCGGGTAGGTAAACCACAGGATCAACCATGAGAGTGTCCGCACGGTTAGCCTAGTGGTTATGCGCTTCGCAACCATATGTTTGAGAAAAGAGTGTCCTGGGTTCGATTCTCGTCGCCAACGTGAGGAGCTTAAGGATCTTTCTCAGGCATAGCGAAGTTAGCCGGTTTTGGGCGTGGACAGCAGGGTTTTTCTCCCAAGTTTATCTCGGTTTTTTCTTCCTACAAGTACGGGGTGCCCTACTTCCCCGTAAAAGTGACCTCACAGCCGTTATATCATCATACGAATAAATACATAAATAATCACGAGAGTCATTGTATATGCATATAGAAAAAGAAAAGAAAACTCAGTTGTATATATGGCACTGAAAGCCACAAGTTTCTATTAGCATTCATTTCGTCATTTCTAACTCTAATGAACAAATAAGATCAACAATATAGACGACTGAACTACTGCATATACAGAGCTAGTCTCTGGAAATGAGTTGATAAAATTAATAAATCCGCTGGGTGATTCTAGGTTTACTATTTAAGAGATCTTCAGTATATTAAATATCATTAAGCGATTTAATAAAGACAATCCCTCATAGTCAAATGATACAAATAGGCGAATGTAATCATAACAGGTTATTTTATTTTACCTTCGTAAGTGAGGACCTTCTAACAAAAATTCCAGCGCCAAATAAAATTATTATAGAATTTTAATGAGTTGCAAGTTCATCAAGAAATCTCTTATATATGGTCATATACATTAAATCTTGATGTAATGATGGATTACCTAGATTTCACTCCCGTTCTTAAAAAAATACATCTCATTACATACTTTCTCTCTCTCTCTCTCTCGTTTTCCTGTTTTTTTTTTTTTTTAAATATCATATACTATTATTTTTCACACCACGACGTAGTAGGGTGTTTTTTTACTCCGAAATGGAGTTTTTCTTCCGGCGAACGATCTAGATCTTCTGTAAATATAACCATACAATTAACAGACAATATACTCACTTAGTGGCCTTAAATGTCTTGATGTTAGATGCATGCAATTCAATAGTATTGTGAATGTTGTTTGCACACTATTTATGCTAACAATTTCATGATTTATTGCTGCATTACTCAAGTGCTGTGTGATTTATCATATTATTACTGAAATTATTTGTTTTAGGGATCTTTAGGCACGGTATTATAATATTACCGAATATATAAAAGAGTAATTATAATTTTATAGTCTTTGAACATATCAATAAACACAATATTGTTGATGCATATTTAGAGCCTGGGTAGTTCAGTGGATACTAAAGATATTCTTTGTTTTTAAAGACTTCGAACTCATTCTATACGAAGAAATTTTATGAAGACTTTTCAGGTCAAAGTGAATTAGAAGATGTCTCCTGAACTGAGGTAGCAGTTTTGCTTCAGGAAAGCCGAGTGTTTCAACCTCGCTTGGAAACTGAAAAAAAAAAAAAAAGAATACCATAATATATATATATATATATATATATATCGTACTAAATATATACTAATACATATATATATATATATATATATATATATATATATATTGGTATAACAACAAATATTGGTGTATAAGAATATTTATATATAAAATCCAGAAATTAATTTGGTCTTCGATAATTCATATGTAATTGAATATGTTCAATTTAAAAAAAAAAAAAAAAATCAGGATTGCGTTCATGTTTCTGGAATTATTTTATTGGATCTCATATAATGAGAATTGATAAAGAGGCTGGAACGCGAAAAGAAATTATTTTTTCCTTTTTCCAGATGTATGACGTTTTAGTTAATAGTTCAAGTAAATCTGTCCCAAAGAGTGATAAAGACATTACATTTAATTAAATGTATTGCCTTTGTAACTTTTTGAGACATATTTATAGTCACGATAGTTTAAAAGGTTACTTTATTTATTCTAATGAAAATAAAACAAAACAAAGAAAATTAAATAAAGAAACACACAAAGAGAGCGAGAGGTTTATGAAAGAAACATACAGTGTATAATTCCGAACTTAATTCTCTCTTCGTTAGGAAGCAGTCATTATTAAATCCATTCTATTAAATATAATTTATGCATTTAGTACGATTAATTAAATAGACAAATTTTAAAATTCAAAAACTCTAGATATCTTCAACAAACTCTTAATTCATTTCATCCTGACAATACATTATACTTATTCACTTTTTCATATCTGTTAGCAATTATACTATTCGATGATACACAACAGTGATCAAACATGGAGATTAAGTAATCATGGCCTATAGATTACACAACAGAAATGTCATCCAGTCGGAAAGCCAGGCTTGGTAAAGTTATCGTCTCATTTATCGTTATGTTAATATAATAGGCAAGAAACGAATATTTAACCAATGCAGCTAGCATTTCATTTAATCACAAATTTAAAACAATTTCGCAGTATTTTGTTCTCAACTGAAGTTTGATACTTTTAGTGTTCGTATCTCAATGCGACGTAGTATCGTAGAGAAATTTTAATAAAACCTGTTAAACTGGATATTGTACTCACTTTTTATTTACCTGTCCTTCTGATACTTAGAAAATTATCAGAAGGACAGGCATGCCAAAAGCACCTTTTTATACGAACTTCACAAAGAATTTGAACTACCATGATGTTTTAGAAAAACATCTTTACAAATAAATCAATATAGCGATATTTTGCAGTGAACCTCAAGGTAAACTAGTTTTCATCGCACGACTTTTATCCAATACAAACTACGAATTGAAATCGCCAATGATTTTTTTTTCTCTACTTTTCATTTCCAGTATTTCGTATAAAGTCTTCCTTTCCTTCTGTCTGGTTTTCTCGCGAATCACACACAAGCTTTTTGGAATCGTTGTGAAGAATTCCTTTTCTAGCCAATCGTTTGTAAATGGTTTCTTGTGTCACCGAGTTACAAGGATGTAGCTATCCGAAAACGGAGCTTCAGCTTTAGCTCCTGAATTGATTCGCTTCGGTCAATAACTTCTGCTGCTGTATCTATAGTAGCTCGAGTTTAAAAGGTGTATAGTATCTGCGTCAAGTCCACGTCAGTAATAGCTTTTATACCTGCTTGTGATACTTCAAGTGTTTGATTATTGAAAGTTTCGTTACATGAATTATGTAGCGTAATTTATGTAGCGTAACATAAATTACGTTACATAAACATCTTTCAGATTTGTGCTTGTTTCGTCAAAGAGAAATTATACAAACCGTCGTTATCAGAAAACAAATTGCGTTTTCATTTTGATTTAAAGAAATTCTAAAGAGCAGAAAAACAGAAACATCGATGAAATATTACGGATACACAATGGAAACAATGAAAACCTAACAATGGAATTCAACCGTGATGATTTCCATTGTTAGGAAACACCACTTCACATGGCACGACAAATTAGATGTACCTTTAATTGATAAGATAATTTCTTCGGCCAGAAGAGAAAAAAAAGTTCGAAGTTAAACGATGAAGGAAATGCTGGCATTTGCACCTTTCTGGAAACTCAGCAAGCTTCACATTTGGTGACTGGAAGGGAGTTGAAAGGCAGGTGTTACGATGCTAAGAGCAGCGAATCTTATGCGGGAGTGCGTTCTAGAGGACAGACATATCAACCGTGAAGAAATGGTGTATTAACAGATGTCTCTGATACTCCCTTATTATATAAGAATTCGGGACTAATTAATTTATTGAAATGTTTTTGCTTTTATCTGAAACATCGTTCATAATGATTGATCAGATGATATAACATTATTCCACTTCCGGCATAGTCGTCTATTAGAACAGCTACATTGGATTAAAGTGTTTAAGAAATTGTCAACTTATTGGTAAAGGTGTTCTGTAGGATGGGAAAAACTACAACAAGTAATTCCTATCCTACAAAACACCTTCCCTACTGCCTTTTTCAGCTTTTCTACGTTACATTTGTAGAATTTCATCAGTTTTATTCGTCATTTTCCATGGACATGCTATAGTTAACATTATGAGGATCTAACTGCTTATCTTGATCACAGGAAACTATTTCTAGTAATCAATACTATATAACAATTAACCATCATTAAAATAATCATAATAAAATTATACATTCACTATTTATGGTATAATCTAATAACCCTACAACAAGTAACATTATTTGTTATACTATTTCTAAAAATATTCAAAACTTCACAAGTTCTTTATCCTCTTTTTCGATATATTAAGATTAAGGATAATCTGAAAAATAGGAGCAATACTCCGTTATTGCCTCACTATTTTGTCCCAACATTCGTAACTTTATATTGGTCGATATTCTTAGGGTTTTAAGTTTATAATTAAACTTTAGATAAGTGTTATCTACTTTAGGATGGATCAACCACCCACTCCTCCCTTACTTTTTATTATACGCAGAGTGTGACAGGCAAAGTAACCATATGCTCAATAAATACTGCTTTAAAAGTATTAAATAGAATTAAAACAGTTAACATTTGCTTTAATTATTTTCCTTGTTTGTTGTTCATTATTTTGTAAAGCAATTTTTGATGATTCCTCGAGTGATGTAACTTTCAAAAGAAACAAATAAATTCCATGCTAAATTCCATGAAAAATTCAGTATATTGGATGTGCTTGTAGAAAATCGATATATTTTAGACACGCGATGTTATTATGTATGTATATATACACTACTTGGAAAAAATTTCAAGGACACTCCCTATAGGCAAGGTGCATCGTACCATGTAACGAGTCACGTGTTTGTGTTCGGTATAAATTGGAGGAATATGATGCTTCCAAGTTAGAGCAACTGTGTCCAGGTATCTGAACATTCTAAACGTTTCTAGGGAAATGACCATTGTCTCTTACAGTAAGACATTGCACAGTGTCATGCTGCTGCTGTTACTGAATGGTGTGTGGATATGACCGTCACAATACTTGCTCACACGACGCTCCAGATCATGTAGCGTCGGGTGAAAAAACATGGAACATTGTAAGGCAACTCCAGGCAGCAAATACGCAAAGTGGTGGTCTCACAGTGAGCGATAAAACTCAACAGTGAATAACTAACGTGAATTTGTCTAATCTAATGTGAATGTGTCTTTAGTGAATATCTAACGACATCCGCTATAGTATTCGTAACTACAACCGATAAGTGGAGAAAGGAATACGGTGTCAACCAGGAGGAGTGAATATTGCTGTCTTCTTTCAAACCAATCCTCTATTTTTAAGACAGAATTAATATATCCTAGTAAAAAATTTTAAATATAAAAAAAAAACTAGCTTCTAATTAATGGAAACACAGGTTAAATAAGGTTAATTATCTAATGTTATATACTAATCCCACAGTTGGGAATCGAGAAAATCTAGGAAAGTGATTACTGTCTGTTCGTGTGTTACATGATGATTTAGGGTTGTATTCATTTGAGAAAGCTGAATGGGATAGAGTCAGATGGAGTGAAAGAAGAGCATGAGAAGTTACTTCGATCGGTATGGAGATGAACTGGGTATAAATAATACGGCTACTTCTTTTTTTATATGGTGTGAGGGAAACAGAGAAATAGTGCTGGTCAATTCGCGCTCATGAAAAAAAAACTAGAAAACAAAAGACTATAAAGCGTCTGTAAAAAGCGACTGAAAGAAGTTGAAGGAAATAGTGCTATCCATTAAGCGGAATGCCCTCATCTTAATACAATCAAACCTTCTTAGTAAAGTTTTGGTGCACATCCCTAATATGACTACAACATCGTACGATCAGGAGGATTTGGGTTTATAAGTTAAATCTGTCAAAAGTAAAGAAGCGAATAGCTAATGGTGTACGCCATTACTTTAGATAATACTGAAGTGATGACAATTGGGAGATAAATTATATTCTCATTATCTTCACATTTATCTTCATTTTTAGGGACATGTTAGATAAAAATTTGCTTTCGTAATGTTGCGTAGTCGCTAAATGAGTACTGAAGCTTCCGCATACGATAAAGGAGCGATGTTAATTTTGGAAAGCAAGTTTTTAATTCGAACGGATAAAAATCATCATGAACATCATATTTCTCGATGATCTGGCGACACAGAAAGGCAGCAAGCTGCAATCGATTTGTGGTCTAGCGAAGGAGGAATGAGATTTTCTTGTCGTGTATATGAGAATTAGAGGGAAAGACTGATGCAAAGAAGTTAGCCTTATCTTTAAGCGATATTACCATAGTACCATTAGGAAAATGAGAGAAGAAAGAGCAGTAGTTGCGCACAACACATTTATCGAAGAATCCACAAAACGATGCCATTTGAACAAGAGGAAAGTTTCAGTGGTATCGAAACACACTCCAAACAAAATAATAATAATCTAGCGGAGTCAGTAAAGAAAAGTCATTTCTTGGAAGGATGATTTTATTTGGCTAGATGTGTTTGTTTGGATTGGAAAAGCAGACAATAATTACACCACGGAAATAAGGCACAGAAAGTCACGAGATCATCTAAATTGGTACCATCATAGTACTATGTCATATATGGTAGAGACTATTTAGCTTCCCTTCCAATTTGTTCTCCACTTACAATTATAAACATTTAAATCTTTCCAAGAAAATTATATTACTTACTACCTAGGTAATCAATCTGTATGAATCAACCCTAACAGATAAATAATCAAAAGGTTCAGCAAGCTTTTCCGGATTAGGAGGGCTGCAAAAGGCAACAAGTGAAAGCAACAAAGTTGGCCGAACAAATATAAGCCAGAGTAGATCATACAGAATAAAGGTTTGATAACTATGGGCATGTATGTTAATATTTACAAAACTATATGTTCTGTCCATTTTACAAAAGCCTACACCATACATGATGTAGTTACATGATGTAGTTAGGAGTGATGGAGAACAGTTATAGAGAACGAGGATAGATAGTCAAAAAGGAATAAAAATCGTATTTTGATTGTTGTAATTGGTGGCACACGTGATCAATTTCATATTCGTGCCCGAATGTTGACTGGACGTGGACATGTTTTGTGCATGGATTTGTTTTTCCATTTTTTATTTTTTTTTGGCATAATTTTGTTCATTAGGTTTCTTGGTGGAGTTTGGTGTATTCTATATTCTCTGTTGGTTACTTAAGAGATGTTTTAAACTACAATGTTACTCTGATTTATCATATATCTTTCATGGTAGGGAAACTTACAGAGGCGAATGAAAGATATGTGAGGATAACTCCTACGCAGGGACAGCCCGCACTCCCGCCCATATATGCTTATATGCCTATACCGCCACGTAGTGCGTGGAGATATTTCCAAATTAAGCGATGCTTTGGGGCATTGTCGAAGCACTACGTGGCAGTATAAGCACCAATGCAAGCAGCTGGTGGAGAAGCCTCCACCAACTGCTTTTTCATTCGATTCATTCCTATGCTCTATGTAGCGGCCAGTCTGTGGAAACCGATTTACTGTTCTACCTCGAATAGAAGAGATAATAGCTCTGAAGTTGTATAATTACAGTGCGTTTGCGTATTTTGAGGATATCCACCGAGTTCATTACCCTTACTGCATGTGTGAAAAGAGGGATGATAGTACAGTATTTGGAAACACTTCTCCTAAGCCGAAACATGCAGTACTAACTTAACGCCCCAGAGAATAGTGGTGTTTCACCGTGTCTTGAAAATTGTCTACGACATAGAGGTGTAGTTAACATTTCCTTCGACTAAGGAAGATATGCCTATAATGCAATACTCGCTTTGCAAGAGCAATTTGAGAAACACGCCATACCACAGAACGAGAGAAGTGTTGATGTCTGGAAAAGACTATATATATATATATATATATATATATATAGTCTTTTCCAGACATCAATATATATATATATATATATATATATATATTGATATATTGATATATATATTGATATATATTGATATATTGATATATATATATATATATATATATATATATATATATATATATACTGAGTCAGTAAGTTAATTTTAATTAATTTATTAATTATTAATTAAAATTAATTCGTATCACTCTAGGTTTGCACAATTATAGTTCGGATCATCAATAGTTCACCTACAAATTAATACTACAAATTTCACCTACGATTGATCAATACATCAACTACTAAATGCTCTAATTTCTTAGAAATCTTTCTAATACATATTCTTAGAAATAAATATTGCTTCAATATTAATTTCTAATTATATTGCTTCGGTCCAGTAAGTAAACTGCAGCACTTTGAAAAGCAGATTTCTGACTACTAGAAAACATTTGACTTCTGGCAATAGTTAAGCTGTTCTTCCTTGCCTCCTCTTGGGAACGGAAACTGATTGGATCTGAAGGCACTGAGTGATTTAGAAAATAGCAGAAAATTCCCATGGGTATCAGAAAAAGATTTGATCACCTTGATGTTTGGTGTTTAGATGAATTCTGCTGGTAGTTCGAAGGAGTCATTAACGAAGGGTTTGAGAAAGAATAGCCGTTATTCTAATTGGTATTTAATCAACTGACCTTTAGTTTTGGAACGTAATTATAATATCAGAAAAATGAAATGATATTGAGAAGTATATATGAAAATTACTCTGTGGCAGTTAAGTACCACTTTGTTGATTTGTTATCGCTGCTGATAAAATTTATAGAATTGATATTTTTCTGAACACTAGCTTCAGTTATATAGTTACCCTTTTAATATATATATATATATATATACCACACACACGCGCGCGCAAACATACACACACACGCACATGAGATCGGAGACAGTCACTTGTTGACCTCTTATCCGACAGCCACAGCTGCCTGACTGCGCTAGTAAAGGACGTATTCTTTCCAAACCCCCAGGACATTAAACTTCTAGTCTAACGTCATCAAATTATTTCTGTGTGGTGTACGTGTAATGCTGTAATTCTTGTTATGTTATTTTAAATGCCTATTTGATAGACACGAACTATTCGAGCCATTAAATCTTTGTTTTATTCATTACTTTAAAACCTCAAACAAATTTCTCTTTGCTAACTATAATATGCATTTTAGGGAAGTTTTCTTGTGCCACAAATGTAAGGAAATATCTGCAGCAAGCTAGGTATCGGCGATGTTATTTCATTGGAAAGACATGGGATGAAACTCTCCTTGCAGGATAAGAACCAATTTGGCCTGAAGGTGATTAACCCGTTTCATGCGGAGATGGTAATGTATTTTCTCATTGAAAATACATTACCATCTGTAAATTTTCATTCTAGTACACAAACAATTATAAACAAAAAGTCAGCAGTAGTAGAATGAAAGGAAAAGATCACGTTATTAGAACAACCAAAAGAGGTTATATATGGTATACATATTTGCATCAAGCTTGACAAGTCAGATATAATACTTTTCCAGAAGAAAAGAGAAAATCAGTCCACGAAGCCAAATCAGATCTTGCTTGTAGATATTAGTTTTATTAAAGTTAAGTAGAAATGTAATGCGATTATTCTTCGAAAAGACGAAAAAGGAATAGTTTGTTGTATTAAAATAACATGAGTGACTTCATCACACTGGCCTAGAAGCTTAAAATTTTAGAGCATTAATTTCTCGTGAAAATCAAATGAAAATGAAAACAGAATTGTAATATCATCAGCAAAATTCAACTAAGTGAAGCCGTGAGAGAAGTAATTCATGCATAGGATGAAGAGCATGCACAGGCATTAGGCATAATCCAGCAGTCATGAAAAAGTGTAAAAAGTCTTGGAAACTACCCTCTTTTGACGATATTAACGAACGTTGATAGAAGCTGGCGATCCAGTGTTGAAGAGAGTGTAAGGAAGGACATTTGAGGATAGCTAGGTAAGTATTCGCTATGCCAAATATAATCCAGCACTATGGATATATCTAGAGAGAGAGACCACGGGAGTTTCTACAATAATTTTCAAAGGTGAAAAATTTCAAAGGCATTCTTTCAAAAGTGAGCAATATCGACTAAGTAATCCGTTGTGAATCGAGAGTCGCTAAAGCCATATTCGTGGCGACTAAGTAATTGCTTCCACGTTGTGAAGAATCAATAGTTAATTCATTTTATCATTGTATTAGATAGAACGAAGGCGAGGTTTAATATCCAACGTTTTACTCTCTGTTTTTAGGTGGGCTGAAATGCTCCAAGAGAAGCTAAATGAGTACGAAAAAACTGTATAAACGATATGGAAGGGGATGTTCATTCTGGCCCACAGGTTCTTGAGCATAACATCAGATACACATCAGGACCGGGAGATATGTGAGTTTTTCAGCTGTAGAGATTTTTTGTTTTACTTCTGGACTCATGCATTGAGGGATTCTTGATAGAATAGATAAATCTCCTTGTTGAATCACTCTGCGTGGAAGTAGGAGGAGAAGAAAGATGCCATCAGATTAATCTTATCATCGGTGATATTAAAAATATATCATCTGGAAGCACTGAATGCAGAAAGTTTACCCAACGATTTTGATGTGATATACTGGGAAGGGTCGAGAGCCGTTTGGGTAGGGAGCAAACTCTTTTCATATTTGGCTTTATACTATTCACAGCAAATGATGTTTCGATTACAGCTTTTCAATCTTAGACACCATAGATGGTTTAACGGCAGGAAACAACACAATCAACTTGAGAGAAATATATCCTTTTATATAACATTTCATATTCACATATCTAACAGATTTAACATTCAAGATATCTTTAATCAGATCTTGGAGCTTTGGAGAACTTAGTCTCCCAAGTCTCCTTGAGCTAAATTTATTACTAATTTCTGAAATATATATTGCCGTGAATAGCATGAAGTATCTGTTTCTGCGGAATGGTTTCTTATTAACAGATCCGAACTATATTTTTTAGGAAATTTTATTTCTTGTTTAAATCACACACACACACACAGTCATGTACGCAAACAGTGAGCAACCAAACAGCAGGTGGACTTTAAATGTCAAAAATTCGCATAATTTTGATGCAGTTGTAGGCAACTGTATGTTATCGTCAGATGCAATCCCACTATCTTGTTATTGGTGGCCTGAAGTGGCTTGAAAAAGTTCCATGTTGGTCAGTCGAGGAAGATTTAAAGATGATAGTTAGTTCACCCATAATACTAATGTACTATACATATACTTTTGGCGTAAAAATATTGCTGGGTGCCATTCACATTAAATATATATATATAAAGCAATAAAGTATATCATTGCATATTTTTTCGATTTCTTTATTTTAGATGTTGGATACATTTCCCGGAAAAAATTTTCGAACATAGATTATCCAGAACTAAATCGAATTCACAAATTATTCTCCTCCCCCGCCTCTCCTTATTAATAATGTAGTAGTGTAGAATTGAAAATTTCCGGTTAATTCATTTTTCTAAGAGGTATTAAAATCGGAACATATACACACAGACAACCTTCTAAATTTTTTTCTTTCGTTTTCAGTTATCCTTAGTAGAAATGATCCTTTTCGTAAAAAAATACCCAAAGTGGTTGATGTCACGCATCCTAGAGCATGAAACGAGTAAAAGAATTGCTCGCTTACTCAGCAACCGTCCAACTCACAACCAGCTAGCCTTGAGAGTGATAGTCCCCATAACTGAAAAAAAATGCTGAGGTCAGTGATCGACATAGAGTTTCCCTGTATCCAATGGAGTTTTTTTTTTTACCCGAGCATTTAATACTGCTCATATTGCCCGAAGATATTTTACCTTGCCAATCATCTTCTACAGTTCTTACAATGAGTTAGTCAACTGACATTTAGACTTTTGTATCTTTCTTAATGCCTTTTCTACTCATATCGATATCAGTTTGTCACGTAACCTTGTAGTTGCAAAAGAGTAAGCAAACTAAACCCACATGTGGTAGTTATAATCAACAGAACAATGGCACTTTGTATTCAAACAATGAAAAAAATTTACGAGTTCAGTGTAGTACATGTAAAAAGGATTGGTAAATTATTGTATCCATTATCATTTGTGTCAAAATCTAGTACTCAGTGATGAATATTCAGCAACATAACACTCTTTTGTTGTTTTTAGTAGCAATGTCTGTGCAGTGCAGTCTTCCAAAAGATAGTTTAATCGCCTTTATTTTCTATAAATTAGGTTTAAGAAAATACAAGTTGTTATACAAATACAACGTATTTGTATAACCCTAGAACATGAGCGCATGTATAATAGTTTTCCATTGAAGTTCACTTGGCCCGTTTAATACGAATGTAAAACAGTTTTTACTTTTCGAAAACTTGGATTTTTTACTTTAGAAAACAGGTAAATGAACACGTGTAAATGAAGAAACTGTAGACAGTGGAGACATCGGGAATACAGCTATATCATGATGGCTTTAGGTTCAGGGACAACTAGTTAAGGCTACGATTGGCCTACACGTGAAATAAAAATAAGTTCATTTGTGAAATGTAATAATCCGCTACACATTCTACCTGTTATGTAATTAATAATAATTAATTACTTAATATTGTAAATAAATACAGTTAATAGGTATAACGACATTAAAATTGAATATTGAACTGACTAAATATAAATAATTCCGAATAGTGTGGTATATTTAATGTGTAACACATTTTTAGAAATACTGCAAAATGTAACTGGCAAGAATTAAAACAGTTTCATAGTTCAAACAGTGCATTTTCGTCTGATTTAAAAATGTCGAAAGGTAGTCAAATATTCAAGAGCAGAGAATCAAAAATAGGTTCCATGCTTGGTTCTCCTGCAAATGAAAAGCCCATAGTTTATCGAATTACTACAGATACTGCTAAATTATGGATTACTCAGTAAATCCTCTAGGTTTCATTCCTACCTAAGCATGAAATGCAGCTGGAAGCTTTCCCTAATTCGATAACGAAATTTTCGAAATCTGCATTCCGATACTTCTCAGTTTCCGCGTGACGTGTTAAACAATACGTCAGAGAAGTCAGTAATGGGTAGATTTAAATACCAGAAGCTGTTCGCTATCAGAGATACAATGACCCGAAGGAGAACATTGAAATCGGCTTCATTATCTGTTCGGCATATTGATTATTCTTCGTATTCATACCGCAGTTCTGTAAAACTGTTGATACAACGTGTCATGCCTGACGAAGTGTATGTCGACAATGCAATGGACGGGCATAAGGACCAATGGTTCTATTCACGTGAATAATCAAATTCCCGAGGCATCTACAGCAGTTCGTTTCACGCTGTAATGCATGAAAGACACTAGCAAACGGAAAGTGTCCGTCGTTACAGAAGAAAGCACGCTCCGATAAAACAGATGAGAGTGGCTAACGTCACACCAATCGAAGGAAAACGAATACGGGACTGGCCAATTCTCGTTCGTTTCCGCTACACATTCTACCTGTTATGTCATGTGGAGAGGAAAGACGTTGATTTTCAGCTATGGTATTCTCGCGGTTTTACGTATATTACGAGAAATGAAGAGAGCATTTTGGTTTTTATGAGGATAATCGGTAGAATTGGTGTTAATACAAAGGGAGGGATGAAGTAATAGTGATGTGAAGCATCCCTCTTAGATCTTATTTGTTATTTATGTAAACGAGAAATTGGATACAACTAATAATACAGCAGTGAAAATTATTTATTACAGACGTTTGCGAACACATATCGGAATTCTCAGACATTTCTTACTAAACTGTCTATTTATATCTTCGTGTGGAATTTTAAAGCCCTGCCAAATACGAGAAATTGTTTCTTCCATGTTACCACTAATGGACTAACAAGAGTACGAACAGAAATCATAATTTATGATGCTTCAAGTTTTATGGTTTTGTAATTAATTTTATTGTTTCCATGTTATAAGATTTTATCAAAATACTTGGGATAGTTTAGGAAGAAACATGTTATCTCCACATACTCGTAAGGTGTACTTGATACTTTATATTCTACAAAAAACTTGAAATACAATATAGTTGTATTTTAAATAAGTAACAGCTTAAGTTCTGTCCCCACCACCTCTCTTCTTACATGCAATACTGAATACTGGTGACATATTTCCATGCCTTGAAGATATATTGTACCGTCCCATCCCCACACCAATCAATAGTGCAACACTAAAGCGGTGTCCTGCACCTTCTACATAGTACAGAACTAAATATTAGTAGATTGTGTCAGAAAGCTTTTAGATTAAGTAGCGAATAACCATACTTCCACTTACTCCCGGATCGTGCTGGTAGGAAATGCGAATATAGTGTTGTGAGAGAAGGGTCCTGTTTAGACCACACATATACACTGCTGACCAAGTGCTTTCTCTGAAGAAAACACGTTGAGAGTTTTCATCCATGCACTACGGGTCCCCATCTTTTAATCTATTATTTTCCATAAATAGACATGAATGGCATTAAAATACAAACACAGCGATACTGAATATCAGAAAATAACTTACAAATAGACATCAAAATTACGTACAAAAATGCTTCAAAATTCGTACAAAAGACATTTCAAAACCCATACCAAAGGCGTACATACCAAAACAATTCAAAAAAATTTAAAATCCACTTCAATATTCTAAGCATTAACACAAAAACTAAGGCTGTGTTTTCCAAAGGTAAACTTTGGAACGTAAAGGTTGTCAGATCCATCACACTTAAACAACTATTGTCCGGATAAAATAATCACACTACAATGGAAAGATTTAGCATACCATCCAGCCTAGGAGAGAGTAAACATTATGAGCTCTTTTCAAGTAAAGATGAACTACGTGGCTTTATAATAGGGCAGGGTTTTCCAATCAAAAATCTCCGGATTTTCATACAACAGGCAAACTGGAGAAAGACATGCTCAGTTCATAAATATAATGCCCTGGCATCTTGGAATTCAATGCTTCGTTAAATATCAAACAACAAGTTTCCTCTTCGTAACTAAGAGTATAACGTTGTCTGAATATCCGTGCACTACGCACATTCACTTTCATATAATTTGATATTACAATGATGCCAAACTGGATTATCCTCATGATTAAAACTTGTCTCTTTTATATGCTCCGATTGGTGTTTCCATTCACAAGATGCAACCTACTGTTCTAATCGAATAAGAGAAAAGAATTCTAACCATAATGAGCCCTTCATTCCTATTCCATTCAACGTTCTTCTCATTATTCCTCTCTTCATTCCTATTCCACTCATTATTCAAGCGTTTCTTCTCTATAAAGCAGTGCCAGGATAATACAAAAAATGCATTTTCTGAAGTAGATCAAATTCATTCATTCGTTCTTGCAGATAAATGCTATCAATATATCCCATCGAACCTTGAGGGACGGTGAAAGGGCTGGATCCTCAAAAACAACTTCTCCCTTCTCTCTCTCTCTCTCTCTCTCTCTCTCTCTCTCTCTCTCACACACACACACACACACACACACACACACATTGTAACGTTACTCACATAATACATTATTCTTTCTCCTCTAGACAAGCAGAGAAAATTACCTCGCACTATATGAAAATCAGCTTGCCGCATGAAAAATATGATTTTCTGACGAAAATTATATAACGCCACTGAAATAATTGAGAATCGCTCGAATAACAAGCTTTTTGGTCCTAATGTTATTCACCTACATATGATACATTTTTTGTTCTTGATTGTGCTGTGTTTCACATTCGACTGGCATCTATAACCTTATGAAATTCAGTGCTACGAAAAAATAAAACAGAAATCCTATCGTATTTCTCGAAAGAAGGCTCTTACTCGAGTTGTAAATTGATAATGCTCAGAAGTACACTCAAGATCATATTTCTCTTCTTTGACTGAGATTCCCATCTCTAGCGTTTCCTAGCCCAAACGCAACACGCATCACATGGTCAGCCTCCTCAGCCTCCACAAAAGTGACAAGTTTCGTCACACTGTTTCTCACCTGTATTAATGCTGATACCATATAAACCAGATATCTGTTCAACCAAAAAAATAGTTAAAACATTTTTTTCATACTTCAGAAAGTGCACCTAAAAACGTTATAAAATGTTCATGCTATCCATCAGTGGATAGTCCAGTTAATGACCTCTCTCTCACTCTTTCTTTCTCATATGCCCAAAGACTATTTTCAGTTACTTTCTCAAAAACGTTTTATTTCAGTCTTATGTATTTTATGATCAATGTTCTATTGAACCATCAAAATAATTCCTTCCTTTTTCTCCCAGCCAATAAAAATACGAACATCTGATGTAATATCCACATGCAGTTTACCCCGAAACTTTCAGAACCAGTTCTTTTCTCTTTGATTTCACCGTTTTATTCCTTGGAACAAATTAATTCCTCACACTGTTTTCTTCAATCACGCTGGTCGTATTTCTCTCTCTCTCTCTCTCTCTCTCTCTCTCTCTTTTAAACTTTACGCCATCCTTCAAAAGAAAATGAAGTGCATATGGATGCATTTCTGTACTCCTGAATAGGTGTGTTCAGAACATTTTCTAATGACAATTGATCGCAATCTGCCTAAAGATTCAATTTAATTTATGAATAAAATTTATGACAGGCCTCCATTAAATGATTCTGGTGTGTTGCCAATAGAAATACAAATATAGACAACAGTGGGGAACTGTTTCGTTTAACAAATTAACTGTTACTAATGAAGTTCACTCTGATAAAATAGTAAATTAAAGTATCCACGCTTTACGAAATTTGTATTGCTGGACTAGACATGAGCAGTATTCTAACTTCATCAAATTGTATTCAGTAGTATGAGAGATGAAGAATGGGATAGAGAAACATGAAGTGTGTATAAGGGGTTTCTTGCTAGTGTCAATTTCTCGGACAAAAATTCGTGAAAATGAAATACAATAGATACAATGCATTTTATATAACCCTTTATTACTTGCACATAGAATTGACTCGTCTAGAAAACTACAGAAGAAAGTGTACTATTCTCTGATTTGAAATCACGTGTTCTGTCTTCATTCAGTATGACAAGTTTTCTTCAGTTTATTTTGCACAACAAAGTAATGGCAAAACTACTTATGCTTTAGCTTCAAATAGCGTCCACCGTTGATATATGGATGGTAAAGCATTGAAGCGTATGCTTCTAGAATTGCTAACTCCCACGTAGATGATATTTCAAGTAGAGGAACAAATCACCATCAGCCAGAGAACCGCCAGGAATGTAGGACAACAGGGATATGAGATAAATTAATCATGATTTATTTCTTATCCGAAACGACATCTCTACAACTCTTCTCATCACTTTATTTGGCAAGACACCGTCTAGTCTTGTTTATACATTCTCAAACCATCGGAAGTCCTATATAGCAGATAGATAAAACATACTTTATCTTGATGGAAGCTAAAATCGATCGTGGAACATAAAACTGCGCAAAAACAGAGGATCACTCGAAGGTGACAGTGATTTTTATTCGATGTGTTAATAGAACACTTTAGAAATGGATTGTTAAGTATTTATTTCTTGCCTTTCAAAAGATGCATCAATACCTAATCGATTTGTTTGTCCTTACATCTAGAGTTATTCTTGAAATCTGATAAAGTGGAATTTGCTGAGAAAGGGATTTGTAATACTTACAAATTTTTCGAGATACTGTAATTTTTTTTCATTATAATTATTTGCATAGGCAATTATTTCAAAATTATATATATAATTACATATATAAAAACTTTCTCTTTATGAATGGAACTTAATTGGAAGTATAGTTCCAATCAGACATGCAATTTTGATTATAACTGATTAATCCGCACTATCAAAATTAGGCTGAATAAATTTATCTATATAATACACACTTCTGAAGCTGACCATCCAAAAAAAATTTATTAATAGAATGTCGAATAGTTTTTGTTAAATTTCGCTATTGAAATAAAAATCGACTTGCGTGGTTGAATAAACCATTAATTCAGTTATAGCGAAAACAATGATATTTCTACAAAAATATTATATTGTTGTACTTTGAGCCTTCGGATGACAATTGCTGTAATGCTCGGGAATATTTTCACTTGTCAAGCAGTAATTGAATGATAATAATCAATCTTCTCTGGTCGTTGGTATTTTAGGAAATTTCTTATTTTTTGATATCTATTATAATTTAGATTCTTTTCATTTTCAAACAGTACCTTTTAATGATAAAATTAACGAAAAACAATTGTATCGCAGCCGTTATTAAGATAATTAATATAAGAAAACTTATATAAAATAACTAATATAAGAAACACTATTTTATTTGGGTCCTCTATCATTTCCTCTCCGGTTTATTAATATTTTCTGCTTAATTGTTTCGTGATATCCTGGAATGTTCAAATTTAAAGTTCCCTTAAATTTAAATAAATTCCAGTTATTACTGACGATCATAATTATACACTCCCTCGAGGTAGAATTTTGAGCCCACTCCTTTTTTCCATCTACTTAAATGACATAGATAAAAATATAAATAAAGAAACAAAAATAGTTATTTTGCTGATGATTTGGTCCTATTCTCAGCTCACAGCAGAAGGTCACTTAAACAAAGCCATTGAAAGTTTATCTACATACTGTGAAAACCAAAAAATCAAAATTAACCATACTAAATCAGAAATCTGTGTTTTTACTACTAATAACCACCTCAGAAAGTTGAGACCAAAGATTAAGCTAAACAGTCAACTAATTACATTTAATGAAAACCCCAAATACCTTGGAGTTACTCTGGATCCATCGCTAAGCTTCAATAAACATATCAACAATGTTGCAGTCAGAGCAAAAAGAAGACTAAATATCATGAAAAGTATCTCAGGTAAAGAGTGGGGATCCGATGCTAAAACCTTAAAAGTCACATATACCTCTATTATCCGTCCCATAATGGAATATGCTTCGCCTATCTGGATGCAAACATCACAATCCAGTTTAGACAAGCTTATAAAAATTCAGAAAAATGCAACTAAAATCATATGTGGACTAAGGAATACAACTCAAAAATAGCAGAATTCGAATCCAACCTAGTTCCTTTAAAAATTAGGTGGCAAGACAATATTACCAAATTTGTAGAAAAAAGAGCCAACCTTGCACATCATAAAACAAATGAACTTTTTATAAACTGGAAACCAACAAACAGAATAAAGAAAAAATCAACAATGCATGAAATCATAGAAAATAAAATTCCCTTGGATTGTCCAAATAAAATAGCCGACTACCCGGCATTTCCTCCAAATCAGGATAAGTAAAACATAGTTATCAACTCTGAAATAGGGAAACATGAGAAAAAAACCTAGAAAACCCTGAAATCTTGAGATCATTAGCCCTGACCTGACTGAATAAAGATCTACACATATGGCTCCAAAAATCCAAACGGCAATTCTGGGAGTGGCGTACTCATCTATGGCTCTCATAATATAGAACTGAAAACAACTAACAGTAATTGGATGCAACTCATACCCTGCAGAATTAATAGCCATTAACACAGCACTGCAATATTTGGACAAACAAAATCCGAAGGGGTTTATATTTTTCATAGATTCCTTAGCATCCCTTCAAGCTATTAAGAACTGCTACATTAGCCATCAAGAAATACTTAGAGACATAGAAAAAAACATAAACAACTACACAAAGATTCCAAAATAATCTTACAATGGATCCCATCCCATCCCACGTGGGATTAAAGGGAAACGAAACTGCAGATAAAGTAGCAAAAATGGCCGCAACATCAAGTGATACCACAGATTTCGTTTTTTTAAAACCACCCAAAAAGAAAACATAAAAAGAACAATTCTACAGGACATGATTGACGACTGGTACTCAGCAGAAAATCCAGGAGCTACCATCAACTCCAAGTTTAATCGAAGTGCCACTACCATGATCTCTCGCCTCAAGACTGGCCCACAAGACCAATCAAGTTTAGCAATGGCATAAAAGTCTTCCCAACCTGCAAAATCTGTAACAGTGAGGAAGCATCACCAATGCATTTAATAAATTGTATGAATACTTCCAAATGTGAACTCTATAACAACCCAGAAAAGGCGCTGTATAAAATATATGCACTTGACCTCTATGATCTGGTGTAATAATACCATGGGATAATAATAAAAATATATATATACACTAATGATTATAATTATATATATATATACTGTATATATATATATGGAATAGGATGCGTAACATTATTTTCTTAGATCGTTCTGTGTATTACTTGTGTATTACCTGGAGTTAATTTTTGGATGAAATACTCAAGTTTCGGGTAGTGAAGAAAAATACACCTAATGAAGTCTATTAACTCATTTTCAGTTACAGGTTCTATTTTATCCACGTCCTAGATGGAATTATAATCTAGTATTACTAACCAAAAGACATCAGCCAATATCGTCTGAGCTGGATACGTACGAATAATATTAATATTTACAAAATATATCTGGTTTATCATCATAAAATTCCTGGCATGAACCCTCAAGAGGTGCACAGGATATGATAGTACTACATGAAAAATTTACATCATTACTAACTTCCTATTTACCATTTTCCTCCAAATCAGTCTGTTACTTGTCAAGACTGCAAAATTATCAGATCTTATATTTCTATCATCTAAGGCACTCTTTACTGTATCAATCCACATATATCTTGATCGCCCTCTGGGTCGATTTCCTGCCAACCTGGCAGAGAACACTTGTTTGGCTAATCTTTCCTCGCCCATTCTGTTCAAGTGACCATACCATCTGAGATTAGCTCTGCTAACGCATTCCTGGATGCTGACAATGTCAAGTTCTTTCCCAATATCCTCGTTTTTAATATGATATTGCCATTGATGCCATCTGTTCGTGCCCCTAATCTTTCTCAGGACTCTAATATCTTCAGTCACTAGTCTTTGGTCAAGTGTTTTACTTCTGACCCAGCTCTCAGATCCATAAGTTAAAATTGGTTTTAATACTGTCTTGTATACAGCTAATTTAGTGTTCCGACTACTTTCTCTCTTATTCCATATGAATTTATACAATTGACTTCCTACCATACCAGCTTTGTTGATTCTGTTGTCTATTTTCATATTTAATTTATCATGCCTAAGTAGCTGAAATGGTTTACTTGTTCTATAGGTTTTCCATCACAATGCAGTTGCTTTTTCAATGTTTCTGCCTATTTTCATTGTCTTCGCCTTTTTAATGCCATATTTACTGAAATAGTTATTCAATTTAGTCAGGGAATATTGCAGACTTGTAGCGGATTTATTTAGAAGTATAAAATCGTCTGCATAAAGTAAAGAGCTGACATTAACATCTCCAATTTTGATATCATGTTTAATACCACTTTCCTTCATAATGTGATCCATATAGATAATGAACAACAGAGGGGATAATGTACATCCTTGTCTGACACCAGATTTAATATTAAACCATCTTCCGGTACTTCCTTCAATTCTAACTGCTGGCTTACAACTCAAATAAAGACTAAGTATTACTTGATATAATGCCCCATTGACACCATATAACTGTATCCTGTTGAATAGTTCTCTCTTGGCACCTTGTTATATGTATTTTCAAGATCTACAAAACTTAAATACAGATCTTTGTTATATTCCCATGATTTCTCAACTATTTTTCTTAAAGTGAAGATCTGATCCTGACAGCCTCTATTTGTTCTGAATCCAGTTTGTTCTTCACCAAGCGTTTCTTCCACAATTCTTATCAACCGTTTCTCAAGTATACTTGCATAAATCTTACCAGGAACACTCAGTAGGGAAATACCTCTGCAATTCTCACATTCAGTTTTATTTCCCTTTTTATATGTGGATACTATGAGAGCTTTACTCCAAACAACGGGTATTCATCCCTCAATCCAGGCTTTCTGAACTATGCAGTGCAGCCACTGTAATACTTTTATACTTCCATACTTCAGCATTTCTGGTCTGATATCATCTATTCCTGCTGCGTTTCCACATTTCAAGCCTTTGATGGCTTTTTCTACTTCAAGTATGGATATGTATTCCTGAATATATGCCTGTTGAGTGTTTTTTCCATAGTGCTATCACTGATTGTTTCATTTAGCAATTTTTGAAGTAATTACTCCATACCTCAAGTATATATTTTCCTCCAGTTTTCGTGTCAACTTTGTAATCGCTAATTCCATTTACAACGCTCTTTCCACCATTTCTGAGCTTCTTCAACAACCTCCAGAATATCTTGCCACCCTCTTGATATTTATTTTCTATGTTCTTACCAAAGTCTTCGAATGACTTTTTTTAGCTAGTTTTACACAGTGTTTAGCTTTCTTACATTTGTCTCTGTATTCTCTAAGAGAACAAGCTGACTTATATGCCAGGAACTTTTCATATGCTTTCTTCTTTTCCTTCTCTGCATCTTTAACTTCCTGTGTCCACCATGGAGTTCTGATTTTTCTATCCTTGCAAACAACCTCACCGCATGCCTCTGGCTGAATCAATCAATGTTTTCTTAAACTCTTGCCACTGAATCTCCAAGGTTTGGTTCCTGTTCTCAAAGGCTTTAATTTTTTTCTTCAATAAACATTGTGTATTTTAGTCTATAGTTCATATCTGAGAGCTGCTCAACTTTTATTCCCTTTAAGACTTTCTTAAATGTTCTGCTTTTCAAAATGAAATTCAATTTTATCCTGTTCAAAACTAAGTAGTGATCAATTCTAATTTCAAATCCTCTATACACTGTGGTGTCCTGCACGAGGGAGAAAACATCACCATGGACAATAACATAGTCAATGAGATTTTTCTTATTTCTTGCCTCTTCTCTCTCTATGTGAATTTATGCACAATTTTATGTTGGAAAACATTGTGTTAATAATAACCAGTCCATGTCCTGAGCAGAAATCCAACAGGTGTTTGCCATTATTATTAGCTTTGATCTTTTCTCTAAATTTTCCCAAAATATTTTTGAATGTCTGACAATCATTTCCTGCTCTGCTATTTAGATCCCCAACAAGGACCAACTTTTCCTTTTTCATTGTGCCAGTTGCTTTCTCTAAATCATTAAAAAATTCCTCCACTTCTACCTTAGTAGAACCTTCTGTGGGACTATTGGCACAAATAAGTCTCATTGTATAGTTCTCCATTCTCATATTTGGCCACATCACTCTACTTGAGACTGCCTGCCATTCAAGAATATTAGCATTGTATTTAGTGTAGAATACTATGGCTACTCATTCATTTCCTTGATTGTCATTGCCTGAATATAACATTTTGTATTTATTGCTCAGAATGATCACGTTTATTTCTTTCTAAATTCTAAATTGCAGTTTTATCGACGCTATATCAAAGTCGAATTTGTGTTTTATAAGTCTCAAACTATAAAACAACTATAAAATTGAGCACGTTTTTAATCTCTAATATTTATTCAAGTTATTTCGTCTCTAAGTGAATTAACAGACTTTATCAATCCAGTTAACAGCATGTTATTGATAGCGAGTAGTTAGTTGCTTCAGTACTATATCTAATTAACCTAACGACCGAATACCGTATATATAAAACAAAATGGTGTCTTTTCATTTGCAATCTATTAGTATAGTTACATATACAGGGTGGCCATAAAATAACTTTCTCTCTTTGGAGGCATCTGTAGCTGAAACCAATAAACGGAATGAGACCAAATTTTATATTGATACTTTTGAAGGAGATGATTTCTGCGAAAAAAATATTTAGTACCAAAAATCGCCGACAGGAAAAATTTTGGCGCTGGCAGAGCCGAAAACAAGCGGATAATTACATTAAAGGCAGATAAAATGGAATAATGACATTTCGACGGCGTAAGCGACAGCCGCGTCACTCATTCCAGGATATGTGGCGCATTACAATGATAATAATAATAATAATTAAACTAAAACAACAACTTGCAAGAGACACAGCAATTAATGTAATGATATCATAATCTGAGGTAATGTAATTTAATTTATCATAATCTGCGGTAGTTAGTGCTTGCACTGGACTGAAATTATACGGATAGAAGTGAAGCATTTACCGTAAGATTTTCCAGACTGTACCATAAGCCATATCAAGTTTGCCAGCTATGGCACTAGCGTTTGGACCAGTACTGGTTCCTGTGTCGTCGAACACTACAATAGCAACGTTTGTTGCTGTCTCTTCTTGCACTGCTTTCGTCCTCTGCCAGATCTAACTCCTAGTGATCCAGTTTCTTCAAACTTCTTAATCATAGCTCTACAGCTGACATAGGACATGTACGCAGGTTATGAAGCCTTCTAAATTCCGGAAGGGCCGCTACGACGTTGCACTGTTTAAGGTAAACCAACTTAACAAGTAAAGCACGCTGAGACAATGTAGGACGCATATTGAGCAATTCGTCGGTCATTCGAATAACTGCCTGAACATTCCCAATCCCTTTTAAGTGGAATTGGTGGCTCTGCTCTCATGTACGCATAGTAATATTTGCATAATCCTTTTTACCTGCGTTTACTGCAAATATTTGATTACTTTTGACTCCGCCAGCGCCAAAATTTCCCCTATCGGCGACTTTTGATACAAATCTTTTTTTTTTCTCGGAATTCATCTGCCCCTGCCTTCGAAAGTCTCAATATAAAATGTGGTCTCATTCTGTATATTAGTTTTAGCTATAGATAACTCCAAAGAGAGAAAGTTAATTTATGGCCACCCTGTACTTTCACATTGATATTTATTTTTCTTCTCGTATAAGAAGTAAAACAAAAAAAATATACAACATTTTGAAAACTTGTATTTGCAAGTTATCGTTACAAGATATAAGTAACCTACTAAAATATTTGATCATTGCTATTTAGTTGACTTCAAACACGCTAAGTTCCACGACACTATTGCTGTTCAGTCGAAAAGGGGTATTAAATTGATCACCAAAAGTGGTGCTATAATGACATTTAAGCAAACGTTCTTTTCTGTTTCAAATATATTTTGCCATTCCGATTAATAGCTTCGCCGTTATTCAAAACGGATATATTCTATTTTTGATTTTTCCATTTTCTGAATCCTGTTAATATGAAATGAAAGAAAAGTATTTATAATGGCATTGGTCATGGTAACTGCGTTGGTAAATTTCAGCCAACGTGACACTTTAATGTAGTTTTAATTCCTAAAAAAAGTAAGAATAGTCCGTCCATTATATTAATTTTCACGGAATCCATAATAAAATCTAAAAATATGCACGAGAAATAAATTAGAGCGGCACTAAAACATATTATTGATTACGTGAATCGATTTTGAGAGGACTCCAATACTGCAGATATGTAAGCCTAATTTATAAACCATTATTATTTTTTTTTTTTATAAAATTATAAATTTCATTTGGTAAAGGTGATTTTAAGCTTATTTTCGTAGTTTCTTATGTATTCCAATGAGTGTTTTCTAGAGAGTTTGTTCGTTGAGTTAAAATCTTCCACATCAAATAAATGATGTTAAATATAAAAAAAAAAAAAAGTCATAAATATTACCCTGATCTCACACCACTGGGACTAGTCATTTCCATTCAAAACTCGGTACTTCATGAAATAGTGTTCCGGTATCTCTGATGCCAGTACTGTGAGAGATATGAATACTTCCTTAAATTTTATAAAATATTTTCACAAATCTTATGCAGATACCTCTAGTGGAAGCATTTCCTTAATATCTTTACACTGTTAATAAGCTATTCTGTCATCACGTTTTCATTTGTCACTGCTTTTTGACTTATGTTATTGTGCATACTTTCGATGGTTTTTTTTTTCATATCTCCTACGTTTTCAATAAACTGTATTATATTCATTAGGAGGATTAGCATTTAAGTACTTTGTAAAAATGAACTGACGCTGTCAGAATATTTAAATTACATGTAGGATTCGCTGATTCACTCATAAAAGAGTGGCTTGCGTCTGTGTAAAAGAGAGAGAGAAAGAGAAACTCTTTTTAATTGGGATCAAAAAAGGAGAATGAGGGCCTCCGTAGCTCAGTCAGTATAGACGAAGCCATTTGGTCTGAAAGACCTGGGTTCGATTTCGGTCAATGACGTGACGGACCTCTATCTGGTCTCTTTCGACTAAAGGTGAGTTAGCCGGTCTCCTATTGAGGTAGGAGGGTTTTTCAACTGAAAACTCGGGTTTTTCGTTCCTTATAAGACACTCCTGGAAAAAGGAGTAACCAACCTATTCCGAACTGAAAATTCCGTAGGATTTTCAGTTCGGAATGCCTACACGGTAAAAAGTGTGGGTCTACGCGTGAACATAAACTAGGATAGGAGAGGAGAATGAGAATCTGTTGAAACATGCGTTCCTCTTCAGCTTAAATTCGATTTTATCTTATTTGAATAATTTTCCCGGTATATATTAATTGTTTACCGAAGGAGTATGTACAATTTCAAAAAAACTATACGAATTAAACACGCCTCTATTACAACGAATTACAGAATTATACATAATTCCGAAATAACAAGTAGCTTATACTGGTATAACAAGGCAAGAGATAGATCGCTGGAATCGACTACATATCTGTGTATGACAATGGGATTTGAAGATGAAATCAGGGCTTCAAATACATACTATCACAGGATGCCATATTAGTCGCTAATCTGTTCGCGACATTGGTAAAACATGTCAGCATCCAGAATAAATTTTAGATAACATTATCAAGTCGTTGAAAATGTGAATGTGTCACCTCAGCCAAAAACTCGCATGAAGACCTAAGAAACTAACACTGTGTCAGAGGGTACTCATAAAGGTTATACGTATATTTAGGCAGTCCGATGTGGAAACCGTGAGGAATTTTGAGTCTGTTTAGAGAGAGAGAGAGAGAGAGAAAATAGACAGACAGAAGTGATATTCCGGAGATGTGTCTCGAATTGTCGATTAAGAACTTATGCTACTTAGTTCTTAGCATTGCTTCAAACGATTAATGTCAACGTATATGCACATCCGGACAATGCACTTGTCTGCAGAAATAAATGAAAAATAACTTTATTTTTCGCAGGTCTTTACATTAATATCAGTAAATAAAAAAATCCAAAAATAGCCATTCTTATTAATTTTATGTTATGTTTTGTAATTTTGATGTTAACTACTATCAAAAATCGGGCCAACCATATCCATTAATTCAAGAAAAGAATGTAAATGTTCCGATTGAAAGGCAAATAATATCAATATGAATATGAACACACACAAGACGCAAAAACAGTAGAAGCAAATAGAAAAGTAATGCATAATATAAACTAAACTACTTATATATAGTTAACATTATAGTAAACGAAATGAAAAAAATAAAAAATCATGTCAGTTCATTACTGAATTTCGCTTTCTTCTGTTTGATGTAAAAGGACTGACACTACAATTATCGACGTTCTTATCTGAGATTTTTTTTTTCCTGATTTTCTTTTATACGTAACGAATACCAAGCTTTTACATGATAATGCTAAATATGCAAGATCAAAACATTGAATAAAGAAAGTAAATAAATGAAATGCATGCGACAGCATTCTGCTTGTACTAAACACTTTCACACTTGTGAACCATTTAACTTTATGGGGAGAGAGAGAGAGAGAGAGAGAGAGAGAGCATAGCTTTTATACTTTTACCGAAAGGTTTAGGTTAAAAAAGAGAAGGTCACGACCTAAACCATTTAAAGAACGTGGAGCAATGTTCGTATCTTTAGTCTTTCTTCGTGTAATGGCGCATAAGTGAAGCAACGGCTGTTGAGATTGCGAGGAAGACGTATTGATTTGGCTTACAAGAACAGGGTACCTGAACGTTAGATAATGCGATGCCATGCAAGAGTTAGAGAAAGTGGAAGGGATGCAACGACTACTGCTCTGTTTACACTACTTTGTAATGACAATGATATCGACAAACAGAAAAAAAAAGGTCAGGAAAAAAATTAAACTCTTTGCATTTAAATATATTTACACTGAATACGTAATCCGCTGTGGTAGAGTATTCAAGTCCGTAAACAATGTTACGATGATTAATATCGTGACATTGGTCTTGATATATTTGAAAATTATATTTTCATTACTGTGTGTGTGTGTGTGTGTGTGTGTGTGTGTGTGTGTGTGTGTGTGTGTGTGTGTGTGTGTGTGTGTGTGTGTGTGTGTGTGTGTGTGTGTGTGTGTGTGTGTGTGTGTGTGTGTGTGTGTGTGTGTGTGTGTGTGTGTCAAGTATGAAATAAGCGTATATTAGACGATTAACATGATATACGTCCTTATTATTATGTTTAAACTAAAGATTAAACACTTTAACATTTAACAGAGAAAAAGTCCTGTAGTTTTGTTCTAAACAAGATATCAAAAATGTAACAGGAAAATGGATTAATAGGATACTCCATGGGCATCGGTAATTCACTTCATAAGGCATTAATTCATTAGTGCACTTTGAAATACTTCCCTATGTAAATAATAAAGGACTGAACAGGCAACACAAAATACAGAGAATAAGTTAATAGTAAAAAAGATGTCTGACAAAGTACTTTTTTCTGTCAAATTTAGTTTGAGATTTCCAAATGAATTCATCAGAAGATCGTTTTTTTTATTTGAATAGGAACTCATTTATTTTATTTTAGAAGTTTCGCATTGCACATGTAGGCCTATTCTAGACGTTTTAAAGAAACACAGGTAGAAGCCACATTATATTGTAAATAATGGTTATCTCATGTAAGAAAACCAATTTATTAACTCCGAGATATTTCTTCCTTGTTTCAATGATACAGAGAAGATAAAATCAGTTGGCAATATTCAAAATATTAGCCTATGTTTACAGAATAATACGCTCTTAGAGTACAATGGAAACAATCATTAGTTTTTAAATCGTCAGATGTAAGACGGCAATTTTGTTAGAATCCTGAACAGGCGTGAAAATCCTTATTTGGTCTCCAGAGCAGTCTTGGTGGGTGTGATTTACATTAATATATTTTTGACCATTAATGACTTTGAAAAGTCCGAGATAACAAAAGCCTGAAAAAAATTCAAACCAGCCCAAACAATTCGTCTTTATTTCATTTATCTCGTCATCAATTGGATGATAGTTAATATTTAAATAAAGAATTCATAATAGATTATTTTTTGTATCTATATATAGAATATCATCAAATAAATCGATGTCTAGTCACAGTATGTAATATATTTATGCCAAAATCAGAAATTACACACTCTATCCAATGCAACAATATTTAACTGATACTTAGCGCAGGAAACTTGAAAGTAATATGTTAAGCCAATCAGACAGTACAGTTACAAGAGAGGAAGAAATTAGGGGATAAAATATCTGAGAACAAAAAACTACGGTAAAGAACACTCCACACAACCAGTAAATCCATTACTTTCATTTGATTTTCCTATTCTTTCTATACTATGCTAAGAAAGACTTTGACGGCAGCGCTGAACAAAAGCATTACAGTGTTTAAACTCAAAATGATACTATATTGCAATGCTATTTATATTACTATTATTCAAAACTATCACATAACCGATTTGGATTTACAAATATTCATCGCTGGCATTTGAATTTTATGAGAAATTAGTAGACGAAGTAATCTAAACCCAATGTCGGAGTGTTCAGATATGGTAGGTGAGTTGTCGATAAGAGAAAAATTTAATTAAAACTAAAATTACTTAATTAAAACTAAAATTACACGAGAAATGTGTACTCATTGTTTATTCAAGTTTAATAACGTAAGTCCATTCACGCTAACTTGTCTATCTTGGCCAGCTTATCTAAATAGTGGAGTCAGTCGTGACAAATTTAAAGAAATATGCCAGATGTGAACGAAAAATCTGAGAGAGAGAGAGAGAGAGAAAGAAGCACTCTTATTTCTTTTATATTGTATATCAAGAGGCTTAACCGAACTCTAACGAAATCCTAAATTTTCAGTTTCTTTTACTAAGTTCGTTGACTCATATTACAGCAAAAGGGCTGGCAGAAAATCTGAACTTTGTAGAGGCGAAAAGGGCAGCAGTCAGCTGGTGAAGGTAACTGACCTCAACGAACGGTAGAAATTTTTAAAGTCAGCAGGAAAGTCTGCTGTCAAAAAAAATCATTTTCTTTACTCAGAAAATTGTGGTTGTGTAAAATGTAGTAAAACAAAATGATTTCTTATATTATTGCAGTAATATGCATCAGTCGGAATATGATAAGATTCTTAGTCTTTTTTCTTGAGTTGCTAAATACGTTTATCATTATATAATTTATTTTGTTCATGTTAATAATTTTCTGTAATAATAATAATAATAATAATTCAACTGCCTAGTTATGGAATAGTTATGGAATAGAATCCTAATCTTTTTTTTTTCAAATATTACTCTTCTTATTTGGTGGTTGAATTATCAAATTTGTTTAATTAATAAAATTCCTGCTTTCTGGTAATTTAGCCAAAATTACGGAATTTGAGAATGTAAAACACAACGATTCTTTTAGTGATGGATTAATTAATGCCACATCGAAATATTCTTTTGTTTCCAAAACACTCACGTCTCACAGAATCTTTCCAACCGGAAACCTTTGGTTTTTACTCTGCAGAACAGAGAAACCGGCTAGAAGAAAACACAATTTTGCAGACATTGTATACATACTGCCCTGATAGTCTAAGTTACTTCGGCGTAAATTGAAACAATTAAATATTTTTACAGCATCGCCTTCATTTCGAACATCTGTTTCAAATGCAATTTGTATGCGATTTGTAAACGCTGATTTTTTTTGTTATTTATCTGTTTTAATAAGACAATAATTGTAAAATAAAAAAGCTATAGAAGGTCCAAGAGAAATAGTTTTTATTATTATTAAATATCTATGTCTTACACTGCTTTCGAACTCTGAGACTTGGTTGTAAACGAACAAACAAACGCTTATTTGTTCATTGTCTTTATTACGCGACATTATGATAATATATATATATATATTTTTTTTCCCCTTTCAATGTGGGTTCTATCATTTGAGGAAAAGTTACAAAGCATCATATTCGAGAAGCAAAGAGAGAATAGCTGCTAGTAGGATACTGTATTTATTCTCAACGCACTAATATCAGGTTGTGTATGCACCATGAGGTTCTTCTATTCGAAGAATGGAAGCTTCGTGGTAATCTTCATTTTTGAAATTGTCTTATTCTTTTTTTTTTCTTTTTTTTGCGAATGTTGCAAGATAAATTATGAATAGTAAGGAGTAGTTTGCTTAAGTTATTATTAATGAATGACAAGTAAAATCCCCAAAATTAGGACATTTTATAATAAATACACTGCTGATTTTAGATCTGTTTTAATGCACTGATTTCATTAAACAGGTTTCTAATGCACAAGAATTTTCTTTCCATGAAAAGTTTCAAAAATAGCGTACATTACCTTCTTGCATGTATGACAGATGATTAGATAATTTCTATCTTTGATTAAGAAAATAAAGTTATTAAACCCTTGTATTAACAGCGAAAACAGCCGAAGCCTTATTTACCTAATGGAAAAGCAGTACGAAAGTCATAAAACATCGTTTTTAACACTAATTCTATACTAATGATAACACTAATGATTAAGAGTTTCGCTTCAGATGATGTGGTCCCTTGTAAAACAAGTTACAGTTACTGCTGCTATTTTTGTTTTTCATTAAACATCTTTTGAAGCCTGGCATTTCAATATAAAATAAAAAATACATTATATATATATATAAAGATACTTTCAAACGTTTGATACTACCGTCCTTCTGAAAATAAAGATATGGGATCAAGAAATATCATTCATTCACTAGTTTATAATTTATCGACAAATCATTTCTCACTACTTAAGTGGGTAGATTTCCTTTCAGTACAACAAATTAAATTAAATCTGATCATGACATCACTTGACTATAAAGAAAGCTGACGCTATTTTCTGTCTGAAGCGAACGTAGCAACACTCAAGTGAATAATTAAAATGTAGGAAAGGTATACGTACTCATTAACTCCTTGAAACTATTGAAACTAAATAATTCTGGTCATTAGAGAGGCAAATACAAAATTAATAACACCCTGACAACTTCAAAATTCTTCTCATAATTACTAACTTTAGGATACTCATTTAATGAATACAAGAGAATCAATTTTGCACAATAAAATTATTATGATGAAGTGCGCTAGTTGTCAATAGCATAATATGTATTGTTAGATTTTTAATTCTCATTTAATCAGCATTATGATTATCCATCAACAGCACCTTAAGAAACAATCATAGAAATCGTAGAAAGGGCGATCTTGTAGAAATTGCAAATCCTGCTAATTTTATATTTTCGTAGATTAATAATTCATTGTACTGTAACTGTATAATTCTTTGTTGTGAAATTCATCGATATACTTCAAAATCTTGGAATAGTCAGACAATATTACTGTCGAAAAAGGGAAGCGCTATAAAAGTGGCTTTTTGGGTTTATAGAATCAATGAGCAGCAGTAAATTTTAATAGGTGAGACACGGTGCATGGTGTTTAAAATAACATTTTCAAGGAAAGAAAAAAAAACCAAAGTTCCAAGAAACCTATCTGAAAGAGAAAGATGACTTATGGGACGTTTTATGACTGACCACATTGCGACTGGAAATAAAATCTCTATAGGAAATTTATCTTTAGATTGTGTTTGTTAAAATCATAAACAGTTTTGACAGAGGTTTCAATATTAATGTTTATATTAATCCCATATGCGAAAAGTTAGAAACCTATACGACATTAATAACGTGAGTAAATTATTAGATAATCAGGAAGCTTTGATCCAGAGATCAAACATAATACATTAACGTTATTTTAGGCTTCTATCGTATATGGTGAATATTATCTGCCACCTAAAAAACATTCCGAAACATCAACGCCAGTGTAATGTGCACCCGTAGACTGTAGGTTGGAATACAAAGACGCTATCTACTCTGCCAGCAAGGCTCATATTGATGTGAGAAGCAAAAATTTGAGGATTCTGATAAAACTTTATGCTAATCCATTATTAATATAACAGCAGAGCGTGGTGATGACGACATAGGAATTTGGATCATCCAGTCAACGCCTCTAGCATTCAAGAAGACAACAGATATTTCATGATCTGAAGAACATTTGTTGTTGGATGAACATCCTCTACTGGCTATTATCGGTATCGAAACCAGGACGTACTGCAGCACATATACGAGATGACACCTTACATTATTATAATAGTGAAAATCTCTGGAAGATGATAAGGAATAACAAATCTACTCTACATTAATTCAGAAAATTTACGAATGATTCGAAGTGAATGGCAATAACTCTAAAGTAGATTTAGCACGATAACCTCCGTGGATCTTATCTAACAGAGAGAGAGAGAGAGAGAGAGAGAGAGAGAGAGAGAGAGAGAGAGAGAGAGAGAGAGAGAGAGAGAGATTGTACAGAAAAAGAAAGAAATTTGTGTTAGGAATGAAGGAGCAAATGTCTCAATGAAAATCTTGTTCGCAAAAGGATAAATAAGAAGATAAATAAATTAATTAAAAAGAAACAAACATCTGCTGTAAGCAAGTTAGTCAAGAAAGGTAGATATCGTAGCTTACGCCAGCTTGTGAGCTTAGAAATCTGCGTGTTGATCGCTAAGTAATCGCATTATCACGCAACAGTTTACAACCAAATTGCTCGAAATCTGGCAGGACGCATATGCTTCATTCTCGCCAAAAAAATCTTTTGGCACCTATAAATAGAAACCATTTATCAAAGCTACCCAGATCATACTTCCATGATTCTCTAACGCCCTCCCCGGGTGAACGATTTTTTTTTTTAAATTAAGATTATCATTAATTTGCTGATTTTCGTCAGCTGAGGTATGCAGTACACAGCTACAAAACTTGCAAATTTTGGAATGTTAACATAAATATTATTAAATAATAAAATCTGAATTGTCATGTTAAAGAAGTGGCAAAAAAGAGAAAGAACTCAAGTCTGAATTAGACATCCGATGAAGTCATCCTCTGCTATAGCAACAAACAGAAATGCTACCATGGCTGTAATCTAAGTAAGTTTCAAAATGCTACACACACACACACACACACACACACACACACACACACACACACACACACACACACACACACACACACACACACACACACACACACACACACACACACACACACACACACACACACACACACACACACACACACACACACACACACACACACACACACACACAATCTGTTCATTTCATTAAATACCACATAAGTTTCTGTTTCTGAACTGGAATCCTGTTCAGAAACTGAAAACTGAAAAAAAATACTAAAATGAGTTCGTGCATGATAATATGCAGCTTCATAATTCCTAATTACAATCTTAACATTATGGTTATTTACATTTCTACATGAAAAGTTATTCAGCGATGACATTCATGAATAGAAACCAATTCTAACCAGAAATAAACCTGCATTAATTAGTTAGCACTATAATAATAATTAAAATATATAAATTGAATAGTTTAAGTTAAGGGATATTACATCCCATATCGTTTCTTAGCCGAATAAGAAACTCAAAGAGTTTCATGCCAAATATAGTAGAAATTATATAAAGCTCGGCGATTCCAGTTGAAGCCTTTGGCTCTTCATATATCTAATAAAATTGAATATTTTGACAACTTCCTCTCATTAAATAGAATTCTACACACTACCTCATTTCCAGAAATGTTTATTTGGAAATTAAGGTTATTTGGTGACTATGTATTGCATAGTCTTGAGAATGATCGATATTTGGGCTGATAATTGAAATACCCTCTGAACCCAATTTAAATACAGTGTAGATGGAAGAGTAGTAAACATCATCAAGGGGAAAAAATAGACATTCTCTTTTTGTGATTGATTCAAGTAGTTTATCTTAATCAATCATTCATGATGTGCTTAATTAGATACTTGTTCATTGCAAATTACTCAAAGAATTATTTTTGCACTTTTATTTTAGGATTTTTGTTTAAGTATTCTTCCTAACTCCTTTTAAACTAAAAGTATCCAGAATATAAAAATGTCGCTTATTTGGTAAGTATTCTGGAGGCTGTTTTACAATACTTTATTGCGACTTTTAAAATCACTAATGAATATATTAAAAAGGAAGTATAAAAATATCAGTTGTTATTTTACGTAGTAGTCAAAGAATGATTAGCTTTTAACTGTCAGGTTAAAAATTAAATTTTATGCTTTGGAAAAATAAGTGTGAACTTTTTCATTGAGCTATCAAAATACCAGGTAGTCTTGTATCTCAGGATATTAATGTACAAATTATAACTTACATTTGGTTAATTAGAATATCCTATAAATTAGGTATATTTCTTTGTTTGAGCAAAGCTTATTTTGTTACTTTTGTTGAGAAACAGAAAATATATCACAAAATGTACCAACCCACTCGCCTATTAACTGCCATCATAAATGAAATCTCTAAGCTCTCACTTTTACTTCACGGCTATGTGCTGTTTAGACGAGTAGTTCCCGCATGATTTTTGCATTGCATGTTCATGGTTAATAGCGTGTAGCGCGCAGAAGAAGAGTCCATTAACTGTTGGTTTGTAAAGAATGCCTGTTGAGAGTGGCTATACTTCAGTGAGTCAATACATTTCGCAGTTTTGCTTCGAAAAGGGAAAAACAATAAATCTTAATCTTTCTTTTTCAATGTATTCTGTACCGTGAACATTCCAGTGATGCACTAGCGTTTCACCTAAAGGTCAAAGACCGCGTGCTAAACCATGCATGCTGATACGAAAACGAAAAAAAAAAAAAGGGAAATAGGATTACGCATTGTTTGCTTCGAAAGAAAGTGACTACAGTCTTACTTGACCTTAATGATCATGAATTTACTAGAGTGTTCTTGAAAAAAAAGAAATCACTTGTTCTTCTGTGCAGGTTTTTGGAAACATATATGAGTAGGAACGTGCGTTTTACTATTGTTGCATACTTTATATTCAGAGATAAGAAAACGAAATCAAGTGAACTAATATAATGCATTATAAACTTGTAGGAAAACAATTTTACGTCAAAAAGCATAAAATTTAACTAGTGTAGAGTAAGTATTTACTGGTATTTATGAATGATATATGCATTTTATGATATTAACTGTGATACCCTCAAGGTGAATTCACATTACTTTAATAACAGAATCATTAATGCAACCATTATTTTTTTCGGAATAGCACTAATGCTGTGACGTCATTTGTTTCCTGTTAATTGAATGTTTTATAACTCTTTGACAAACGACTGTAAATCTTTTTCTCCTAGACGTCATTATTTGTTTATATCGGAAATTAGATTCCATAGGAAATAATAAAACAATATTATAAAAACACAAATGGACAATGACATATTCGTTCAGTAGGTTCCATTCAAATCAATAAATATAAGCGCAATTCTTAATAGGCAATAAATTAATAATGGAAAGTGCTCGAGAGACGTGTATTAGGGTGAGAAGTCTTACTGGCTGTAAATGCACTGAAACTATTAAAATCACTAGAATTTATATTCAGCACAGCTCTTGAAAATTAAGTATCTGTTAGAATGCTGATGAAAATAACAAGTTTCTAATAGTAAAGGAATTATCAAATTAGCAAAGAAGTCTTCTAGAGAAAGTATTGAATAACAAAATGAAATCAAAAATTTAATATCTGAAATTTCTCTGAAATGAAATGAAATATCTGAAAAATGAAAAACATATGAAATCATAAAGATCGTATTTCTGCAGTTTCGACTTCGTGTTTCATCAAACCAACGGGATGAGTATATATTTTCCTTATTTCAATCGATATTTGTAGTCATTTCAAGAATATTGCATATTAAATTTCATCTTCCGGATTGAAATATTGCGCTTTGCAAATGGAAAACTTATTCGCAAGGCTTTGCAAGCTCTGCTATTTAATTCAGCATTGACAACTTCGTGGTAAACACGTCGTAAATACTCATACATATTTGAATTAATAAAACGTTCCTGGTGATGCACTGCTTATTCAAATTCAGAGCGAATGTGCCAAATAGAGGAGCGAAAATGTTTTAATTTTCATATAACTACAGAAAATGATAAGATAAAACTATTACAAAAAATGATTAGAGTTTGATAGAACACAATAATAGAAAGTTTAATAATACAACACAGTCATTCCCAATATAGTTTTAGTAATTTATCTTTACTGTTATCTCCACTATTTGAAGTAGATGCTTCAGTTGACAATTAATAAACATAGCAAAAATGAAAATGCTGCGGTTTTAGCACATCGTGCTATTTTATTAGATAAAGAATAGAATAGTGCCGGACTTTGTACTTCAGTTCATATTCGAGCATGATCCTAATGCCAAATGTCAAATCAAATAGAATGAAATACCATACTCTCTGTGTGTGTGTGTGTGTGTGTGTGTGTGTGTGTGTGTGTGTGTGTGTGTGTGTGTGTGTGTGTGTGTGTGTGTGTGAATATATATATATATATATATATATATATATATATATATATATATATATATATATATATATATATATATATATATATATATATATATATATATATATATATATATATATATATATATATATTCATATTCATATAATTTATATGATAATACCAAAGTGACAAGTTTATGATTTTAAGTGACATTGCATATAATATACTTTAATCGGCGAAATATCCACGCTAGTACTAGTTATATAAAAATTACATAGTTGCTTTCTCAAATAAAGTATATTATGTACAATGTTTTCCCTGATTTGATTTAAATACTAAATCAAAGCAAATATTGCATATCCTATGTAGAGCAATACATTTTTGCTTCTGTTTCCTTCTACTTTTGTTATAAATTATCATTCCCCTAAACGCAAATGCAGCAGTAAATCAATGTTTATCAGCACAGAACACACCTGGAAGGGATAGATAGAAATGCATGAGTTGGAAGAAACAAAATACTGAATGAAATCTTGTGGCAGCAATTCATCTCGATAATACGGAAGAATGAATAGAAGGAAATAATTGAATTATTCTAATCTTATACTCATTTACATTGAAAGTATTCAATATGTTAGCTATCCAAAAATAAAAAATAAATAAATAAATAAATAAAAATAATAATTTGAATACTAAATGAAAAGTTTAAAAAAACCCCAAATAACGGAAACTATGTACTAGTCACTTATATTATTAAATAAAAATGTCTCTTGTATTTACATGAAATATCATAATATACGAGAAATGTGGTAAAAATAATAAAGAAAACGAGAGTAGTCATGGCACTAGTGTAATTACAGTTGGTCTATTTTTCTTATCAGAATAATCACTTTCATATCTTGGTAAAACTTCTAGAGAGCATCTTCAGGTTTCCGTGAATATTGCTGAGCTCCATCTTTTATTTCTTAACAGAGCTACTTTTCTATTATTCATTACAATAGTCACAACGATGAGGATAAACTAATGTAGCAACTGTATGATCGATATTTCTCTGCAGTGTACGCTGTTATTTATGGGAAAATATATTATTTACAAAAATCATAAATAATCCAATTAAACAGAAAGCGTTTTTCTGAGAGAGAGAGAGAGAGAGAGAGAGAGAGAGAGAGAGAGAGAGAGGCTCATTAGTGCTAAAAATTAAAGGTTCGATTAACAGTACTACCTATAAATAAAAAGAAGAGATAGTAGAGGGCTGCATTTATTTCAATTAACGTTATCGATGCAGATTTCGTTATACACTGCTTGGAAAGAAGTCAACGGACACTATAGTGTCATAAAAAACAGCCACGGCGTGAGCATAATTTTCATAAACGTACGAGAGGGATCAATAGAAATTTTGGACCAATATTTCTGGCTAGTCAAATGTGGAGAACTTCATGTCCACAAACCACACTGTAACAAGAGCAACTTTATGACACTGTGCATTGTCTTCCTAAAAGAGACAATGGTCAGTTCCATAGAAATGCCACACAGTACGAAGCATTGCATTGTCCAGAATATTCAAATACCTCTCGGAGTTCAATGTTTGGTAACTGACTTCCTGGTTAACAAATATTGCTATATTTGTTAACCAGGAATTAATAAAGAATTTGCCTCGGACCAAACAGAGGTCCAATCAGGTAATACAGGACCATCCCATCACGCCGCCATCTCCGAATTTTATTTCTTACGTAGTAAGCGAGGTTCACCGAGCATTCGCAACACGCTCACCGTACATCTGCTCAGTTGAGGGTTTAGCGTGATTCGTTGCTCCATAATACAGCTTTCCTAGCTTCCACATCCCATTATACCTGCTTTTTGCGCCACTGAAGACAAAGCTGCATGTTAGTTCGGTAATGTGAGGCTTGCATATTGTGGTCCTACAATCGAAATCCATGTTCTCAGCCTTGGTCTGAATGTTTTTGTGCAGATTCGTGTTCCAGTCGAATGGCAGTTTTAACATATTGTCCTTCGTAGCACCCTATGGTCACGTTCAGTGAGTGTAGTGGGTCGTCCATTGAGGGTAGCACTTGCAGTTGTCTTCTTCTGCTACAGTCTCAGTATGGTATCTCTGATTGTTGACCTGGGGCAGTGCAAGTGGTCAACAATTTTCCGAATAGATAGGCCTGCAACAATGGCATCTTATCACAACGCCTTTTTCAAACTTTATCAGTTCCCTTCTCGCAGTGATTTCAACAGGAAACAGTTGCACTGAGTTGTGAGCATCATATTCCTCCAACTTATACCGGCTAGAAACACGTAACTCGTTACATGTCATGATGTACCTTGCCCATGAGCAGGGGGGGGTTGTCTCCGTTGATTTCTTTCCAAGCAGTGTTTGGAAATCTTATACTTAAGCTAAATACTGTACATATCAGTGATCTTTAATACTACATTTTTTTTCTTGTGAAAAGTAATTCGAAGTAAATTTATTAATTTTCCATCAGGCTCTTGTCTCGTAGAGATACTCTTAATAATTAGATTGTACAAGATATTTATGTAATAGGTTGCTATTTGCCAAAGTACACAGCGACTGTATTAACTATACAAATAGCAAGGCTAATATTATAATTATATCAAAGTAATCTGTCAAATAAAACTTTTGCTTAAAAGTTTCATTAAAAAAAGAATGTAGGATCATAAAGGATCATTAATAGTAGATATTAGGATAATGGAATAAAAATATGAAACAAAAGAGAAAAGAAAAACTAAAACGGAAACGGATAGAAAACTTGAAGGATAGAAGGGGTGGAAAATAAAACCAATATCTCAATGAAACTGTGTACGAGTATATATAAGTATTCATTTTAACATAACTAAATAAATATACATGTTTGTTATTTATACATTTATCTGCTAAACATGATTTTAGGATATTTATATGTTGAAACAGTTATGTAATTGCTAATTAGAAATACTGTAAGATACTTAAGACGAGCAGAGTATAACAGCAGGCAAAGATACAGTAATGCGGGAAGGAATAATGGATATCTTAAAACCTCGAAGATAGGAGACTAGGGTATGGAAGAACACCGCCACCAATACTAAAGGAGCCTATCTGAAGCTGAATGAAAGCACGTTTGTACAGAACCGAAAAAAAATCACAATTACATCATTGATCTTGAGTATACGATAGAAGCCTCTTGATTAAGAGATGAACATTTCAGAAGAATGCTCTGTGGTAAAATAATTACTAAATACAGAATTCTGAAGAATTTAATATAATCCAATTCCCTAACGTCTTTCTAAATTTCTTCTTAGTATTTCGATTGCCAAATGAGCTAAGATCGATATCGCGAAGAATAATAGAACCCCTATCATTAAGCCCACCATGATTAATGACGCCATCTGAAAGATAAGAGGAATTAGTTGCACCATCAGGGGAAGAATAGATGCAACCATATACGAAGGCTTATTAGAAAAACCTGCGGATATTTAAGCGGAGAAAAAATTCGTTTAATGAACGCATCACACAAAGTAATAGGAATAACAGGGGCCACTAAAATACATCAATTCTCCCACAAATTTGAGGATGAAGAAGTTCCAGACTGACAAAAAATCGAGAACGGTAATATTATAACAATGAAGAGATAAATTGTTTTTTATTATTCAAGATTCTGTATTCCAGTTTCTCGACGTTTGTGTGTTGTGAAATGAAAAATGGAGGAACTAAATTTAGCCGAGCAAATATCATATAAGACCAAGTTTCTTTTGTATTTACAGGTACTGTTACTGGAAAATGTTATTGTTAAGATTGTTGTTGGTGTTGGGGCAGAAGTCGTGGGGATGTACATTGTGAATAGCTTTTCACAAAAGCCAACTATGCATAGTAATTTCTATATGTATAGAAATATACATATAGAAATATATATGTTTATTTCTATGTATGACTCCATTTTATAAGGAGGGAATATTTTCGCCTGGAGAGTTTCCCCACATATTGCTTGATCTCCCTTCCATTTGTGATGTCTCTTCTATTTTTATCATGAAGGCTCTAGCTCATATATGATACCACCAATTTCGAATTCTCTTTTGCAGTATCTACCAGTGGAGAATTTGCCTGGTCTCCACATTCTTTAGGGAAGAAGGACATATCTAGAAATATACACAATTAAAAAAAGCCGAGTATAATAAGGATAAGCTGAATCTCCAGCTTAATTAACATCGCCACAATGAAAGGCATATATCACTTAGAATACTTCCAATGGTTGTATCTAAGAAAACGTATGCTTTTCACAGAATTACAACTTTAATTTGTTTACGTCGCATGTAAACAAATCCTTGCATATTTAGGCTATAACAGAACTGATAACTGGAAGCAAACGAAAGGGAGTAAAATACTCTTATTAAATAAATCTACTGATTTTCTTTATCAGTGAAGCAATATGTAGATTTTTCTTGAACAAGTAATTTAATTTTTTATATCCAAATTTTAATAACTGTTGGTTGATTCTAGCATGTTAAATTCTTTTTCCCCTCTTTCAGACTGACAGTAACTGCCGGCTGTCCAATGGACCTACAATATTTTCCTATGGACAGACAAGTATGTAGATTAGAAATAGAAAGCTGTAAGTATTCATTTTTCTTCTTCTCCTTTTTCATTTATAATTTACTTTGAACAAATCATATAAATGATGTGGCTTTTAAAGATAGTCTTAATCAGTAGATGTTCTCATTTTCATACTCGATACTATCTCTCTGACACACACACAGCTTGCACTGAAGGTTAGAAGAAAATATACCCTTCCTATTATAATAGTAAAGAAAGAATTTCTAAAATAGTACGACATTTCATTGTGATTTCGAGTAGAAATAAATAAATAAAAATAAACGTTATAAATTCCTAACAGCATCTCTGTCAAGTAGAGCTCTGTAAGTAAGAAACGGAAAGATGGGCTTCCTTGGTACTAAAAGTTACTCTTTCATTCTTTCTATGAAGTGATGTTGATAATTTATGTGATTGAAGGACATTATTATATGTGACGTGATCTGATGTATTATGTGCATATTTTCTGAAAGCAAAGGTAAGGTTTCAGCAGCTGAGATGAAAATGACAAAAAATGGGTTATTTTTCTGCCTTTGAAATTGTCGCATTTTTTATTTGTGTAATATTAAACGGATAATACAAATTGATAATTTAATATTTAATTTAATGTGGTATATAATTGATAAGACTTCCTGATGGTTGCTGTGGAGAAAGGGCAGAATTGTGAACAATTTAATATTACATGATTAGTGATTTATTAAAATATTATTGGAATGAAGGTTGTTCTTAGACATCTCAGGAGTGTGCTAAGAAGAAAGTGGGAAATCAGAAATAGCGGAAAGAAAGGGACAAGAAACAAATAAAAGAAGACAACGGATATTGCATAAATATGAATTGTGAATATTTTATATTCGATAAAGGACTTCTTTAATTGCTAAGGATTGTGCCGAATAGCACTGAGAAAGAAAATTTTATAAACAACCGTTTTTTTTTTTTGTTTTTTTTTACCCATGTTTGCAACTAAGAATTTAATGATTTCTTTTGGCTTTGAAATATTTTTAGATGCTTTTACTTTTATCACTAAATGTGGATTAACAGGAGGCAAATGAATCTGCAATATTGATATTCCCAGTTCATTCAAAATATTATGACCACCCCGATTTTATTTCATAATGGGCCATGCCATGCCATGCCATGCCTCCCGGCTAGACGGAACGCGTATCATTATTAAAAGTATACATGATACTAGAGTTAAGTGATGACATATTGTCCATTGGAAATTACTGATCGACATGGACAAGGGGCGTGACCTCAGAGAATTCTAAAAAGTGAAATATTATCATAGAATACCTGTTGCAGGGTGAACAGTGCTCCTCCAAGAGTAGAATCATACTAGACAGGAAAACAATCTTACTCTCTTACTCAGTTGAAGGTTTCCTGTTCGGCGATTGCCTCTGGACTGAAACTCGTGAAATTACTGCCACTGATATTTAACCAGAGCAAGAATGGTGGCGTTGAAGAAACTCTAATTCATGCATACTCTACTCTGGGTATCGATACTTACTCCTGCTTATCATCAGTGAGGCGTCGTCAGACTATTGAAGACTGGAACCTGAGGAGGAATAATAATGATACCGAGCAAACACTGACAGAAGGCGGTATCGTTAGGGGATGGAATGTTACAATATTCCTATTCATTGTTGCTGAACTGATTCACGCCTTATGTTGACTATTTTCATTGATGTGTTCCAACAGGATAATATACCGTAGAACTTTGCTGATATCGTTGGAAGAAGTTCGCTAACCATTATTGTGACTTCCGTGAGTTATTATGGCCGTAGGATTCCCCGTGTTTGAATCTCGCTTTGAAATTACGGCTCGAGAGATGCGACTTTTCAGTTCTCCACCGAGAACACTGGCGTATCTAAGGTAAACATTCTCGACTACATCGTACTGTATACCTCACTACAATGTCTACTTTTAGTGTATGCATTGCGATGCTACGTAAACGCAATTTTGGCTACTAAGACTACCTACAAACTACAAGAACGTTTGTCGCAACATATCGATTGAAATATAGAGAAAACTGAATATTTCAGAAGGAAAAGAAGAACAGAATTTAGGTTACTACTAAGTAATTTTATTTCTGTTTTGATCAGTGATGTGAATTATTCTTATAGGTTGGCTTCAGCTTTTTAATATACTTAAGATGAATGGGATTAAGACAAAGCCTGTAAATACAATTGCCATTGCATTTGTATGAAGAAAGTTTATTTTTCCAAGTGTTTTGCATGAGAATCTGGAAGCACTATAGGGCATCTTTTTGCATTTCACCATGCTTCCATGGTGAAAGTAAGGCTAGTGACCTCTGTATTGAAATAGTCGAGTAGGCAATTGTTTATAATAGTCTTTTATGAGGCTAATGTTGTCTGTATAATATAACACGCACAGAATATAATGTGAGAAATTAAGTTATGTAACAAGGTCTATTTTATCTTCTTTACATTTTCTAGCATATTGAAAGCTACGAATTTGGAAGCTGGAAAGCGTTGTTCGGAAATTTGAATGAAAATTACCAACACAATCTGATGAACAGTACCATATGAGGATCGTAATGTTTTCCATCGATGCGTGTTGTGCGATACTAGTGAATACTCAGGTCATGTTTCTAGCACAATACAGATGATATGACAGGGAATATTGAACATTAAAACAGATGTAAACGAAACTGCTTTAATTATGGAATATGGATACCTACACTATCTTGAGCTAAATTATCCGAAAATGGCGAAAAGACATATTCACCTTCAAAAATTAATTCATAGTGTATATAATAGACACTCAATTGGCCATGAAAGGGTTGTTGGAAGAGCCGAGAGTGAAGCGTGAGTGCAAATAGTAAATATATTACCGTGATATGATAAAAATGAACTAAGACGATGGGCTATGATGGCAAACGATTCGATGCGTAGCTTGTGTAGAACGAATGGATGCTAGTTTTTGGATGTGTGTGTGGGGGGGGTGAGTTTGAGCGAAGTTCGATTTGTATAAGACTGACGGCCAATACTTGAATACATATGCATCAGGAGTCTTGAAAGATTATTAATTAATATAAGATCTAACATAGAGACTAGGGGAATCTGAATTCTGATGAGAGGAACCGTGAAAATCCGTGTGTAAGAGTGACAATGTTAGGTAACTGTGTTATTGATGGAAATTGTTACTATTATGGAAATTATTATGAAGAGAGAGTGATTCTGTGTTCATCCAGTTGGAACCTATCAAGCATGTGTGAAGATGTCTGCATAAGTAAGGAACTAGAGAAGAAAAGAGATATGCAAGTTGCAACTGTGTCATGCAGACCACAGACAAGTGCAGGGCATGTAGGTAATTTATAAGTCTGGACATGAATGTTAGGAGTATCAGAAACAAATGAGTAGAGTTTGTTGCCTTGAATAATATGTCGTATATTGGAATCTCATGTTGAAGATATTAGTGAAACTTGGCTATCAGAAGTAACTGGTGTCGAGTGCAAAGAGTACAGTATTTTTAGGAAGGATAGTCAGGAAAGGAGAGGAGGGGCTTTTTGCTAATGATATCATATTTCTTGAATCCTGTTAGAGTTGAGACATGACTGCAATACTAGTAACAATTTTTCATATGGCAATGAGTTTGAAGCCATCTGATGTGAGGTGGAGACCAACAAGATGAAATACACAGTGGGGTATTGTTACAGCCCAGGTGGATCGATTGTTAGTGACGAAGAAATGCATCAAGGAATAAATACGATGGGTACGTGCAAAAAGAGTAATTCTAATTGGGGACTTTAATTATCCGAACATTGATTGAGTAGCAGTAAAAATCTCATGAAAGGAATGAAACTGAATTTATGGAGCTGTTGCGAGACAACTTCCTCAAGCAGTGTGCCACAGAAGGAACTCAAAGTTAACGAGTGTTAAATCTGGTTACAATATCAAAGGAGGTTTCAGTTAAAGACCGAACTCTTCTACCTCTGGTTAGTGACAGTGATCATGCGGTATCCACTTTGAAAGTGGTTACGGTTCTGAATGTTCAAATGAGAAAAGGTGGTTACATGCTGAACTGTAAAGTAGGAAATTATGACCACCTGAGGGGTATGCTGGGTTCTCTGCTATGGTATCAGTTATTGGATGGGAAGGATATCTACAGCGCGTGGGAAGTTTTTAAACAATAGTTAAATGACGCGATATCAGAATGTGTCCCTAGAGTACGAAGAAAAAACAATAGAGTAGAAGTGAAATAGATGTGTAATCTTATCAAGTAAGAGGCTGATGTGGAAGGAATATTGTCTGCATAAGGATGTCAGTTACGATAATTATAAGTATCGGGCCAGAACAGTCATAAGTGCTGTACGGAAAGCTAAGTCCGAGTAGTCTGTTGCCGCGGTATGACAGGGAGGAGTTTAGGAGGAGGGCCATAATTGCAAATGACATTATGCGTAGGTTATGCAGACGGTGTGGTGTGGAATTCGTGGATGTGTGGAATGAGTTTGAAGGGCGAAAGGACTTATACAAGATGGATGGCCTGCATTTGAATGGACTTGGTATGCGGAGACTGGAAAGAGTGTTGCTGAATGAAGGGAAAATGGATGTGCAAAACCAGGGAAACTAGAACTACCAAAGAGGGGGGGGGGGAATGGATATGCAGACATCAGTGAGACAGATGAGTGTAAGGATGTATATAATGTACCCGAGCCAGCACTAAGGACAAAAAATGGGAATGGGTCATTTAGAATAACGTATTAATATAGGGGTAGGACTAAGGGATCACTGCATTTCATGTATACTAATGCCAGGAGTATTAGGAACAAGAAGGAAGAATTTTTGGCCTTGATTGGCTCTTCCAGGCCACAGGTTATTGACATTAGTGAAACATGGCTGACGGAAGAAGATATAGTTAGTGGGATAGAATGTGTAGGTTATAGTGTGTTTAGGAGGGACAGAGAGAATAAAATGGGGGAGGGGTATTATTGATGATAGCTGATGAACTGCAGCCAAGGAGAATTGAAGTTGTATCGCAGAATAGTGAAAGGAGCTCATTTGAGGCTATTTGGTGTAAGATTGAGACTGGCAGAATAAAATATACAGTTGGGTGCTGCTATAGACCGGTGATGGAATAGATGGTGGAGATAGTATGCATAGGGAAATTGATGAAATGAGTGGAAGGAGGGTAATTACTATGGGGGATTTCAACTATGGTAACATTGATTGGAAGGAGGAGAGGACACATGTGAGGAAGGAAAAGGATTTTATTCAATTATTAAGGGATAACTATCTCAGACAGCATGTAATTGAAAATACTAGGGGTGTGAGAGTGTTTGACCTGGTAATAGCATCTGAGAATTTGACTGTAATGAATATGACCATGTTGCCAGCTATTGGTGAGAGTGATCATAAGGTCTTAACCTGGGAGGTGGCTAAAAGTGTGGAATTTTCGATTAAGACAGGGTATATGTGGAATTACCGTGCTGGCAAGTATGACAAGCTTAGGAGATTGCTTGGATCAGTGCCATGGCATGTACAACTGCAAGGGCTGGACGTCGATAGAGCATGGGAAGTGGTCAAGGAGCATTTACAGGAGGTAATGGCTGATTGTATACCTAGGGTCCGAATAGTAAAACAAGTAGGGGTTAAATGGATGAATAACACCATTAAGCTTGAGCTGCAAAAAAGAAACAACTGTGGAGGGAATTTAAAGAAAGGGGTGACCTGCAGGCACACGAACGGTATAAAGTGCAGGCCAGAAAGGTAACGAGTGTGATAAAAAAAGAAAAAGCGGACTATGAAAGGAAACTAGCTTTGCAAGCAAAAGAGAATCTAAAACAGTTCTTTCAATATGCTGCAAGCAAGAAAAAAACTGTACACGGTAAAATGATTTTAAGGAATGACGATGGTAAGGAGGTCACTGAATCAGTCGATATAGTGGAGTTACTGAGCGCGCACTTTGCAAAAGCATATCATCCAGGTGGTGACATTAAAAAATGAAGGAACCATTAGTTTATGCGGGAATAGTGATGAATGAAGTGGAGGTGACTAGTCTATTACAGAACCTTAATGTGAACACATCTGTGGGATTGGATGGTATACCAGCACGGGTCTTGCGTGAAGCGGCTAAAGAATTATCAGTGCCCTTGACGATGTTGTTTAATCTGAGTCTCAGGTCTGGCTTAGTCCCGAAGGTGTGGAAAGAGGGGAAAATAGTTTCACTGCATAAAGGAGGATCCAAGACTACGGTTGCAAATTACCGACCGATCAGCATATCAGGAGTCGTTGTCAAGGTCTTAGAGAAAGTAGTAAAGGGAAAAATACAGGAATGGATTGATGAAAACGAGATACTATACAGGGGACAGCATGGCTTTGTGAAGGGTAGATCATGCTTCAGTAACTTGCTCAAGTTTTATAACAAGGTGACGGCTGAACTGGATAAGGGAAATGGGTTTACAGTGATACTGCTGGACCTGGCAAAGGCGTTTGACAGGATACCACATGGAATACTAATCCGTAAACTACAACATATGGGAATGGATATAGGGTTGGTGAGGTGGATAGGTGGTTGGTTGATGGAGAGATATCAAAGAGTAGTTTATTCAGGAGTAGAGTCCAAAAGACGGCCTGTGACTAGTGGTGTGCCGCAGGGTTCTGTTATTGGACCACTGCTGTTTAATCTGTTCATTAACGATATAGGGAAGGATCTAAGTGGAACAATTCATTTGTTCGCTGATGATGCAAAGTTGGGTAGGGCAATAGTGATTGCAGAAGATGTCAAAGTCTTGCAGGATGACTCAGATAGATTGGAGTTCTGGGCTAAGGAGAATGGATGACAATTTAATGTGACAAAATGTAAGGTTATGCATTTTGGGGTGAAAAGATTAGCAGCAGTATACCACATTGGTGGAACTGTACTCCAAGAGATTGATGAGGCCAGGGACTTGGGAGTGTTGGTGGATAGGGAGATGAAGTTTAGGGGGCACACTGCAAAAGTAGCTAAATCAGCTCATCAACTCACTTGGTTGTTGAAAAATACCTTGACGAGCAGAGACAAGCAAGTTATTGTACCTCTGTACCGAGCCTTGATAAGACCTCATCTCGACTACTGTGCCCAGATTTGGTCACCTCGGTTCCTTCTTGATGGGGAGGAGGTGGAGAGGATCCAGAGGCGAGTGACTAAGATGATAAGAGGTCTATGGAATGAACCATATGAAAACAGGTTGAAGATTTGTGGGTTGCGGAAACTAGTTGATAGGCGGAGGTGGGGAGATATGATCGAGACATTCAAATTGCTAAAGGGATTCTATAGGATTAATTCAGAGGATATTTTTGAGATCAGGACTGGTGGTGGGAGAACTAGGGGACACCTATGGAAGCTGGGCAAGAGTGTGGTTAGCAGGGGTGTTAGAGCTGGGTTCTTTACTTTTAGAGTGGTAAATGAGTGGAATAAGCTGTCAGAGTCTGTTGTGGGTGCTATGACGGTGAACGAGTTCAAGACAAGGTATGATAGATACTGTGAGAATGTAATCGCATAGTTGTGTGGACATGATGTTTAGGGCCTCCTTCGATGAGTCTAAGGACTCCTGGAGTCGCCCGAAATAATAATAATAATAATAATAATAATAATAATAATAATAATAATAATAATAATGAAAAGAAACTGGTTCTGCAAGTTAAAGACAACCCGAAATAATTATATTTATGCTTCAAGTAAAAGAAAGAATGAATTTGAAAGAATAACTCTAATGAATGCAGCTGGTGACTGATCAGAAGTGATTGCATAACTAATGAACAACTATTTTGCTAAAAGATATCAAACTGATATATGTAACACTGAACTTACTGCTAGCTCTTCACTGTATGAGGAAACTCATGTGTATGAGCTGTTGCACAAACTGAAAATATAATTCTGCAATAGGAACTGATGTGATAGCAAGGATGCAAAAAGACCGTTCAGCTGAAATGGCTATTCCCTTGACCAGATTATATAATTTGAGTCTCAAACCAGAGAAAATTCCACAGGGCTGGAAAGAATATATATGGTAATCCCATTGCACAAAGTCCGATATATACAACTATCGACCAATTATATCTCAGTAATGGTGGTGATGATTTTAGAAAAGTTGGTTAGAGCTCGCATTCAGAAATGGTTTGACAGAGAATCTCTATTTTGCAATAAACACCAGGGTTTACTAAGGGAAGATCATGTTTCAGCAACTTTCTCACATTCTATAATAATAATGTTACCACTGAATTAGACAAGAGGAATGATACCCCATAATACTTTTGGAATTTGCTAAGGCTTTGACAGAATACAACATGTAATACTGTTGCATAACTTGGAGAATATTGGATTATAATCAATTAGCATGGATAAGAGGATGGCTAACTGACAGATATCAAAAATTCGTATGAGGTGGGGGGTGAAACTGCAAGATTCATGGTAAAAAGTGGTGTGCCTCAAGGATCAATCCTTGGTTCATCGTTATTCAGACTGTACATTAATGACATTGCGAAGGATTCGACATGCGAGATACAGTTATTTACCGATGGTGGCATTTGCCTGATTACACTACCGATCTTTTCCAAAGATTGGTAGTGCAATCAGGAATGCTTCTGATATGCAACACTTGCAGAATGATAAATAAATAAATAAATAAATAAATATATATATATATATATATAAAATAGATAAGAAGTTAATTTAATGGAACACACAACATGTTTCGTCAAAACGACTTCTTCAGTTGTCGTAACACTTAAAGAAAATTAAAAATATCATAAAAACACTGTGCCATTATAATAACAAACCTGTAAACTGAAGTAATCTGAAGTTATTATATTGAATAATATATTATATTATATTATATTTACTGAAGTTTTAAATTCCAAATAATCCAATCTATTTTGTAAATATGTTGTTAAATCATTCAGACATTTTCATTTAGATCGATGTAATAATAAAATAACAATAATCATTTTAGTTTGTTAGTTAGTTTTAGTTAGTTCCTATGATGAAACTGTACTTTATTGCCCTCTGCAATAGTGGGTATCGTGTTTTGATAAAAAATTGATAATTTCATGGAAATATTAGAACATTTAGTATAAACTAATACTTTGTTTACAATTTAAAATGAAGTAACATCATTTTGTTTAAATTCACAACTCTGTTTACTTAGACGTGATATCAAATGATACTTCTTATTGGAATGATATTCTTTATGAAATAGTTCAATTGTAGAACATTTGTTTAATTATAATACCTTTCTCTCTTTAGAATTTATTTACATAATATCTTCGAATATTTCGTTCAAAGTAAACTTCTCAGCCTCGACCTTAGTCTTATACATTGTATTATGTTGAATAAATAACCGATATTCACGAAATGAGTCCATCTGGAACATGTTAAATCTCATTCTTTTCGGAATCGGCTAAATTTAAATTAATATGGATTCAATGGCATTTTAGTTAATTAAGATGAACCGAGATTAAATTTCTGTACTATTAAAGAGGTTTAGGAACTGGACTGTAATGCGTTCGTGTTCGCTTCACTTCCATTATCAGCACAGAGGATCTAAGTGACTTAAACACCAAACAAAATCCCAATGGATATAGACTTATAATTACGGTGAGCGTAACTCCTTAATTGAATTTGCAGCTGAGAACAGCGTTTCAAGTTTGCAGTTGTGAAAGTGGCAGTTGTCATCGAGAGCTTTGTAATCGGCGATGTGTAGAATCAAAATATTCAGAGGTAAAGGAGTAGATAACTTAGCGACTCTTTGAATTAGTTCTAATGGTTCTAGCATTTTGTAACTATTTCGGTTTATTACATGCAATGTGAAAGACATTCAGAATCTGTGAGATTTTTTTTTTGTGATTAAGTGTGCATAAAATGATTAGATGCGCAAGAATTTTCAGTTATGTTAAAACACAAAGAGCTTCGTAGTTCAGTCGGTAACAATCATGCCAGTTCGTTAGAAGGTCAGGTTCAAATCTCGTCTAGAAGCGAAGAGCCTTTATATATAGAAAGGCGTTTTCAAGTAAAGGTGAATGGTATCATACTGATGTAATAGGGTTTTAATTCAAGCTTTTAATCCCTGTAATGAGTATCCGATCAGGAGAACATACAATTTACAGACAAAATATATCACTAAGCATTGGATTAAGACTAACGATTTTATTCTACTAAAATAAGGTGACAGAAACCAATGATACTGGACAGGTCATGGGTCTTAAAAGCCTGGAGAAATGCCAAGGAAGAATATACTAATATATAAATGAGCCTTCAAATTTACTACGTAATTTCAGTATTTCTGTGATATAATGCTGGTTATGGTGGATTTCTCAATTTGAAATTCCACAACACACATCAGAATAATAATAATATTAATAATAACCTTTTTAATGAACTTATTCTAATTTTGCCTATTGAGGCAATACAGATGTTTACAAAAATTAAAAATAATATTATTTTTATTTAGAAACAAATTCCAAACTCTGTATTTTACTGAGGTTAGAAATGTGTCTACAACTGCTTTTGACAATCCGACAAGGAAAGCTGAAAAAGTGGAGAATTTATTAAATGCATTTGATATGTGGACGAAATATTACATAGATGGGAATCCTCCTGTAGAGATCAACGATACTTCTTTCTCAGAGTTCTCAGGATTCCAGTAATTAGTGTAGTGGTTTTTTTAAATAACATAATGAAAAGGATCTACCAACTACTACTTACACGACTCTCCTCTTCTCTTTATTATTATTTGTCATTAAATTCGAGAGGAGATGCTCATTGCATATTCGTGATTAAAAGAAACTAGAAAATATGTATACCAATTTCTTTCTTTTTCACCCCTTTTTTTAATTATAGATTTTATAGTCCAATAATTCGATCATCTTGATATACCAAAGATGATGCGAACCCAGTTGGTTAGCAAATTGAACAAATTGCATGCAAATATGCTACTGTTGTATTTTCAATGCCACCACTACCCTTTTACTGAATCAAACACATTAATTTCACAGCATCTACGCTACAGAAGCGGAAATGTATTGACTAATGCAATATCTTGGTGAAAAGACTTAATTAAACTTTTTCCAGGACATTTGAGAACACTGTTCAAGCCATTTTATGCAGTTCCAATTAGAAGGCGGTGGAATCCAATTTTTTTTCTCGAAAACATTCTGGATTTTCTTCCGAAATGTGAATCCGTTCTTCAAATACAGATGCTTTAGGCAGACAAAAATGATGTTTCATAGTCTCAGTCACTTTACCGTTTACCTACTCAACTACAAACGCCGGCTCTCTATGTAAACATTCCTATATTCATATATTCACAGCATTTTTATTGCTCCAATATTTAAGTTGCTATAACTTTAATCAAAGTTATAGCAACTGAGATACATCGAAGCTTTATACTTCTTAAAATCACTCAAAATGTTTAGAGAACCTAGTTCAGGCGGGATCGATGATGTTCCTTTGGCTAAAAAGAACTGGTTGGAATGAGGTGTATAATCTTTATAAAGAGACGGCATTATCTGAGGGAGAGTTGGGGTATTCTTCTATGGGATATCGAGAAGAATTATAAAATTGGTGCGCATCGTCCTAATTGTGATCCTGTATTGGTCGTATTTTCACTCATGAGCTTCGTGAGTTGACCTAACGGGAAAAGAAATCCACAGCGGACATATGCATAGCAAAAGGACGTCGTATGAATGATTAATAAGATGACCTACACATAATACCAGTCAACCGAACTACTTAATAACGACCTATACCATAATAAGAAAAGGTCACGCAGCGTATATGTATATGCAAAATATTGGTCACATGCGTTATTATATGTTCCAGGCAACCATTTCAGAATACTGCTTGTCAGTAACCCTCAATAGTAGTGATCCCAATAGGAAAAACAGCAGAGTTCATGGTTTCTCAAACGTTGTGATATCCCTGGTGTTTAAACAGCTGAAAAATAACTCACCTGCTTTTCTAAGAGTCGTTATGTGATCTGAAGACAATTTATCAGGAAAGAGATCGCCATCGTTTGAGAAGGCTTGTACAGACAAACAGAACTTCCTCGTTTGCTGCAATTGACCGAAGCATTTAATGAAGGCTATTCCCGACTCATATCTCAACGAAATATGCGCAGGGAACTGAAGAAGATCGGTATTGGCAGTTTATAACGTAGGTCCAACACGATAATAAATACAAGTTTCAAATTCAGTGTTCAGTATGTTGCATATATATAATCTATTGTGATGGTTCCGAAACGCTGAATTAATCAGGCCATCAGTTGTTAAATGGTGAAATATTTATTGCTTGAGCTAATTTTATAAAATCCTAAATTCTCAAAATTATTCTATGTGATGGCGATGCTGAGATATGCATAGAAAAAAGAAGAAACTTGAAAAGTGCGGTGTTTTGTCTTTAGAATAGAGGAAGTGGATTATCAAATCTTAGCCTTTATATTGTAAATATGGAATTAGTTTATAAATAAATAGGCTACATGAATTCCTATTTAAATGAAAAAAATGATACATTTATTCCATTGTGTTACTGTTATTATAAATATAAATCATTATATTATTATTATATTACTGAATCCGAAATTTTAACCTCTTCATAACTGATATTAGTATATTTCGAATCCATTGATTAGATCTGAGCTTATAAAGAAGGTGGTCAGCTATAGAAAACTTCCTTAAAGTCAAATCAGGTACAGAAGGATTATGATTTATGCAGTCTATATGCAAAAACCTACAATCGATCCACGATGCTAAAATTTTTGGATACTTTGCATCAATAGGATTCTTTTTTTAAAAAAAAAAAGATACACTGAAATTACTATTGGATTTCTAGCTTTTCACTGAAGATATAAAAACACGTGATGTATGGAAAAAGCTTCAGTCCATATCAGCAGGAGTATTATGAGAAAAGAAAATGCCTTTAGCTTCTCAGTATAAAAGTCATCAGAATTGGTGCAATCGCACCATCATTTCGATGACTTCTTCGATCTGCTGATCTAAAAGATGGGCTGGAAGTTTTATTTTCGTTTCTTTGTCTTTCGTTGTGGAAAAAATTGTGGGACAGTGAGATGTGATGATGTAATGCTGACATAAACGAAATGAAGAGATATTTTTCTTTCTTCGTTATGATAACAGCAAATTATGCGCTTGGTATAATTGAATATAAATATAATTTGATTGCCCGAAGAACAATAAATTATGACAAGCAAATTATTGCAAACAGAATTCTTTTTCACTTTTGAAATATCATTAGAATTATCTGATGTTATATAGGTAGACTGCTAATTCATGGAGTTTTAGCTGGTAGACTTCTTTCATTAATGAGTAGTAAGATCTACATATACGAAGTACAGTCTTTTTAATCTTGTGTTGTCTTGGTTTAAATTTTGTTTTGCAACTAAGCCCAAACATTTGGAAAAAGATTTCCAATTTTAAGAATTGCACATTATTATACGGACAGCAGAAATACTGAAACATCATATAATGATAAAGATGGCATGCTAGTTTAACTGTTGCAGCCTGATTTACAACAGTCACCCCACTAGGTGTAAACTTGTCGTCAAAATCTTTTATCTGTTCATTTTTAATAGTGCCTTTCTGATTTTACGCAAGAAGCTGAACCGATCAATTTTGAAGTCCGTTAAGTGAATCAAAACTCTTCATCTAAAACTTTCGTCTGTAAATTGTAAATTTCTTCTGTAAATATATATACACATTTACTTGTATTACTCTAAATAAGTGGTTCTTAACCGTGTTCCCCGGAACACTTTTGTTTCGCGAACTGGTTACAAGTGTTCCGCCGGTGAAAGATGTCACATGACGTCTTTCAAAAACATTACCGGCAATATCAAAACCTGTACTAGACCAAGTTGTAAATATGGTAAATTACATCAAGTCAAGACCTTTTAAAAGCACGCCATTTTAAAAAAAACTTTGCATATTTCTGGAAGCCAAGTACGAATCTTTGCTTTTGTACACTGAAATAAGATGGTTATCCAGGGGTAAAGTGCTATTCCGAATTTTAGAACTTAAGAATAAATTATTGGCCTTTTTTCAAAATGAAGGTACAGATGCTTTTGTAAAATGTTTTCAAAATGATATTTGGTGGGCTAAAATAACATATTTAGTCGATATATTTAATTACTTAAATAGTGTGTTAATACAAGTATCCAATAGAAAATGAAAATATTTTGACATCCACTGACAAATTGTCAGCTTTTCAGGAAAAAGTATCTCCTCGGATAAACCGCATATAAGAAAAAATACAGTAGATATGTTTCCTTCGCTCCATGATAAAAATGTCGAGGGAATTATTTCCGTTATAACAGAACATTTAGCAATATTGGAAGAAAAGATTTCAAGTTACTTTCCTTCCTTAAATACAAACAATTATGACTGGATACGAAATCCATTTGGCACAGTTAATGCATCGAGTTGTGCATTTTCGTTACAAGAAGAAGAACAATTAGTTACCTTGTCAACTGTTCCTACTCTAAAAATGAAATTCTCTGAAATAACTCTTGAGGAATTTTGGATTTTTGTCCAATCCGAATACCCATCTCTCTCCACAAGGGCACTGAAATTTTTGTTAGTTTTCAACATCATATTTATGTGAGTTCGGTTTCTCAATATTAACCAATATAAAAACTAAAAAGCGTGAAAGACTTACTAATATAGACAAGAGATAAGGATATCACATATATCACATATTAGATCTGATATTGCTGAAATCTACAAAAGCCGAAAAGCTCAAGTAACCCATTAAAATAGGTTCCATTTTTATAAAAGGCAAGTCCATGCATATTTTTATTGTTAGTTTTAACACCCTAATGCCTTTGGTGTTGCCCAATTTTTTCTTATAATGAAAAGTGTTCCGTGACTTCGAAAAGGTTAAGAACCACTGCTTTAAATATTTGCTCTGAGCTTACCAAAGAAAAAATTAGAAAACACATGATCATTCATTTAAAAACGTCCAGTTTATAGCCAAAGAAGTTTATTGTACTTTAAGATTCCTGGTACAAAGAAATTTCCACGAAAACATCAGCTATATATATATATATATATATATATATATATATATATATATATATATATATATATATATATATATATATATATATATATATATATATATATATATATATATAGTTTTATTTTGCACAGCTTTGAGCTCACTACTACCTCTTTGTGAGGCGTATTAGAAAGAGGTGGTAGAACTGTTGTATAAACTGAATAAGAATTCTTCAGTAGGTACCGATGGGATATTAGCACGGATGATAGAAGAGTGGTGAACTAAACTATGCCTTGGACTATATTGTATAATTTAAGTCTGAGTACAGAAAAGATTCGACATTGATGAAAAGAATATATGATAATTCCATTGCGAAAGGCTAGAGCTGTCTACACCTATCACTTATTAGTAGCTATAAACTGGTAGTGAAGATTTTGAAAAGTCGTTAAGAGCTCGCATACAGAAACAGTTTGAAGTGAATCTGTACTTTGCAAAGATCAGAATCAATTTACTAAAGGAAGGTCGTGTTTGAATAACTTGCTCATATCTTATGACAACGTCATGTTGAGTTAGATAAAAGGAATGTATGTTATGAAACGTTTGCACTTTGTCAAGGTTTCTGAAAGGATACACCAGGTAAGGCTCTTACATAAATTATGCGATGTGTGATTGGATATAAACTATTAGCTTGGAGAAGAGAATGGCTGAAAATGGTGTATGTGGTGATGTGAGTCTGCAAGATTGAAGGTGACTAGTGGTGTACCACAGGGATCAGTCTTTGATCCATTGTTATTCAATCTTTATATAAATTACATTGGAAAGGATTTGAAAGAAACATACAGCTATTTGTTGATGATGCAAAGATAGCTGGAGTAGTCAGGAATTTCTCGGAAAGCAGCAATTCACAGAATGATTTTAATAGGTTGGAATTTTGTGTAAGATATTCAATGCTTTATTACATTAGCAGGTTCAAGCTAGAAGAAATTGATCAGGCTAGGGACTTTTATTTGTTTTTAAATAGAACGTTGATGTCCAGGAGCCACAGAAAATATTGCAAATATTATTCACAGGGTAATTGGAATGATGTACACTGACAAGTAAAGAATAATGAAGTCATTTTCCCTCTTTACAAGATTTCTGTACAACCTTAATTGAAATCTATATGTAGATCGACTCTCTTGCTTTCCGTGTAGCAGATCTAATGAAACAAGTGCAAAAGAGAGTGTTAAAATGATATCTCGACTATGAAATGTTGATTATAATCACAGAGTGCAACTTTCTGGACTACAGCATCGAGAAAAAAGAGGGAGTGATACAATAGAGATCTTTGAACAACTGAACCAGTCGTATCATGTAGAGAGAATGTGAATGCATCCATGGAATTTTATAATGAATGAAGTCAAGAAAGTGTGAGAGGCTACAGTCTTCTCTCATAGAGCGACTGAAATGGATTGCCTTTGGACTCTGTGAGTGTGAAGGATGCAGGTAGTGTGAATAAGCATGACAGCTGGTATGATTGATATCGGTCTTCCTAGGTGAGTTCCTGTATCCCTGGAGTTTTCTGGTAATAATAATAATTTGATTTTTATGCGCAAAGACATGAAAGATCAGGTCATTCTGCACTAGGACACAGTAGTACATTATGGTAATTGGGTAATAGGACAATCACAAGCACCAATGCCCTTGCTGGGATTCGAGCCCTCAGCGTCTTGCCTGGATAGCGGATACATATCGTAACCAATTATTATTATTATTATTATTATTATTATTATTATTATTATTATTATTATTATTCATTTTGAATATGTGAATCATTCAGGAATTTCCAAATTCATAATCATATCCACTGCCATAAACCGTGCTTTTCTTCACTGAGAGTGAAGGAATTTACCTTGTCAACCTCATTTCAAACAAAGTGAAGACTCTCTTATTTTTCCCAATATAGGTCTCAATTCACTTCCTCTGATTTCTGATAATACATTATCCGAACCCTTTCTAACACCAGGTCATCACATTCATATCTCTTCTCCCGTATCTAAAACTATAGTGTTCTTTTATGTTCAAATTTACTTCGAAACTGTATAACATCTAATATTATTAAATTCCAAATATAATCTGAAACTTAGAACAGTTTTCACATATTTATGAAGGATCCAATAAATGTGCAACGGAATTTCTGATATTATTAGAAGAGTGATATCAGATTATCCTTCACCCTTTTTTTCACGGATCATTCCAACAACTCTATCATGACGGAACTCCCTTTATACCTTATATATTCACATAATGTACTTGATTCAGCGGTTTTCTACCGCCCTGCCTTCGGACATTAGACCACTTTCTTCGAAACCTACAAAAATTCATCCAAAGACGTATTTATATTTCAAGTGAGCATAGAGCTTTGAATACGATTGCAAACACTCATGTGTGGAATTATTATAAACAAATAAAAAAAGAAGAAAACTCTTACCCCAACCATATGATTGCTTTTGTGGGAGAACAAACAATCATATGTGGGGGAAAACAATCACATGATTATATCAAAATTTGCAGAAAAAATGAAACTGAGTAAACTTCATATTGTTTTAGCAAGACTGACAATTTAAAAAAAAGGAAAGAAAAGGAAAAGGAAAGAAAATACAAGAAAGAAAGAAAGATAGCTAAGAGTTCGAACATGAAAATTATCGTAACTCATTTTATAATGCACGTTTCATATGTTAGAACTCAGTTTAATTTTCCCTTAACTCCACTTGAATAAATAAGACATATTTATCTTATGATTAATTGTAATGCAACATGAAATATGGAGGTGTGACTGGGATGCCAATATGAAAATTCCTGTACATTGTACATTAAATTCTAGACTGCACGGTGCATTTAAGCTTCATCTGTCGTTGGATAAGAATTTCGGAATATCTGCATCACTTACCTTGCAACTTATGTGTGTGTGGACTTAACTGTGAATGTTTCTATCAGTTTACCAGTTTAAGTTTCGCTATTTTCTTTTCCCCTAGAGACTTAGTTCTCATAATTTATGGCAGCAGCAGAACACGTGTTGTTATTCCCAAATACTTTAACTAAATACAGCTACTTAATTCATCGCACGTTTCAAATGGTTCAAAGAGGTAGAATATTTTGAGGAGATAATTTCCAAATGGAAATCTTTAACATTCTCTGCAATTTCAGAACTGAGAAGCATAAAAATGGAGGTGAAATATGTTTGAAATATTCTATCACGAGTTTGTTTCTTCATGCTTCGGCACGAGGCGTGTAATATAACGAGAGTTTACTTAGCATTCCATCCTTCTTTCCTATTCCAAATAACTCAAGTGGAAATTCTTGACGTTCTACTACGTATGTATAACTGCAATTTGTATTCACCTTTTAGAATGTAAAGGAAAGAGACTTAGATCGACGTCTGGCTTTACTAAGCGAGACGTCGGTCTATATTGAAGGTAGCTAGATTTATTTATTAATTGAGAATTAAAGCACACGCTTCATTGGAGAATTCCAAATCGGTATTTCGATTCCACAGGCTCATATATATATTATAGTATTGAAATACCATTTAAATAAGTTTTAAAGAATATTTGATTATTTTGTATTCGTCATCCCTGTAGTTCGAATTTATGTTTAGCTATGTCAGACTTAGAATTATAAAAGGTATTTGAAAATTAATATTATGGCGTGCATTGAGGAAAGCCTCTTATGATATGAATCCTTTATATCAATCACCTGTAATCTCCGTGACAAAAGAAGCAAACAACAGGTAATAAAGTAACGAATGTTTTTCAATTTCTGCTTCTTATTGGTGAATGGTAATAATATCATCTGCACTTGCTAGCACATGATCTTGATTTCTAGTGTGATTTGAATCGAACAGTGGGGACAGTCCATTATGTCTGTTCATTACATTATTCTGAAAACGTTGTCTGTTTTACTGAATAAAACTCTCTAAATCTGCATAAGATCGTATAACTCACCTTTAGATTAAATATTTCATATTAATGTCAGGGACAATTCGAATCCACATCTTTTTACGAATGACAAATGTAGCAGATGTTGATGCACCATTCTCTTTGAAATTGTCCTTTCCGAACTACTTTTGTTAATCCATGGCGAAAACCTCCGCAGTAATTCTCCCAAAAGATCTGATCAAAAAGTCGCCCTATGGACAAACAGTTTGTCTCGATATGACTACCGAATCTTTCGTCAGCACGAAGTGAATCGAATAAATTCTGCTGGGTGATTCTCCGCTTGTTTCAAAGTTTTAGCTTTTAGTTTCTTAGAAATAGTGCATTTCTACTGACTGATGTGTTGAGTCCTTTGTGATTTTGGCCTCATTAATTAATAGCATTTATCAGAGAAATGCAGCGTGTGTGTGTGTGTGTGTGTGTGTGTGTGTGTGTGTGTGTGTGTGTGTGTGTGTGTGTGTGTGTGTGTGTGTGTGTGTGTGTGTGTGTGTGTGTGTGTGTGTGTGTGTGTGTGTGTGTGTGTGTGTGTGTGTGTTTATATAGTAGTTGATGTGACATTTGTGGAAATGTGCCTCACAAATTCGTGCCATGGAGTAAACTGTGAACTTATTCTTTGATTCAGATGTTCAATGATGTATGAAAGTAACCCACTAGAGACTGCTGTCTCCACAACGAAATTTTCAAGAAGCACACAATGCTGCATCTCCGCAGAACTTTCTGACCAAACCGTCATGACTGTTGTTCCTCCTGAAGACAACGTGTATCGTTAAGTTAGACTTGTTATTATTATTCTGCACTTCTTCAGTTCAAAACAATGTACTTCTCCAAATGTTTTCGACAATGGTCCAAAATTATGTGCTGTATCGCATGGGGAATTACTTTTCGAGGTTCATAGCAGAACAGAGGTACAAAGAGTCATCTCAGAAGGGGAAGGGGGGATGCAATTCGGATATATTTGATCACTCTTCGTATATGCAGAGGTGAGTGGTAATCAATCGCTGTCATTCATGTTTGATTCAGTGAATTCTGTTCTAACTTTTTTAAGTCTTCAACAAGATATCAGCTAAATTAGCCGTTTGGAGATATGTGAATTAGCTATCACAGAAGTGAAGGTTTTATTAACTGTAAGTCAGTAGCATTGACTGAACTTTGAATATTACGTGAGCTTATTACCTTAATGCATTGCAAACGGGCAAATGTTTATATCAAAATGATATTTTATATGTAATTAGTAGTTCGCACTTTGAACTTGGAAATATTACAGTATAATCAATGAATAATTTCATGCTAATAAAACAATAGAAACATATGAACATTTTCTTATGAGTTTCAGAAGGTGTAGAATTTACCAAATTCATCCTGAACTGTAGTGTTTATCTGAAACGAGAAATAGTCTGTTAATAAGAAATCACACAGAAAATGAAACCATGTCCGGTATTCCTAAAACTCTCTAGCTTACGATGTAAAAATGAAGTGGTAGTACTGCCGAGTAGCTGACTAAAGGAAGTATATATTTCGATAAATATTGAAATCAAACAACAAACAAACAAACAAGCAATAAATAAATAATAACAAGTCAAACTTGAAAATGATGCTTGGATTAAAGTCATCTTCACAAGTTACTGTTGGATGGAATCAGAAACCTAGCAGGATGATGAAAATCAGAACTTTTAGAAAGAATTATAGAAATATAGTATTGTTATCGTTTTGATATTTTCAAAAGACCCTTCTGGTATACATTCAGTTATTTTCAAGTTCTGGGAAATGAATAAATTTTTAATAACTTATGATTAATTTTTAAATGATATTTTCCCAACTGAAATAAGAAACCGCGAGAATGAAAAAAAAACTCACTTGCTAGAAAACAGAACAGAAAACGATATGTTGGGGAAATTGTATAAGCAATTCAAGAAGTTTAAGAAGGATAATAATATGTGTTATCAAATTTTCTTTTTTTTTTATTTTTATCACTACAAAAACTAGGCACATACAAAAACGTGAGCACATTATTACACAACGCGCAACAGTGTGCCCACTTTTTTTTTAAAGTGGGCATATATCGACTTCCTTATATAGTAACTTGCAACACAAAATAACGCGCAGCTTCTGAATTACAGAATTCGATTTTTATTGAGTTTAAAAAAGGAAAAATGTTAATAATTAAGACCATGTTCAGAAGTCAAAATTTATTTTTCAGTTTCTCTTATTAGAGTTGGACTTACATCTTTTTAACTAAGGCTTCTTTAAGAAATGCATTACTCATTTTCGGATTATTTTATTTTTACTTTTTTTTTTTTATCTGACCCGCATACCTATGCAAGACCAATAGTACATCGGAGCCATATAGCGGTAAAATTCATGGATGGAGGCATTTTTGAAGTGTTTAATCTTTAACTATTACTAATTTCTGATAATTCTTATTTGGAGGGAAACGAAAATGAATTTCCGTTTACTTCCAAAGGATTTCCGAAACGGAAATTCATTATATATCAAACACTAATTTTTGCACTCATATATTTCTAAATATGAATGACAGATTTCATTATCTGTACAGTAATTTAAACAATTCCTAAATAACCGATTATTCGAATCTCATATGTAGCACTCTAAAACTTCTATGTGAAGAAATTGTGCATATTATTATCTATTGCGATAATAACAAGTACTTAAGCATTTTAAATTTACAATCTCCTGATTATAAGCTACATTTAGCGTGAGCGATGATGATCTTTTAATTTAGAGCCTGCTAATTTCTATTGTCGAAACATTCGTTTCACAATAAAAAAAATATAATAATGTTCGCTCATTATTTCGTATAATTTTAAATTATACGAAATAATGAGCGAACATTATTTCGTATAATGTTCGCTCATAATATTCGGTCTCATCATCGAGACCGAATATCCTATTAAGGATATTCGGTCTCGAATATCCTTAATAGGATATTCGAGACCGAAACCCTCTGCTTTTCATTATAAATTGGTCAGATGGTGATATAACGTTCAATTAGAAATTCCTTTATCGTACAAATTATGCCAAACAATTATTTTCTAAAAAGAACATACCATTGTCCCTTGATAATTCCCTGTCCTCCATTTTCTAGTATTAGCACTCCATCGATAACTAGATTGTGCTAAGTAACATATTAGTTTCCCCCTTACATGTTATCTGGTATGCTTAATGACGTGAAAACATAGACGTTAAAACATAGCTAATTCTGTGATAGGGAGTTTAATCGTATTTGCAATGGACAAACGAAATCGTATATTTCGTTTGTCCATTGCTGCTCTCCTCTTCTCTGCCAGGTTTGTGGGACTTCCGTTTTAGTAATCAGAAGAGATTCTTCCAGGCCATTGACGAGATTTGAACTCACTCAGATCTTTCCGACTAATGGGTGTCATCCAAACTGACTACGAACGCATCTTCTGTGTACTTATTATCATGCTATGCTATTATTTTTGAATAAAGATCAGGAATTTAATTCTTATGACAATGAAATGATTTAAAAAAATATTCATAACCAGAAATAAAAATTTCTAATAGAAATTCAAAAAGAAATTTCTAAACGGAAATTAATAATCATGAATTCTCTGTACGATTTCACCATAGAGAGAAACTTTTATGAATAACGTGGACATCATATTGTATGCTTTATAGTTTTTTCTTTAAAACCAATATGTTTTGCTGTGTTCTTTAGATGTTCTTTAGATATGTATATATGTGTCTTAAAAGGAACTTTCATCTTCTTGAAGAAAATAATACCGCATATGCCACTAGTTTCTTTTGGCGTGTGTGCTTTTCTTCAAACTTGATTTTACTTTCGGAAGAAATATTTTTCTTACTGTTGTGACCATATTTTCTGAGTACCCACGGGAATGGTAGTCTACCTTTAGAATATAGCATATTGCGTTTTGAAATATGCAATACGATTAAGTTAGTATCTTTGGTGTTTTTCTCGTTGTCTTTTTTGTTATGTCCCATAGTAAAAAAAAGAAAAGAAAAAGAAATGAAGGCTTATTCAGTTATGGTGTGCTTTACTCAGTTTTTCTGAGAAGTATATTGTCGGCTGTGACGAGTTTATATGATGCTTGGAAAAGATACGTGACTTTTCGTGATGAGATATTGGAACTATTCTAGAATATCAAGTAAAAGAAAATATTACCAAGATATAAGAAATAAAGGGGAAAAACATCTTACAGAAGTTTTCAATTTCCATGAAAGGTGTAGAAATTTTATAAAAAATCGGAATCCTATAAGCAAAGAGAAATGTTACTTACTCGTCTTGAGAATCTTTGCCATTTTTTGAATCGTTCAACACTTTGAAATAATCTGAATTTCGTATATTACATAACATTTGGATGCGTATAGGAATAATTTTTCAGCTTGTTTTGAATATGAAGTTATTCATTCCCAATTGAAAGTGTTAAATGAACTTCGGGTAATAAAAAATACCATTTTGTATACAAATTGATATTGTATATTAAAGAAAGTGTTAACGGAAGTTTCTCTAATCATATTTGACTTGCGTCAAATTGAAAATATGCCAATGCGATTATCTTTCATTATATACTTCTGATTATTATACAGATGTATGAAAACGTAGTTGGTAGTGGTCGCACGACAACTATTTTATTTAAGAAATTATTAAAAATGCAAACTAGATAAAATTTGCGAATTGGCATTCTTAGCTTTAAATTAGTCTCCAAATTTCTCGATAGAAACTACTCTTGAAATTAAGTAGAGTAACAGGATTTATTCATTACTCAAGTATTATTTAGGTTCGATAGCGTAGAAAAAGAAATCTGTAAAAACTCGCTGGTTAATAGCTAGAGCTTAAATGTATGTATATATATGAGGCCAAATCCTTTTACAGTGGATTATATTTGCTTTAAGTGAGTTATATTGAAAATAAAAACAGAAAATCTTAAGAAAAGGTAAAGAATGAAAAATCCATAATTCATAATGCAAATTCCTAATTTAAATCCATAATTGAAATCCATAATTTAAATCCATAATTCAAACCACTTCATAGTAGTTAATTGTGGGTTAGAATAATAACTAACATTAACTAAACGATTAAGTTTATTTGTGTATTGTACAAGCCATTTAGTCTCTAATAATGCCATGACTATTATACTAAGAAACGTTCATATAATTATGAAAACCGCTGTAGCATGTATGTTCGTGCTCTTCTCTTAAGTGGGATGTTTTTTCATTGCGAGATATTTTTTGCAAGTCTTAAGAGGCTCGGAAAGTCCAAGGTTTGTCTCGAGAAAAGGCTCTCTTTTACTTCTTTTTTCTGTGAGGAGGAATTCTCGTAAATCTTAAACAATATATTCTTCCTGTACGCTTGCAAGATTCACATTCATGCTCCCTTACTACGTCTAAAGTATATTAGTAATGATTATTAAAACTCTGTGAGAAACAGACATGTATGTGTATTGAAACGGAAAAAAAAGCTCTGTCTATTTTATTATAAGATGCTTCATATATAAATATAAATAGAAGCGTAATCTCTATATTACTATGAGATATAACCACCCACATTATTCTAGAGGTGGTATCGAAATATATTTTGGTAAAGAGTCTAAGGCTTGATGATTTTACACGTCTGAGATTTGATATCGGAGCATTCGTTTTTTTTTAATTTGTATTTTTATTACGCTATGTCCCATAAAATTCTCTTGTAATATATAAATTCACTATTTCAACAATGTACATTACAAATATAATAAAAACACTCCATGTAAGAGAAATTACTTAAAAAAAGTGTTCACTCATGTGCACCGAGCACAGAATAGTGTTCACTGAAAACACCTAGTCGAAGGAGGCAGCACTTCAGAAAACCTTTAAGAGCACTCACTCCTTAATGGATAAAGAAGATCCAGGAAACGCTGAAAATGAGCGATACTTAAGTGGTGGGAAATATCGAAAACCACTGTTTGTGGCAGATACAGAGAATGGGCTGGAGTTCGTATCCATTTGGTCCTGACGTAACTCCGCCCTGTCGACTCTACTGATCCTAACCTGCTCTATTTTTTAATTTGCTAGACTAAGATAATAGCACAAATGTGACCAAATGAAGAAAAACATGAGAAATAAATGGGCGTGTAGGTTTTAGTCTCATACATTGTACAATTAATGGTCGCAATTTTTGATTTACTACTCAGAAGAACAATTAATCTAGAGGATCATAATTTTATTGTCCTTTCAGTTTTGAATGAGCACATTGATTCATTTCTATTTGGATCTTTAATTTAAATTTTGTGTTAAACTAAATGTAGCATCATTTCCACAATAGGTATTCGGATTTAGCACTTGCTGTATGAACAACAAATTATGTCCACAAATAGATAACGTACACACATTTATGCATACAGTGGGTATACGAACTGAAAACAGCTTCAAATCTGAAAGCCGTATCTAAAATGGAATTTGTTAGTTCGCTGTCCATTCCTCAACGTTATGACAAGTGTTTTTTTAATGGTAGGAAGACTGTGAAAAGGTAAAATAAAATTCAGTGTTGTATTTAGTTTCAGAATAATCTGAAATGTAAATAGTTTTCTATAAATAAATATTTATTTATTTATAATAAATAATATCATAAATAAATAAATCATATAATGTCTGTTATTCCCAAAGGGAGTATGCGGGGCTCAAGTAACATTTAAAGACTAATCGACAGCCAAATTCTACACATAGCCGTGTCACTGATACCTGGCTCAACTCTGTCACTGATTTCATAGACATTAAAGCAGGTAAATGCTGCCACCTCATGGTTATTAACTCTAACACTACACTGAAGGAAAGAAAACAAACAAGAAACTTACCTTCCTATGTCAAAGATCAACTAACAAGGAACAACCTCCTCTAGTCGGCGATTAAAATCGAACTTATAAAATTATCTTTCGTGGGTTAGCAAGCTCCATATCAGCAGGGTTAAACTGCATTTATTTATTAACACGACTATTTTCCTAACACTGGAGAAGTAGTAAAATTAGAACACTCTACGCTTTGGTAGCCTATCTTGTGCATACGAAGTTATATTAGATTAAACTCGCAATACTTCGTTGCTCATCGTTAGAAAACTTTATGCTTACAAGAAACCGGATCTTCTAAAAGGAATGCACAGTTCTTGAGCCTCAAATTCAATATTCATTCACCTCTTCTTCCATATGACTACTCAGTAAATATCGATCTCGTTACAGAATTACATGAAAAGAGAGTGGGATGAAGAGCTCAGAATGATTGACCATATCATATTCCATATGGACTAAATTAATTATGGTACTACAGGGAAAGCAAAACTACTGGTTTCTAGATTGTGTTTCAGATAAACAAGACTCTCAGTGCTCGGTCGAAAAACCATAATAAAACGGTGGCGAATTAAATAATGGAGCAACCTCAGTGGAAATGAAGTTGGGCACCATCAATAAAACAAGCATCTGTTCTAGGGTCCATTTGCAAAGATATTCCCCCAAATGAATTCACAATGCCCATGATACTTTTCTAATAGAAATTTGGTGTATGCAAAAATCTGTTATAACTCACTTAAATCAGTTAAATATGTTTTAATTATTAGCATTGACTATTTTTCACTTTTTGTAATATTTTGACATCCCATTTCCCAGTAACATCACCAACACGGAAATCGAAAATTTTCTCTCGAGAGGCAATCGAAACTGATCGTATCTCTCTCCCTCACTCTGCTTAAATAGATCAAGATAATCAAAGTTATCATTGGTGAATTTGGTGCAGTTTCATAGAAACAATCTATTTACAAGAATACAACAAACGATTTAAACATATGATTTACAAAAACGGCATTAATTGGCAGAGTCCATATTTTACGAAAAAGACAAATACGAATTTGATTCTTAGATTCTTGAGAAGAATATGAATTGAACTGTCAAATTGAACTCACCAGTCAAATTGTTGTGTCATATATGTTTTTTTTTTGTTATGTAAATATATATAGTTTTGACTGTGTGAAAAAAGTAATAATAATAATAATATGAATAGCAAATCAGTGCTTCTTGTGACAAACATACTTTCCAGTTATAGCAAAATGACTGGAAAGTATATTTTTAAAGTCTAGAACTGTATGGAAAGGAATGTGTTTATAATTTTACAGAACAGACTTATTAATCGATTCATCGGTATTCCATAATTTCCCAATTGTTTGCATGAGTAGCTGGTGCTTATAAATTACCAGAATAAGAAATATATTAAAATATTCTTAATGATAAAGAAATGGAAATCTTATTATTTTTTTCTGTTAATTTATAAGAGTAAGAATTACTAATAGTCACTGAGAACTTTGATATTTGAAATGAAGAAAAGCTTACCTTTCATGAAAATAAAAAAATAAAAATTTTAATTATTGAAAATGCTCATAAAATCCTAGGGGATATTATGCAGTTACTGATTACATACTATGCGCAATTACTTATTACAATATGTAATTAATATGCAATTACAAGAAAATCAAAACGTAATTCCTTTCACTTAGAGTGTGATTGAATTGCACTCGATCTAAATGGAAGTTAAGGGAATTTTGAGTATTTGTTTTAAAGATTTATATTTGTCTTTTCCGGTTCCCTATTTTTCTGGCTTAAATAGAGATGTAGTTGGTCTTTTGTTAAATCAAATATCAGAGAACTATAAAGATGATTATACAGAGAACTACGTATGCTGAATTATTCAACTAATGAAAGTTCAAATAAGGAATAAACCGGAAAAAGAGAGGCAAATGTTGTTAATCTAAATGCTAAACATCAGTATAAATTTAATATAACATGGGGAGTCTCATTAGCTGAATTGGTACAGATGAGCCCTTTGGGTACGGAAAGACCCTGGTATGAATCCCGTGTATGGTGAGATGAACTTTCATGAAGTGTTTTGAATCAAATAATGAGTTATCCGATCTCATACGGAGGTAAAGGGTTTCTCTCCCGGAAACTCACTTTTTGTCCCTAAAACAGGCCCCATGAATAAATAGTTCTGCGAGATGGGAGGATTAGAGCCTCACTTTCGTATCTTTGTACTGCATACTGTTAGACTATAATGGATCTCATGTAGAGATTCTTATCTTGGATGGAGATGACACATGACAGGACAAGAACAGGAGAAGGAGAAATTTCAAACATATTATAAGGAGTTGGAAAAATTTATAAATGAAAAAGAATACATGAGCATTTGGATAATATTTATGAGCATGGTTCTCAATAAAGATCAATGATAAAAGAAGAAGAAGAAGAAGACGAGTGTTATAGTTATTAATGAAAGAAAGAATTATCAAAATAAAATGATATCTGGAAACAAAAATGTGTCAAAAGTTAACTAGACTGCAGATTTATGACATATTTAGAGAAAGAAATGAAGAAAAATAAAAACAGTTCGATCATCTTTACCTTGGAGATGATGAAATAATACCAAACAACCGCTTCATGGAAGTATAAATACCTGTGTTAATTATTAAATGTTAAGTAGTTATCAAAACGCAAAATCTCATTTTTTAGATTTTAGTATGTGAACTTTCTAAAAATAAAAATTGCATTCTCTACTTACTGACATAAATGGCAGATTTTTAAGTGCTACCTTTCAAGTTTGTTTGTAGAAGTAGGATTCAGGATTCATATTTCTTTAACCAAGTAGTGTAGTGCAAATGACAGAGGCACTTAGTTTTCTTTGACAGTAATTGAAACAGATCTTTCAGATAGCTGCTACGCAAAATTTCTAAAGCGATACTGTTTGTATCGTCTCTCTCTCTCTCTCTCTCTCTCTTTTTCGTAATGAACTTGAATACAAAGACGGGTAAACCACTCAGCATTCCAAGCAGCAACCCGAAACGTCAAGTTCTGAGATTCAATAATTTCTTTAGAAATGTTTCTAAATTAAATTTATTTTGCAAAAGAAAATTCATCAACGTAAGAGTTTACATTTATTTTGGTTACGTAATTCGTAGAAGTCACATTTCTTGTAACTCCGTTGGTATCGAATTAAGGTAAGATATATTAAAAAGCAGTTAAGTGCACTTCTAAAGATTTTAATAGAGGGCATTGTTCTAAAAGCCTTAAAATGCAAAATCTCCAGCAATCTGTACTCATAGTAGCTTCACAGGAACTGCAAAGCTTCTACAGAAACATTTAGATGTTTTAATTAGACTTGCTGAAAATGACGTTAGTGAATTATTGGTGCACTTCGTAAGCACAAGATTGTCAAATTAGTTTACCTGTCAAAAATACATTTTTCAATTTATTTTTCTACAAGAGAATGTTATATTAAATTGCTTATTATTATTTTTAATGAACAAGTAAAGAGTTTAAAATGCATGAATCTTCAATTACGGTTATACAATTTATGAAACGAATGTTCGAAAGTATGAAAATATTTAACAATACAAACATAGCTGGGTGCTTATGAGAAGGCCTGTGTGATGTAGTCTAGTTTAATTGGATTTACCAGAAGCCGTTAACGTTTGGGGGTATTATGTATTACTTGTTATTTTTTAATATCAGTCCCATTCCCCAAAAAGTTTATCAGCATATAGTATGTTAGTACTATGGACTTTTATGTTTACTGGATGGATCTTCTTGTTTTGTTTGCGGATGAAAAATCCGAGTTTTGGGAGAAAATAACGCTACCCCATCCGTATTAGACGGATGAACCTTCATGTGAAAAGTTCTTATAAAGTTCATCACCCACTAAATGAGAATCGAACCCAGGTCTTTCCAGCCGAAGGGTCTTTCGAGTGCGTTTTTTTTTTTTTGAGTTTTTGGTAAGGATTAAACCTCTGTCCAGTGAAGGAGGCTTGTTTTCGTCTTTTATTAGTGCTCCTCATTAGTGCTCATGTTTGAAAAATGTAAATTTTCCGAAGTGAAATTTCAATCTATGCTTAAAACATAGACATCATAGGAAAGAGCTGAAATAGGCTTTAAAATATCAAAGATTTACCTGAGTAGGTTCAATGTATTTTAATTAATGCAAACCAAGTAACAAATGTAGAAAGTTGTATTTTTTAATTTTTCGAGTTTCAAAAAAGCAAACATTAATGGCTTACGTGACTATGAAACAACAAAATATATTTATTATCGTTTGTTATTAAATTTCGATGTATGTTTACTTTTCTAGATTTATTAAAATGATAAAAGAAATAAGCTTATAAGTCCTACACATTAAATTTACACATTTTTGAGATGCTAATCCATGTTAAGTCTGCTTTGAATGAGAAATGTCTGTAACTGTGTACCTTTAGCAGTTTGGTTTTATTAAATGGCTATAGCAGGTTATTCGAGATCGCTGCACTAACCACTCCTCGAGCCAGAATTTATTTTTATCATTCACGTGTTTTCGTTCTGTATTCGAAATTAGCTGAATAAATGATTTTACTGTGTCACTGCATAGCCTGACAGAAACGTCTTCAATAAAATTCCTTTTAGATTTTAGTTCTGTACTATAGCACACTTAATTTAGCATAGTTAAATTCAGTTTATTCTGTTTATCATGTATGCTGTGTCTACAAAATAAAACAAGCCACTATACATATAACCTGATTTCCGATTTGATTTCGTTTGTGGAAGGTTTTGCGCAAAGTGCATAATAGTAGTACTAGAGCAATCTCAAGGATGTGTCCGTAATACGAAAGGCTTGAATGTTGAAAAAACTTTAGAATAGGAATATTTTAAAGGCTTTGCAATTGATCTGATTAATCTCATATATGCTAACAGTGTTTTTTTGTTTCTTTTCTTTTTTGTAATTAAATGCTCCACAGAACGAAAAGACAGACAGGACATTCTCACATAATAATACAAGAGTGATTAAAAATTACTTTGAAAATTTTCTTGATATTTCACTTCTTATTGAATTATCAACATTTCGGAATGAATCGTTAAGAGAGAAATTCATAAATGATTATTATTTATATTAGAACGTTGCAAAACAGCACTGTTTCAAAAAAAAAAGATAATAATGAACTCTTACAAGTTTTTCAGTTCCGAAATAAAATGAAACCTACTTATACATGTTAAAGAATCTTAATTGCAATTTGAAACATCAACATCTTAATAACAGTTCTGACTGGTTATTTGAGTGTATCTGTTCTCTAACGAACAAGAAATGGTTCGAATTCAGCGGTAGGCACGGAAGTTTGTGATTGTCTTTAGGTGGGAAATCCTCTTTTTCACCCAATGAGAGACCACTGCCCAATTAATGGAGACCTGAAGTATCTTGAAAATTTTCCATGTTTATCCTCTAGATTAGGGTTTCTGGATTACAAAAATGAGTAAAAACATATACATTTAAGATACAAACATCCTTAGTTCGCCCAGAGTCATAATGCACAACAAGCTCATAATATTTCTTCGGTGTAAGTTTCATAAAAATACTTTCGCTATGTCCACATTCTTTACTTCACTAAATTCATTCAATAATGAAATACTTTTTTCAATTAATTTTTTCTGAATACCAGACACTGATTTTATTCAGAATAACATGGAATGTATTAAGAAAGCTTGCTTTTATTTTTCCTAATTTGATATGGAAATGGAAGAGAAATTATATTTCTCTCTCTCTCTCTCTCTCTCTCTCACACACACACACACACACACACACACGCACGCACGCACACCCACCCATCCACCCACCCCCACCCATACCCATCCACACCCACCCGCACACATTCACACGCGCGCGCGCGCGCGCGGAATCAAAAGAAAAGAATGAATTATTTTATATAAAATTCAAGTTTTGTATGTATTAATTATGATTCGCATATCTGGTTTTCTGTAATATTTTTCTCTGAAAGAGAAAAATCCGACAGAGAGCATACGGCAAACCTTCCTAACATATTCGCCTCAGAGATGTTATCTACTATGTGGTTCTAATCAACAATAATTGCAGCAAACAGCTTTCTAGAGATCACGTATGATGATTTCTAGACGGTTGTTTAGATCGTTTGTTTATGTGAATGAACGTCTGTGAACCTTATATAATTTTATGCTTTGTTTCTGTGATTGCTTCATGCATCGATTTCAAATAAGGTATGGTTGAGAAGTTCGATGTTTTATCAGGTTTTTTTTTCTAATTTGTAAACTTCGACAGCATTCTGACTTTTTTGTTGTTTATATATTTATATGTTAATGATTATTATTTTAACCTTCAAGCATAAATCATTGAATAAAATCATAAACGTTTTCAATTACACATTCCTCATTTCCTGTTAAAAGTAAAATAATCTTAAACTGATTCGTAACCGAATGTGATAAAATAAACTGCACGGATGCATTGCGAACAGCTCTTCAAAATTCCAGCTGCCAAAGCTATTGATATATGTAATATCGACAAGTTTTTGATTTCCTTTCAGCTACACTAACGATCTAATTGGAACAAAATTTGGAATGACTCGACAAATTTTTTTGTAAGGATCCCAAATGCTAAAGTCATTAAATTCCTCCCATCAGAGTACTCGAATAACTCATACAACTAACTTTCTGTACTTCCACTTTTAGTTTAGTTGTTTCTTGTGTTTTTGGTTAATGTTGGTAAGTGAAAATATTCGGTCAATTTTTAACGGTTTCTCATAGATTATCTTTTAAGAACATTCTCGTTTATCCAAGGGTAATTATTTGCTTTCCTGTGGTTTTGTTGCTTTTTCGTGTTTTTCTATAAACAGGAATACTAGAATTTCGAATATATTATTGGAGACCACTTACATCACGAAGTTGTTGTTTTTTTTTCATTTATCTTCTTCCTTGTGCTTCATATATAAACATATATACAACAAAAGCGACAGGAATACAATTATTCAACAAAAACTCAAAATAATAATTAACACCAGATGCTAAATTTAGAAACCTTAAAATAGAAAAAAGTAGAACAATATAAAGAATTAGGAGTAATTATCACGAGTCATCCAAATCAGATGGTGGAAATGCAGAAAAATGAAAAGGAGTATTAAGAAATACTATTCTCTCACAATGTGTCCTTAATTCAAAGAGATTCATTGGAGAATAAAGTAAAAATATAATATATATAATGGAGTGTGCTTTGTATGGTAAGCTTGCAGCATGTGGAGAAGTGGATGTGAAACGAAATTGAAATAAAGTAACATTGTCGGCAAGTTTGGTGGAAATTACCGATGATGGTCCTTGAAATACCACGAGCATTTATGAAACATCTGGAAAGGTTGAGCCTACAGATATAACACTATCTCAACTAACGAAAACTGCATTTTCAGGGTCATTTCACATTTTACAGTGATATCTAGTTGATTCCTTAGTCTTTGAATAAGAACAGAATTGGTCTCATTTGTCAGTCAAAGATTTCGCTATGCTCTTTCATGTTTCTTGTTACTCTTTGAATGAGTACTCTATTAGTTGAATAATACAACTACTATTATTATATTCACATAACTGATACACAGCCAAAACCAGATATCATTTAAACAACAATTTGACTGGTGACACAGAGCACTTCAGATTCTACCAAAAAATCTAAGAAATAGTCTGTTAGGTAGCGTCGTAAAATATGGACTGGTCCAAGTAATGCTGTTTTTTGTAAATCATATGGGGTCACTTTGTTGATGTTTAGTTGCTGTAAATAGTTCGATAGCTTCTTTGAAATTGCAATAAATGCACTGATAACTATTGCAAATGCACTGATAACTATTGAGATGACTTAGGTGTGTTTAAGCCACAGCCGGCTAACTTCGATTGTCAGATCTCGATATTTAGTAACTTAATCGTTCTTTGTTGCTAATATTATTATCACTGGGTACTGCGATATCAATAATCCAAACTTGTTGATATTCAATAAATGTGAGGACAGGTCTATTTTGTTCCAAATGCTGATCAGTTTGTATTCTAACGTCCTAGAAAATTTTCGCTGTTTCGGTCTTCAATACGGTGTCTATTTTATGCTGCCAACAGTTATCAGAAGTAGGAAAGGCATATTTTTTGAATAAATGCAATGAATTATTTTGGCCGCTTCACATGGCAGTATTTATAATCAGTTTGAGCTAACTTGCTGCAGGCACTAATTAGATGTTCAACAGTCTCATCTTTCTGATCGCATAATCTGCAAATGCAGATTATGCGATCAGAAAGATGAGACTTATTTCAGCTCTCCAGACTTATTTAGTTCTCCACACTTATTTCAGCTAATTCATACCGCTATGTTTTCTCTCAACACTTTGCAAATATTAATTCAAGGAATTCTCTAAAAAGATAAAATATTATTCATCTATTCATTTAATTTTAAAGTTCCAAGCTAATGTAATTTGATCTCATTGTCATAGTATAATGTATCAAGGTATAGGCATTAATAACATTTCAAAGGTTTCCTCAGTTCAGTTAACAACTACAATACATTAAGACAAACCATCAGCCAGTCAACCCGCAAAGGTATTTCTAAACTAATAGATTGTCGCTTATCATAAACTGATCCATACTCTTTAAACTATCGTACTAACTTCGGAGTGTTGAGCATGCTGACGCTTCCCTTCGGTAAACAGGTCGATATTCTCTAGTGACTGCAATTAATGAACTTCCCTTCAAAAGTCAAATCAAGCTTGTGTGTATCTCCATGGCTACGATTTTTAACGTAATAAGGATGTCCCTCTCATGTGACCATTATGCCCTAAATTGTGTTATACTTTACATGAAGTCTGCATATGCTGTGCTAATTATGTTCATAAATTTACTAAAATTAGTATAATTGTTTACAAAAAATTGCTAACAGTTTCCCTACTATTTGCAATATCAAAGTAAATTATAAAGCGATAATATATATATATATTTATCATTTTAAAAGCGTTCTTTCTTTCGTCTGATTTTTTGTGAGGGGGAGCAAGGGAAGGAAGAACTAGTTCCAAGTAAATTCTGCATTACAATATTTCTTTAAAAAAAAAACTAAAATATTACTTTTATTTCAATGACCGAAGTCTCTTCAGGCTGCTGTTAAGTGAACACGAATTTCATGAATGCATGAATGAATGCAGTCTGGGATTTTATTTATTTTTATGATAAAAACAAACACTGGTTAGTTTTTGAAAACGAATGTTAGGTATGTGACTCCCTTTAAATGAACCACTGGTGAAACATTCTTCACCTTGCATCCACATCTTTCAATAAGTCTAACTAATCCATATGATTTCACTCTTTAGAAAATAAAATAAATTCTTCATATTATCAAATAAACTATGGGAAACTTCTGTTGTCACTAATACTGAACATGTGTATTTCCTGTTACTTGGCTAATAAATATCATTTTGTACACATTTTACAAAATAATTATCCTTTCTAAAGCATCTATTATCACCATGGTGACACCATAAAAATATAATAATAATAATATATTTTTTTATTATTATGTCTTGCATACATATAATAATTATATTATATATATATTATTATATTATATATAATAATTATATAATTATATTAATTATTAAAATTATAGAAATTAAAAAATTAAAAAATTACATACATATAGTAATAATAATAGTATTTTTTTAATTCAATATTTTTTTAAAGTTATGATTGCATATTATGCATTTACAAAACATGCTGTTCTAGTTTTTTTTTTTTACAGTGAGTTTCATACAAATTTTCCGTTTTTTGTATAATGTGTTAATGATAGTCATTATGGATGGTAATTTATAGTTTGCAATTGGATAAAATTATATTTTTAACAGCATTTATAGGATAACAATAAGTTATATATATTTAAAAGTTTTGCTTTTAAGGTATTTAAGGCTGTAACTACAGCACTTCATTGTAATAAATATTTATTTATTTTCTGTTGATCTCGGATGAGATGTAATGTCTCTGCTTGCGTCCTCGAAGCTTTTTAATAAGCTTATCTGAGGATGATACCGGTTATATATATATATATATTTTTTTTTTTTAATTTTTTATTATTTATTGATTTGATTGCTATGTTGGAAGTAGGCTGGTATTTGGGAAGTCAAATGAATGATCTGAAAGGTCCGATCAAAGTGAAATTGCTGATATATTCTGGTGTTATTACATCTGTCTTGATGATTCACATTCATTTTTATAGTGGTCTTCTTTTTGAACTAATTAGGAGACTTTTTCTTTTTTTTATACTGTGGCAGGCTTTCTATGTCTTCTGAGCTTTTAATTTGTATCGGTTTTGAAGTTTGTGACTTCCTCAAGAATATCTAGGCATCTCTGATCCCCAAAAAGTGGTAATTTGTTCCTGTTTTTGCTTTTTTTGCTTGGGACAACAGATTTTGGTTGAATGGTGTTAAATATTCAGATACGAAGATTGGTGTGTTGTCTTGCAATGTGTTCAAGTCCTTGACAACTGGATTTTTCTGTTTGCTGGCTTTTATGAGATTGTCTCTTGTTGACTTGCTTGTAAGACGAACTATGACTGGTGCAGGTTGTGGCAAACCTTGCTTTTTGCTCTTCCTAGGAATCCGATTTACGGTCTGAATGTCGTTAAGCTGTAGAGGGATGTCAATTGTATGGCCTAATTTTAAAACTACGTCTCTGTGGTTTTCTGTAGGTGCAGTTTCAGGAAGACCATCTATGACAAGATATTCTTTATGTTATTGCCGATTTAAACGTTCGTATTGTAGTTTTATGTTTGGATGTTTCTTTCATCTAATTGTGTTGCCTGTCATTTAGTGCGTTAATGCTGATTTTAATGTTTTTTACCGTTTGCAACACTTCTATCACTGCTAAATTATTATCTTTGACCAAATCTTCACATTCGCTAGATTTGTTTGTTATTTGTTCGTTCTGTTTTTCAAAGAGTTCTTGCACAAGATCTACTAAGCTGGCTTTTATGGTCTCTAGACTGTTTTCTATTAATGTATTTAAAGAGTTGAGAAATTATAGGACTCACCTGCGTTTTTTGTCTATCTCGTTCGTCCTCTGACTTTGTCTCCGGTGTAATCGGCTGCGTCGTAGGTAATAATAATAATAATAATAATAATAATAATAATAATAATAATAATAATAATAATAATAATAATAATAATAATAATAATAATGTTGGAATCGTGTAAGAATTTTCTATTTCATGCTAAACAGGACGTTTCATTTAGTGGCATTCATTTATTTAACCAATAGCGGTGAAAAGAATTGCATCCAAAATTAATTCCCTTTAATACGACTGTGTTTAAACTTTATCCCATTAGTCATTTTACGGACACACGATACAACATATTACAAAACATATTTTTGTTGTTAGCACGAAAATCTACTGACTGGTTGTGTGACGTAATGTATTCTGTGGGAAGAAACAAAATCTTTTTTTTTCTTTGGACAATATCCTCTTTTTAAAAGCCATCCCGTTCATTAATCTGAAATGCCAGTTAGACCCATGCCAAGCGTTGGGTTGGATATCCATTTACAAGATTACTCAGCACAAGTGAATAATGAAGTTTCGCAAGGAAAAAAAAGTTCATATATTAAGATTATTGATTGATCAGAATCTTAAAGTAATTCACTTATTAATATACGACAGAATTACAACTACTTTGCACAGAATGAAGAGTATTAAAAGTTATTGGAAAATACGGAATTTTAGTTAAATGAACTTTTTAATTTTTTTTTTAAATAATGCTATTCGCAAGTTCATATCTACCAAAAATTTGTATCTTGGTGAATTTAGATGTAAATGATCATCATTTAAGCTGCTATTCTCTCTCTCTCTCTCTCTCTCTCTCTCTCTCTCTCTCTCTCTCTCTCTCTCTCTCCCTCCAAATCAACCAAAAGCTAATTTAAAACTGACTAATATAAAATGTTTAATTTATATTAAAAGAGTAATTAAAATGACATACGTATGTATTTCGAGAAGGTAAGGATGACAAGGTATTCGAAGCCGAATTCGAGCTGGAGCATATGAGAAGAGAAATTTGTTGAGAATAAAGCTCAATTGTGGGAACAAAAATTTGAATATTCAATAGCGGAAAATGAAAGATTAATAAAACCGCTAAATAAAGGAGATGATGATTTAGATTTTCAAAGATTTTTCAAAAATTAAGAATTAAATTTATGAAAACTAAACAAATTAGAAAAGTAAAAAAAAGATTAGCATTTTAGAATCTCGTGACAGTTCCCAGGTAACAGGCAGCACTCCACCTTATTGTTGTTTTTGATATTCTTTATATATAGTTTATATTTTAGTTTGCTCCTATTTGTTCTGTAATTTTTGGTTTCCCAATTTATACTATTTATACTTTCAACTCTTAGTCGTTCAAAACTATATGCATTTGATTCATCATCTTCTTTGTTTACCAGTTTTATTCGTGTTGTATTTGGACTATTGAATATATATATATATATATATATATATATATATATATATATATATATATATATATATATATATATATAGAGAGAGAGAGAGAGAGAGAGAGAGAGAGAGAGAGATACACACTGAGTTTCGTTTTTCATTTAGACAGTTTATTATGGCCTTATAAACATACACTGTCGAGTAGGTCCTTTTAATTACTATTTTTATGTAAATTAAAAATGACATTATACAATACTAAATTAGACTTCTTGGTTGGATAGTATGGTGGCTCTGTCACCGAATAAGCCTTACTATTTTGATTATGTAAATCAGTTTTAAAATCAAGGGTGAAAAAAAAAGTTAAGGTATTCTGTAAACATTATGGGTCCAGGCCAATGGCTCCTTAATTTGTTTTTCCATTTTGAAGGTGAATCACATATTGACCCCACAGAAACCTGGATGTTGCTATGATTTCAGATGTACGAGAGAGAGAGAGAGAGAGAGAGAGAGACTGTCGTTATAAGATAGAATAATTTTTGTAGTTACAGAAATTGATATTCTTCCAAGGTATAAGTGAGTTCTACATTCTTCCAGCGATCATGTTGCAAGTTATTTCTTGCTCCACAGACAGTAAATATATTGAAATAAATGAAATGCTGAATTAAGTTGAAAACAAAGGGCATCGATCTAATTCCTGTGGATCTTAAATAAATATCTATATATGATATTAAATTTCACCAAGATTGATTTCTTATAAGACAGTCCAAATAATCAATCGATGTTTCTATTTCTTAACCCAGTCGAGTTTGAGGAATATCTAAATGAATATTGTTACCCTGCACATGTTTTTAAATGAATTTTGAACACTCCAAAACTATTTACTTTTATAGACCATTTTATCACAAAATATTCAAATATTTATACTCCATTTACTGTATTAAGATTAAAGGTCTAAATATCATTTAACACTATGATAATATCTATATAATGAAATCTTTGAACTCAATTGTTAAAATTTAATTTGAACGAAATGAGAATTTTCCTTTTCAGTAATGAAATTCAGATTTTCTGAGCGTCGAAACCACTTAGTAGAATCACTATTTAAATAACTTAAGACAACCGAGAAATTGTTTCCTTAATCATTTGCTTAGTTTCATATAGAGTAGTAATGAATATTAAATATAATAAGGCGGAGTTTTGAAGAATTGTCATAAAGATAAGTGTACATGTTCTGGGTTTCCATTGGCATTTAATGCACTAATAATGCAATTGCAGAATGGCAGAATGAAAACAGATAGAGTTACATGACATTAATGTTACTAACGTCAGAAGGCATCAAAGCCAATTATCTGACCTCACATTCTTGTACATGTATCATTATGTCATAACCATCCATAACTACAGCTAGGAGTTTCTCTGAAACAGGAAAGCGAATGCGAATTGAATATTTTTATTAGTTCAAAGATACACTTTCGATAGTTTTCCATGATTTTAGATATTTTCGCTCTATTAATTTGCTATCAGTTAAAAGATGGTGGAATTTAAGGCAAATCCTACGGAATACATATTAAATATTTTATTAAATATTTAAAGAAGAAAATAAATTCATTGACATAATCAAATGAACAGTGTCATGCAAAAAAGGAAATGCTGTCAAACTATCATATATTCATGGAATGAAGAAGACACATATATCAGATAGAAAAAACCTGAAGGGGAAATATTCAGTTGTTTGCTGATGATGCGAAATTAGGTAGAGTAATTGTTAATCAATGCGATGTGGAGAGCTTGTAGGACAATTTAAATAGGTTGTCATTATAGGCAAAAGTTAATGAGTTTAATGTCGAGATGTATAAAGTTATGAACTTTGTAATAAATAGATTACAAACCATTTATCACATTGATGTCACTGTACTCCAGGAAATAGATGAAGCTAGAGATTTAGGGGTGGTGGTGGTAGACAGAAAGTCAATGTTTAGAGGACATATTGCTAAGGTGGCCAATAATATTACATCGCTATTGAAGAACACATTAACAAGTAGAGATAAGGAAGTTGCAATTCCTCTTTATAAAGTCTTGATACGCCCACATCTGGATTACTGTGCTTACGTCTGGTCCTACTGTGTTTCTTGAGAATCAGGAAGTGGTGGAGAGAATTCAGAGGCGAGTGACCAAGATGATGAGCAGCCTGTGGAATGTTCCCTATGAAATAGATTGAGCTGTGTGGATTGCAGAAGTTGGTTGATAGCAGATAAAGAGGGGATATGATAGATACATTTAAGTTGCTTTAAGGGTTTTCTAGGATAGATGCAGAGGAAATGTTTCAGCACTTGGCTAGAGGGACCAGAAGAAAGGGTCATCCCTGGAAGTTGAATAAAGGTCTGGTCAGTAGGAGATGCGAAGACTAGATGTTTTGCTTGGGGAGTAGTGAATGAGTTTAATGGGTTGCCTCAGTCAGTTGTGAGTGCTTTTTCTGTTAATGAGTTCAAGGATAGGTATGACAGATTGAGTGGATAGACTGGGTCTCCCGCGATGAATCTTTGGACTCCATGAAGGTGGTCATAAAATATTTTATTTTAAAATAATAATAATAATAATTTTTATCGATCTAAAAATATTTACATATATGCAATAATCGTCTTAAGTGACATTTCATCATGTTATTTTACAAAGTACCGCAACTATGCGCTGCACATTATGGTTCATTTTCTACCTTAGATTTTTATAAAAAAAAAAAATTCAAACCTTTTTATTATTAAAATTATGATTATATATTATGAATTTACAACACATATAGTTCTGTTTTTTTTTCTTGTAAAATTTAACTCACAAGAATTTATCTCTTTTTTCTGTATAATATATTAATAATAGTTACTGTAGTTGGTGATTTATAGTTCCGGTTGAATAACATTGCATTTTTACAACATTTATACAATAAAAATAAATGTTTATATATTTACAATTTTTGCATAAATACTTAAATTTGCATATTTAAGCACTCTAAGTACAGCACTTAAATGTAATATATCGATTTTTTTGTTGTTGTTATTGATCTCGGTTGAGATGTAATTTCTCAGCTTGCATTCTCGAAGCTTATTTATTAAGCTTATCTGAGGATAATACCGGTTAGTTATTGTCTATTGGTTTGATTGCTGTGTTGGAAGTAGGCTGACGTTTGATGGGTCTGATATCCACTACAGCCGTAGGTTGAAAAATTCATTCAAACGCACATGCAGAGGCGCGCGTGCACACACGCACACAGTAATTTGGAATGTAATGATGCATCGCTGAACTGGAAAGCCATAACTAATATGTTGTGTTTCATTAAGTTTGCAATATGTGTATAGTGCGTGTTTCTTGTAATAATGTATCATATAAAAATAATAATAATTTTATATTATATAATATAATGGATTGTATAATTACATTATTTATACATTATATCTTTCATACATTACATCATTATATATTATATATTATATATTATTAAGCCAGCCTCGTTGGTCGAGTGGTTAGCATATCCTCTCTCCAGCCAAAAGGCTGCGCGTTCGAATCTAGCCCTGGGGGTGGATGTTTGTTTGGGAAAATGCTAGTGGTGGTGGTGGTTGGCGTTGGTGTAGATGTTGAAGGTAGTTGCGGCTGGTGGAGACGGAGAGCTGTAGAGTAGGTGGCCTCCCTGGATGAGTTTTTGGGCTTCCTGGAGGTGTTATGTAATAATTATATATATTATAATATAATGGGTACTTCACTAAGCGATTTTTATTTTTAAATTGCTATACGTTTATAGCAACCCATCTATAAAATGTTGAAAGCATCTAATATTTTAGTACGCGGGGGGGGGGGGGTGTCTGGTGAGTAAAGCTGTTCACAGTATGTTGAAATATAGGTAGGACATGCGTACTCTTCAATATCTACTATGACAAAAAGTTAAAAAGTAAATGGAGTTTTTAAAGTTATGATGTGTTAAAATTTTTTTTAACTGTTCATTTTTGTCATGATTTCTATATTACATTTCTGAGTTTCTTTTATCTGTTTGTTTAGCTTTATGTTTATTTATCTATTATTTCCTTTTTATTTATTTTATTTATTTACTGTTTTATTTATTTTTATTTTTTTATTTTTTTAGTTTATTATTTTATTATTTTTATCTTTATTTTTTATTTATTTTTATTTTTTTATTTTATTTTTTTATTTTATTATTTTATTTTATTTTTTATTTTTCTTATTTTCTTATTTATTTATTTATTTATCTTTTATTTTTGTAAATTGACCATTTTAAATTGGCACCTGTACTAAATGATGCACTTGTCCAGCACTTGCCCTTTCCAGAATGTAGGATTCCAATAAGCAAGGTAGGGATACTGCATCAGATGATGACAATTCTTCCATCACTTATTATTTAATTTCCGTTGTATTTTGTTTTCCTATAATACAAACGATTAAATCTACTTTCTTAATTTGTAAAAAAAATTGTAATAAATTTAGGAGGATTATATCGTGTTAGTTATGGGAATCGCGTGGCTAGTTGCAAGTGTAATGCAATTATCTATATATGAGACAGATAGAAGGACTTTACTGTACTTGACTGAATCATAATGAAACAGAGGGTATAATGCTAAAAACAAAGAGCGAAGGCGAGGGCGAGAGAAAGAACAAGAGCTCGAAGTTCATTCTTACTGTTAGAATAGATAATATGTTGAGTAGGAGTTAGCAAAGAGTTTGAGTTTTAGAATATCTGAATTAATGGAATTTTAGGATGAATTATAATTGTTAAGAATAGAAAAAGTTAATTATAGTTTATTCCAAATTATTCTGTTTTATTGATGCCCTTTTGTTGGAAAGACCTTGGTTCAAATTCTGTCCACAATGGCAAGAACTTATAAGAAACTGAAGGTGAGTTACTGGTGTCATATGTGAGATTCCTGAGTTTTACTCCAAGGAAGCGTAGAGATTTCTTCCGCAAATGAGGCAAAACAGCCAGAACTCATGCCATTAACAGACTGTATTGGCCTCATTGCTTTAGATGTTTCTGTCATAATTGCTAAATAACAACACGAAATGCATGTAACTGGAGGTAAATTTTTCTTACATGGTTCATAATGGAAATCTACATAAACTTCTAGTGAAACTTTGCTTGTTTCTGAATTAGAATATTAATAGTACTTAATTAAACAACTTCCATTACAATCAGCTACTGTGACTGTTATTATGAAATCATTCCATCATATAAAAGTTCAAGAGTTAACTTCTGGTCACTTTAAAATTGATGTTTATACACTAATATAAGAATTCTTGAATATTCTTGAATATTTTAAATTTACACCCACTGCTAAAGAATAACACCCACTTCTAAACTAGAAAAAACTAATCGAAAATAATGATAAATCATAATTATGATAATTATAATCATATATACGGTTATTCTATATAAAATTAGTGAAACTAATTTTAAATAGATTTAGTGAACGTTTATTTATATCGCGAAATATTTATCGCAAAAGTTCAATAATCAATAGGAAACGAATATAAAGCACACGTTAATATTAAAATTAAATAATTCAAATTTCAATCAACGACTGAATATGATTCCAAAGAAATTCTCATTCTTTGGAGTTGAAATATTTTATTGAGCGCACTCATCGAGTTTCCTTCCATTTTAACGATAAGCTTTTAAGTTTGATTTTAATGAAAGTATGCATTTGCACGGAAGCACTCACGAAAACTTCATCTGACTGCTGCTCTCCATGATGTTGCCATCTTATTAAGGTTCCCTGCGGTATATATTTAGGCGGTGCTCCTCGATGTGAATTAGCTTTTTTAACAGCAAAAATGAGGTACACCACGCCTGTGAATCGCTACAACAACGTAAGTGACATGATAAATGATAGAAAGGTGTCAGAATGCAGAAGAATGCTACGACTTGTGTGGTGAGTGGGCTAGAACATTACTAATATAATAGTACAGGTGAAAAGGTCCTGAAGGGAGAAAAGAATAAAAGGCATTAAAAGATGTCGATTACGTTGACCACCAATGCATAAAATAAAGCTGGATTTTATTGGAAGAAATTAGAAAAACAATTTAGGAACATAAAATATTTTCAAACACTGCTACTTTAGTTGTTTTGGTAATTTTATTTCATTTAAATTACCAAGAAATAATTCAAAAACAATTTCTAAATTAATATAATTTTCGCTTATTTCTGAAGAGTGTAATGGAAAATATCATGTAAATAATAAAATAGGATTCTAGAAAAAGTCAATATATTTGTATTGAAAAATAAATTAACGAAAATTCTTGATATACACTGTATATCAAATATTTACTAGAGAAACAACAATGAAGAAGCGATAAACAATATCATTTGCTACTTGTATTACAACCATTTATTTGAGATGGAGTGGATTCAGTGGACAGTAACTACTGTAAGATGATGCCAGCACTGTGTGATGCTCAATATGAGGAGGAATTGACGATTTCCGGATTACAGAATCTGGTGTTGACCGGCGCATAAGGAGCACATGCACTGCTTGGAAAGAACTACTTGGACACCCACATGGGCTTGGGGCATCGTGCCATGTAACGAGTCACATGTTTGTAGCGATATAGATTGTAGGAATACGATGCCCCAAAGTGAGAGCAACTATGTTCGGGTGAAATGGATGCGAGAAGGGAACTGAGGGAATTTGAAATGAGCACTGTAAAGGGATTCCATGTTGCAGGCCAATCTGTTCGGAAATTGCTAACAAATTGGGCTATTCCAGATAAACAATCAGCGGTATCATACTAAGATGGATGAGAAGCGGGGGAGGAGAGTAAATGCAAGTGCTTCCCTGCACAGGACGACCCAAGGCACTCACTGAACGTGACTGTAGGGTGTGCTACTTATGATAATATGTAAAAATTCCTATTCCTCGGTCAACACGTGTCTAATGTTATGCATTAAGGGAAGGGCCACTATCCAGACTAGTTTCGACCTTTATTGAGGTCTCTTCAGTGGGAGCAACATCTTTCTCTAAATCCAGAGTAATTTAATAAAAAGGTGGCATACCGTTTGGCAACTCCTATAGGTAGAGATGACCTTGCAAATGCTTCTGCCTGGTATCTCCACTTGGGCCTGGCACCCACTGAAGAGACCTCAATAAATGTCGAAACTAGTGTGGGTAGTGGCCCTTCATTTAATGCATAACATTATACATATCCGCAAGGAGATGTTTTTTGCATTATGGGAGATACTGGGATAGGAGAGATGGTAGCTTGTTCCACCTTTGCAACGAGTCTCCCGGTGTTGTACCACCTTACCCCAGTCCTGGAGATACTTTCAGGCGCAAAATTTGTTTGCTCACACTTGGATAAAGGATTAAACTAAATTTATTAATGACAGATATTGTACAAATGTTGATAATTTTTGATTGTTTTTTTAAGTGTAACTAGCTTAGTGAGTTTACGGTGCCTGTATAATAATAATAATAATAATAATAATAATAATAATAACAATAATAATATTTTATAGGATAAATTTGAGTTTTTTTGAGTTTTGCTAAGTTCCCATATCATCAAAGTAGTGCATGAACAAATGAAAACAAAATACCCGTTGCCTGTGAGAAGAATCGTTCTATTATAATAAATTTTGGAAAACAGATTTGAAAATGCTTCTAAGAAAAAAGCTTGGTTACCACAGAGTCATAATCAGCTGACAAAAAATTACAATTAGATACTTATTTCTATTTAAATAGATATATGTTTTGTTTTGTTTTTAATTTCAACATTGCACTTTTTATTGACCAGACTGTACAATGATAATTTACTAGTAACTCCACCCTGCTGCTCTAATGCCACCAAATATGCAAAGAGATGAATGGGGGTGCACAAATAGGCAAGGATACAAAGTGAACAGTTCTAAAGGGAAAGCTAACTGTTTGGAAGAGTGCTGGAAACTATGACCAGGAAATTTTTAAAGAAAATTCATAATAATTTGTGATGTCTTAAAGTTAGCCTGTTTTATTTTTTAGCTCGGTCGAAAAAATAACTTTTAATGAGATAGAAAAGTATGGACTTTGGAATCAACAGATGCATGTTACAAAAAAATGAGTAGTATAATAAACAAGCACAATATACTTGTAAATATCTGCATCTTATATACATTCAGTTAAATGTAAATGCAACTTATTTATATAAGTACATAAAATTTCGAAGAGCATTTCCAATTATAATTTCTATACAAAAAAAAAAAATAGAACTTCATAAATATTCTAAGAGCTACTGAAGAAAAGCATTGTCCAAATATCTTGCGCTTTTTTCAAGTTATACAGAACAAGTTATTATTATTATTATTATTATTATTATTATTATTATTATTATTATTATATGAGACCTCCAAGGCGACAAGGATTTATCGAAGGAGGGTATACATCACCCAAACCAGCTGTCATACCTCCTTTGAACTCACACTACATGCACTTACTACTTCAACAGACAAACTATTTCTCTCACCCAAAACTATGTGAGAAAAAAATCTATCTGTTACCTCTTTCTTAAATGAGAACAAACTTAATTTCCGGTGTCTTTTCACCTTTCATATAACGAAACAATTCATCACCCGATATCCTATAACATCGATGCAATAGTTTATAGACCTATTGCAAATCAATCACTCCTTCCTTTCTCCTCTTAACCATAGTCTGCAGTCCACATACAGACCGCCTGTCTCCTTATAATCTAAATCTTATAATCCCGATAGAATCCTTGTCGCTCTTCTTTGTAGCTTTCCTTGTAGCTTTCAACGCTAGAATGTAAAGAGGCGAAATTACTTCCTTATACTTATATGTCAAGGTTCGCTTCAACATCGCAATTATCCTTTGAGTTGTATTTGCATTTTTTGCTATGTGACCTTTGAACTTCAAATTACTATCCAATATTATGCCAAGATCCCAAGCCTCATTAGTTTCTTGTAGCATAACCCCATTTATATACCATGGTGTTGGAAACCTCATCGCAACAAAGTACCTAACTTTTCACTTAAGAACATTGAACTGTAGCCATTTTCATTTGTCCAAATTTCAAGCATATTCAAATCTTTCTGTACGTGCTGGATATTAGTAGTGTTCCTAGTTGCCCTTCGTCTCTTTGATCATCATAATCATCAAACAAATGACCTTCTTCTGTTAGATCCATCGTAATGTCATCAGTCTACAGGATTGAACAAAAATGGTCCAAGGACTGAACTCTAAGGCAACACCACTGGTCCCATTGAAACTTTCAGAATTAAACCCACTATACCCACTTTTTGATATCTGTCTCTCAAACATTCACTTATCCAAGTAAAGCTTATATTTCAAATCCATATTCTTCAGTTTATACAACAGCCTTTCATGTGACATCCTATCAAATACCTTAGCAAAACCCTGGCGATAACTGAAGATATCTCTTCTTAAGACTGAAGATATCTCTTCTTAAGACTGAAGATATCTCTTCTTAAGACTGAAGATATCTCTTCTTAAGACTGAAGATATCTTCGGCTCAAGATATCTCTTCCAGTATAGCCAGGAAATATTTAGAACACAAATAACTATAAACATAAATCCAAAATAGATGCACTAACTAACCCAAGACACACTGATAAGTTTGTTTGTTTGTTATCTGTCTTTTTGATATCTGTCTGTCAGCCACACACTTATCCAAGCCAACAATATATATTCGCGTCCCATATTATCCATTTAATGCAACTATTAGAAAAATTCACGTGGTTGCCCTCGACATTTCAAAGGCATTTGATCGGATTTAGCACTAGGACCTATTCACCAAACTGACATCCTATAGTCTGCCTTCCCCTTGAAAAAGTTGTCAACTGGATTGTCAACTTTCTCACTGGTCGTTCACTACGCGTCATGGCGGACGGCTGGTGTTGTTCACCAAAATCCTTTCTAAGATTTCTCAGTTCTATCCAGAAAAGGACAATCCAGCTATTTAACGATTGACCGCTCTCCTCAGATTTACCCCCCCCCCCCCTAATGCAGGAGTATCCAAGGGTTCTGTTCATTCATCCACTCTCTTCCTCTTGTATATAAAAGACCTGCTCTCACAGACTTCCAATCGTATCCACAGCTGTGCGGATGAAACTACACTCCATTCCTCCTTTTCATTAGAAAAACCTGTTAGTGCTCAAGTACTAGAATCCTCAAGAGTAGAAAGAAGGCGCATCCCTCCCTCGTACCTTCAGTAATACTGAGAAAAACAAACACGTTCAACTTTCCCTTCTTGGCCTGACTTGAACCTCTGATTTTTCCAGGTACAACTATATTTCAACTATAGATTCTACAACCGCCAAAAGATTTGGTATACCTTTTCGCATAAGACACTACTTCACACTTTCACATCTGCTAACTCTATACAAAGCCCAAATTCGTCCATCAACCCAAGTATGGGAATATTGTCCCATACTTGGGTTGGTGCACCAAAATCCTCTCTAATATTGCTCAGTTCTATCCGGATGAGGACAATCCGGCTAACTAATGATCCCTCTCTCACAGATCAACTTAAATCCCCCTCTCTCATAAAAGTTGAGTTTCTTCCTTGTGCCACGTCTATAGATATGTCAAATACTTCCATTGACACTGTTCTGCTGAATTTACCACTATTATTCCTCCACTCTCCTGCAAAATCATTAAAACAAGTGTCACTGCTAACGAACACCCTTTTGAAGTGAATCTTAAAATTCACCGAAACAATTTCACTGCTTCTTCTTCTGTTCCATCTATTTTTGTCCTTTGGAACAGTCCCTTCTACTCTGCCTTTCCCAAAGCTTACAACCCTCAGCTGTTCAAGCATAATGTGAAGAGTCTCCTCCTGTCTTCTATTCCTCTTGCCCCCAAACGGAACTAGTGTAGTATAGGTTTTGTGGCCTTTCGTGTGTTAACCAGATATAAAGATATAAAAGAAACTTGATTTTCATGTGGAATCTTATGAAACGCCTTAGCAGAGTCCATCAGTATTATGTATCCATTCCCTTTATCCAACTCGGCCGTCACTTTATTACAAAGTATGAGCAAATTGAGCCTCCGTCTCAGTCAGTATAGACGAAGAGCTTTGGTCGGAAAGACCTGGGGTCGATTCCCGTCAGTAACGTGAAGAACCTTTATCTGGTCTCTTTCGAGTAAAGGTGACTTTACTCGAAAGAGACCAGATAAAGGTTCTTGTGAAAAATTCCCAGACGAATAACACGAGTTATTCGTCTGGGAAACTCGTGTTATTCGTCTCCCAGAACAAGCAAACGGGCCTCGTGAACACTTGAACCTCGTGAACTTGGGTGTGTCCTATGTCTTAGCTTCTAAGACATAGAACACACCCAAGAATAAGGAGTAACCAACCTATTCGGTAGGATTTCGGTTCCGATTAGGATAGGATAGGATGAGCAAATTGCTCAGAAGTGATCTCTCGTTAGTCAATCTATGCTGTTGCTTGCAAAGCCTAGTTTTGCAAGCAAAAACATGCACTAGCTTTGCAACAGCGAGCAATAGCTTTGAACTACCGTTGTGCAAAATGGGATTATCACACACATACTTTCCATTCATGTGGGATTTTTGAAACCTCAAAAACTATATAATCATGTCAAGGGTTTGGACAGATCACTTTGAACATTCTTTTAGCATACCTGCAGATGTGTCATCTGTTCTTATTTCTGAATTGTTATCTGGATTATGCAACATCTCATGACCTCTACATCTTCATCGAATTTATTGGTGGCACGGTGCATTATGTTACATACACGAGGTTGATAGATCTTGATACTGCATTCAGTAAAGTTATTCATCCCCATTCAGTCTTTATTTTTACTTACAGCATAACGATACAATTCTTTTCGATTGCCTTTAGCCTTCACAGCTAATTTCTTTTCGCACTCGAACTTAGCTTTCCGTACAACACCCAGAACTTTTCTAGCTTGCGTTTTGTATATTTCATAACTCCATTATCTTCATCTTAAGGATCCCTTGCTTAATAAGATTGCTCATCCATTTCATTACCATCATACTTATTCTTCGAACTCTAGGGTTAGTCAGATACCACATCACTTATGCATCTTTTAAAAGCTTCCCATGCACTATTGTTATACTTCCCATTCGTTAACTGATACCATGAAACCAAAGATAGTATTCTCCTTAGTTTTTCAAAATATCCAGATTTGTAGCTCAATATGTAACTCTTCCTATTGAGACATATAGCATATATTGTTTCTTACTTTGATCACTCTCTACAACTGCTAGCAAAACATTCACCTCCTTAATCGAGATACCATCTGCCTCTAGCATCAAGTCTAATACTCTTTTACCTCGTTCTTTTCTTTTTCGTTCACGAGCTGTAGCAAGTTGTCTTGCTACAGCTCAATAATTTCTCCTTCTTTCTTCTCGTGAGTTTAAATTACCATTAAAATTATTTGTCTTGTACTCATCCGGGTAATAGGGTAATACATTTCTCATCCACAGTAAGTTAACCGCCAGATGTATAGCAACATCCCACAGTACATTTCTTCTTCTTAGCGTCCACTCTTCACACCAAACATCCCCATGCTCATTGATACACGGATACAGGTACACCATACTAATATTCCTCTTATTTCTGTTCTAACAGGATTCAGGTCATTTGATATCATTAGTAGTAGCATTTCCTCTACTCTCCTATCTCTTCTGTCATTCCTAAAAATAGTAAATGCTTTACACTCAAATCCAGTTACTTTATCCGATTCTGAGAGTCACGCGTTTCACTAATCACAACAATTTTTGGCTATAACGTATTCACTATACCAAAAACTTTGCTACTTTGTTTCTAATATTACTTGAATTTGTGTATAGACAAAACAAGCTACCTCCTAGCTTTTTCTTATAATTAAATCTGCTAGTGGATAAGTTTGAACTGCATCACATTCACCAATAAAACTGAAGTTATTTTTGGTAAGCAGACTCCTTATAATTCATTATTCGCTAAAGAGTCATTAGATGATTTTAGCTTGAATGAATTATGAATTTTAACTTGTTAGTTTTCTATGATTTGCCTTTCGATAAATTGTTTATTCCAGGATCTGTCTTTCCATGAATTATTTTTTCAATCAACTGTTGTTCGATTAATTCTTTTTACGAATAATTGCCTTTCATAAATTGTTCTTTGAAAAATTGTCTTTCGTTTGTTAATTGTTTTCGGTAAATTTTATATGTACGTGAAGAAGTAGGTTTACTGCTATAAATGAAGGGAAGAACTGATCTTTCCAGAATTTATGTGTAATAATAAGTTTTCACTGTCGTATTCATCTCTATGCAAAGATTCAGCAACAGATAACGTCATACTTTTACGAAAATGTAACTCTCTTTCAAGTATCATAAATTAGATCATTCAGTTTAGATGACCAGTCGAGTATCAGATAACGTTTCAAATAAACATGTTAGTTTTGTTTGCTTTTTTGTACCGATACAAATTTATTTGTTTCTGAACAAAACTGAATATCAATAATGCTAATTTATTTGCATTATTCTATTGATGGTCAGATATTGTGATCAGATGTTATCTGAGCTGAGAAATGCATTTAAGAGGAATGAGCAATGAAAGATTAGCAAAACAGGTACTGCATGTGAAGTAAACATGCTAGGGAAATGTTAAGAAAAAAATAGATATTTAGACTGATGAAGAGATCTAAAATACGCGTGGGTGAAAACTGATTCACGTTGAATTAAGCAATATAAAATCTTTGGTAACAAATCTAATTATGAATACTTGAAAGATATTTATATTCAATGTTAATAGGAATATCACACGATAATATTAACAGGAAGTGGACTAAAAGGTCCTCCTTTTTCATTGTTTCAAGTTTATTCAAATTCTGATGACATAATTTAGAGATAGTTTATTATTTCTAATTAATTATTTTTAATTTGTCTAAACATGCGAACATGTACACTGTGCGTGCATACGTTTTAGGATAAAAATTGTAAAATTCAAAAACATATGAGAGAAAGATAAAACATATTTGCTATTCGAAATATGCTATCCATTAGTGTCCGTTCAGTTTAGCTTACGTTTCAAGTTGTGGAACAGAAAATAGTATGGAGGGGATAAATGTGGTCAGAAAAAGTGTGAGAATATTTCTTTCTGTCAATAAAGTGCTGCATTTGCACACTTTGAGAGTGGGCGCATTATCATCCAACAGGAAAAAATCTCGTGACCGTAATGCGGTTGGACGAACATATTGAATGCATTTCAGGAGACGATAACTAACCTCTTTATAATATTCCGCATTCACTGTTCTTCCCTCCGGTATGAATTGTTTTTGTAACACACACCTTGAGATTCAAAAAATATATATATCAAGATCGTTTTGTTGTGTGACGTTTTGGCATCTCAACATCTTCTGTCTGGGGATGGCTCTCCAACCCATTCAGAACTCTGACACTTCGTTTTGGGATCGTAGGCGAAACACCAACTCTCGTTTCCTAGAATGATTTTGTCCAAGAAATTTTCCTCTGCATCCACCTTCATGATAATGTCCTGACAAGATATGACTCGGTCTTCTCTTTACTCTGCAGTTAAGGCATGTGAGACAAAACGCTCACAGAACTTCCTCTTACCCAAATCTTCAACAGAATGCGAACGACGCTCTTAGGGATATTTGAAGCATCCGATATCATTTTCGTAATGTGATTCAACGATAGCTCTTATCAAACTCAGCGAAACGGAAATATTTTCCTGAGTTCGTGTTGATGTGGGAAGGCCATCTTCTACCGAGTCCCGTCCGTCACGAAATCACAAATTCCATCTGAAGACCTAAAATCTGTACCCAGTCTAATTTCCATAGACCTTTTGTTCCATTTCTATGGTGTTTGTAGCAGAAAGACTCACTTGAAAACCACATGTAATCGCAATTGTCTGTTCACCTTTATGTCCATGACGTATAAATAAAAATCACTTGACACTATGCATCATAACTCTCATACTAGTGAACGTAAATTAACCTCACTCTGTGGGTGGTACAGACTTGAGTTGGTATTACTTAGCGTATGCGCAAGAAATCAAGGCCTAAAACTTATGGAACGCACAGTGTATATTATTATTATTGCTTAGTTGTAATTCTTTCCATCTCTTTAATGATGATAGCAATATAATATATGGGCACTTTTAACTACGACTCTGATGTTAGTTAACCTTCTCTTTTCAGTCGGATATACAATGAGAGATATTCGGTACAAATGGGGAGACGGTGAGAAATCTATTGGTATGTCTACCGACGTCGAATTGCCTCAGTTCAAAGTTTTAGGACACAGACAAGATGCAAAAGAAGAATCACTTTCGACAGGTCAGTAATTTTTTCTTCGCTTTTTTTTGATTTAAATAATATTTATAATTTCTTAATATTTATGCAAATTTTTACTGTACTTTTCAAACTTCAAGACTGCGATTCTATCACATTAACAAACAAACAAAAAAAATAGCTCATTCAGTATAAAACAAAGATACCAAGCAGCATTATTATTTAACTCTTTAGTCCTCCTTAATGATAAAAATAAGCAATATGTAAAAAATAATAATAATGCGAAAACATTAAAAAGGCAATAAACCTTTGCTGCACAGCATGGAGTGCAGTTCAGTACTTACCATACTCTGAAGGTACTGTGAATTTAACAATGCAATATAATACCATTTATAACAGCGTTGTAATATTCGGTAATGTATAATTAAAACACGTTTCTCATTTAATGCTGTAATATATTTCCAGATGACAATAGACGGTTATTGCATTTAATTCTTGAAATAATGGAAACCCAATAGCTCATTAATTAGTAGTACTGTAAATTGCCCAAGGATCGGATAAACGAGCAATGCTGCTTTAAAGACAAAACATGACCAACTCATATATTTTAAATTACGAATAATTTTACAAACAGTAAAATTCATCTATCACCTATAAGACTTTCATAAACATTCACAACATTGGAATTGGAAATAATAACCTGTGGGACTTTCCGAACAAGCATTTATTTCCTACTTACCACCATGAACAGGGGATGCAAAATTAAAAATAAATAAATAAAGAAATAACAGCTTTTTGTGTAGAATACTGTGCCGTAGTGCCCATTGACGTTTAAATTAGCAGTCCTAACACCCAATTTAATTCTACTTTCTTTGTAAAAGAGGAACATACCAGTCATTTTATTATTTTATTCTAATGGGCTATGTGAAAACGAATAGTGATACATACATTTGAACAGTATCTTCGATATCGTCCCCAAAATAGCGTTAGTTATTTTATGGCATACAGAATACATAATCCATACGTTCCTTGTGCGTGCTATAAGTGGAAAATTTTGAAATTTTATATCACATCATCTTCCTGTGTATAAAATAAACTTTAACACAGACAATCAATTATTTGTATCGCGAACATATATATATATAATCCTCAAGGGCTCACTCTAGTGAATACGGGCATGGCGAACCCGAGGCACCTGAAGCTGGACCACGCCTTACTTCATGTAATATACACCTGTTATATTATCTGTAGACTGGTCCCTACTCTTCTTTGCCTCTGTATTTCTTTTCATCTTGCTCCTTCCCTCCAATGCTATTAGAGTATTCGAGGGTGAGGGGTGATTCTGTCCTATTTACCTATTTTTTTATCTCATGCACCTGCCCACCCCCAGTTAAAAATGGCGAAGACAAATCAGAAGTCTATACCGCATCGGTCGTCGCGAGGGTTACTAAGGACCGCACTGGATGTTAGGCTTCCTGGACAGCCAGTGACAAATGGGCTACAGGAGCAAGATCCATAGAACTCAGAAGTATTTACTAGGAAAAAGTGGAGCATGGCTGAAAATAGACAAGTCATGCAGTGCTTCTGCAGTTCAAACCCATCAGGGGATTTCAGAACCCATAGGGAATTTCAGAACCCATAGGGGATTTTAGAAACGAATGTTCCAACTTTGGCTTGCACGACACCCAAATTCTGAAATTTCATTCGAAAGGCTGATGCAGCAACGCAGCTTCATTATCAAACGCAAGGTATTTAGTGAACTTGAGCTGGAAGCACTGAAACCTCAAGCTGTAAAAGGAGACTGTACTGACCCTGAAGTGACCAAGAATATGAATGAAGCAGAACCAGATTCCAACGTGCAGAATGCTGAAAATTTTTAAAATATACAAATAGTTGAAAGGATGCTATCAGATAAGGAATAAGAAATCGCACGAAAAATTATCGAGCAAACGAACAGCAACCAGGAACGAGTTAGGCTTCCAGTATTGAGACAAATACCTCAACAAAAACTGGAGGAACTTCTACAAGAGGCCAATAAAGCTGCAAGGGATATTCCTACTGGAACTATTGGGCAAACGAATCAACTTATGTACTCAATAGCCTACGTCGTAACATCTGAATTAGGATATAAGATTAGTGAACCCAAAAGCAGTAAGGCTCAGGAACCAAAATGGAAGCATCGACTGGAGAATAAAATTCTTAAACTCAGAGCAGACGTGAGCAATTTAAATAACCTTAAGGAAAAGAAGCTGAAAAACACAAAAATCCGAAATAACCTCATAAAGAGATATAATACTGGAACACGACCTATTGATGAAGTATTAGAGGAAGTGAAGCAAAAATAGTTGCAGTTGCAGCTAAAATAAGAAGATACAGTGTACGCATTGAACAGTACAAGCAAAATTCGATGTTTTGTGCAAATCAGCACCAGTTTTACAAGAAAATCGATAGCTGCAGGAATGATAACCTTAAAGAAAATATAAATATAAATACCAGAGACAAAGAAAATACACTAAAGTTTTAGAAAAACTAATGGGACAACCCTAAAAGGCACAACAACAAGGCAAAATGGATTGAACAAATTACGAACAAATCTCAAGAACGAAAAATGGAGCAACTGAAAATAACAACTGAAATGGTTCAAAAGCAAGCTATAAAAAAATAAAAAAATTGGTCAACATCCGGGAAGGATGAATTACATGGCTACTGGTTTGAAATATATAACAGGCTTATATATGCCAATTTTATGATGTTAGGAAATAGAAGGAAAATGTAAAGAAGAGTGGCTCACAGCAGGGAAAACGGTTTTGATCATAAAGGATAAAGAAAAAGTTCCAAACCCAGAAAACTTCCGACCAATAACCTGCCTGCCAACAACCTTTAAGCTACTCACAGGCATACTAGCTGATAAAATATATACCTATCTTAAAGCAAATTCTCTTCTCCCAATTGAACAAAACGGTAGCAGCAAAAATTCAAGAGGCATAAAAGACCAATTGCTGATTGATAAAATTATTCTTAAAAATTACAAACGTAGAAAAACCAACTTTCATATGGCTTGGATAGATTATAAAAAGCGTTTGATTCGGTGCATCATAGTTGGATTTTAAAATGCACAGAACTATTTGGTATTAGCAAAAACGTGCAAAAATTTTGCAAGCCAGCATGAAAAACTGGGAAACAACGTTGGTTATAAATAGAGAACAAATTGGAGAGGGGCATCTTTCAAGGAGACTCATTATCTCCTCTATTGTTTATATTGTAATTGATCCCCTTAACTAGAATTTTAAATAAAACTGCTCATGGTTATCAAACTGCGCAAAAGAGTGCAAAGATATCTCACCTATTATACATGGACGATCTGAAGTTGTATGCAAAATCAGAGAATGAACTCGGATCGTTGCTAAACACTGTGTACATATTCAGTCAAGATATATCAATAGATTTTGGCTTAGACAAATGTGCAATTGCTGGAATAACAAGAGGAAAGTTTGAAGATATGAACGAAATCGAGCTGCTCAATGGTGAAATAATAAAAGCAATAAAATTCGAAGACAGCTACAAATATTTGGGAATTTTAGAAGCATCACAAATTCTGCACAATAAGATCAAAGAAAAAACTAGAGCAGAATACATAAGACGATTAAGAAAACTCCTTAAGTCAATGCTTAATGCTGGAAATTTAAATAAAAGCAATGAATACCTGGGCCATACCTGTTCTGAGATATTCAGCAAGCATTGTTGAATGGATCCAGCTAGAGACGGAATATTTAGATCGAAAAACTCGAAAATTAATGACAATGCACCATGCCCTCAATCCTCGCAGTGACATTGATCGGCTATATCTATCACGCAAAAAAGGAGGTAGAGGATTATTGTAAGTGAAGCAAGTTATTGAAGAAGAAAAACGAAATTTAAATGATTATCTGCAGCAAAAAACGGAAAAATTTCTAATTGAGGTAAGGAAAGAGGGTTTATTTAAACCCATGGAGACAAAATTGGAATACAAAACCAACCAAGTAAAAGTGAGAACCGAAAGATGGAAAAATAAGGCATTGCATGGAAAATACCTCCACAGCATAGAGGACAGCGCTGACAGCAACTTGACCTGGCAATGGTTGAGAAATGGAGCACTAAAGAAAGAAACAGAATCGGTAATTTTTGCAGCACAAGAAGAGGTCATTAAAACCAACGTTATGAAGGCAAAAATACAAAAAATTCAAGAAGACAGTAAATGTAGATTGTGCAAAGAAAAGAAAGAAACGGTAGACCACATTATAAGTGGATGCAGCAAAATCGCAAATTTAGTTCCGTAAGAGGCATAATAACGTAGCTAAGATAATCCACTAGCATTTATGTAAAAAGTATGGGTTTGAAGTATCTAAAGACTATTGGAAGCATGAAGTTCACCAGAAAGTGGTTGAGAATGAAAAAGCTAAAATACTCTGGGATTTCAAAATCCAGACTGACAAAAGCTTGGAATGTAATACACCCGATATCACAGTGGTTGAAAAAAGTGAAAAGAAGGGTGTTACGTTTATCGAAATATCAGTACCAGGAGATAGTCGGATTGACAACAAGGAAAATGAAAAAATTACAAAATATCGCGATTTGCAAATCAAGGTTGAACGAATCTGGCAAAAGAAAACGAAAGTTGTTACCATAATAATAGGTGCTTTAGGTGCTATCCCTAAAACATTGAAAAATCATCTAGAAGCACTCGAGTTAGATGGATTAAAAATTGGGCAGCTGCAAAAGGCCGCTTTGTTCGGCACAGCTTTCATTTTCAGAAAGTATTTCCACAACTCATAGGCCCTTGGGTAGGGCTCGAATTAGTGCAATATAACCAGCCTTTTCTTAAAAATGAGGAAGCAAATCAAGCTTTGATGAATATGATATATATATATATATATATAATAGTCTGGAGGGGATAATCCGATGTACAATGTACTAAACAATTCTTCTTAATTCAGGCATTAATCAAATATTGTGGTATGGTTGCACATGTTGTTGTGTAAATAATGTATAAATAAAAAATAAAAAATAAAAAAATAAATAAATTAAAAAAAAAAAAAAAATATATATATATATATATATATATATATATATATAAAGATAGTATTTATATTTAGGAATGTGTTAGCAAAAATAATATCTAAACTCTTGCCTGAAAACAACAGGAGTGTGGAAGCAAGAATGATTCTGACGGAAGATATAAGTGACAGGCATCGCTTACATCTTATAATTTTAGAGGTGTTTCTCGAAGAGCCGAGCTGTGAGAGATTATTTCAAAGTTGTGAGCCGTTTCCGAAACAAGTACACACCGATCATCAGTACTATTAATACCACTATGAATGGTATAAGTGAATATACAAACAAGAGAGAACTTGTGAAGTACTTTGGATGGTCTCCTAATAACAGGATAACCCAATATAAGAATTCCTGCAACACCCGCCACAGTATGTGCAACGTATGACAGCAATACTCATTTTGCAAATAATACATTTTCTAAGATGAGAGTGCCTCTATCTAACATTCCAAAAAAAAAAAAAACTACAAATGCATCAGAATGTAGAACATTTTTACGATAATAAGATCAAACCCATATTCTCTTCAGCGCAATCTTCTGACTTTAATCTATGCAATATGTATGGGATATTTAAGGGATCCGTGTTGATGATAGCAGAAGTTTCTGTCTAGTTTACCCTTTCCTTCAGAGTAGTAGAGCGTTGAAGAAGGATCCAGAATATTTACATTTACGAAGAAAAGTAGTAGCACAAAGTATGCCGCTATGTATTGCCTATTTTAAAGATTTCAAAAGCCACAGCTCGTTATTATTCAAAATTCATCGATATTTTTTAATCCTACACTCTCAGCAATCCGATATACAATGTAAAATGCATCTTTCATAGCTCAGAATGTAACATTTCTAATGATTCACAACAACTAGACAATTCTTAATTCAGGCATTAATCAAATATTGTGGTATGGTTGCACATGTAGTGTAAACTTTTGTATCTCATTTCCTATTTCACACTACTGTGATTCAGTAGATGTGATTATTAAATGAAAATCTGGAGAAATGATATTCTGAATGATGTATATAATGAAAACGAAACTTGACATTGGTTATTACATATTATGTTTCTTCACTATAGAGTGCATACTGAATAATGGAATAAAGTGTACTCTTCCATTTCATCGAAATTTAGAATAAGTTTAATTTCCATGGAATAATTCACTTACTGAGTGTCCTGATCACAGATCATTTCACACAATACTTCCATCTTATAAAACCTATGATTTAAATTCAGTTATATAATCTTAATTTAAACATCTAAAAGCTGAACTTTATTAAAGCATATATATATATAAAGATGGCGATAGTAAATTAGTAAATTATTGTTTAAATATCAAACTCAATTTTAATGACATTAATTAAATTTCCTGCTAATGCTGAACAAAATAAAAACGAATTTATACATTAAAATGTATTGAACTATATTAATAGTACTTAAAGGAGTAATATTTCTAAATAACAAAGTATATTTCAGTCTAACGAATTCATATTTGAATATATGCTGTTTTTAATGCTCACATTTTTTTACATTTTTTTCAGGAAATTATTCAAGATTAGTATGTGAAATTCAGTTTGTCCGAAGTATGGGCTACTACTTGATTCAAATCTACATTCCAGCGGGCCTAATCGTAATCATCTCATGGGTCTCATTTTGGCTTCATCGTAATGCCACACCAGCTAGAGTAGCCTTAGGTGTAACAACAGTGTTGACCATGACAACGCTGATGTCCAGTACAAATTCCGCCTTACCCAAAATTTCATACGTCAAAAGTATTGACGTTTATCTGGGCACATGTTTCGTCATGGTGTTTGCCTCCCTCCTTGAATATGCCACTGTTGGATATTTGGGAAAACGAATCTCGATGCGTAAAACCAGAAACCAGCAGATGGCAAAGATGGCTCAAGAACATCGACAGCGTTGCGTTGCTGCTGCAGCAGCAGCTGAAGGAGCGCAAGAGCGATGCGGTGCTGGAGAAGCAGTACTCCTTCCTGGAAACGCAGAAGTAACTATGGTGAAAACGGCGGTAAGAAATGTAAAGTACCAATTTTATATTATTTACGTAGTGTTTGCATTTGTTCGTAGATGTCTGTAACAGCATTATACTGCATGCTATTAAACACCCAGCATTTACGTGTATTGCATGAATGTGTTAGCGAGATTACCCAACCAAATGTAGCAAAGAAGAAAACATAAAATTCCTGAAAATATTTTCTTGATCTTGTTATGAGCCTTGATATAGCATATTAAAATCTTTAGAATAAGTGTGTAAACTCCACCTCTTAGGAAAAAGAAAAAACTTTCTGCCTTAAACTGCTATGAGTTCCTCTACCATTTCTGACAATAAAACTCCAACATATCATATACAAGCATACGTTTAGTATGCGATTTGAATAATAAGGTTCTATCAAAATTTATCTTCATATTGCTATTTTCAAAATATAATTATTCTGAATTACAGTTGCCACATTATTTAAAAAATGCTGTAAGCGAAAATATAAAATATTTTTATGTAATCAGCAGTGAAATAAAACATTAGACGTAATCAAACTGCATAATGGAATCAGACTTTACATATGAATTCTGAATCCTCAAGTTAAATACATAGCTCTGTTAATGAAGAATATCATTCACTTTCCGAAATAGTTGTTTAGATTGCAATAAAAAAACTTATCTTTTATTAAGCACAAGTCAGCTGTTATCTGACAAAAGTAAACTTTTCAAAACTTTATTTAGAAAAATATTAGAAGACTAAAATTAGTAATAATATAATAGTATTGATGAAGCCGATAGTCCATATGATTTATCCATATATTCAAAAACGTCCTTATTGTTCCAAGTGCAGCAGAAAGATCACTGCAAAAATCGGTTGCTATATTTTGTTCACTAATTAGAAATTTAAGTACAAGTATTGTATTCAATCATAGAGTTACACATTAGATTACTTTAATAATATGTAATAATTATTTTTACTGTCAAGTGTAGAAAGAAAACTACTGTTAATGATATATCGCTATAACATCCAATGATTAAAACTTTATCACTCAGGAAAGTTTACATTTCCTATTTCACTTTATTTCCATTTATGGAATAGAAGCTTGAAAGAGAAGAGAGTGAGAAGAAACGAGTTGAGAGAGAGAGAGAGAGAGAGAGAGAGAGAGATTTATAAATGAATATATAATATATTTTACTTGAAATAATAAATATAATATCTATATCGATCATTTCACTTGTCCGCCTTCGATTAATATTAAATGAAGGTAAATTCAATTAGTATCACAATGCACAACAATGGAAGCATGTTTTTAAGGAAAGCCCAGAGAATTTATCACCAGACAATTAAAACGAATTATAAGAAATTGATAATGCAGTTTTGTTGACCAAATTAAATAGGTAAGCCCGTTCATGTAGCTCTAATTTTAGAAGACTAGAGCCAGACATTCAACTCCCTAGCTATCATCGTTAACTGGCCTAAACTATCAATAATTTTAATAGTTTAATGAAATTAAAAATTTTAATTCTCTAGGAAGGAGAATATGGAAAACAACTGTTGCCATCTCGTGGTTTCTATTCCTAACTATATATTATTATCTGAAAAAAAGGATTTTATAGTTGATTTTCTTGGGTTGTGGCTTAAAAACCTGGATTCTAGGACACACACACACATGAAAAAAAATACGTTCCATGAACGAGATCAGCTAACTCGAGATCGAAACGCTTAAAAGAAGTTTCTGCAGTCGCCGACTAGAATCGCACTTAGAATCGAACTTTTTCGGGGCGGCCTAGCGATATGGAAACACAATAGAATATCACAAGATATTATGCTATTAAAATATTATATTACAAGTAATGTATTTATGATCATATATGTGCGATTGTCTAAAATTTATTATAGTCACAGATTTATAAATATCATAATTTTATTCATTATATATATATATATATATGGAAGGATATGCATCTCTCTCATACCAATCTCCTATTTAGGCTACACATTTAGTCTTTGTCATTTAATACAATATCTTCCACTTCTAAATGTTGACTACTCGAGTGAATAATGTGAAACAGTAAAGGAAAATTATTACATACTTTAAACAAAAAATGTACGAAGTATGATGTATCAAGTACGAAGGCAGTACTTAAAGACGAAAGCATTTATACCATTGGAAAGTATTTAACCACCTTACCGGCCATTAAAGATCAAATACGCGCAATCAAAAGCTTCGTATCCATCATAAATTTCAATGTAATTTCAATGGTATTACAATTTTAGTATGCACTTTTTATCCATGGAAATGTGGTCGTATATGCACTTCCTGGCCGGTAGCGTGGTTTAATGTCCTTATGTGGAAAAATATACATAAGCTGAAAAAAAATAATGCAACAGAATCGTTCTTAGATAACAAACTGCTTCTTGTGAGCATCTGAATTTATTTATATTATTGTACTGTATTTTAAATTACGAATATTATAAGTAATACTGTTATCGATTAGCATATTTTAGAAAGGTATTCGAATATTCAGTACAATTTTCCAAAACGTGCATGCTTTTGCAACCAATGAGTATTTTATTCAATTTTGTTTATCTACTTTTTAATTATGGGATATACTAACATTTCAAGCGACAAACGATCGTGTTTTCCGTATGAAACTACGTTAATTGGAACTGTTCGCTACTGGCTTTTAGGTGAACCAAATTTTGGACTAAAAAAATATAAATTATATATACCTTAAATATATAAACTGAAAATGTACCAAGTATGATGGTAATTATAAATGAGTCTAAGATTGAGCTGTAACACCGGTATATGGCTGAATAGGCATTGCAGAGAACCGTCAATTACAAATGGAAATACGAGGTGAATGTCGTGGTACTAAAGTAGCAGCATATGAAGTAGAGGCGCAGAGATAATCAATGTTTTTGTGCCAGGAAGTTAATTTGATCTGTAAAAGAAATAATTATAACTCTTATTAACTCTGATTAACAACAAGATGTTGAACAGAGACGGCGAATTGTTCTAGGCAAATCATTTTAGAGAGGTCCGCACAGAATATTGCCATATATTGAGTCTGACATTGAGGCTTATTGAGGCTTATTATTGAGGCTTACTTAAGAAAACTCCCATCATTTGGATGTCTCAGGACTTCTGCAGATGGATTTCTAGCTTCCTGTCTGGACGCAGACCTCTAACCCAATACACAGTTTTGCAGATGACAGCACATTGCATTCCTTCCTTTCATTTGACAAAACGTACTCTACACAACTCACTTCAACTCCTCCAATGGGGCTCAGATAACCTCGTGAACTTTAACGCTAGTAAAAATCAGTTCTGTCTTATTTCTCACAAAAAAATCATTTTCCCCAGCATTGTTTTTTATAACACTCAAATTTCCAGACAAGATGAGATTTCTCTTCTCGGAGTTACTCTTTTATGCATACGGGTTTATGCCATCAAGCCTCTCATGGCATAAACACATCACGACCATTGCATCCTCAGCTTCGAAAAAACTAGATTGTCGCTCAAGAAGTGAAGTAGCTGCTAACATTACACAAATTACAAATCCGCCCAGCTATCAAATACTACTCTCATATTTGGAGTAGGGCTCCTAAAAGCTCCGTCAAAATGCTTGACTCAATACAGAGGAGAGCAATTAGAGTGATAAATGACCCATCTCTCACCAGCTCGCTCCTCTCACTTTCACATAGACGCTTGGTCTCTGCAATTTGTATATTCTATAAGTATTTCCATGGGAAATGTTCATCTGAAACAGCAATAATTCCCCCACTCTGTACTAAGCCAATTGGAATACGTACAGCTGCCGCGCAACATCCTTTCACAGTACACCTTGAAACCCACAAAGCAAGTTTCTTTTCCTCCTCCTTCATCCCTGCTACTGCGGTAGTGTAGAACAGTATTCCCCCTGACGTATTTCTCAAGCAATACAACATACAGGCTTTTAAATCAAATGTAAACAAGTTTCTCCTTTTCCAACCCACCAACACCTATATGCTATATATATATATATATATATATATATATATATATATATATATATATATATATATATATATATGGCGACAGAACTTCTTAGTAGTGCAGATATATATTTTGTAGAGAATATTCATATGCTAACACCAAAGATTGCATGTATAGCAGAAAAGAGAGCTAAGGTAGAGGTAGAGATACACGTGAGTAGCATATGTTAGAAGAAGCAAGAAGCTTTATATTCCAGGAAATTTGGTATTTTCTATTTTGGAAACTGTGCATTATTAAAAATAAGATTACACTCAATTTTGAGCATTCACCAAATTTTATTTTATCGATTAATTAATACCGATCACTCAGACAATTAGAATGGATTATTTTTTGTAGGAAATGAGGTATGATTGATCTTTAAAAAGATTATATTCCTTTGAGTTATATTTCCCAATTGAAGAATGCTATATGGACATGTTTAAATATTCAGGAACAGTTAGAAAAGAGATGGTTTATGAAAAGAGTATGCAGCGCGCAGAGTAATGTCGTCTGGAAAACTCAGTTTTGGTTTCTGGTCAGTAGGGGTTGAAAATGACATACAGTCGAGAGCGGGTGTTAAAACATTGCAGTTGTCCTGCATTGATAGGGGATTGTGAGGAAACAAAACGCTCTACTGTCTTCGCATATCAGGAACTATTTTCCTGATTGTCACTATTCTCATTATTTTTAGAGGTCAGTGACTGCTGATTAGAGATTACAATTACAATTATCAAATATGAATTTTTATACATCTCTCTATTATTTTTCGAAACGAATGCGTTTGTAACCAGTGGCACTAAAATTGACTAGACTACTGAATAGCTTATTTCCACTACTGCGCAAGTGCTATTAGCATATGGTGCTCTATTAGTAGAGTGTTTATATGAAATGACTATAATAATTTAATAGTGCATGTAATACAACATATATTTAATTCAAACTTACAGCATTAATTTATGAAGCGCAATGTTTGAAATTAATTACCTGAAATCATAGTGGTAACAGTCAGAACCTGCACAGATTAACTCCACACGAAATTGACCAGTGTGCAATAGTTGTGTCGATTTACTATTTTCTACTACCTTAAGTAGTATTCAGGACATAGAATGTGTTCAGTTTCATATCTCTGGAAATTTTTCTATTATTTCCTAAAACTTGTATTTGGTATTAGTGTTTATATTGTAAACTCAATTTTATAATACTAATATTCTTTTAATACATTTTAGTTATATATTTATTATAATAAACTATGTGAAAGCTGGTGAATATAAAATTATACCACCAACGCTTTACTGGGATTCTATCGCGCAATAAATGTACACCATATGGTGCACACATTTTACTATACCTCCGTGTAACTAATGTTTAAGAAGTTAAGTTCGCTGCTAAAATATAAATGTTTTCTTAATAAGAAGAAAATGAGGAGCACATGAGAAATATTTTCTTGTATTGATTGAATAAGAATCCTCAAGATGAAAGTAATTATTTCCAACGAAACGTGAAGAGAAAACAGAAAAAATTTCTGTAACTACATTAGCATTCATATAATATAATATTACAATTATTTCAATCACGATACTGATTCCCGTAGACTGTCATTTATCGTAGGCGATTTGCAAATGTGAATTTAGTTTTCATCTTTGCTACAGTGAAAAAGGGACACCCCTCTTAAATATGTTGCATATTATGATATGTATCATCTTGCATATATAGTCAATCAGATAAACATATTTAAGTTACGTCATCACTCTGAATAAGATCTATGTAATTGTGCTATTTTAATAAGAAATATATTAAGTACCATGATCACATTCGAATTAAGTAAAGAAATAATTTTATTGATAAGTTAATATCCTAAGAAATTATTTTGTTCGAGTGTTATTAAGACTATTTCTTTGATAGATTGTGATTAAATATGGATATTTTATGCATAAATGCGTCCAATATTAAGATTGCTGTTTATTTTATATATAAATCGATTAAGAATACGAATTTCAGCCTTATTACTAATTAAAATGATAATCAGTAAATGACTTCGAAAAACAACAAAGTTTTAATCACGATGTAAGTAAAAATTATAAGAATAAGGATGTATTTTCAGATATTCTAATTTAGGTTTCGATAAGAACTTTTATTTTTCCAAAATTAGCATTTATTGTTGAAGAAATTTATTATTATTGAATTGATAGCAGGAAAACAAATGCGATGCAAAAAAACAACAATTAAACTTATACATTATTTTAATTGATGTAGTAATTAATTCTCTTATTACTAGATATGTGATTCACTCTATGTTTAATTATATTAACCTGTGATAAATGCAGTATTTCTAAAATTATTGGTTAATATTTTATTCACTGATTAAAAAGCGATTCAAGTTAAATTTGCATATTTATTTTAATGAACAAGAACAGAAAATTCAGACTTAATTTGGCTATGTGATTGGAGAGACATGAGAAGAAATTAGAATATTTTTTTATAAAAGAAAGTCGAAGTACATTTCTAGTCATAAACAGAATTGAAAAAAAAAAAGGATTATTCATTTATAAATCTTGTATATACAACGCGATTAGTATAAATAAAGATTAAAAAGTTTCATTACGTTCCTTGATTACGCATCGCCTGCTATTCCCGTTTTCCGTGTGACATTTGTCTTTCGTTAGAAACACCCTGATTTGAATCCTGTTTCTGACGCGAGGAGTACTTTTAAATTCTTTCCAAAGTTGACTTATGCCCATATTAAACGCCATGGCAAAGATTTTTCTCAAGAAATCACGAAGTTACTATCGAAAAGCCGACCTACCAACCGCAGAACACACACAGACACACAAATATAACACATATAGTAGCCTCATAGGGCATATTTTTCTTGCCATGAATCCAAAGAACCAACCCTGGATTAGGGACACTAATAAGGAAATGCATAGCAGTTAAGGCACGTAGAATTTTTTGTAATAAAGTAGTAATAAAATTGATGTACTGTTCTATATTTTGCTGTTTTCCTTTTATATGATCCAAGTATTCAAAATTAATGTTCAATGAGTGCATTTTCTATCAATATTACTGATACTAAATACCTTAAACTGTGAAAACAAATGACAGCATTAGAATTCTATTCAATCACTTGAAACAGTGGTAGATTTTTATAAGTACTTCTCTTTTATCGAGATCATGACACAATTAAACACTTCACAGATGATAAGTATTATAAAAATGCACTTTTAGCCTTTTGAAATATATGCTGGTTTAAAAGAAATGCACACTGCGATGAAATAAAAGCACATAAGAAACTTCCTAGCATACTTAACAATATACTACAGTTGTTAAATATATTCGTATACCAAAACCAAAAAATCCAGCTACAGTTTTTTTATTATTATTATTGCACCACACTCCAAGAGAGATAACACTTCGCATTGGATGAAAAGGCAAGTTAATAATCACACTTTAAATAATCACACCTTTTCTTGAAAAGAGCAATTAATTTATCTCAAACAATCAGTGATATCTCTAGAACAAGAAGAAAACTATTGTGAATGTGTCATAATTGCCTTCTTATTAATAATTTTCTCATAAGCTTTGATAATTATGTCTGATAATCACAAATTAATAGTCACATTTAATAACAGCATGAACAGAGAAAGAAATTGAAAAACTTATATTGCTAAAGACTATTCTTAACATATTCATATTACTAGCATTTTGATTCACATTTCCATTGCTTTCCACAGATCGTTCTTTAGAATAATGTCCATAAGTTATTACTTACTTGTAAAGAAACCTTTTGAGTTTTTTCTTCAGGTAATTTTCTTGTTCATGAAATTATTCTTTTCATTTATTCATTCACTCATTGTTCCTATACTATTTTCGATATAAATGACTAACCCCCCCCCCTCCCAAACAAACCCTCGGAAATGAAACAACATTCAGTCTTTTACCTTTAAGTGGATCTTTTCATTTACAAACAAAAATATCCAATTTACGAAAATCAGTGAAACATTAGTAAACTGTTCTGTTGTTAACCGAAGGTAAATAACTGAAATTATGGAAATCTTTCGACAGAAAATGCAATTCTAAATCTTAAAATTCTTATAATATATTTACTCATTATTGAAAAAAGCTAGCAGAAAATTTAATTAATTTTTCAACCACTAACTACAGAGCTATGTTAAATAAATCTTTTATGAAAAAAAGGTGTTGTAAACTTATTCCATCGACTACACCTTGCAATTTTCAAAATCCTTACAAACATATCGAATTTAACTGCATTTATATTTCAGTTTTAATGACGAATTTAATCCATCGTTATGCGAATGATTCTCGCTTCAGAAAATGTCAGAGATTGTCTTTTTTATTTCCTTTTATCCTTTTAATAAATCACTACACGATACATGTTCTAAGATATGTCATTATACTATAATATTATTGAAAGAATTAATGATATTTCTATTAATTGTTCTTTAAGCAGCTGTTCAGTCCTCTGTGTAGTTTGGGGACCTGTGGAGGTTTCCCTCTTATTGGGAGGTGAATACATCTCTGAGAAATGTTCTTTCTTCATTTGAGCAATTGTTTCTGTTGCTTTTGTGGTAGTCATTCACATGAATTTCGCAGGCTTTATATATTAAATTAATTCGATTATTATATAATGCCATGAATGTATCATATACCACTTATAACCTTGATCCTGTTGAAATGATGGTGTAATTTACATTTATTTTTGGTACTTTCTTTCTGAACCATCGCTTCAATTGCTTCAAAATTTTCTTTTGGTCAATATCCATATATATTTATAATTTAATAATCCCACCTAATCTGAGTTAACCATATTTATCTTTAAGCACTGATATCAAATATTGGCAGACAAAGAGACACAGAAAGACCTCTTCAGCATTTTTCGAAATTGGAATATTCTGGCATATCCTAAAAACACTGTGATATGATAAAAATATTTCCTTAGGCATCATCAGTGAGATAATTTTCTTCTTTATTTCTTCAAAATTAAAAATATTAAGACTATTACTCGTAAGTTATGTATTAATCTTTATTTTATCATTTACATTACCTTATTCATAACACACTGAATGTTACATGACATCGATTTTAAATATCTCATTCGATTTAATCATAAAATAATGAAATTCACCTAAAACACAATAATATTGATATTCAGCTAATAGCTCTGTAATTTTTTTTCCGTTCGAAATGAAGGTGCGGTCCTTGTATGGCTATGTTTTCTTATTCATTTTTTTTGGATCTTTTCTGTTGATTTTAATATAGTAAATATGACTTCGAAAAAATCTTTTCCTGAACACAATAATTCTATGTCTCTCCAGTTACTACATTCATTTCGATTTCCTTTCTTTTGGCAGCTTGAATCTAATTCACATCTTCCAGTCTGCCAGCTACATCTGCGTGCTCCAAAGGTATGCAATATTGTTTTCCTCACTTGCGTTTAAAAATCATCGGTAATTTTAACGCATAACAGTTTTAAAATATTAGTTCGTTATTAAATTATTTGATTCACATTACAGCCTATCACTTATATCTAAAAAATCACATATATCACATTACAGCATTATTTCTCAAACCTTGGTCCTCGGATGAAATGGTTTTTGATATTCAAGTGCATTATTGTTAGTAATGAAACACCTTTTATCATTAAAGATTAATTTCAGATATTTATGTTTGCAATATCTTGACAATATATGTATAAAAAGAATATATTACAATAAATGATAAAAAGAAAATAAAGAAAACAATCTAAAATTAAAATCGGGGATCCTAGGAATTTGAGAAAAACTGATCTGTAATTTTACAAGAAACATAGTAATAATAAAGTTATCAAATATGCAGGCATTTTAGTATTATATAATATTTTATAGTTTAATGTTTATTTCTCTTAACGCAATATAGAATACTTCTAATTAAGAAATTAGGCATTTGTTTATAAATTAGCACAATTATGAAGGTCTTAACTTGATAATATTTAAATATCTAACATATTTTGTTTCCTCTATTTTGATAAATATATGACTGAATACTTCTGTTGACTGTGCAAATGATATGTTAATACACCTATTACCTTCATTGTTTATGTGAATACATGTGTATATTTGATTTATTATCTTTTATCTGTAATTAAAATACAGTTTATAAGAGAATAGTTCACTATATTCCAAAAAAATTGGAGTTCGTAAAGGGTAAATTAGACAGTAATAATACTGAAGGATAATTTGGAATCAAGTACTATGAATGTTATGTTAAAATCTGTATGATATAATGCATTGATTTCCAAACTTAAAGGAACGAGCACTTATATGTGAGTATTCCAAATAGATATCGAATATACATCGAATTATCTGCATTCGTTCGATGGGATAAGCAAGCAACTTCAAACGTGTTCTTTCCATGATATTTTCGTTATATTAATCAGTGATGCGGTAATTTTCTAATAATGTATAAAGTAATGTTTTCGACCAATCGGAAATTTTGCCAGATCACACAAAAGCAAAACTTTTTCTGCCGAACAGCTATCTTATGTCTTATTTATTATTTTAGGATTTTACTCAACTGCATTGCTATGATATAATCAATATATTCAGCATAATTCTATTCCATACAAACAGAGACAATACAAATCTGATTAGGTTCTAGCTAAATCTTTGGTACAGATTTCGAATGCCAAAACAAGAATCTAATGGAGTACGATCATCCAACTGAATACGAGAAGGAATTTCAAAAAATCCCGTTAACAGTTAGAATTAGTATTTGTTAAATGACTTGGAAATGAGTAATGCAGCTCAAAAAAGAAAAAAAAATCGTCTCTTATCATGAATTTTTCTATTTTTCTCATTTTCTCATTATGCTTTATTTTCCGAATTCACTGGCCAAGCAGATGACACACTCTCGTTTCTTTCTCTCTCTCTCTCTCTCTCTCTCTCTCTCGTGTGTGTGTGTGTGTGTGTGTGTGTGTGTGTGTGTGTGTGTGTGTGTGTGTGTGTGTGTGTGTGTGTGTGTGTGTGTGTGTGTGTGTGTGTGTGTGTGTGTGTGTGTGTGTGTGTGTGTGTGTGTGTGTGTGTGTGTGTGTGTGTGTGTGTGTGTGTGTGTGTGTGTGTGTGTGTTTCTGAATATTCTTCAATGATGAACCATTTCTATAATCTGGTACGAGATCACCATCCTGTTCTTGAAGCGGCTAGAAAAATTATTATGTTTGGTCTCTAGAATTCGGATTAATTGACATTAGCTCATCCATAGCAATAAAACGATAACTTTATAACGAGATAACTTTATAACCTTTCATGAGAGTAGGCTATGGTCACTCCTTCGAAGTAGTTTTATAAGATTGAGAGGACAGGAAAGGACCATATATGTGTTATATATGTGGGCCATATAATTTACATGATCAAGTAATTCTTGCCAGCACAGCACTTGCATTACTCAGAAATCACAAGGATTGTAAGAGTTTCAATTTATTCTGAAGTTTTCATATCACTCGTCTTATCACTGTTCTGAAAGTATGGTTTCTTATTTTAGAATTTCGCACAAAGCTTTGACTATCTTACAGCTACATAGCTATATTGAAACCAACATAATCATAGATGGTTTAGAATATGTTCTAAATTAATTTCAGGGCAGCTACCACTCGCAGAGGATATATCAGTTTTAAAATGTTGCTACATGTAATTACAAACTACCCGTTCCTTGCATTTTGGAAATGAATGCGCATGTATTAAATCTGTTTGTGCTCCCTTGTGTTTTCTAAAGGATGCAAACAATGAAACCAAAAGCTATTCATCTGAAAGGAATCATAAGGTGCCCTCATAATTTACAGACCGTGCAAAAGCAAATGGAATTTTCTTCCCCAATTTACTAAGCTATTATTTGTTCAGATGTCACAGGTATAGTTATCCAGATTTTATTGATTCATTATTATATTTATTCTCAGTGACATTCATTTTATAATTACGTTTAGAGTAAATGACATGATAAGTTATTATATTGGTGATAGACATTACTGTGTTATCTATTACATATAAATTCATGAGCTTAATAACATTTATATAACCATTATGAAGATTCACATTCACTCCAATCATTATAGTTAAATATTTCCTAGAAAGTCCAAAACATTGACATTAATGATACGCTCAAAATGCATTCTGACAATTAGTAAATAAATAGTTTATTTGTTGAGTTATTATTAAAAAGGTGATTCCAAATTTCTATGTATATGAATATACTGAACTATTCTTGTTCTTCTTTCAATTTTCGTATATGGGTCTTTGAAGTTTGCATGTTAATTATGAAAAATTATATCTGTTTTCAAATGTGCTTCCTTATGTTTAAGTTAAGAAACATTTAACATTAAATATTTATATAGAATTTACTAAATTCAATAATGCACATTTCTGAAATGTACTCATAATAGCCTTTAAATGCATAGTACTTGAATATTAAATATAAGCTAATCGTAAGTCAGGCAATTGGCACAGTAGCACTGCACTTAATTGAATGTTTCTTTTGAAAAAAAAAATCTAGAAACAGTAACCAGAAAAGTTATAAGTATCGTAATTTCAAAACTATATACTTATCATATTGGTCATGAGAATAATTTACGAGAAATCAATCTTGGAATCTTGAAAGAATTTCAGAAGGTAAAAGAAATAATAATAATGCCTACTATAAAATTAATGTAATATCTAATATACTTTAGACAAATAAACAGAAATCATTAAAATTGTAGACAACTTTTAGACACATTAAACAAAAATTGTTTAGGTTAAACATTATAGCTGCCGCTCTGATTAATATACCGCAGTTATTAAGTATCTGGAAGTTATTTATTAATAGGAGAAACATAACAAAGTTTGAAAATATCAGGTAATGTCTTTGCGTTTTGTCATGATAGTTACTTCCATATACTTCCTAATTGCAACACATAATCTTAATAAATCCTGAAACCTACTTTAAAAACGAAGACATGAGCTAGTTACTAATATACCAGAGTGTTGTATGCATTTTAGAACGTGATGATAATCATTACGAGAAGTAGTGACAGTGCAGCTCTCAGGTAACTGTAGTCGTATATGTATCAAAACAATGAAATCCGTTTCTATCTGATACATGGAAGAATATTATCCATGGGATATAGATGTGACATAATGACCATCGTCATGACGTGTCACGATGTCGTCCAGGAAACTGCATCAGTGAAATAACAATAACAGTAGCATAAAACTATACAAAGGAAATAATTTTGAATTATTTTTAATATCGAAAGTATGTTTTAAAATAGTTTAAAATCTACTTCCTAATTCTAAAATATAAGATTTGTCAAAGACATAAAATTGCAAATTTCCGAAAGCATACCCTTTATTTTTAGTATAACTGGTATGATAAATATTCGGATATTTATTTTCATAGACGCCGGTTTAGGATATTGATTCTGAAGCGTAAACGTCTGGAAATATCTATCTCAAATTGTAAAAGAGCGTGGAATATAAAAGCAAACATTATTTGAATTTATTTAATATTCATTATCAAGAAAAAGATTCGAACATAATATTTTTTTTATAAAAACATTTGACTGCAAGGTTTGTCAAAGTCATATAATTATTTCTAATCTAATATGAATACCTTTTAAAATTATTTATAGCGGCATAGCAATTTGAGCAAGTTACTTTTAATTTCATTGACTGCTATTGGTTATTAAGATAAAGTAAGAAAACTGCGTTAGTGAATTATTCTAAACAAATTTACTAGCTCCACTTGGAAGTTATCATCATTAAACAGAAACTTTTTAATCACATTTCTTGCAAAATATTATTTAAAATAATACACCGTGTTTATTTGAATATGCACGTCTTTATAACAGCGTAAATATGTTTCTTTCTATTTATAATTTGATTTTTTTTCAAATTATAAATGGAATATCATTAAGAAAGGTCGCTAGTTTGTTACAAATTTTCAGTTCACTGTATCACCTCACTTCATATAACATTTCAAACGGTCATTCTTCTTCTGAAAACAAATAAGAAATCTCGAACCATATTCATTGAGTTTCATTGCAGAATTATAGTACATTCAACAAAGTATCATTTGATTGACAGATTTTGTTTTATCAGTTTTCAAAATTTCGACAGTGACTGATTTTTCAATATATTTGGGCTCACTTATTCATCTTTTAATGACGGTGAGAGGTCTTTGTCCAGCTCGTTCTTATTATTTCATCGACACATGATAGTACTGTTACTAAGAATCACTTATCCGAAACAGCTCAAAAAGAGTGTTAAAAAACAGAGTGGTAATGAATTTTTATATGGAGTTTGAAATTCAGTACGTCATGGTTAGGAATGAATCTAATTCATCACTTTGCTGCTGAAGTTAGCGACTCTTCATCACGAATGCACTACACATAAAACAAATGTAGTTTTTCATGAAATAGTAAAAACAGTGTCAGCATATTGCCAGCAAGCTTTTCTTTAACCAATCATATAAGTATCTTAAGTCAAAAAGTAGGATAACGGCTATAATTCTCAGATGCTGTTTTTTTATGTTGTCCTTATTATATATATGGCCTGAGCTCAATGTATAGCAATCTTTTAGCTTTCACTACCAACCACCCGAATATGTATTATTTGTTTATAATCGCAATTTTAAAGGTTCGTTTTTTGCTATTTAGATAGATAATAGGCGAAAAGAAATGTGTAACTAATATTACCACAGTTTCTTTTTTGATCCCTCTGTAGAAACTATTATATTTATAAAATACGTATATGTGTAAGCAAATATCTACGTATAAAATTATATGCACGTATTAATCCCTATATATGTTAAACGTAATCAGTGTTGCATCGAAGTTTGTCTATTTATACTTTAATATTTATAATGTATATAGTTCTTAAATATTTATATCAGAATACCATGATGAATATATAATGAATTGCAAGAATGCAACTAAAAACAGGAATAGTCACAATGATGAATGCAGGAGGAGCATTCAAACGGTATTTGTTCAACAATCAACACATTTTTCTTTGGAAATCATTCGTCCGTTTTCATATCTCCTAGGATACTAATAAAGCGTCTGTTTTTAATGCTGTTATAATTATTATTAACAATATTATTATCATTCAAATGAAACAAATGAATACTCGAGTTAATAAAAATGATGTATATAGAAATAATCTCAAAGAGCAACTTATAATTGGTATACAATTGAAATCCCCATGAGTTGGATGCTTGTGTTTTTAAACGTATCTCGCAGTACAGATAAAGCTAGAAATTTAATAAATTAGATATTTTAACACCTTCCAGAATAATAAATCGCAACACCGTAATATCAGTTCTAAATATTTTCATCAAAGAGACATAATACATCGGGATGTTGAAACTAATTTCAATCTATATTAACGATTTAAAAAGCCTGGAACAAATTAAAATACTCATGCAATAAGACTTCGTTTAACGAAAGTAACATTATTGAAAATGTATGATTATGATATACATAGTGTCAAAGTTTCAGCCGATCTAAATTTTCTGATATATAAATATATATGCACATAGATTGTTGAAGACATTTGGTATTGAATTATAAATTATTTTATGCTGAAGGATTATAATAAATATGAACTAGTTTATTTTCTGTAATCGGACAAAATTTCATGGTGAAATTGTAGCATCAGGAATTCTTTTTAAATTTCTGATGTCATTTTACGAGTATCGATATTTCTAGAAATAATATATATATATACATATTTGTATACACTTTCTGAATGTATATTTGAGTACTTGAAGCTTCTTGAAAAGTGGCGTTAAGAATAAAAAAACAAATACCCTTTATTCAAGAATGTATGATGTTTTTTATGATATTTGTGAAATAAGAAATGAAATTTATGTAATATCGAACTGTACTGTTTATTACTTGTATATGTTGTATATTTATTGAATAATATTTAAGTTTTATGTCAAACAAATAATAAAAAATAAATACTCGATTAATTTTCTGGTTGTAGAGTTATGGCTAACATGTTCAACATGATAATAAAAAGGCTAGACGAAATTTTTTGAAGCATTTTGGTTTAATATTATAGTAGACGTAAGAAAACATTCAAAACTACCGCCATAACACTGTTAGATTAAACTATATATATATATGTGTGTGTGTAATTCCACAGCGCATACTACACTCGTTTGGTCGTTAAAATCCGTTAGGTGTATTACATATTGATTTGTGTTATTTTTATTAGTATTATTTATATTTATGACTAGGGACCATCAAATATGTGCAGTCTAAATTGTTACCCTCAGTTCAGGGAACCCAATAGGAAATTCTCTATAAACTGCAATTCTCATTTAAATGATGTTAGCTGAGATAAAATCATGTTTCTGTATTATGATTTTGAAAATTATGCATAATGAAATATTCTTAGAGCTATATAACATTAAGGAAAAACAATAATCATATAATTAAGCTAATTAATTCCGCTAATTAAAATAGATAGTAACATAGTCTTTGAAATAATTTTAGGAAGATTATTACCACGGTTTACGAATTTAGAAGATTTTGAGAAAAAAAGAAAATGATTCAAAATGTGTATTAGTAAATGCCTATGCATTAAATGTGTCATTTAATAATAACAAACTTCTGTTGAATTAAAGTTTTCTTTCAAATAATATTAATGTATATGAGTTAATACTACAATTGGTATGACTCAAGTTCACCGTGATATATTTAAAGTTCAAGTTCAAAATGAAAAATGCGTCATTTAGTAGCTTTTAAGCAAACCTTTCATACAAATTGGAATGAAACGCATTTTAGAAAATTTTACTGGCGGATATTGTTTAGTTAACTTGGGTATGCCAGTACATACTCGTAATCATCAAGTTAAGGTCTAAAATCACAATCAAAATATAATCAGTTAAAATAGTCAAAATGTATGTTATGCTGATCGATTCAATAAAAGGTCTCAGAAGATGATCGGTACAATGGTTTTGTTTTCATTCGATGATGTATGTAATTGATTCAGCATGCTTTCATTCACCTAGTTTAAATTTTTACGAATTTTTATTCTTTTTATATTACGGATTTTTATTACAATTTTCCTCTCATCAGATTTACACAGTATCTCGTTGATTCTATATCTGGACTAAACCTTTCTGTTGAATGTCTGTGAAAAAACTTTTTTTTTCTGTGGATTGTTTTCAAAATCTTGAAAAAATAATTCTGTATTCAATTGGTAGGTCTCTTTACCAATATAATATTCTCAATCATATTACATATATCCTTATTATTTGTCATATAATCTAAATTGCTTCAATTTATCCTAAAGATCGATATTTTGCATTCGTGATACTAACTTATTGAAAGTGGTTGAAAGTCTGTCGATCCTTTTATATGATTATCTCTTCAAATCGAAAAATTAGTCAGCAAGGACATTATTTGTAATTGTTAAATTTGGATAGTGGTAAGTAGACTACTTCTTTGCAAAGAATTATTTAAGAATACTTTTGCAAAGATATATATTGTGGTCGTAAGTCAGAAATAATGATGAGTTTACTTTGTGTTAAAAGTGTCATACTCACATTCATATTTAAGAATATAGTTAATATCTGAACTTGTAAAAAAGTATAAGATGAATGATAATAGTTTTTTCTCTAATGCTGAAATCACTTTATATAATATGATAAATGACTATTTGTACAAAAGGCAATTTAATTTAGAAGCGCATTTTGAAATCTACTATGGCTGGTATTTTATTTTGCTTTTATTGCTATCATGCTTTTATTGCTGAAAAGATTATTGAATAGCTCCATAATGTTCAATATTAATTGAATTATGACATAGTAATGAAAGTGGTCTGTAGGATTTTGTTGGCGGTGATTGATATAAAATGTGAAAAATGTAATTTCGAAACAAGAACGTGTTTCTTTTCCTAACATTCAAAAAACTATATATGCTCCTATAACTATGATGTTACAGAAGAATATATGTTACAAACGAGTACAAACGTCATTTAAATCATTCTATAAACCCATGGTTGATGCTTAAGCTTATCAACATACATTCGATTAGAATTCAAGCTTTAGACTTCCAGTATAAAGACTACACATCACTAATTCCGGAATTCTCAAGAATTTCAGCCTAGCAAGACAAATGTAGAAGCTCCTTATGAGAATACAGTCTGTTTTCAGGCCAACTAAAGCACACATAGTTAATCTATGTATATAAACTATATAAATGTATATAAACTAGGTTGTAAAAACTATCCAGATACCTGATGTTTTCAGAACCGCTTTAACTCACCATCGCAAATCTCTTGTAATTATTTCAGACTTGGAGGAACTCTGTGTGTATTAGACTAACTCGACACTTCTATTCAGAAAGTGAAGAGCCAAAAGGTTCTTTGGCATAAGTTATTAAAGGAAAAAGTTAGATCTTAGTTTGTGAGAATATAAGCATCAGTGTATAAACTACATAAAAGGCCCAAGTTCCACCAATAAGCCCGTGATTCCATCTTTTATTTGCATAAATTGGATTTACTGTCCGGAGAGAGCTGTTTCGAACTGCTTTTGCTCATCATAGACCAGATAGAAGCTATAGAGAGGAAACTGCTTCGTTCACTGAATCTATGTAATGAAGAGATAAGATAGATATTTTATACATTATAACAGTAGCGTTTAATTTTTATAATCAAAAAATAAAGTTTTCAGATTTGAAATATAAATTCTTATTTTTGACCAGCTAAATGTTAGAATATTATAATAATTACTTTTTTTTTAAATTTTCCTCGTAAATAAAAGCGTTGTCAAATTGATTTTAACAATAATAATAAGGATGATTCCAGTTATTAAAATTTATAAGATATAGGCCAGAATAGTTAAAAGTATTGTAAGGAAAGCTAAGTGGGAATATGAAACTAAAGTGGCTCTGCAAACTAAAGAAAACCTAAATGAATTTTACCTTTATGTGGTAATAAACAAAATAATGGATTCAAGATGATATGTAGATGAATGATGCAGAAAACATTGTTCAACTAACCTAGTACCCATTTTTTCTAAGAAACCTCAACCTGGTGTATGCAACATGGCGCTCAATAAATACTCTAATCTGGATTAAGGAACTCGGGTTTATGAGTAGGAGGTGCTTGAGCTGATGTTTGGCTGTGGCTCTGAGCTGGCTATGTGATTTGAGTCTCTACACAGGAGTGAAATGAACATTGCCTAACAATGGTACAAAGACGAATGTCTAACTGTCAACTTATCAGCAGTCTGGAAAGGTGATGAAGTTTTGTGAAAATTTGATAAAAGATGCATAGAGAAATGAAGTATAGCATGGGTTTGCTAAGAGACGGTCGTGTTTGAGTAATGTGCTCCCGTTTCATGATATATGATCCTGAGTGTCAAATGTTATTCAGACTTTATATTATCATTGGTAAGAATATGACAAAAGACATACAACTACTTGCTAATGATGATGATGATGATGCAAGGAAAAATAGGATATTCAGAAATGGGACTGACATGCAGTACTTGCATAATGATTTGAATAAGCTAGAATTGTGGCTTGTAAAATAGCTCGCAGTTCAGTGTTAGTAAATGTAATGATTTGCCTTTGCTCTGATGAGATATCCAGATTATATTTGCTTGATTATGGTAAAATATACTGACCGGCTTACGGATCTTGGAGTTCTAGTAGATAGGAAGTTGAATTTCATAAGACATATAACAAAGACTGCAAATGCAACTTAGGACATAATTTCAATGCCGAAACGAACACAAAATGCAAGGATAAGGAAGTTATTTTTCCTCTTTAAAAGATCTTGATACGACTTCACCTGGACTAATGTGCGCATATCTAGTATCTTATTTGCGAGGTAATGCAGATAAATGAAGAGAGTGCAAAATTGTGTTAAAGATGAATATGAATTCTGAGAATATGTTGAGAATTTGTGGACTGCAAACAGTATAGAGTGGGATCATATGATACAGAACTGCACATTTCTGTAAATGTCATGCATGTTACCATAAGATGGAATTTTTAATTTTATAAAGGATCGAGAGAGAGAGAGAGAGAGAGAGAAAATGAAAGAGGATATCCATAGCAGTTGAGAATTTGCAGTCAAGAAAGGGATGAGAGCTAGATTTCTTATTTTTAGTAGAGAAGTCTCTCCTAGATTTCTCTGCTATGAATGAGAAATCTATCCCTACGTATTGGTGTATAGAACCGTCTTGAAAAAAGTACCATACTTTTCTCTAGAACTAGATTTCGGGACTATTAAAAATAAATTAAAAGCACAAAAATATATAAAATTGAAAAAAAATGAAAAAAGTCCTTAGTCTCTCTAAGGTACAAACCATTGTTATTATTATTATTATTATTATTATTATTATTATTATTATCATTATTATTATTATTATTATTATTATTATTATTATTATTATTATTATTATTATTATTATTATTGTTGTTATTCACATAATTGATACAGAGTCTAAAAAGATATCATATAAACAAAAATTTGACTGGTGATACAGAACAATTCATATTCTATCTAAGAGTCTAAGAATAATCCTTCAGGTAGCGTAGCAAAATATGGACTGTTTCAAGTAATGCTGTTTTTTGTAGGTCATATGAGATCACTTCGTTGATGTTTAATTGCTGTAAATAGTTGGATAGCTTCTTTGAAGTTGCAGCAAGTACACTGATAACTATTGGAATGTTTGGTATGTTTAAGCCTCAGTCGGCCAACTTCGATTACCAGATCTCAATATTTAGTAATTTTTTCCAGTTCTTTGTTGTTGTTAATGTTATCATCACTGGGTACTGCGATATCAATAATCCAAACCTGCCGTTGTTAGATAATTGTGATGTCAGGTCTATTGTGTTCCAAATGCCGATCAGTTTGTATTCTAAAGTCCCAGAGAATTTTTGCTGTTTCGTTTTCCAATACAGTCTCTATTTTATGCTGCCACCAGTTATCAGAAGTAGGAAAGGCATATTTTTTGCATACATGCCAATGAACTATTTCGGCCACTTGATCATGGAGGTATTTATAGTCAGTTTGAACTATTTTGCTGCAGGCACTGATTAGATGTTCTATAGCCTCATCTTTCTGATCGCATAATCTGCATTTGCAGTTATTATTGATGTTCAAAATTTTTGCTTTGATTGTATTAGTTTGTAATGCCTGTCCTTGAGCTGCTAGAATAAATCCATCTGCTTCATTTTTAATGTATATATATTATAGCCATTGCCACGTCTTGTTCACGTCAAGTTTTTCACGCCAATATACTGAGGACAAAATTTTTATTATTATTATTATTATTATTATTATTATTATTATTATTATTATTATTATTATTTTACGGCTTCTCCA